>NC_143260.1:46509772-47134772 GCF_984573655.1 Nuphar pumila | reverse complement strand
TCTTGTTCTTCACTCACGAACTAAGCACATTCAATTTCGACACCACTTTTTAAGAGAACAAGTCTTAAACAACATAATCAAACTGGAATTTATACCCACTAATAAACAATTAGCAAATATTTTCACTAAACCTTTAAAAAATGAAGACTTTATAAGAATTAGAAGAGAATTAGGAATCTGTAAACTAAGTGACTTATAATTAATCACACTTATTTATAGTTTTAATTAGATAAAACTTTACAATATCTTATGATTTTTTATTTTAAGTTTTGTTTTAATCCGATTTCTTCTTGTCGATTCTTATTTTTTATCTTTCATCTATTTTTATCATTTTTACTTTTCTTGTCTCATCATCACTTTTACCTCTTTTCAAAGTCAAAAAGAGTCATTCACATATTTATGTACACCACAAACTTTTAATACAAAACAAATGCTTTATGTCACTCTTTTATCTCAAAATGTCATATTTTTCAAAGTATACTCAACTTTATGTCTAATCGCCTCTTTTACACATCTCTACAAGAATCTATACAAAACTCATTTTCGACAATCATGTCTCTCTTCTTATATTTTTTACATAGCAAATCAATTAAGTATTAGTTGTCCTTTTTTGTTTCATTGGCCCCATCCTTCTCTCTTTTTCACAAATTTTAAATTCACCTTTTGTCATCTCAAAACCGTGGATTTGGCCCTATGACAAGATTTTAAAACGTCACTTTTTATTCTCTAAAACAATGGACTCTCCCATGTCAAGTTTCTTTTGTCTCTAAAACTATGTCTTTCAACAATATGTTTGTTATACCTATATGAGCTACAAACATTAATTCAAGACAATCATGAAATTTCTTTATGTCTTTCATCTCATGTCACTCATTAATTATTTTTGTCCTCTTCTCTATCCATGTCTTATTTAAAAATCCATGTATGTCATCACTCTTCTCTTTTATTACTCTTGCTCCTTTCACGCCTATCCATAAAAACCACTTTTACATAAGCAATCATAACTCTTCTCTCATACGTCTCTCTTGTCTCTTTCTCAATGCATCCTTTACGAATATTGAATCTATCCTCTTTAAGTAAAAATCATTTTTTTATATATATCAACTTGTTGTTTGTCTTATTAGGCCATTATTCATCTTCTGTCTCGTTCTTACACACATCCCTTTTCATGATATATTTTTTCTCATTCCAAGGCTCTTCATATCTCATCACCTCTTTAATGGAAATTTTCAAATCCGTGGGTCATTATTTACATCGTGCAACACACTTCCTTGTTTCTATTCATCTCTCCTCTTTTGTCCATCCGTTTTCAATCACACATAATAATTCAAACAAGCACTCCATACTCAAACCATGACTACTCTCACAATACGATGGACTCTCCTATATCAAGGTTTCCTTATAATGAAAAATAATTTTCGAAACTATGTTCCTTTTGTCATCTAACATAATATAATAAATTTTCATCCACACACTCTTCCAAAGAGTGATTTGATCTCTCATTCACGTGTGCTTTAAGATACAAATTGATATTCACGAGTGATCCACTCAACTAAAATCCAAACTTCCTTCACTTCAATTGTCATTCACTTGTTATTATAATAAATCTCATCCTTTTATTTAATAAAATGATTCACTCTTCACGAATTCATTTGAAAACTTCTATCAACCTACATTCTCTCCAAGTTCTTATTCTCTTAAGTTACTTGCCATGACCTCCTCTTCAAAATCTTTCTCGGATGATGTCAACATGATTGAGTCTGCAGAATTGAGATATCCTGATCTCATTCACCACTTCCACTATGTTAACTCTCTTCCAATCCAAACAGGTAGGTTAGTCCACTTTCAAGCATTCACCTTCTTTGATCTTGAAACCTCCCTACAAGACTTTGTTCAAATCTTAGGATTGTCCAACAATATGTCTTATTATCCCCATCTCATCAAAATTTTTTATACCAACCTCTCTGTAAACCATGACCAAACGACTATCACCACCATGGTCCATGGTAAAATAATTTCCTTTGACATTCACTCGTTAGGCTGCATTCTTAACCTTTCATCCTATGGAATCGAACTACCAAACATAGTACCTATTGATCGTACTGTGTTTAAAAAGGTACTTCACTCCACACGATCCACCCACTTTCTGTGGCATATGAGCAATCTGAAACCTCATGCTCTGCTTTTGTCACAAATCCTTTCCCACAATGTCTTTCCCAAACAACCATCCAAGGGATTCGTCTCAAACGAAATCTCTCTTCTAATCTATGCAATTTTTTGTTCCTTCCCAATAAACTGGTCGAGCATCATATTTAACAATATGATTAATTTTTATGCTTTTCGTTCACTACCATTCATATATTTTATCACTCATATTCTTAAGTACTTCAATGTGCCACTTCATAATGATGTCGTCTCTTATTCTTCGCATGCATTTGATGACACCTACTTCCCCGAAGAAGGGTCACCCCCATAACATTCTGACAACGAAGGCCCTGGTGAGGCAGATCTGGCGCCAACATCTGAACTAGACATATTCTCATCTCTTGTCGATGTCCAGAACACTCAGGATCTCCTACTGAAGAATCAAGCTTCTCTGCATCAAGCCTTTCAATCACTGAAGATTGGCCAAGATGCTCTACTTCAGAAATTTCATCACTTATTTGATTCTGAATGAATAATTTTTTGTCTGTAATAATACTTTTTTACTCTGATCCCTCCTATTTGTCTATGACAAAGGGGGAGAAAAACCTATCTCTCCTATGTTGGAGAAATTCGTTTTCTTAAACTTAAACTTTTACTTTTTTTTATGCATTTTTTATGATATCATATTCACATTATTATTATGCATATGGCTTATTGACAGGGGGAGCATATATTGTCATCATAAAAAAGGGGGAGAATGTTGAGAAACTATGTTTTGATGATACATAATATGATATGCTGTCATACATGATAAATATATGATATACTTTAATATGATATGATAAATATAATATTTTTTCATGAATATGTTATATTATGACTGAATATGATTTGTCATGCATTTAACGAGTATTTGATGCAAGGTTATTTCATCTAAGAAGAATGGAGACAACCTGATCAAGTACAACTATTTGATGCAATCATACTCTCTGAAGAAAAAGCTTGATGGGCCATACATTCATAAAGATTATCCAAGAAGATCGGCTACTTCAAGATGAAGACTTTTTTCTTCTTTAGAGTCATATGTAACAGAACCTTCAGAAGCATGCATATTGCATATTTCATGTTACACTATATGCTTTAAATATCATACAAGCCATCTATTTACAAAAAAACTAAGCTTTTCATAAAAGGATACGATATTTCAAAAAACACCTTTTTTGAAACAAATCATTGTACTTTCTTACAAGCATTTATGAAAAAGACATTTTGACAAGATATAATAGCTCATGATTTCAAAAGCATTAATTATACCTTCTAACATGCATTTATGAAAAAGACAACTTGAAAAGATATAAAAGCTAATGATTTCAAATATGAAAGAAAAAGACAAAATGAATTTACTCATAATACACAATCATCTATCTTGAATTGACAATTTGAGAAAACAAATATTGTTTTATATACAAAATTACTTATTGTTTAAAAAGACAATTGAGTTTGGAAAAGACTTTATTTATTTTTTAATACACACTCAAGAATGTCGACTTATACTTAAAGCCATCATTCTTTCTGTAAACATTAAATGCCACCTCAAAAAGCATTTAAGAAATAACCCTTTATAAATAAAGTACTTAACAAAGCATTTATTGTACTTACATACATTTAACCAAAGAAGTGATGATTTGTAAGAAAACTATTAATATACTACAAATCATTAAATTGAGTAAAGACAAAATTACACTTCAATGTTCAATGTACTACAAAGCATTTATTTTGAGAAAAGACTCATTACAAATTAAATATCATTTTTTTATTACAACAACGTATAGTGTACCTCAAATAGTTAATTTATGAATGATGACTTTTTGAAAAAGCAATATAGTACACATATCATTTCACACAAAAGTTGTTTTTGAGATGACCTGACACCTTATATCTCAAAAGGAAAATTATTTCAAAAAGCAACGACTATTTTCTTAAGACTATATATATACAAACAAAATAGTATTTCATAAGACACATGTGAGCTTTCAAAAAGAAAAACTCCTATTCGATATTCTGAAAAAGAGCTTAGAAAAAAAAATAGAAAAGAAAGAGAAAAAGTCAAGAAAAGCTTTTTGACAAAAGAATCAACTGTGTGTGAAAAGAAAAGAACATTATGTTCCTCTAAGAGATTATTCTATCCATTTTTCAAAGAGAGAACATTCTGAGAATCTTCATAAGTGCATTCATATCATTCTGAAGGTTCTTTAGGAAAGTCTTGTAACTTTCTGTTATCTACTGTATCCCTTCTCTGTTGAGAGAAGTAGACCTCTATGAAATAGGGTGTTTTCCTTCTCTGTTGAGAGAAGTAGACCTCTAAGAAAGAGGGTGTTTTCCTTCTTTGTTGAGAGAAGTAGACCTCTAGGAAAGAGGGTGTTTTCCTTCTCTGTTGAGAGAAGTAGACCTCTGGAAAAGAGGGTGTTTCCCTTCTCTGTTGAGAGAAGTAGACCTCTGAGGAAGAGGGTGTTGTACTATTTATCCCGTAACACAGATGTTATAGTGAAATGCTCAAGTGTTTTACTTGGGGACTGGATGTAGGTCAGTAACTCGACCGAACCAGTATAAATCCTGTGTTTATTGTGTTGTGCCTTATTGTCTTTAATTTTATTTTATCGATCTATATCATATTCCACTATTCACCCCCCCCCCCCTCCCTCTAGTGGAATTTCAGGGATGTCCCTGACACACATAGGAACAAATCCTTCTTTGACAGTTTTGCCATTGGACCTATGGTTATATAGGACACAAGGGGTTATCAGACCTCTAATTCTAATAAAGTTAGGCTAACAAGGATTTGACAGACAGACTTATAAAATCTATAAATGGTAGAAACCTAAGTCCTAAAATCCTAAAATTTTGGAAAATGATAGAGGAGTTCATGAGGAACTACTTCTTTTTTGATAGTTGGAGCATCCGACTTACGGATTGGAGTGCCACAGCAGACTAAGGCTGATCTAGACCCTGACAAACATATAACAAGATTTTCACAAGGGTCTGCAAAACCTGAATTTTGAAGGATAGTAAATTTTATTCAAAAAAATACAATAAAATCTAGTAAAATACTAGATTGCATCATGAGTTCACTGTATTTTACAAAGAGTGATTCGGATCTCTCATGAGGGAGATCTCAATTTCACAAGTCTGCTAAAGGGGAATTCCAGGTTTCCACAGGGTTTAAAACCCGATTTTACATTTGATTTATTTAATAGGGTTGGAAAACCTAAATTAATTCAAGATTTTGGCAGGAGATTACAAACAAAAAAATATAACTATCATAAATATTTCAGGATTTATGAACGAAAAATCATGCATGAAATAATGATGGGACTGAATGTCTAAAACCAAGACCTACAAACTAACAACCTGATTTTAATGAAAATAACTAGGTAAATGAAAATTTGGGGTGTTCACGTATAAACTGATAAAGTGTGAACACCCCAAATTTTTCAAAATGTTATAAATATCCCCTTTTTGCCCCTAGCCCCATTTTCTAAGAAAATTGAGTCAATTTCAAAGTAAATTTCAGTTGTTCCTCGAATTTTCTAGAATAAACTCCATTTTATATATCTGACTCAATTTCAGAGCTGGATCCAGTGCCAAAATCTAGATATGAGCCTCGTTATCCAAGTTTTAAACCAAAATTTACAAATATAAATTTTGACAGGCTCAGATCGATCCATCAGATATCCATTTGGATCCGCTATCTCATATTTCTTGATTCGAGATCCAACACTCGAATATCTCCTCAAAATCTGGACCCAAACTCGTTGTCTGAGAAAATTTTAAAAGTTTTTCCCTAGGAAACTCCTATTTTTTTTAAATATTTCTCAAAAATACAAAATAGCTTTTTAATCCCTCATCTTGCCTAGATTTTAGAATTTTATTCCAAAATAACAAAAAAATAGAAAATATGAGGAAAAAGAACAAATTTTTTTTCAAAACATATAGAAAATTACAAAAAAATAAAAATAAATAAATATATAATGAGTTTTAAAACCTTTTTTTAAAAAAAAATTCTTTGTTTTTAGGAAAACCCTGGAAAAACTTACTCTCTCTCTCTCTTGCTCGCTCTAGATTGGATTGGGGCAGAGGTTAAGACTAGGGTTTTTCGGCATCAGACAGTAGGCAGCGCCGGGGGGTTGTTCGATCAAGGGAGGCAATAAGCCGATCTCTGAAGCTCTCCTCGTCGACCCTTGATCCCCAACCGTTTTTCTTCCAGACTCTTCTTCCCCCTCTTTAAAAATGGGCGAAGGGGAAGCCCTCAAGTCATCCGTTTTCCACCCTTCCATTACTTATCACGCTCTCCAGATCCATTTTCCACCTCCGCATCTTCTTCTTCTCGATCAAGTCTCCTCCCTTTTTTTTCTCTTTTCTCCCATTTCTCCTCCTCCCCTGGTCTTTTTCCATCATCGACTGAAGCAAATCGGTTTACCATTGGGCATCAGAAAGAACCATCATCATCCATTGCTCGATTGCTCTCCTTAGCCTTCAACTGAGCTCTCTCCTTTAGAATTCGTGTGAACAAGGTGAGAATCCCCTTTTACTCCCCTTCTTCTTAGATTTTCAGTTTTTCTTTTTTTTTTCCTTTTTTTTCTTTTTTTTTTCTTTTCCTTTTATTGAAGCAATATACTGCAGTATCAGTCTACTTATTGCAACCCTGACTTGCATTTTGCAATAAAATTTCACCCTCATCGGGGTTACATCTCCTTCGTTGTCCAAATTTTTTTTTATTTATTACCTTTCGTTATGAATTTCCATTTCCTATTAGTTGTAACGGGATGTTGGCATTTCGTGGGATTCCAATTTTGGAATCAAGATGTTATGGAATTTCATTCATCGTTGTTTTAGTTTTATTTTTATTTTATTTTAGCAAATGGCATCCGTTTCATTTTCCTTTCATTTTCATCCTTTCAGCATCATAGTATGTGGTGTTATGTCTTCCTTTGCATTAATACGGAATTTCCCCTTTAATTCTCGGTTTAATGGATCCATCCCGCTATGCTTTGATCGGAGGTGGGTTTGCTGAATGGGCGAGAATCATGTTCTGAATGCGCATCAGTAGAGTTTGTTTGTTTGTTTTTTTTTTCTGCACTTCATGTTGTTACATGTATTTGTATGTCTTCGTTTCCCATTCTTATGTATATTAATTCCTGCATCATAGATAAGTTTATAAGGAATTGCATCTTCAGTATCCCACGATGCCTCTCTTTTAATCTGCATTTCGTTTTTAATTCATCATTTGGGCATTTGATTTCGTGCATTGATCTACTTCATCGCTGATCCATCTACTGTGCTAGTTTCAATTTCATGGAATCAATATTTTCCCCTGTTACTCTGTATGCAATCTCAACATTATCCCTGTATTTGCTAGTTTTATTTTGATCTTTTGCATTGATTATTGTTTATTATGCCTTTTGTCTGTTTATATACATTAGCATATGTCCTTCATTAATTTCTGTAGCATCTACTGTGCATCTAAAAGGGTCATGCGCTACATTTTTCTTCTTTTTTTTTTCCTTTTTTTTTTCTTTCTCTCTCTTTTTGTACTTTTATCATGTTGATTTCCTGCATCACCTAAGCAATAAAGAAGCATCCAATCAAATTTAACATTAGATTGGATCTACCCTACAACCATCTTTCATTTCATCTCACATTGGTTGTGGTGGGATCATTGCATCTCGTTGGATCCAATTTTCCACTTGAACCCTTTGCTGTGGAAAATCCTGAGGGTATATTTTGACATCTCTTGGAGGATGTTTTGTGCGCCAAGTATGACAGATCAAGACAAAACAATGGTTATCTGGCCTTCTTAGTCATGAGTATGAGCTGTTAGAAATTGAAATTGAGATCTTATGTATTGCTGGAGAGTTTAGTATTCTCCTTTTGCTGGAGATTTTGTTGGTCACAATATGTCCAAAGCCTTACAAGCAGACATCATTTCTGAAGACCTTGCCATTACAAAGCCATGTTTGGCTATTTTGCAGAACCTTATTTCTGAATTTTGTGTTGGTTTGAGGATTGTAATGCAGACTAATTGGTTCCAGCGCCTTGTTCTTGCTCGGAAGGATAACACCGACATACAAGAAGCAGCAAAAAAAGGTTCATGAAAATATAGTGGGCACAGTGCAGAGAAGCTCCAAATTTTTCCTGAAATGTTGCCCCGAATGCATGAAGGTAAGAACCATTCTCACAATCTGCCTATTGAGGGCATTGGGTAAAAGCGATAGTCTGGATTTGCTTATTGTTCTTTTCTTTTGGATCTTGGTCCAGAAGATGAGCTAATTTTCTTTTTCCCGCTGTAATAATTTCCTCACTCTTGCAAATATCTCACAAGTGTTTTCATGTTTTTTCTGATATGATTTTTGATATCTACATCTATATACCCACCAGTTGAAAAATACCCTTCACCATGAATTTCCTTAATGCACTTGTATTTTAAGTTGCCGTGAAACTCTCTGGTCTACAGTCGAGGGGCATGAGAGAGGCAACATACAAGGCTCCCTCAAGTTCAGCAATACGAGTGTCTGCTGCTAGTTGAACGTCATCAAGAATTCAACTCGGACTTCATAAGTATCACCTACAGTTTCCATTGTTTTGTCAAGAACATTTTCTAATGAAGATGCCTCTCGATCATTTGGGCAACCTCCTATGCACTTGTTAGTGGTAGTCACTGTATTTGAATTCACTCTATATATGCTCGACCCATGGTATTTGCACATTACTTACCAGCACAACATTTTAGCATAATTACCAGTTCAACACATAACTGGTAACACCCACTATATTTCTGTGAACACCCCAAATTTTTCAAAGATTTGTAAAAATGACCTTTTTGCCCCTGACCCCATTTTCTGAGAAAATCAAAGCAATTTCAAAGCTAAATTTTAGTCATTCTTTAGATTTTTTGGATTAAAATCCATATTGATCCATTCAAAATCGATTTCGGGTCCGAACCCAGTGTTTCAAACCCAAATCTGAGCCCCGTTGTCCGATTTCCAAATTAAAATTACAAAAACATCAAAAATAGTCCTAAATGGCTCGGGCAATTCATCTGGCACTCTGTTGGATTCCCAACCCTATATTTCTCAGTTTAAGGTTGTAAACCTCGAATATGTCCTAAAAATCCAGATATAAATCCATTTTCTGAAGAAATTTTTTCAAAAATTGCCTTGAGTTCTCAGAAAAACTCCTTTTTGTAAATATTTTTGCAAAAACACAAAAAATTAGTTTTAATCTTTGTTTTCTCGCAAATCTTAGGATTTTTTATCTAAAAATACAAAAAAATGGAAAAAGAACACAAAAACCAAAAAAAACTGCAAAAATTACGAGAAAAACAAATAAGTTTAAACTTTTAAAAATCAATTTTTGCTAAAAACCTCGGGAGCCCTTTTTTTGTAAAAACTTGAAAATCGAAGGGGGGTCATCTGCAAAACCTCTTTTTAGGGTTCGAAAGCCCTTCGTAAGCAAGGAATGGGCGAAGGAAAACCGCCCCCCTCACTCTCGCCTCTCTCCTCCTCCTCTCTCGTCCATCACCAAGTGCCTCCTCTTCCAGATTTCTCCTCTCCCTCTTTAAAAAGGCACGTAGGGTCGAGTCCCTCTTCATCCGTCTTCACCCTTCCCCTTTCGTTCTTCATCGATTATCTGTCCATCCATTATCGACCGCTTCTTCACTCCTCCACAGCCTTCTTCTCAATCCCTTCTTCCTCTCCTCGATCGTTCTCCTTTCCCCTTTCCTCCACTGCTTTCTCTACAAGAGCTGAACGGATCCTCTTTTGCAAAGCAATATCCCCCTGTCATTCCTTTTTGCATCAACGGGAGGAGATCTACCTCAACAATAAGGCTCCAATCGCTTGAAGGAGAGAATATCTCATGACACCCAGAGGAGTCATCCCTTCCATCTCCACCTCAAATCGACAAGGTAAGAACCCCTCTCTTCTATCATTTATCCCAGACATCCCCTGACCTTTATAGAAATTATTTTTTTTTTCCTTTTGAGCATGTTTTAGAGTTTATTTTCCCCTATTTTCATCTCTGTTATCTATACTTCTTTATCTACATTATAATTTATAGAATTTATCTCTGTTTCAATTTTACAGGGGATTTTTGGTCTTTTCCCCATATATTGATGACCGACGATGCCTCGCAATGGCATCGCCGGTTCATCTGAATTTTGAATTTCAAATTTACTTTTGCCTTCGTTTTCCTTTTTCTCCTTCGTATCCTGATTTCCTTTTTTTTTTTTTTTGCAGAAGCTTAGTCTTATCATTTTTTTTTTCTTCTCTTCTTTTTCTTCTTTTTTTTTCTTTCTCTTTCTTTTGTTTCTTTCTCTTTCTTCCATTCCCTTTTATCTTCATCAAAGGGGCATCGCAGGTAAGATTGACTTGCCCATAGCAGGATCGGTCTATCTCTTGCTACATAAACAGGAATCTTCTGATTCCTACATTCTTTTATATATATATCTTTTTGTAATTGTCTTATTGAATAGAATAAGATCTATCGGTACCTTCTCATTTTATTTAACTCTTAATTTCTGGCAATTCGTTACATTCATCTCCTTCATCTGAGTGTTTTCCTGTAGATTATTATGGATTTACTTTCAGTACCTATTAGCCTCCTTTTCGCATCTGCTTATGGCATCCCCTGTGCCTTGTTTGGTTAACATCTCCTTCTTATAATGTGTTGTCGTGTGATACGAGCATCCCTGTATCTAAGTTTGGTTGGATCCCCCAATAGATCAAAGTTCACCAGGTTCGTATAGAATTCATCTCAACACTCAATTTGGGTATATGGTGCATTCCAGGTGGGGCAAAAGGGTGAAATCCTCACCAGTCACTACCAAGGATGTTTTACTAGGTCATGAGAATCTCATTTGATCTGCTGAAGAACGTCTACTAGCCTAAGCCTCTGATGTCTTATCTTGTGTAATTCAACAATATGCTCGTGATAACAACCACAACCCTTGTTTCAGCTGCTTATCAAAAAGGGCTGATGAAGTTTGATCTGATGCCTCTGTATAGTTGTGGATATTAGTTTCTAACTCTGAGGCCTCAAGGTTATCATTGGTACATTGAGCGTTCATAGCACATGATGGCATCGATTATAGCAATCAACCTCCAACCTTTAGCGTCTGTTACAACAGCAAAACAACTGGAGTTTAATAGCTGCTACAAATGGCATCCACGATCCCTCATGTTATGAGGATTTCAATTTTTTTTCTCTTTTTTTTCTTCTTTTTCTCTCTCTTTTCTGTATATGAATTTTTGTTTTCTTTTTGTTATCACTAATCGCTATTCATGTCCTGCTATCCTCCTATGTACCAACGAGGCATGGTTTCAACTATTGGACCCCTCTCGAAAGTAGTTTGTGAAACATGGGAAATGGTAAGAGAGTGTCATAAAGAGGTTTTTATGAAGATCACTGTAGTTATCTGCTCAAGGACCAACTGTCAAAAACTTCAGAAGATGGTATTGTTGTGTTATTCATTCTGTTCTGGCTCCATCAGATTGAGACATGTCATGGGATTTCACTATCTAAGTTACTTGAAGAAACAGGTTAGTTAAAATTTTCTTCCCACTGAATGCATGCTCACTCATATTCAAGTAGTAACCCCTTTGCTATCCATGTTCACTCTCCTGATGCATACTCTCCATTGTTGCATTTATTTTATTTCATATATAGCTTTTAGGACTTATATTACACATCATCGTCCAATTCAATTCATTGTAGCTCATCTATCACATAGCACTTATCATTACAGCATTTCCACATCATATCATGTTCACCTCATCAGCCCCAACTTTGTCGCTGGTCAATACAGGAGCTACAGGAGAACATCCTGTACCAAAACACAGAAGTTAGAATAGGTAAGCCCAAAGATAATTAACTCAGTTGATTCCAGCTTGGTTACCATTTTGCCCTTAAGGACAATGAGTTACAGTTGTTTCAGAAAATGTCCATCAATGTTGTACACAGCTACCTACCAAGCCACCAACTATGGCTTTATCCACAGTCCCCTCTCTTACATCATTACAGTGTCAATTACTTTCACACACCACCACCATCCAATGTCTTTTGATTTATTTTCTGTACTCATTGTACACCCACTACACTACCTCTAGCATATCACACCCTCATACTGTTGCACAAGTGCTTAGCTAACAAAATTGGCAAGGAATAAGGTAATGGTGATCTATGTTGATGAGAAAAAGGCTTCATTGGGAGTCGATCAAGTCATAGATCATAAAGTCAAAGATGTTAAGGTTGTTCTGAAAAGGGAGTTTCTTAAAGGTGTTGATGTTATCTACGAATTTGTGGGTGAGAATATGCTTTATATGCTTGACTGCATTGGCAATTTATGGGCGCGTGATTGTCATTGGGATGATCTCTCAATATCAGGGAGGATATGGCTGGAAGCCATTGGGTCATGCAGAGTTGTGTGAGAAACTACTTGCCAAAAGGCCAAACTGTGGCTGAAATTTTTCTGGTCCAGCATGGCCATTTGTGTATGGAGCATCGAGAAGATTTACATAAACTCTTTTTGTCTGGAAAGTTGAAGGTATTTGTTAATCAAAAGCAAATTCTTTTTTTTTATCCAATACTGTGGTGGATGCTGTAGAATATCTACATTTTAAGGCCTTGGGAAGGTACTCATGGCTCTACAATCTACACCTTTACTTTCCTTGCATATTGTTGCTGCACCTTTACTTATTTATAGCACTCGTTCATCACTATCTTCATTCATAACCTCATTATTTTTCATTATGCACGGCATCAACAGTGTCATCTGTAAGTCACAACCTCATCACCAACACACATTTTCTGCTAATGACACTATTCATCTGCAACCCTTACATCCACTAGGCATAGCATATATATAGCATTTATGTAATCTCCACCTTAGCACTCATCCATCTTACTGTGTTCACTATACTTCATGTTGTTGCACCTTCACATTCAGCATAATTCTGCCTTCACAAAATCTTCATATCCGCCACTACTGCTGCACCTTGTCTGCCACTGCTGTACTTACAGCATACCATCTCCCATCACTTGCTGCACCCACTTGTTGCCCGACACTCTATCAACGGTACAAGCACCATTTGCATAGTATTTAGTCCACCATTTCGTTGCACTTACATCATAATAGCATATTCATTTTCTGATGTTATAATTATTCATTAAGTTCCTGTCGTGATTTCATTATGTCAGTTTACGATTCCCTGTCATTGTTAATGGTGATTTCTAACTGTTTGGCCTTAGCTGTTAATAGTTGTTAAATGCAAGTAGGTTGACTTAGTCGATTTAAAATAGTTAGTAATTAGGTATTTAGTATTAGTTCTTTGTAATCCTTTACACTAGTGTTTTAGGTTGAGTGCAGTAACGTCTGTGTGTGATTAGTAAGTAGTTGTGTATGTGTGTGTGTTCCGTAATAATCGTGTAGTGCAATTAGTCTAAGCTGTGCTAGTGGTTAGTGTATGCATTAATAGCTAGGACACGTTGGCATCCAAGCAGTGGACAAGTCTGTGTTAGTACTGGTTAACAAAGTGCGTTAAAACCAGGTTGTGTTAGCAGTCCGGTTTAGTACAATATGAGTTGGCACATTGTAATAATTTTTGTTAGCAGTCTTTGTAGTATACAATGTCAATTCATTGCTGCGTATGCTGCATATAATAAATGGATAGTAACACTGAACGTGTGACAGCAGTGAATGAACTCGTGTGAGTGATAAATATTGGGAGTTAAGCACCTTAGCAGTGAATGTATGTTAATAGATTTGAGTTAATGGGGCATGAGCTAAAGTTAACAGTCTGTGACTTAACCTTGTGTGAGTGTTATAATGTGTTAGACAGGAAAACAGTATGTTAGTCTGTGTTATCGTGTTAGCAATATAAGTTAGAATGGATCTTAGCACTGCATGAGTCACCAGCTTGTGTCATCAGTCTCTTAGGTCAAGCGTGTTACATTATGAATGTGTGTCAAATGAAGATCGGGTGAATTGTCTTGTGTGGTTAATAATAGCAGTTTATATATGTTAGCAGTTTATATGAGTTAGTTTTCCAGTTATCATATGTTGCTTATTTGGAGCAAAATATCATATGGATAGTCTATGTTTACAGTATATTAGACAATATAGTTAGCATTGTGTTAGTACGGTGTGTTATCGTTGAGTATCGTTGTGTCTTTGCCTGTTGTCGAGTACTGATTTTCAATACTTATAAGATACACTTTCTCACTAGTTCAATACATCACATGCATATGTTAATATCCATTTAGGTATCCTCACATGCATTCTAGTCTTAATGGAATTTATGAATTTCTCTTTATACTTTGTGTTTTGATAACCTTTTTTCACAGGAATATATGAAAAGCATTGCTTTATCTTTTTCTTTTCTTTAGTTTAAGGATCCTTGATTCTAATTCAATTCAATCCAATGTTATAATAACTAGATATAATGAGAATTCTTTGTATTTCCAGCTTTTAGTTTAGAATGAATGAGCATTGTAAATGTCATAAATTGCTTGTTTTCATACTTTTTGCCTTTATTTTCCAAAAATTCACAAATGGTGAAACACGAATGGCATGTGCATCGTTCCATACGAGGTGATAAAATCCTAAGTTGATGATTTACATCAATGGCCATAGTCAGGATGTGAACAAGACTTAGGATTTTCATCTTTTATGAAATAACATTATATCCATATCGGATCCTTTTCAAAAAATCATCATATTTTCTAAATATTTTCTTCTTTTATCAGGGTTTAACTTAAAATTAACTCAAAATATATATCAATGGCCATAGTCAGGATATATTGAGAGTTAATTTTACTTTAAACTCTATAAAAGCACCAAAATATATTTTATTCTTCACTTGAATTTAAATATGATTATTATATAATACATTCAATGACCATAGTCAGGGATGTATTATATCTTCAATCTTGTTTTAATTCACTTAAAGAATGAAATATGCTTTTCAAATCCAATTTCAAAGTTCTTTTGTCATTTAGGATAGTACAACATCATATTTTCAAAATTCTTTTTTTCAAAATCCAAGTGATTTCGAATATCTTTCTTCAATCTCTATTTCAATTCATTCTTTTATCTTATTTCAAGGATTTAAATTTCGATTTCAAAGTCCAAGTTGACTTTTAAAATTTCAAAATTCAATGTTATATTCAAAATTCCATTTCCAAATTCAAGTCCAATTTCAAAGTTCAATTAACTTTGAAATCTCCGGTTCATTTTCTACATTCCAAAATTCAAGCTTCAAATTCAAAGTCCAATTTGACTTTGAAATACATTTGTATATTCGAAATTTAATTCTCAAACCAACTTTGAAATTCCAAAATTCATTTTCAAGATTCAAATTCAAAATCAATTCAACATCTCAAAAATTCCATTTTTTTCAAAATTCAAAGTTGAAATTTCTGAGTTATCTTCTGATTTCACATTCGAAATCAAGTTCATCTTCAAAATCAAAATCGAAGTTTGAGATTGACTCTGAATCTCAACACTTGACTCTTCCTAAAATTTAAATTCAATCTGAGTTTTCAAGACCCAAATCCGTCTTCAAAGTCCCATTTGGACTTTCAGAATCCAAATCCAAAGTTAGATCCTAATCCCAACTTGGATCCAGATTTCCAAGTACAATCTCTACTTTGGATCTCGAACTTCAGATCCAAATCTATTTTAGGATCTAGAATCCAACTTCACTTTGGATCTCAGATTTTAGATCCAATTCCATTTTAAGATCCAGAATCCAACTTCACTTTGGATCTCAGACTTTAGATCCAAAATCCATCTTAGGGTCCAGAGTCCAACTTTATTTTGGATCTCATACTTCAGATCCAAATTCCATCTTGGATTCCAAATCTTGGATCCAATTTCATTTAAAATTCAGAATCCAATTTCATCTTCGACCCCAGAGTTCAGATCCAATTCCCATTTTCGGATTCTAAATTCAGAATTCAATTTTAATCTCAATTTAGAATCTAGACTTTAGATTCAAATTCCATCTTGAATTCCAAACTTTAAAATCAATCTTACTTCTCAATTCTATTTAGATTTTCCATATTTCATTCTGATTTCAAACTTCAAAGTTAGAACTCATTTCAAACTTCATCTCTATCCTCGTTCAAAATTCTAAACTCAAAGTCCATTTATGACTTTGAAATTTCCTTTCTTCTCCTTTTATCTCAACTTCAGAATCATTCCTTTCAATGTCAAGATTTATTATTTTCAAACTCTGATTATTCTAAAAACTTAGAACTTTAAATCTTAAGTTCTAAGTTAGGAACCATTTCTTTACTCCCTTATCAGATTCATCTCAGAAACACTTGGGAATTTTTTCAAATCATTTTCAAAATGAGCATACATCCTTGCATTGCACAAGCATAATTCCTTGTGCATTTAGACTTAGGATAAGTTCTTAGATAATATTTTAGCAAAGTAAAAGGCATGAATTCGACCCTTGATTCGATTACCCCTGGTAAAGGCGCCAGGAACAATCGAACCTCGTACCGACGAGCAGATCCCGTCTCCCAGTTTTTCCCGCAAATATTTTAAAACGGAGGCGAGTCATTTTCTCAAATATTTTCAAATTAAGGTCAAGTGAGACCCCGCAAAAGAGTTCCTCTTTCTCTTCTTTTCTTTTCTCTTCTCTCTTTCTTTCTGTCTTTTATTTTCTCTCTTCAAAAAGGAGGAAATAGAGGATAGAAAGGAAAAGAGAAGGAAAAGAGAGAATATACGAGAGGAAAATTTTTGCGATGATAACAGTTTTGGCGACCGTGATGGGACTCGTCTTCGTTCGGTCGAATTTAATGCCTTTTCTTTTGCTTTAATATTATCTAAGTCTTTATTCTATAAATGTCAGCTTCATTTTTATGCAAAACTTAGGAGCCTAGACTCTGTCCTAAGCTGACATCATTTCATATAGGATCTAAGTATGGTTCGGTAGGACCATATTGAGGAGATTATTCCATGTTCACATTAGACTTAGGTCTGAAATACAACTCTCCTCAATTTTAGGGATTGCATGAAAACAATGTATGCAAGTGTATGCCTCTCTTCATTTTAATCTATCTCTTTAGGACTTGCATTAAAGCCATCTGATTTCTTGCATGTTGAGCATATTTTTGAAAACCTCCCTACCTATATTGTCCCGGTCTTCACGTTGCTGGGCTGTTTCACTGAACTATAGTTCGGGAGAGAGCCTCATAACTAGACCACTTATTTGGGTTCGCGCCCCCTACCACGTACCTAAGGGCCGTAGTCCGAGGTATATCGGTAGGTGCTCAAGGATGTTGGGAAACCATTACCTTAGAACCAGAGGAATATTTATATGCCACGTACTTCGAGCTTCGGCTTGAGTATATCGGCGTATCTTGATTGAAATCAGATGATCTGAACCTTAGAGTTAGGTTTAAGATCCTGCGAGCCATTTCAAATTATTGCATTTTAGAGTCAGCTTCTAGGGAGTGCTATTTTGTGCACCATTGCTTGTATAAATTGATTCTCTTGTAGATATTATCTTAAAAAAAATTTATTTTTCAAAACCCTGGATATGTATTTCATAAAAATTCTTTTATTTTCTCAAGCCCAGGATTGTATATTTCTCATTTCTTTATTCTTTAATTTCTTAAAAACCTGAACATGTCTTTTCAGTTTTCCTATCTTTCAAAAAGTCCAGGCATATTTCTTTCTTTTTCTTCTAATTTATTTATATCTTTTGATCCTGCCTGCAAATTTTCAAAATAGTCAAGGTCTTGTCATTCATCTTCAAAATACTCCTCTTCGTACATTCTATCTTCTCCATATAAAATCCTTGTCATCTAGAGATCTTTTAAAAATTCTCTTTCACTATCCCTCTTCCTTTCAAAAAATTCTTTGCTCTGAACCCTTCATTTATTTCTTCAGAAAATGTCAAACATTTCATCATGGTTCAAACAAGAGCGGGAAGAAGGGCAGCTCAGCGGCACAATGACAGCGAAGTGGAAGAAATAAACTCTTCCAGATTGTCCCGAAAACATAATTCAGAGGAAGATGATGTTGACCCGACAATGTATAAGATCTTTCAAAAGATGATGGCAAAAATGATGTTTGAGCAAGCTGGGGCAAGTTCAAAGAAGACATCCTCTAAGAGCAAGATCAAGAGAAAGCCAGTAAAGAAGCATGTTAGGATCAACAAAAGGAGGGTCCAGCAGGACAGCACATCTGAGGCACGGAATCAGTAGATGAGGACTCCGAAGAAGAGCAGTTTGTATTCATCCCAAAACATATGCGACAGCCCAAGAAGATGACAGAAGAGCCCGAATCAGTCAACAAGCCTAAAGATGGAGCCCCGGGAGAAGATTCAGTTCAAATATTGACTAAGATGGTCAAAGATCTGCAGATTCGAGATAAGGGAAAGAGGGTATATACCATACAGGACTTCTACCTTGGTTTAGATGGGGACAGCAGCCAGGAAGATCTCCCCCGAAAGTTTATTAAATTCGATGGGTCCGGCAATCCAAAGGCCCATCTCGCGATGTTTTTCGCCGAATGTGCCAGATTCAGTGAAGACAATCGGGCCCTCTTCGTGTGCTTTCCTCGCAGTTTGGAGGGCATAGCAGCTAAGTGGTATGCGAAGCACATCAACCCTGTCGAGCTGCGAGATTTCGATAAAGTTGTCAACCTGTTTGTAGAGAGATTCATGTTCAATACTGACGCACCGTCAACCCTCAATCACTTATGTAATTTGAGGCAGGATGACAAGAAAAAGACCATAGATTTCATCCGTAGGTGGAGAGATACCTGCAACAAGATGAAAACCCCCATCTCAGAGAAGCATGCCCTTCAACTCATCCTCAATAACTTCTCTCAACCCCTGAAAAGCCTCATTTTCCCATACCCTTCCAAGTCATTTATTGAGTTGACTGAGTGAGCTGAATGGCTCGAGATGGGAATAGATAACAGAGTCTATGACGGTACCACCCTGGCAAGGGGCAATCAAGATGCAAAGAAGAAAGCCCATTTCACTCTTTTCGCTGGTCCCTCATCCGACAACATGGGTAACAAGGATGATCATGTCAGCAATTCAGAAGGATTCAGAGGTCAAAAAGGAAGGTCTTCCAACAACAATAAGCCTTCTCAACCCAATTCTCAGCAGCGGGAAAAGAATCAGGAAAAACCAAAGCGCAAAGATTGGAGTTCTGACCACGAATTCACCCCTTTGGAGCAGACACTCGAGGAGGTTCTGGAATATATGCTCACAAAGAATATGATTCGTCTGCCAAAAGTTGTCGATCCTTTAGTAATCTTGGGCAGCTTCAAGGAACAGTTCTGCAAGTATCACCGAGCGGTGGGGCACAACACAGAGCACTGCTTCGTTCTGAAAAATATCGTCCAGGACTGCATCGATAAACACCTTCTGATAGAAGAGAAAACTGAAGAGCAGCCCGTCGTCCGGACATAGCCTTTTCCAGATCATTCAAAAAGCCAATGATACTAGAGTCTTTTCTGTTATCCTCCCTTTTCTTTACCAAACCATCCTGTAAGGGCAAGTCAGCCCAAGTCTTTTGTGACCTTTTGGTCAAAAATACCTGTAAATATTTCAGTCTTTTCTATCAGTTTTGCTTATAAATGAAATGTCAATTTCCTTCCTATCTTTGAGGTTCAATTCTTATTTCTTTTCGCAATATTGGGGCATCTTTTACTGGTTAAATTTTTATTTACACTTCAAATATTCTTTTGCCACCAAATTCCTATTCTTTTCAAAAATACAGGACAATCCTGACATCATTCATGAGAGAAATGATATTACCTATGAAGGTCTTTCAAAAATCATGAAAATTTTTCATATTTTAATCCAACCTTTTTCAAAGATGAACCCTCGCGTTGGTCATCTTTTCCAAAAATTGGTTTTTAACCATTATATTCAAAGATCAACCCTTGTGTTGATCATATTTTCCAAAATTGGTTTTTTAAGCCATCACATTCAAAGATCAACCCTTGTGTTGATCATATTTTCTAAAAATTGATTTCGAACCATTGCATTGAAAGATCAACCCTCGTGTTGATCATATTTTCTAAAAATTAAATTCGAACCATTGCATTAAAAAATCAACCCTTGTGTTGATCATATTTTCTAAAAATTGATTTCAAATCATTGCATTGAAAGATCAACCCTCGTGTTGATCATATTTTCTAAAAATTAAATTCGAATCATTGCATTCAAAAATCAACCCTTGTGTTGATCATATTTTCTAAAAATTAATTTTGAATCATTGTATTCAAAGATCAACCCTCGTGTTGACCATATTTTCTAAAAATTGGTTTTTAAATCATTGCTTCAAAAAAAATTAACCCTCATGATGATCTCTCGTGAATGATTCTCTTTCAGAGATCAGCTCTCGCAGTTAATCTTTCTTTCAAAAAATGATTTTCTCATATTCTTCTCTCATTTTAAAGATCCCACATGCAGGCAGGATCAAACTCTTTTTTTTTCAACTTTTTGTTTATCAATCTTTATCAGTTTTATCAAATTTTTATTCATTTTTATTTTGATTGTTCATCCATTTTATTAATTCTTCTTGATTCTTAAATACCCTTTCAGGTTAAGCGATAAACCTGATGCCTCTTCCCCATGAGGTATTTCTTTTTCCTTCTTTGCCTACCCTTTCAGGTTAAGGGATAAACCTGAAACCTCATCCTACGAGGTCCTTCTTTCTTCAAGTTAAGGGATAGTCCTAAATGACTTTCTCTTTTAAAGCTTCATCAATCTCTGCCAAATCTTTTTCTTTATCCAATTTTATCAATTTTATTTCTTTATCAAATTTTATTTCTTTATCAAATTTTAATTCTTCCAATTCTTTAACAAAGCTTTTTTTTTAATTTTATTCCTTTCTCATTCAAGATAAGGGATAATCCTGAGACCACTCATAGGGGCAACAATGCTACCTGTGAGAATTCTGTTACAAAGATAATTTCCATAAAATTTTCTTGATTCTTCTCTTTTGTCAAATCTTCCATCAATTTCTATCTTTTCTCGCCAGTTCTTCGCAAATCTTATTTCTTCCCCATTCAAGATAAGGGGTTAATCCTGAAAATCAGGCCACATACAGCTTAACTATGATGGTCTATTTTAAATCCACAAGTTGAATCCTTTCTTCTCAAATTGAGATCTTTAGGTTGAATTCCTGTAGAATCAAAAGCCCGTAGGTTGAACCCCTGTCAAACCAATATGGCTCACTGGTTAAATCCCTCCTGAACTGAAATTCCTTCTTAACCCGATCGATCTTTAGGTTGAAATCCTACTGATCAACGAACTTTAGGTTGAAATCCTTTAGGACCATTTCTTTCGATCTTTAGGCTGAACTCCTACTGATCAGCGAACTTTAGGTTGAAATCCTACTAATCCGCAGTCCTTAGGTTGAAATCCTATAGGACCATTTCTTTCGATCTTTAGGCTGAAGCCCTACTGATCAGCGAACTTTAGGTTGAAATCCTACTGATTCGCAGTCCTTAGGTTGAAATCCTTTAGGACCTTTTCTTTCGATCTTTATGCTGAACCCCTACTGATCAGCGAGCTTTAGGTTGAAGTCCTACTAATTCGCAGTCCTTAGGTTGAAATCCTTTAGGACCATTTTTTTCGATCTTTAGGCTGAACCCCTACTGATCAATGAGCTTTAGGTTGAAATCCTACTGATTCGCAATCCT
This sequence comes from Nuphar pumila, assembly GCF_984573655.1. Classification (NCBI taxonomy): domain Eukaryota; kingdom Viridiplantae; phylum Streptophyta; class Magnoliopsida; order Nymphaeales; family Nymphaeaceae; genus Nuphar; species Nuphar pumila. The sequence goes on along the minus strand of NC_143260.1, from coordinate 47,112,886 downwards.
TAGGTTGAAATCCTTTAGGACCATTTCTTTCGATCTTTAGGCTGAACTCCTACTGATCAGCGAACTTTAGGTTGAAATCCTACTAATTCGCAGTCCTTAGGTTGAAATCCTTTAGGACCATTTCTTTCGATCTTTAGGCTGAACTCCTACTGATCAGCGAGTTTTAGGTTGAAATCCTACTGATTCGCATTCCTTAGGTTGAAATCCTTTAGGACCATTTCTTTCATCGATCTTTAGACTGAACTCCTACTGATCAGCGAGCTTTAGGCTGAACTCCTACTGATTCGCAGTCCTTAGGTTGAAATCTTTTAGGACCCTCTTCTTCCATCGATCTTTAGGCTGAACTCCTACTGATCAGCGAGCTTTAGGTTGAAATCCTACTGATTCGCAGCCCTGAGGTTGAAATCTTGTAGGACCCTTTCTTCCATCGATCTTTAGGCTGAACTCCTACTGATCAACGAAGCTTTAGGTTGAAATCCTACTGATTCGCAGCCCTGAGGTTGAAATCCTTTAGGACCCTTTCTTTCATCAATCTTTAGGCTGAACTCCTACTGATCAGCGAACTTTAGGTTGAAATCCTACTGATTCGCAGTCCTTGGGTTGAAATCCTTTAGGACCCTTTCTTCCATCGATCTTTAGGCTGAACTCCTACTGATCAGCAAGCTTTAGGTTGAAATCCTACTGATTCGCAGTCCTTAGGTTGAAATCCTTTAGGATCACTCCTTCCATCGATCTTTAGGCTGAATTCCTACTGATCCGCGAGCTTTAGGTTGCAATCCTACTAATTCGTAGTCCTTAGTTTGAAATCCGTTAGGACCATTCCTTCAGTCGATCTTTAGGTTGAACCCCTACTGATCCGCGATCTTTAGGTCAAACTCCTACTAATTCGCAGTTCTCATTTTGAATCCCCTTCAGGCCATTCATAAGTCAATCTGTAGGCTGAATTCCTACTAATCCATATTCTTGTTACGGTTCTTAGGATGAATTCCTATCGAACCGCATTCATCTTTCAAAAAGTAAACCTGTAGGTTGAAAACCTACCGATCTATATTCTTTGGCAGTTCTTAGGTCGAATTCTTACTGAACCAAAATTCATTTTTCTCCAAAATTTCAGTCTGTGGGTTGAATTCCTGCCAATCCATATTCTTTTTATGGTTCTTAGGTTGAATTCCTATCGAGCCACATTCATTTTTCAAAAAGTAAATCTGTAGGTTGAATTCCTACTAATCCATATTCTTTTTATGGTTCTTAGGTTGAATTCCTATCAAACCACATTCATTTTTCAAAAAGTAAATCTGTAGATTGAATTCCTACTAATCCATATTCTTTTTATGGTTCTTAGGTTGAATTCCTATCGAACCACATTCATTTTTCAAAAAGTAAATCTGTAGTTTGAAATCCTATTAATCTATATTCTTTTACGGTTCTTAGGTTGAACTCCTATTAAACCAAAATTCGTTTTTTAAAATTTAAGTCTGTAGGTTGAATTCCTACCGATCAAATATTCTTTTACGGTTTTAGGTTGAATTCCTATTAAACCAAACTCATTCTTCAAAAATTCAGTCTATAGATAAATTCTTATTAGTCAAAAAATTCTTTTGCAAATTCTTAGGTTGAATTCCTATTAAATTAACTTCATTTTTCAAAAATTTCATCTGTAGGATGAATCCCTACGGATCCAAATATTCTTTGCGGTTCTTAAGCTGAGTCCCTGTTGAGCCAATGTTGTTTGATAAAACCAATATTTTCATATTTATTTCTTCCAAAATTTCAGCTAAAAGGAGGTATCAAAATCTATATTGAGTGATTATTTCACAAAGGATTCTCGAAAACTTTGTCAATCTGCTAAATGTGTGTTGATTCTAATATTTTTACGCAAAAGAATTTCCTCACATTACCTCTAGTATTCTTTCCAAAAAGGTGAAACTTTTTGCGAAAAGAGGTAAAATTTAAAGCTTTTCCTGTTGATCAACCAAAAGGATGTAAGAAATGTCCTCGATATGATCGGTGAAAGAAATCTTCAATAATGTTGGAAAGCCAGAAGCGAATTGATATTGATCATGGCTATGGCGCATGTTTTAAAATGACTTTCTGGCAATCAAGCAGTGGAAATGTCTTGAGCTATAAAAAAGAATCCACTCAATCCATGTCTTCACATTCATTTAAAGTTGCAATCAAATATCCGCAAAAGGGATCTCTCAATTGTCGTCAAGATGAAGACGAATATGCAAGCTAGACCCCCGGGGCCAAAGAAGATTTGAATCATCTCCAAGATGAAGGAGTTTGTGAAGGATCCTTCCAGGGAAAGTTCAGATCATCGTCGAGATGAAGGCGAGTGCAATGAACCTACCGACAAACCCTAAAAGATATTTGATTACAGCTATCATCTAAAGACCTTTTGAGCCAATGTCATCAAATAGAATCCCTGAGATAAAAGAAGGATCAGAACATCTCCAAGATGGAGTTTGTGACGTACCCTTCCCTGAAAAAGAGAGAAAAGTCAGGACACATCCAAATGAAGGATGATGTTAAGAACCCGAGAAAGTTCAGTGACTCAAAAAGAGTGCAAAAGGATCATCATGGGAAAACACCCAGATATCAAATTGCCAAAGTTGCCAGAAGTCATCTTTTCTCATGCAAAATTCTTTTATCAATATCTTCTCACTACTTGCTTTTATGAAATTAAGAATATTTCTTCTATTCTCATATCAAGGAAATGGATAGCTTCCTTGAAGAAAATCATCAGCGCTAAAATTTTGAATTTGACTCTTAGAATTGATGAGTTAACCTCATTGGAGGAAATACTTTAGGTAAAAGAGAGAATATCTTTGCACATACGTGCACATTTTCAATGCATTTGAATCAACTATAAATTTATCTTATTGGCAAAATTTTCTAGCTATTCAAAAATGAAATAAATATTCAATATCCATTTTGATGCAACCTAGCGTTGTTTACATCTTCCAGAAGAGTTGCCTCATTTAGTTGAAGTGTCTCTTCCCGTCCCATCACGGTTTTCTCATTGAGAAATCCCTATGGTAGATTTCCACTCAGGTTAAGGGTCAAACCTGAATTTTCTGCGAGAGGTCATTGATTTCAAAAGCTATTTCAGTCTCAGCAATGTGATGCCCAATTTCTTCCCCTTTTCAAAAGCTTTAGGGAACCCTATTTTCCTCCTTTCGCAAAAACCCCTTTCGGATTTGTTCGTCCAAATTCCGAAGGTCCCATTATGGTTTCTCCATTTGAGAAACCCGTATGGTAGATTTCCTATTCAGGTTAAGAGTTAACCCGGAAGATACCTCGCTTCGCGAGGTATCTTCCTTATAGGTTTGGGTTAAACCTGAGTCTCGTTCCAACGAGATTCCTCGTTCTGACGAGATGTTTCCTTCAAGTCCCATCATGGTTCTTCCCATCAAGGAACCCATGCTTTGTATATCCATCCAGGATAGGATCCTACTTAAGCTGAATTTTACGAGGCATTTTCCAAAAAATGTCCCATCGAGGTCCTCATGTATTCCTTTCCAATACATTTTTGATATATCTTCGTCCCATCAAGGTTAAGGGCTAAACCTGAATCATTCCAAAAAGAGTATCTTGTCTCATCCATGAGACCTGATCAAAATTCTGATTTTTTTCACCATTTCAGGATTTTCACCCAAAGTCCCATCATGATTTCCTCATTTTCTACTCAATCATATCATTTTTGAGGATGTCATCTCTCCAAGACCATTCAGGATAAGGTTTTAAGCCTGAGAAGTTATATTTTCAAATTAATTCTTCCACACCCAATTCAGATCTGCTGACTGAGGCATTTTTCAAAATTTGGAGTGTTATCTTTGCCACTAATCTCGGCTTTCAACCGGCTTAGTAGCAAAGAGGGGCATCTGTGAACATCCCAAATTTGTCAAAGATTTGTAAAAATGACCTTTTTGCCCCTGACCCCATTTTTTGAGAAAATTAAAGCAATTTTAAAGCTAAATTTCAGTCATTCTTCAGATTTTTTGGATTAAAATCCATATTGATCCATTCAAAATCGATTTCGGGTCCGAACCCAGTGTTTTAAACCCAAATCTGAGCCCCGTTGTCCGATTTCCAAATTAAAATTACAAAAATATCAAAAATAGTCCTAAATGGCTCGGGCAATTCATCTGGCACTCTGTTGGATTCCCAACCCTATATTTCTCAGTTCAAGGTTGTAAACCTAGAATATGTCCTAAAAATCCGGATATAAATCCATTTTCTGAAGAAATTTTTTCAAAAATTGCCTTGAGTTCTCAGAAAAACTCCTTTTTGTAAATATTTTTGCAAAAACACAAAAAAATAGTTTTAATCTTTGTTTTCTCGCAAATCTTAGGATTTTTTATCTAAAAATACAAAAAAAATTGAAAAAGAACACAAAAACAAAAAAAAACTACAAAAATTATGAGAAAAACAAATAAGTTTAAACTTTTAAAAATCAATTTTTGCTAAAAACCTCGGGAGCCCTTTTTTTGTAGAAACTTGAAAATCGAAGGGGGGTCCTCTGCAAAACCTCTTTTTAGGGTTCGAAAGCCCTTCGTAAGCAAGGAATGGGCGAAGGAAAACCGCCCCCCTCACTCTCGCCTCTCTCCTCCTCCTCTCTCGTCCATCACCAAGTGCCTCCTCTTCCAGATTTCTCCTCTCCCTCTTTAAAAAGGCACGTAGGGTCGAGTCCCTCTGCATCCGTCTTCACCCTTCCCCTTTCGTTCTTCATCGATTATCTGTCCATCCATTATCGACCGCTTCTTCATCCCTCCACAGTCTTCTTCTCAATCCCTTCTTCCTCTCCTCGATCGTTCTCCTTTCCCCTTTCCTCCAGTGCTTTCTCTACAAGAGCTGAACGGATCCTCTTCTGCAAAGCAATATCCCCCTGTCATTCCTTTTTGCATCAACGGGAGGAGATCTACCTCAACAATAAGGCTCCAATCGCTTGAAGGAGAGAATATCTCATGACACCTAGAGGAGTCATCCCTTCCATCTCCACCTCAAATCGACAAGGTAAGAACCCCTCTCTTCTGTCGTTTATCCCAGACATCCCCTGACCTTTATAGAAATTATTTTTTTTCCTTTTGAGCATGTTTTAGAGTTTATTTTCCCCTATTTTCATCTCTGTTATCTACACTTCTTTATCTACATTATAATTTATAGAATTTATCTCTGTTTAAATTTTACAAGGGATTTTTGGTCTTTTCCCCATATATTGATGACCGACGATGCCTCGCAATGGCATCGCCGGTTCATCTGAATTTTGAATTTCAAATTTACTTTTGCCTTCGTTTTCCTATTTCTCCTTCGTATCCTATTTTTTTTGCAGAAGCTTAGTCTTATCATTTTTTTTTCTTTTTCTTCTCTTCTTTTTCTTCTTTTTTTTTTTTTCTCTTTCTTTTGTTTCTTTCTCTTTCTTCCATTCCCTTTTATCTTCATCAAAGGGGCATAGCAGGATCGGTCTATCTCTTGCTACATCAACAGGAATCTTCTGATTCCTACATTCTTTTATATATATATCTTTTGTAATTGTCTTATTGAATAGAATAAGATCTATCGGTACCTTCTCATTTTATTTAACTCTTAATTTCTGGCAATTCGTTACATTCATCTCCTTCATCTGAGTGTTTTCCTGTAAATTATTATGGATTTACTTTCAGTACCTATTAGCCTCCTTTTTGCATCTGCTTATGGCATCCCCTGTGCCTTGTTTGGTTAACATCTCCTTCTTATAATGTGTTGTCGTGTGATACGAGCATCCCTGTATCTAAGTTTGGTTGGATCCCTCAATAGATCAAAGTTCATCAGGTTCGTATAGAATTCATCTCAATACTCGATTTGGGTATATGGTGCATTCCAGGTGGGGCAAAAGGGTGAAATCCTCACCAGTCACTACCAAGGATGTTTTACTAGGTCATGAGAATCTCATTTGATCTGCTGAAGAACGTCTACTAGCCTAAGCCTCTGATGTCTTATCTTGTGTAATTCAACAATATGCTCGTGATAACAACCACAACCCTTGTTTCAGCTGCTTATCAAAAAGGGCTGATGAAGTTTGATCTGATGCCTCTGTATAGTTGTGGATATTAGTTTCTAACTCTGAGGCCTCAAGGTTATCATTGGTACATTGAGCGTTCATAGCACATGATGGCATCGATTATAGCAATCAACCTCCAACCTTTAGCGTCTGTTACAACAGCAAAACAACTGGAGTTTAATAGCTGCTACAAATGGCATCCACGATCCCTCATGTTATGAGGATTTCAATTTTTTTTCTTCTTTTTCTCTCTCTTTTCTGTATATGAATTTTTGTTTTCTTTTTGTTATCAGTAATCGCTATTCATGTCCTGCTATCCTACTATGTACCAACGAGGCATGGTTTCAACTATTGGACCCCTCTCGAAAGTAGTTTGTGAAACGTGGGAAATGGTAAGAGAGTGTCATAAAGAGGTTTTTATGAAGATCACTGTAGTTATCTGCTCAAGGACCAACTGTCAAAAACTTCAGAAGATGGTATTGTTGTGTTATTCATTCTGTTCTGGCTCCATCAGATTGAGACATGTCATGGGATTTCACTATCTAAGTTACTTGAAGAAACAGGTTAGTTAAAATTTTCTTCCCACTGAATGCATGCTCACTCATATTCAAGTAGTAACCCCTTTGCTATCCATGTTCACTCTCCTGATGCATACTCTCCATTGTTGCATTTATTTTATTTCATATATAGCTTTTAGGACTTATATTACACATCATCGTCCAATTCAATTCATCGTAGCTCATCCATCACATAGCACTTATCATTACAGCATTTCCACATCATATCATGTTCACCTCATCAGCCCCCAACTTTGTCGCTGGTCAATACAGGAGCTACAGGAGAACATCCTGTACCAAAACACAGAAGTTAGAATAGGTAAGCCCAAAGATAATTAACTCAGTTGATTCCAGCTTGGTTACCATTTTGCCCTTAAGGACAATGAGTTACAGTTGTTTCAGAAAATGTCCATCAATGTTGTACACAGCTACCTACCAAGCCACCAACTATGGCTTTATCCACAGTCCCCTCTCTTACATCATTACAGTGTCAATTACTTTCACACACCACCACCATCCAATGTCTTTTGATTTATTTTCTGTACTCATTGTACACCCACTACACTGCCTCTAGTGTATCACACCCTCATACTGTGGCACAAGTGCTTAGCTAACAAAATTGGCAAGGAATAAGGTAATGGTGATCTATGGTGATGAGAAGAAGGCTTCATTGGGAGTCGATCAAGTCATAGATCATAAAGTCAAAGATGTTAAGGTTGTTCCGAAAAGGGAGTTTCTTAAAGGTGTTGATGTTATCTACGAATTTGTGGGTGGGAATATGCTTTATATGCTTGACTGCATTGGCAATTTATGGGTGCGTGATTGTCATTGGGATGATCTCTCAATATCACGGAGGATATGGCCGGAAGCCATTGGGTCATGCAGAGTTGTGTGAGAAACTACTTGCCAAAAGGCCAAACTGCGGCTGAAATTTTTCTGGTCCAGCATGGCCATTTGTGTATGGAGCATCGGGAAGATTTACATAAACTCTTTTTGTCTGGAAAGTTGAAGGTATCTGTTAATCAAAAGCAAATTCTTTTTTTTTTATCCAATACTGTGGTGGATGCTGTAGAATATCCACATTTTAAAGCCTTGGGAAGGTACTCATGGCTCTACAGTCTACACCTTTACTTCCCTGCATATTGTTGTTGCACCTTTACTTATTTACAACACCTGTTCATCACTATCTTCATTCATAACCTCATTCTTTTTCATTATGCACGGCATCATCAGTGTCATCTGTAAGTCACAACTTCATCACCAACACACATTTTCTGCTAAGGACACTATTCATCTGCAGCCCTTACATCCACTAGGCATAGCATATATATAGCATTTATGTAATCTCCACCTTATCACTCATCCATCTTACTGTGTTCACTATACTTCATGTTGTTGCACCTTCACATTCAGCATAATTCTGCCTTCACAAAATCTTCATATCCGCCACTACTGTTGCACCTTGTCTGCCACTGTTGTACTTACAGCATACCATCTCCCATCACTTGCTGCACCCACTTGTTGCCCGACACTCTATCAACGGTACAAGCACCATTTGCATAGTATTTAGTCCACCATTCCATTGCACTTACATCATAATAGCATATTCATTTTCTGATGTTATATTTATTCATTAAGTTTCTGTCGGGATTTCATATTCTCATTTTTTTTTCTTACTTTATTATGTCAGTTTACAATTCCCTGTCATTGTTAATGGTGATTTCTAACTATTTGGCCTTAGCTGTTAATAGTTGTTAAATGCAAGTAGGTTGACTTAGTCGATTTAAAATAGTTAGTAATTAGGTATTTAGTATTAGTTCTTTGTAATCCTTTACACTAGTGTTTAAGGTTGAGTGCAGTAACGTCTGTGTGTGATTAGTAAGTAGTTGTGTATGTGTGTGTGTTCCATAATATGCGTGTAGTGCAATTAGTCTAAGCTGTGCTAGTGGTTAGTGTATGCATTAATAGCTAGGACACGTTGGCATCCAAGCAGTGGACAAGTCTGTGTTAGTATTAGTTAACAAAGTGCGTTAATAACAGGTTGTGTTAGCAGTCCGGGTTAGTACAATATGAGTTGGCACATTGTAATAATTTTTGTTAGCAGGCTTTGTAGTATACAATGTCAATTCATTGCTGCGTATGCTGCATATAATAAATGGATAGTAACAGTGAACGTGTGACAACAGTGAATGAACTCGTGTGAGTGATAAATATTGGGAGTTAAGCACCTTAGCAGTGAATGTATGTTAATAGATTTGAGTTAATGGGGCATGAGCTAAAGTTAACAGTCTGTGAATTAACCTTGTGTGTGTGGTATAATGTGTTAGACAGGAAAATAGTATGTTAGTCTGTGTTATCGTGTTAACAATATAAGTTAGAATGGATCTCAGCACTGCATGAGTCACCAGCCTGTGTCATCAGTCTCTTAGGTCAAGCGTGTTACATTATGAATGTGTGTCAAATGAAGATCGGGTGAATTGTCTTGTGTGGTTAATAATAGCAGTTTATATATGTTAGCAGTTTATATGAGTTAGCTTACCAATTATCATATGTTGCTTATTTGGAGCAGAATATCATATGGATAGTCTATGTTTACAGTATATTAGACAATATAGTTAGCATTGTGTTAGTATGGTGTGTTATAGCTATTGTTTTACATCTGGGTTCTATATCTAAGTCTTGCAAACAAGTTTAAGTTGAGTATCGTTGTGTCTTTGCCTGTTGTCGAGTAGTGATTTTCAATACTTATAAGATACGCTTTCTCACTAGTTCAATACATCACATGCATATGTTAATATCCATTTAGGTATCCTCACATACATTCTAGTCTTAATGGAATTTATGAATTTCTCTTTATACTTTGTGTTTTGATAACCTTGTTTCACAGGAATATATGAAAAGCATTACTTTATCTTTTTCTTTTTTCTTTTCTTTAGTGTAAGGATCCTTGATTCTAATTCAATTCAATCCAATGTTGTAATAACTAGATATAATGAGAATTCTTTGCATTTCTAGCTTTTAGTTTAGAATTAATGAGCATTGTAAATGTCATAAATTGCTTGTTTTCATACTTTTTGCCTTTATTTTCCAAAAATTCACAAATGGTGAAACACGAATGGCACGTGCACTGTTCCATAAGAGGTGATAAAATCCTAAGTTGATGATTTACAATAATGGCCATAGTCAAGATGTGAACAAGACTTAGGATTTTCATCTTTTATGAAATAACATTATATCCATATCGGATCCTTTTCAAAAAATCATCATATTTTCTAAATATTTTCTTCTTTTATCAGGGTTTAACTTAAAATTAACTCAAAATATATATCAATGGTCATAGTCAGGATATACTGAGAGTTAATTTTACTTTAAACTCTATAAAAGCAACAAAATATATTTTATTCTTCACTTGACTTTAAATATGATTATTATATAATACATTAAATGACCATAGTCAAGGATGTATTATATCTTCAATCTTGTTTTAATTCACTTAAAGAATGAAATATGCTTTTCAAATCCAATTTCAAATTTATTTCGTCATTTAGGATAGAACAACATCATATTTTCAAAATTCTTTTTTTCAAAATCCAAGTGATTTCAAATATCTTTCTTCAATCTCTATTTCAATTAATTCTTCTATCTTATTTCAAAGATTTAAATTTCGTTTTCAAAGTCTAGGTTGACTTTTGAAATTTCAAAATTCAATGTTATATTCAAAATTCCATTTCCAAATTCAAGTTCAATTAACTTTGAAATCTCTGGTTCATTTTCTACATTCCAAAATTCAAGCTTCAAATATAAAGTCCAATTTGACTTTGAAAATCATTTGTATATTCGAAATTTAATTCTCAAACCAACTTTGAAATTCCAAAATTCATTTTCAAGATTCAAATTCAAAATCAATTCAACATCTCAAAAATTCCATTTTTTTCAAAATTCAATTTTGAAATTTCTGAGTTATCTTCTGATTTCACATTCGAAATCAAGTTCATCTTCAAAATCAAAATCGAAGTTTGAGATCGACTCTGAATCTCAACACTTGACTCTTCCTAAAATTTAAATTCAATCTGAGTTTTCAAGACCCAGATCCGTCTTCAAAAGTCCCATTTGGACTTTCAGAATCCAAATCCAAAGTTAGATCCTAATCCCAACTTGGATCCAGATTTCCAAGTACAATCTCTACTTTAGATCTCGAACTTCAGATCCAAATCTATTTTATGATCCAGAATCCAACTTCACTTTGGATCTCAGATTTCAGATCCAATTCAATTTTAAGATCCAGAATCCAACTTCACTTTGGATCCCAGACTTTAGATCCAAAATCCATCTTAGGGTCCAGAGTCCAACTTTATTTTGGATCTCATACTTCAGATCCAAATTCCATCTTGGATTCCAAATCTTGGATCCAATTTCATTTAAAATTCAGAATCCAATTTCATCTTCGACCCCAGAGTTCAGATCCAATTCCCATTTTCGGATTCTAAATTCAGAATTCAATTTTAATCTCAATTTAGAATCCAGACTTTGGATTCAAATTCCATCTTGAATTCCAAACTTTAAAATCAATCATACTTCTCAATTCTATTTAGATTTCCCACATTTCATTCTGATTTCAAACTTCAAAGTTAGAACTCATTTCAAACTTCATCTCTATCCTGGTTCAAAATTCTAAACCCAAAGTCCATTTATGACTTTGAAATTTCCTTTCTTCTCCTTTTATCTCAACTTTAGAATCATTCCTTTCAATGTCAAGATTTATTCTTTTCAAACTCTGATTATTCTAAAAACTTAGAACTTTAAATCTTAAGTTCTAAGTTAGGAACCATTTCTTTACTCCCTTATCAGATTCATCTCAGAAACACTTGGGAATTTTTTCAAATCATTTTCAAAATGAGCATACATCCTTGCATTGCACAAGCATAATTCCTTGTGTATTTAGACTTAGGATAAGTTCTTAGATAATATTTTAGCAAAGCAAAAGGCTTGAATTCGACCCTTGGTTCGATTACCCCTGGTAAAGGCACCAGGAAGGTTGAACCTCGTACCGACGAGCGGATCCCGTCTCCCAGTTTTTCCCGCAAATATTTCAAAATGGAGGCGAGTCATTTTCTCAAATATTTTCAAATTAAGGTCAAGTGAGACCCCGCAAAAGTGTTCCTCTTTCTCTTCTTTTCTTTTCTTTTCTCTTCTCTCTTTCTTTCTGTCTTTTATTTTCTCCCTTCAAAAAGGAGGAAATAGAGGATAGAAAGGAAAAGAGAAGGAAGAGAGAGAATATACGAGAGGAAAATTTTTGCAATGATCACAATTTCCCACACATCACTCGGTATCTTAGGTGAGTATGATCTGTGTTGACCTTTTAGTCACAGTCACAACTCCTTAAGCATGCATAGTACCCTATGGGTTGTTGTGTTTACTTAATCGTCACATCCACCTTCCAACAATATCCCATTGCATGGTAACATGCAAAACCCACTATTCACCTTCACCCCTCCTATAGTCATACTCCATCTTCTGTACCCAACCACCACCTTCCCCTTCTCTACTACACAGCAGCACCACCTGCTGCTTCCAGCATCCTTCTCCATCTATCACCCGTACTACACTACTAACCTGAATAGTGGCATATACACCATACCGCTATAACTGCTGCAACACATTGCTCCCCTTTCCAGTTCCATTATATGCCCATCCACTATAAACATTGATTATAGTAACTGTACTCCACTGTCACTCAGTCAGACCCTGCATCTATATCACTATTACATCCCTTCACTCAGCATCCCCTGCTGAAGCATTTGCACCAACCCCTTTATTTATTCCCAGCCATAGCATCCAACTAATCATCACCAGCTACCTACCATTGGCATACACCTATAACTTCATCAATGCCACTACCAACATTTCCACCATACTATGTATATATATATTTTACCTGCACTCCACACCTTTGCATTCATAACTCTCAGTATATCACCCCTTCAGCCCACCTATGCACTATTTGCACCGGTTGGCGCTCCCTTTACAACACATACATGTTGCATTACCCTCCATCGACACCTTAGTCATCTCTTACTATACTTTACACTTCAATCACACCATCATTATTGCATTCATGTTTTATCTTCTCTGCAATTCATATTCATACCTTGACAATGCATTTGCCTAGTTGTTTGATATTTCTCAATTTTGCCTTTGTATAACCTCCTACCTAACATTTCCACATTATGTTTATATCATCATCATGTCTGCATTTCCACGAGTATATACATATCATATGCATCTAGTTTAAGCATAACACCTTAATATTTAGCACATTATTCTATGCTAACCTCATTTTGCAGGAAATGTTATTTCCTGTCTTAGCCTAGAAATTGTAAATTCGATTTTAATCTCAATTTTGTGATAATTAGACATTAATGAGAATTTTATCTTTTCTTGCACTAGATTAGAATGTATGAGCATGTGTATATCTTAAAATTTGCTTGTTTTCATATTATTTTCCCCTTTATTATCTCAAAATTCACAAATGGGAACACGAATGGCATGTGCATCATTTTATAAAAGGTGATTAAATCCTAAGTTGATGATTTGCATCAATGTCCATAGTCAAGGTGTGAACAAAACTTAGGATTTCCATCTTTTATGGAATAACATTGGATCTACACTGGATCCCTTTTCAAAAATCATCATATTTTCAAATATTTTTTTTCCTTTATCAGGGTTTAATTTAAAATTAACTCAAAATATATATCAATGGCTATAGTCAGGATATATTGAGAGTTAATTTCATGTTAAACTCTATAAAGGCACCAAAAATGTATTTTATTCTTCATTTGAATTTAAATATGATTATTATATAATACATTTTATGACCATAGTCAGAGATGTATTATATTTTCAATCTTATTTCAATTCATTCAAAGAATGAAATACACTTTTCAAAATCTAATTTCAGATTCTTTTTAATTCATTCATCATTTAGGATAGAATTGCACCATTCTTTCAAATTATTTCAATTCATCTTTAGAATCCAAGTGATTTTGAGATATATTTTAAAAAATTCTTCTCATTTCTCAAATCAAATCCCCAATTCTTGTCTGTAAATTCAAATTCATCTTTTTTTTTATTCTCAATTCTATCTTATTTCAAAATTCAATTTCAAAGTTCAATTTAACTTTGAAATTCCAAATTCAGTTTCAAGATTCAATTTCAAATTCAAATTCTATATCAAATTTCAAAGTTCAATTTAACTTTGAAAATCCCAGATTCATCATCTGATTCCAAAAATTTGGATTTCAAATTAAGTTTATTCTCTCTTCAAATTCTCAAATTCTTTTTATAATTTTTTGAGTTTAGATCTTCAAAATTCAATTCATTTTGGAAATCAAGAATCAAAGCTTTTGAGGTTGACTCTAAAAATCGATTTTCTCTGAAATTCAAAAATTAAAAATCAAAATTCAATCTGGATTCTCAAATCCCAATCTTCAAGATTTATCTGGATTTCTTGAATCCGATTCCAATTTTCAAAGTTTCACCTTAAATTCTGGGTTTTTTAGATCTAATTCTATCTTGGATTCTAGATCCAATTCTATCTCAGATTCCGAATTTTGGATCCAATTTCTTATTTATCCCCAGGGATCTAACTCGCATATCAGTCTTCAACTTGATGATAGTTGAGAGATCTCTTTTGCAGATAATCAATTATACTCGCTTTATTAGGAAATCTAATGAACTCTTTATTGCTTAGAATACTTCCATTGCTTTTCTTTGCTAGAAGAATCATCTTTTAAAATGCACCATAGCTATAATCAATATCATTTCGCTTCTAGCACTTCGACATCATCGAAATTTCTTCGCTAATCATACCAAGGATATTTCTTTCATCCTTTTGGTTTGATCAACAAGGAAAAAGTTTTGAATTCTGCTCTTTTTCACAAAAAGCTTCACTTTTTTGGAAAGAATACTAGAGGTAATCTAAGGTGATTCTTTTGTGCAGTAAAATATTGGAATCAACAAATGTTTTTAAGCAAATTGGCAGTGTTTAAGAATCCTTTGTGAACTATTTACTCAATATCAAAGTTGATGGGACCTTGGGCTAAAAATTTGGAAGTCCCGACCAGTAAAACTGGATTTTGATTTGAAAAGACCAGCTCGAAAGCAGGATTTTGTTTTGATCGAACAGCTCAAAAGCAGAATTTTGTTTGCCCGACCAGCTCGAAAGCAGGATTTTTTTGTTCGACCAGCTAGAAAGCGGGATTTTATTTTGATGGACCAGCTTAAAAGCAGGATTTCATTTTAATGGACCAGCTCGAAAGCAAGATTTGATTTTGATGGACCAGCTCGAAAGCATGATTTAATTTGAAGGGCTAGCTCGAAAGCAGGATTTGTTTGACCTCACCAGCTTGAAAGCAGGATTTGTTTGACCGACCAGTTCGAAAGCAGGATTTGTTTGACCGACCAACTTGAAAGCAGGATTTGTTTGATCGACCAGCTCAAAAAGCAGGATTTGTTTGACCGACCAGCTCAAAAGCAGGATTTTGTTTGACTGACCAGCTCAAAAGCAATATTTGTTTGATCGACCAGCTCGAAAGCAGGATTTTGATTTTAATGGATCAACTCGAAAGTAGGATTTTGTTTGCTTAACCAACTCGAAAGCAGGATTTTGTTTGACTAACCAGCTCGAAAGCAAGATTTGTTTGACCGACCAGCTCGAAAGCAGGATTTGTTTGACCGACTAGCTCGAAAGCAGGATTTGTTTGACCAACCAGCTCGAAAGCAGGATTTGTTTGATCGACCAGCTCGAAAGCAGGATTTTGATTGACCGACCAGCTCGAAAGCAGGATTTTGTTTGACCGACCAGCTTGAAAGCAGGATTTATTTGATTGACCAGCTCGAAAGCAGAATTTGTTTGACCGACCAGCTCGAAAGCAGGATTTGTTTAAAGGGTCAAATTTGATGGTTTGAAAATGATTGATATTGATAAAGTTATAACCCAAAGGCTGGAAAATGACTGACATTGGTAAGATTGTAACCCGAAGGTTTGAAAATGATTGACATTGATAAAGTCGTAACCTGAAGGCTTGAACATGATAGACATTGATAGAGTTGTAACCCGAAAGGTTTGACAAGATTGGTCAAAATGAGGTCTGTTTGTAAAAATTTGGCATTAAGCATGAGATTAAACCATTATAGAGAACCACATTACTTCTATGAATGGTCTCAGGATTATCCCTTATCCTGAATGGGAAATGAATAAAATTTGAGAAAATTTGATGAAAAGTGATAGAAATTGATGAAAATTAAAAAAAATGGATAAAAATTGATGAAAAATGGATGAAGATTGATGAAAATTTTGAATTCGATAGACCATCATAGTTAGTTGTATGTGGCCGTCTTTCAGGATTATCCCCTTATCCTGAATGGAGAATGAAAGGAATACCTCGTTAGAAGGAGGCTCAAGTTTATCCCTTAATCTGAATGGAAAGCTTGA
Organism: Nuphar pumila; assembly: GCF_984573655.1. NCBI lineage: Eukaryota > Viridiplantae > Streptophyta > Magnoliopsida > Nymphaeales > Nymphaeaceae > Nuphar > Nuphar pumila. The sequence goes on along the minus strand of NC_143260.1, from coordinate 47,096,796 downwards.
AAAATTGATGAGAATTTGTGATCATCGCAAAAAAAATTTCCTCTCTTGTGTACTTCTCTCTCTTCCTTCTCTTTTCCTTTTCAACCTCTATTTCCTCTTTTTTGAAGGGAGAAAATAAAAGACGGAAAGAAAGAGAGAAGAGAAAAGAAGAGAAAAGAAGAGAAAAGAAGAAGAACTCTTTTGCGGGTCTCACTTGACCTTAATTTTGAAATTTTTTTAAAATAACTCACCTCCGTTTTTGAAATATTTGCGGGAAAACTGGGAGACGGGATCCGCTCGTCGGTACGAGGTTCGATCGTTCTTGGCGCCTTTACCAGGGGTAATCGAACCAAGGGTCGAATTTTATGCCTTTTGTTTTGCTAAGAACTCATCTAAGAAATTATTCTAAGTCTAAATGCACAAAGAATCATGCTTGTGCGAATGCAAAGATGTATGCTCTTTTTGAAAATGTTTGAAGAATTTCTAAGTGAATCTGATAAAGTGAAGAAATGATTTCTAACTTAGAACTTAAGATTAAAGTTCTAAATTTTTAGAATAATCAAGAGCTTGGGAAAATAAATCTGGATTTTGGAAAATGATTTTGAAGTTTTGAGATAAAAGGAATTTTCAAAGTCATAAATGGACTTTGAATCAGAATAGAAATGGAATTGAATCAGAAGGAAAGATAGAATTAGGAAATTTGAATAAAATTGAGAAATGGAATTGATTTAAAAGTTGGAATTTCAAGATGAAATCTGAATCCAAGATCTGGATTCTGAATAGAGTTCAAAGTTGAATTTTGAATTTAGGATCTGAAATGGAAACTTGATTTGAAATCTGGAATGAAATGGAATTGGTTTTAAGGATTGGAATTAAAGTGTAATTTGGATTTAGAATTTTGAATGGAATTGGATTCAAGATCTGGAATCCGAGGTGGTATTTGGATCTGAAATCTGAGATCCAAGATAGAGCTGGACTCTGGACCCTAAGATGGAATTGGATCTGAAATCTGAGATCCAAAGTAGAATTGGATTCTGGATCCTAAAATGGATTTGGATCTAAAATCTGGGATCCAAAGTGAATTGGGTTCTGGATCCTAAGAATTGGAATTTGGATCTGAATCTGAGATCCAAAGTAGAATGAGGATCTAGATCCTAAATGGAATTTGGATCTGTAATCTAAGATCCAAAGTGGAACTGGGTTCTGGATCCTAGAATAGATTTGGATCTGAAGTCTAAGATCCAAAAGTAGAATTGTATTTAAAAAAACGGATCCAAGTTGATCTAACTTTGGATTTGGGTTTTGAAAGTCCAAATGGGACTTTTGAAGATGGATCTGGGTTTTGAAAACCCAGATTGAGTTTAAAATTTAAGAAGAGTCAAGATTCAAAATCAATCTCAAACTTGTGATTTTGAATTGGAAGATAAACTTGATTTTTGAATTTGAAGATAAATCAGAAACTTCAAAGTCAAATTGAACTTTGAAATTGAATTTTGAATTGAGTTGGAAATTTGAAGTTTGAATATAAAATGATTTTAGAATTTCAAAGTCAAATTGGACTTTGAAATTGAATTTTTAAATCTTGAAATGAGATAGAATTGGATTTGAATAAGATTTGATCTGAGAAATGAAGAAGAAGAATCACCTGGAATTTTGAAAAGGAAATTTTGAAAATATGATACAATTCTACCCTATATGATGAATGAATTTAAATTTTGAAATTGGATTTTAAAAATCGTATTTCATTCCTTACATGAATTGAAATAGGATTGAAAATATAATATATCCTTGACTATGGTCATTGACTGTATTATATAATAATCTTCATTTAAATTCAGGTGAAGAATGAAACATATTTTTGGTGCTTTTATAGAGTTTAAAATGAAATTAACCCTCAATATACCCTGACTATGGCCATTGGTATATATTTTGAGTTAATTCTAAGTTAAATTCCGATAAAAGAAAAAAATATTTTAGGAAAATATGATGAATTTCGAAAATGGATCCAGTGTGGATCCAGTGTTATTTTGTAAAAGATAAAAATGCTAAGTTTTGTCCACACCCTGACTATGGCCATTGATGTGGATCGTCAACTTAGTATCAATTACCTCTTACGAAATGGTGCACGTGCCATTCGTGTTTCCATTTGTGAATTTTCAGAAGTAAAGGAAAATGATGACATAAATGATATTTACATGCTCATCCATTCTAATTTAGAACTGGAATATAAAATTCTTATCATCATCTAGTTATTACAAGTCTGAATTTGAAATTTGAAACTACAAATTTTAAGCTAAAAAAAGGGGAAATAACGTTTTCCATACTTTTCCTGCAAAACATAGTTAGCCAAATACAAAATTTATGAAATATAGATGAGGATGTAAAAAGGCATACCTTTTGTCCTGCTGGTGCGTGAACAAGTTTTTTTTTTACCTAGTGTCTAAATGAAAAGCACAGATTGAGGATGACATATTGAATCACGAACCAGCATCTTTTTTACACAGTTAAGCATCACAAGCACAGGCTGATAAATGGAAAATATTCCTACAGGCATCTTAAATCGCTCTTAAAAAGGTAGTATAAGAAAACAACAGAGACCAACAAAATTCTTGACAGCAGCATCCATGTACCTGCTGAGGAATGAAAAATATTAGGCATATGAATCACTTTCTTTAAGGATGCATGATAGAAAAATAAGGCTATCCAGCATGAGTTTGATGTGGTTGTGGCAGTCTGTCTCTCACTGGAGATATTTCATAATCCAATATGGAAATCATTGACTTCCAAACGCTTGTATCATCCAGCATCCATCAGTCTTTTTTTTTTTGTAATGTGCACCCTTGAATGGCAAAACCACCCATGAGAAATTTCAAATAGCAGAAAACATGAGCAGCATAAAGAGCAACACTGTTTTGACTGGACCAACTAAAAAAAATGCATTGTCATATAGGAGGCCTTGATCATTCTTAAGAGTGCCAGTATAAATTTGTGTAATTGGCTGTGAACACCCCAAATTTTTCAAAATCTTTTAAATATTCCCCTTTTGCCCCTAAATTCATTTTTTGAGTAAATGAGTCATTTTAAATCTAAATTCTAGTTCATTTCTCAAGTTTTATTGAAATTAAAATCATTTCATATGTTTAAATTGATTTTGGATATGAATCCATTGCCCAGATCCAAATCTGAATCTCCTTGTTCAAATTTTAAATTAAAATTATAGAAAATACCAAAAATAGCCTTTAAATAGCTCGGATAGTCCATTCGACATCCGATTGGATCCATCACATTGTATTTCTCGATTCGAGTGTCAAAACTCGAACATTTTCTCAAAACTTGGGTTCAAACCCATTCTTTTGAAGAAACTTTCCCCAAAATAACCCTGATCTTTCAGAAAAACCTTTCTCTTATGAATATTTTGAAATTTTGTAAAATTAGTATTAATTTTCTTAGTTTTAGAGTTTTGTTTTTTTTACAAATATATGTTTAAAAAGAAAAGAACAAAAAAAATAATAAGAAAATCAAAAATCCAAAAATTTTAGAAACTATGCAATTTACCTTCCTTTTTAAACCTTTTTTTTAAAACCCTCTCTTGAAACCCCTTTTTGAAAACAAAACTATTTTTTTAAAAAAAAGGAGACCCCTGTAGGGAATTTTAGAAAAATTACAACGGCCACTCCCATCGCCTCTTCTTCCCCACCGAGTGACCATCCATCTACAACCGAACCCCCATCGACCCTTAATCTCCAACAACTCGAGACGGCTTCTTCTTTAAGAAGGGGTCGCCTGTGCCCCATTTGAGGATCCGTCTCCTGCCTCTCCATTGTCATCCATCTCCTACTCCTCCATGTGTATACTTCCCTCTCCAGAGGCTTTTCTCCTCTGCGGTAAGAAGATCACACTTCGTTCCCTCGTTGCCTTCCCTTGAAATCTCCCTGAAGGAAGTTGAAGACCGACTTCACCCTGCAGCAGGCACGGGAGCAAGGTCTTCTCCCTCCCCAAATTAAAACCAAGATCACAATGAGTCGCCCTTCACCTCTCTCTGATTTCTCCTTCCTTAAATTCTCTTTGAGGTTTCTTTCTGTTAGGGCTTCGTTATGGCATTTCTGGTGGTGTTGAGTTGCCTGTGCAACATCAACCCACCTTTGTGCAACAACAAAGGAATATGTGATTCCTACATCTATATCCCTATGGTTTTTGCTATTTAGCTTTGCTTTAGCATCCCTTTCATTAGCAGCTCCTGTTAGTTGATCAGAGTTCCGTCACAATCCGATCGAGGACCCAGCTTTATGTTATCAGTTTCCATTGTATGTAATCCTTATTTGCATTAAGTTACTATTTCTGTTATCTTCGTTGTGATTTACCGCATAACATTCTTGTTATTTCATTTATTTTTATTTTTATTTTTATTTTTTTTTAAGTTTCATCGGCTAGTTCTGTTCACCAGCCCTGATTCACCACCATCATCTGTCTTACAAATTGGGTTGACTTGGTCTGCTGGATGTGCGTTCCCGGCATCAGATCTGGGTGTATTTGTCCCCATCTTATTGTATGGTCGTAATTGAGATATCTAATTTCATCCTGCACATGCTCTCATCCTTCGTATATTATCCTGAATCACAACGTCAATCCTGTGTTCATCGTAACTTACTGGTCATTCCAGATTGAAAGAGGATTTAGAGTTGGTTTGCTGAAAACCAATAAAATCCAGATTCAATTTCCCTGAGATAAGGTGTTGATCATTCAACATTTGGTTTTGTCGTAAAATGTGAGTATCACTCCTCTGCTAGTGCATAAATATAGTGCTAAGTCACTAAATCTGAAGATTATAGCCACACTGTTATGGTCATTATGCATCATGTTCTTTGCATTCATCATTCATAATACTCTGTTCATCATTCTATTTTGCATTACATTCATGTTTCAGTTTTAATGTCATCTTCATATAAAATTTTCACACCCTTGCATCGCCATAGGCTTTGTTGTTGCGTTACAAATGGGTATTGGTTCAGAACATCCTCGCCCTATATGTTGAATCTGTGCATTTTATCTGTCAAAGGATGTCTTCCCATTATATGCTCTTAATGGATTCCATATAGCTGCATGCCATTATGTTCATCTTCACCACACTGGTATATGCTGAATATATCTTCAGTCTTCACAGTGTAAATGGCTAAATTCTCTTCACCTGTCTCTTCATAAAACAAAAAAAATATATATATGCATGCATGTTACCCAATAACAAGAGACTATGCACGAATGTGTTCTGAATGAAGAAGATAGGTACAATAACCTTATATCCAGAATGGGATGATTTCTGAAGGTAAGACTCTTTATTGCTGTATCTATGAATCCTTGTTGATGTTCTGGACTCCCTTTTTTTTTTTTAAAGCTATGATTAAAAGGGCATTCTGAAGTTCAGGTACATCGGTGACACATCTCAGCTACTTGTTGAACATCTCAAAAGAAACACTATCTTCCGGGGATGCATTGACGTGCGGTTCTGCCCAGCACAGGTTTAGCCCCCTTAGCACTCCCGAATTTCCAGTTCATGACTTGGTGGGGTATTATAGTTCGATAAAATGGAGTTTTGCAGGTAGTTTTGTACATTGAAAACTCTCTGCCCCTTTTCACATGGACATGGGTCCAGCATTTTGCAATGACTCTGCATAGCAGAACGATTCTAGAGAGGAGGCTTTTGAAAGAATTGTCAACAGAAGTTGTTTTAGGTGTCCTAGCAGAAAACTGTGAGGACACGTGTGATAGGAGGCACTAGTACTAATCAATCTCTTGCAGCATCTCTGTGCCACCGAGTTGAGCCTTATTTTTTTTTATCATCTATCTGGGTGTTCTCACATTGTTTCTAAATTTGAGGAACTTCTTCTCATTTAGAAAGTATTGGCTCTATAGCATGTGGTGCTCCTTCTCAGAATTGAGCTTTCATAACCTTTAGACTCACCCTTTCTGCTGTTACTACCTATTACAGCACCATCCCACTGCGTGAGCAATAGCCTTTCTTATTGCCCAAGTAGGTTGTCCATTGCATCTATACAACACGCAGCTCCACCTTCATCCCATTACATGTCATAAGCAACACACCTTTCAGCACTATAGCTTCATGTAAGCTGCCTCCCAACACTTCGTGCACACAGCCCACTTTACACATTTCTCCACCTACATTTTCTGCAAGAGGCACTGTGCATCATAACAGCTCCTTTTGTAATTCATACCGATAGCTACAGCCTACCTTAATATTCATCATCACATTTTTTTTTTTTTACCTGTCATGGTCATTTCACATACAGGTTGCTGTCTGCTTTAAATCATATGTGAGACATATTGTGTGGTATTTTGGATTTTGAGTTAACTGCCAAAAGGAAATCAGGCCATCTTAAGCAAAAGGGTAAAACTGGTCAGAACTTGTTATTACAGATGCGGGGTAAATGCCCTGAAAAGACTTCCATGTGCAGAGGCAGCATTGCCCAGCTTTATAAAGGGCTGTTTAGTTGGAAAGGTTGTTCGACGTATCTCTGATAAGAATGTCACTTTGATGACATCCCGGGTATTGATCGATGTTTGCTGATATATATATATATATATATATATATATATATATGTGTGTGTGTGTGTGTGTGTGTGTGTGTGTATACACATATATGTGTATATATATGTATAGGTATATATATGCATATATCTGTATATATAGATATACATTAATTCGTGGATGTTTTGTTTAGAAGGAATTGGCTATCTGAAGGATATGGTTTTTCATACAGGCACTAATTGCTAAATTATATATGTGACTCTGTTATTGGATATTGCTGATAACCTGATTGAGGAAGCAGGAGGGTCAGTTCTAGTATGACTTTTTGCTACAAAGTGTCTGTCAAATTTGGTGAAATTCGACTCTTTTTCATATATGTACATTTTCAGTCAGCCTGTGCATATACTAATTCCCTGTGTCTTGCATCTTTTATCCTTATAATCATATATTATGCTGCTACAAAATTTTGTTCATCTCATTGCACTTCACTGTCACTAGCACCCCTTGCTTACAGCATTCATCCTCTTCATAGTAATACAAATACAGCTGTAGATTCCCTGTGTCTACACCCTCTCTCACTAATCTGATGTATATAGTCACTTTTCATTTGGTTTAATCATTATAGGAATATATATATATATATATATATATATATATATATATGCATATATGTACGCATGTATACATGTGCATAGGTACATATCATTTTCATCTTTCTATATTTTAGATCTTCAAAGTCTTGGCACATGAGCAATTTTCCATTAACCTCCATATGATATATGCAATGTTCTTCCATTTTTATACTAACCAAGTCGTTTTGCAGGGGATATATAGAAAAGGTCATTACTTGGAATTGAAAATCCAATTTTATGAGTTGTAATATCTTAATGAAAAGTTACATTTTCTGCACTAGATAGAATGAATGAGCATTGTAGATATCATAAATTGTTTATTTTCATGCTTTTTGCCTTTATTTCTCAAAAATCTCATAAATGGGATCATGAATGGCACGTGCATCATTTCGTAAGAGGTAAATTAATCCTAAGTTGATGATTTACATCAATGGCCATAGTCAGGATGTAAACAAAACTTAGGATTTTTATCTTTTATAAAATAACATTGGATCGACACTGGATCCATTTTCAAAATTCATCATATTTTCCTTAAATATCTTCTTCTCTTATCAGAATTTAACTTAGAATTAATTCAAAATATATACAAATGGCCATAGTGAAGGTATATTGAGAGTTAATTTCATTTTAAATTCTATAAAAGCACCAAATGTGTTTCATTCTTCATCTGAATTTAAATATAGATTATTATATAATATATTCAATGACCATAGTCAAGGATGTATTATATCTTCAATCTTATTTTAATTCATTTAAAGAATGGAATAGCTTTTCAAAATCCAATTTCAAAAATTTAAATTCATTCATCATTTAGGATAGAACTGCATCATATTTTCAAAATTCCTTTTTCAAAAATTCCAAGTGATGTAAATATCTTCCTCAATCTATCTTCAATTCTTATCATTTTTAAATTTAATTTCATTTTCAATCTCAAAGTTCAATTTAACTTTGAGATTTCAAATTCATTTTATATTCAAATTCAAATCAGATTTCGAAGTTCAATTTGACTTTGAAATTCCAAAATTCATTTATATTCAAATACTCCAATCAAAATCAAAGTTCAATTTTAACCTTGAGACTCTTGATTCATCTTCTAAATTCCAAATTCAAATACTCCAAATCAAATCCAAAGTTCAATTTAACTTTGAGATTCCCTTCATCTTCTAAATTTTAAATTCAAACTTCAAAATTCAAGGTCTAATTTGACTTTGAAATTCATTTGTATATTCAAGATTCAAATTCTAAATTTCATTTTTTAAAGTTCTTAATTCATCTTCTGAATTTAACAAACTCCAAATTCATTTTAGGGTCCAGGATTTAACACTCAAATTGGATCTCAGATTTCAGATCCAATTCCCCTTTAGGATCCAGAATCCAAATTTCACTTTGGATCTCAGACTTCAGATCCAATTCCCCCTTAGGATCTCGAGTCCAATTCTACTTTGGATCTCATACTTCAGATCCAATTCCCCTTTAGGATCCAGAACCCAATTCTACTTTGGATCTCAGACTCCAGATCCAATTCCATTTTAGGATCTAGAATCCAATTCTACTTTGGATCTCAGATTTCAGATCCAAATCCATTTTAAGGTCCAGACTTCATATTTAAAAATCCAAATTTCAAATCCAATTCTATTTTTCAAATTCTAAACTTTCAAATCCAAACCCACTTCATTTCCAGATTTCAAATCTAAATCCCTTTTTAGATCTCATCCGAACTTCATTTCTATTTTCTTGGATTTCTCAAAGTCCATTCTGATTTCAAAATCGAAATTCAAATTCCATTTCAAATACTCATTTCCTTCCTAAATCCATGATTAAATTCAAAGCCCATTTCTGACTTTGGAACTTCATTTCCTTTTTCTTTATTCTTCTAATCCTGATTTACTTCAAAAAACTTAGAACTCCTCTGATCTATCTCAAGTTCTAAGTTGGATTAAATCATTTCTTCACTCCTTTTACCAAGTTCATTTCAGAATACTTGGAAATTTCCAAAACATTCTTTTCAAAAAAGCATACATCTTTGCATTGCACAAGCATGATTCTTTGTGCATTTAGAGTTAGAATAAATTCTTAGATTATATTTAGGCAAAAGCAAAAGGCACAGATTCGATCCTTGGTTCGATTACCCCTGGTAAAGGCGCCAGGAATGGTCGAACCTCGTACCGACGAGCGAATCCCGTCTCTCCATTTTTCTCGCAAAATTTTCAAAACGGAGGCAAGTTAAATTTCTGAATATTTTCAAATCAAGGTAAAGTGAAAACCCGCAAAAGAGTTCCTCTTCTCTCTTTCTTTCTTTCTTTTTCTCTTCTCTTCTCTCTTTCTTTTCTTTCTTTTGTTCTTCTCCCTTCAAAAAGGAGGAGAATGGAGGTCAGAAAAGGGAAAGAGAAGGAAGAGAGAGAAACAACGAAAGAGGAAAAAGTTTGCGATGATCTCAGTATTTGGCGACCGAGATGAGACTTTGGTCTTCGTCCGGTTGAATCTATGCCTTTGCTTTGCTTTTATATAATCTAAGTCTTTATTCTTCATATGTCAGCTTCATTTCCATGCAAACCTTAGGAGCCTAGACTCTGTCCTAAAGCTGACATCATTGCATATAGGATCTAAGTATGGTTTGGTAGGACCATATTGAGGAGATTACATCCATGTTCACATTATACTTAGGTCTTAAATACAACTCTCCTCAATTTTAGGGATTGAATGCAAAACAATGTATGCAAGTGTATGCTTCTTCTTATTTAAATCTATCTCTTTAGGACTTGCATTAGAGCCTTCTGGTTTTATTTGCATGTTGATCATATTTTGAAAACATCCCTACCTATATTGTCCCAGTCTTCACGTTGCTGGGCTGTCTCACTGAACCATAGTTCGGGAGAGAGCCTCACAACTGGGCCACTTATTTGGGTTCGCGCCCCCCTACCACGTACCTAAGGGCCATAGTCCGAGGTATATCGGTAGGTGCTCAAGGATGTTGGGAAGCCATTACTTTAGAACTGGAGAGATATCTTATATGCCACGTACTTCGAGCTTCGACTTGAGTATATCGGCGTACCTTGATTGGAATCAGATGATCTAAATCTTAGAGTTAGGATTAAGGTCCTATTTGTTATTTCAAATATTGCATATAGAGTCAGCTTTAGGGAGTGCTGTCTGTGTATCCTTGCTTATATATCTGTGATTGTGTGATATTTTATATCTTCCTTATATTTTCTAAAACCCTGGGTATATGTTTCAAAATGTCCTCTTTATTTTTAAAACCCAGGTGTATTTTTCTTTATCCTTTTTCTTCTTCTTCTTCTAAAAAATTCTTCAAAAATTCTTCTGATCCTGCCTGCAAGTTCTTCAAAATTTGAATCTTTACCATTTATCCTCAAATTTCATTTATTCTCTTATCTTCTTCTGATTTTATATTCTTGTTTATATTTTCATAAAAATCTCTTTCCATCAAGAGATATCTTTTTCAAAATGGTATTTTCTTTCATATTTTAGTTGGTTACTCTCCCTCGTAGGGTAAACAACTCAATTGTCACAAATTTTGTGGCGACCCAATCCCTAGTAATAGGATACAATTTTTAGATTTCAACCTAAATCCTTCCTTTCGTCAAAACTTCTCCAAAAGAGTTTCTTTGGTCTAAAAAACCTCCTCTTTCCTCTACAGAGAGAGCACTGATATCCGAAAATGGTTACGACAAGAGCGGGAAAAGAAACAGTTCCTCAACTCAGCGACAGTGAGGCGGAGGAGATAAGCTCTCCTAAATCAGTCAGGGGACAGGGTCAGAGCAAGAAGGATGACATCGACCCCGCTATGTATGACATGTTCCAAAAGATGATGGCAATGATGATGTCGGAACAAGCCGAGGCCAAACTGAAAGAGGCAGTTCCTAAAAGCAAGCTGAGGAAGAAGCCTGTAAAGAAGCAAGTCAGAATCATCAGAAAGAAGGTACAGCCCGACACTACTTCTGAGGAATCTGAGTCAGTCGAGGAAGAATCAGAAGAAGAAGAGCAGATTGTCTACAAGCAGAATCCTCCAAGGCAGTCCATAAAAATAGCTGCAGAAGAGCCTGAATCCGTCAACAAGCCCAAGTCTGGGGCTCCAGCAGAGGACCTGATGAGCAAGCAGATGAAGGAGATGAATCGAGCAATTAAAGACATTCAAGCCAAGGGTAAGGGCAAGCAGACCTATACTGGCGAAGATTTTTACGATGGTTTAGATGGGGATGATAACCTGGAGAATCTTCCTCGCAAGTTTCTCAAATTTGACGGAACTGGCAACCCTAAAGCCCACTTGGCCACATTTTATGCAGAGTGCAGCCGTTTCAGAAAAGATAACAGGGCTCTGTTCATCTGTTTTCCCCGCAGTCTGGAGGGTGTAGCAGCCAGATGGTATGCTGATCATGTGAATCCTATCGAACTACGAGAGTTCGATAAGGTAGTAAATCTGTTCATCGAGCGCTTCTTATTCAACACTGAAGCCTCACCTACATTAAATCATCTTTACAACCTGAAGCAAGGAGAAAATGAAAGGGCAGGTGATTTCATTCACAGGTGGAGAAGCACCTGTAATAAGATGAAGGTACCCATTCCTGAGGAGCACACATTACAGGTAATCCTCAACAATTTCTCTCAGCCCATAAGGAGCCTCATCGCCACTTTCCCGGCGAAATCCTTCATCAAGTTAATTGAGCGAGCCGAATGGCTCGAAGCAAGAATAGAAAGCGGACTTTACGAGGGCACGCCTCTAGTCAAGAATATCCAAGACCAGAAAAAGAAGGCGCAGTTCGCTCATTCAGTTGAAGCCTCCTGCAATAATCTTGGCAGTAGCAGCAAAGGAAACAAGAACAACAATGGCAGTGGTCCGAGATTAGATCAAGACAAGGGGCAGAAGGAGAAATCCTTTAAAAACAATAATAAACCGCTTCCAATCGGCCTTCAGCAAAAGGGTGATCTTCAAGAGAAGCCCAAGTACATTAAGTGGGAGAAAGATCGAGTCTTCACTCCGTTATCTGAGAGTTTAGAAGTGATTATGAATTACCTTTTAAAGCACGGGATGATCAAACTCCCTAAGATCGCAGATCCTCCCGTAATGTTGGGAAAATTCAAGGACCAATTCTGCAAGTTCCATAGAGCAACGGGGCACGACACAGAGCACTGTTTCGTCCTCAAGCACATGATACAAGACTGCATTGACAGAAGTGAGTTGATCGAGGACGAGAAAGAAAAGCAGCCAGCAGTCCTGACAGAACCATTCCCGGACCACTCAAAGAACTGAAAAAGCCAAAGTTCTTGTTTGCTTTCGTCTCTTTTTGTCAATTGTCTTGTAGGGGCTAGTTAGCCCAGTCTTCTATGAGTCTTTTCTTTTTTTCTTGTAAATATTCGGTTGTTATCAAACTTTTGCTTATCAAATGAAATGTCAATTTCCTTTATATCTTTTTGCTTCTTTTTCCTTTGCCATACAGGGGCATTTAAATTCCTGTTCTTTTCAGAATGCGAGACAATTCTGACATCATTCATGAGAGAAATGATATTACCTATGAGGGCTTTTTCAAAAAAATCATGAAATTTTAAAAATCTTCGTTATGACCAAGGAGTTCAAATATTCCTTGGTCCAACCTTTGACAAAAAATCAACCCTCGTGTTGATCATGTCTTCACAAATAAGTTTTTCAAACCATTATATTGAAAGATCAACCCTTGTGTTGGTCTTATCTTCCAAAATGAATTTTAAACTTTTATATTCAAAGATCAACCCTTGTGTTGGTCTTATCTTCCAAAATGAATTTTAAATTTTTATATTCAAAGATCAATCCTTGTGTTGATCTTATCTTTCAAAATAGATTCTAAATCTTTATATTCAAAGATCAACCTTTGTGTTGGTCTTATCTTTCAAAATGGATTTCAAATCTTTATAGATCAACCCTTATCTTTCAAAGTGGATTTCAAAACCTTTATATCCAAAGATCAATCCTTGTATTGATCTTATCTTCCAAAATGGATTTCAAATCTTTTTATTCAAAAGATCAACCCTTGCGTTGGTCTTATCCTCCAAAATTGATCTCAAAACTTTTCAAAGATCAACCCTGACGTTGTTCTTATCTTCTAAAATGGGTTATAAATCATCATCTTCAAAGATCAATCATTGCATTGGTCTTATCTTCCAAAAATGGGTTTTTAAATCATTATATTCAAAGATCGACCCTGTGTTGGTCTTATCTTCCAAGATTGGTTTTTAAGCATTACCTTCAAAGATCAACCCTTGTATTGATCTTATTATCAATTTCGAACTGTTATTTGTAGAAATTAGATCTATTGTTGATCTTCTTCTTCAAAATTAGATTTCAAAACCATTGCCTTCAAAAATTAACCCTCATGATGATCTCTCATGCTTGATTTAAAGGATCAGATCTCGCGCTGATCATTCTTCTTGTGGTGGATTTCCTTCCCCAAAATGATTTTTCACTTATCTTCTAAATAAACATTTTTCAAGATCCCATATGCAGGCATGATCAGAAAAACTCCTTTTTCTCTTAAATCTTATAAAATTTTCAGTTAAGTTTGATATTTTTATCAGTTTCATTCATTTTATTCAAGTTTATATCAAATTTATCAAGTTTTTATCAAGTTTATCAATATTTCCTCAATTCCATTAAAATTTTATCAATATACCTTTTCAGGTTAAGGGATAAACCTGGTGCCTCTTTCCCATGAGGTATTTTTCTAAAATCTATTTCCCTTTCAGGTTAAGGGATAAACCTGACCCTCATTGTCTGAGGTGTACCCTTTCAGGTTAAGGGATAAACCTGACCCTCGTTGTCCGAGGTGTTCCCATTTAGGATAAGGGAAAATCCTGAGACCCCTTGTAGGAGCAACAACGCTACCTATGAGGATTCTTTTGTAAATACAAGTTTTGTTAATCTTTATTGATTTTCTAGGTTTATATCAATTTGCCTTCGCTAAATTTCCTTAAATTCTATTCTTTTTCCCATTCGGGATAAGGGATAATCCTGAAACCCCTCGTAGGAGCCACAACGCTACCTATGAGGATTCTTTTTGTAAATACAAGTTTTGTTAATCTTTGTTGATTTTCTAAATTTATATCAATTTCTCTTCAAATTCTATTCTTTTTCCCATTCAGGATAAGGGAAAATCCTGAGACCCCTTGTAGGAGCAATAACGCCACCTATGAGGACTCTGTTGTAAATACAAGTTTCATCAACCTTTATTGATTTTCTAAAATTATATTAATTTCTCTTCATTTGTTTTCCTTAAATTCTATTCTTTTCCCCATTCAGGATAAGGGATAATCCTGAAACCCCTCGTAGGAGCAATAACGCTACCTATGAGGATTCTTTTGTAAATACAAGTTTTGTCAATCTTTGTTGATTTTCTAGATTTATATCAATTTCCCTTCATTAAACCTTCTTAAAATTCTATTCTTTTCCCCATTCAGGATAAGGGATAACCCTGAGATCACTCATAGGGGCAACCATGCTACCTGTGAGAATTCTTTTTATAAAAATAAAATAAAATTTTCCTCAAGTGTTCCACATTTTTTTCAAAGTTCTATATCCTTTTGCCTTCTCAAAGTTTATTCTTTTATATTCCCCGTCACATACCTGGTCCATCTAAATCATAGATCATAAATTCTAAATCTTGTCATATCCCTTCTAAATTCAAGTCTCAGGTTATCTCTTCATAAAATCTTCTATTTTCCCTTCAGGTTAAGGGATAAACCTGAATCATTCTTTTACTAAATTCTCATCAAATGTATATTCTTTTCCCTTTCAGGTCAAGGAGTAGACCTGAATCATTCCCTCCTAAATTCTCATCAAATGTCTATATAAAGGATAAATCCTGAAACCCCGACCATTCTTCTTGCTTCGATCTCTAAATATCTTAAATAGGCTGATCTTCTTCCCGACTCTCAGTTGGAAAACCTAGTGTTCGCACTGGTTATTTTGCTAAATTTTCAAATCTAAAGATCAAGTTCAGTCCTCGTGTTGTTTGTCGCTCAGAAAGTTTCAATCTTAAATCAAGTCATTAAATGAAATGTCCCAGCTACTTCGCTGGTCATTAAATGAAATGTTCCAGCTACTTTGTTGGTCGTTAAATGATTAAATGAAATGTCCCAGCTACTTCGTTGGTCGTTAAATGATTAAATGAAATGTCCCAACTACTTCGTTGGTCGTTAAATAAAATGTTCCAGCTACTTCGCTGGTCATTAAATGAAATGTTCCAACTCCTTCGTTGGTCGTTAAATGAAATGTCCCAGCCACTTCGTTGGTCGCTAAATGAAAGGTTCCAGCTACTTCGCTGGTCGTTAAATGAAAGGTCCCAGTTTTTATTGGTCATTAAATGAAATGTCTCAGCTACTTCGCTGGTCGTTAAATGAAATGTTCCCGCTACTTCGCTGGTCGTTAAATGAAATGTCCCAACTACTTCGTTGGTCGTTAAATGAAATGTCCCAGCTACTTCGCTGGTCGTTAAATGAAATGTCCCAGCTACTTCGCTGGTCGTTAAATGAAATGCCTCAGCTACTTCGTTGGTCGCTAAATGAAAGGTTCCAGCTACTTCGCTGGTCGTTAAATGAAAGGTACCAGTTTTTACTGATCATTAAATAAAATGTCTCAGCTACTTCGTTGGTCGTTAAATGAAAGGTTCCAGCTCCTTCGCTGGTCGTTAAATGAAAGGTTCCAATTTTACTTATCAGAATGTCCAAAATCATAAATTGCAACTAAAGGTCGCATCAAAATCTATATTGAGTAAATACTTCACATAGAAGTCATGAAAACTTTGCCAATCTGCTAAAAATATCTGTTGATTCCAAATAAATCTTACTGCACAAAAGAATTACCTCGGATTACCTCTGGTATTCTCTTCATAAAAGGTGAAACTCTTTGCAAAAAAGAGGTAAAATTCAAATCTTTTCCTGTTGATCAACCAAAAGGATGAAAGAAATATCCTTGGTATGATTAGTGAAATAAATATTCAATGATGTTGAAAAGCCAGAAACGAATTGATATTGATCATGGCTATGACGCATGTTTAAAGATGATTTTCTGGCAATTAGACAGTGGAAATATCCTGAACCATAAAAGAACCCACTTAATCCATATCACCTTATCCAGTTTAAAGCTGCAATCAAATATCAGCAAAAGGGATCTCTCAATTGTCGTCAAGATGAAGGCGAATTATGCGAGTAGACCCCCGGGGCCAAAGAAGATTTGGATCATCTACCGAGATGAAGGAGTTTGTGAAGGATCCTTCTAGGGAAAGTTTAGATCACCGTCGAGATAAAGGCGAGTGTGAGGGACCTACCGACAAACCCTAAATGATATTTGATTTCAGCTATCATCTAAAGACCTTTGAGCCAATACCATCATATATAATCCCTGAGAAAATGAAGGATCAGAACATCTCCAAGATGAAGAAGTTTGTGACGTACCCTTCCTTGAAAAAGAGAGAAAAGTCAGGACACATCCAAATGAAGGATGATGTAAAAAAGCCCGAAAAAGTCCAATGACTCAAAAAGAGTGCAAAAGATCATCATGAGAAAACACTCAGATATCAAACTGCCTAAATTGCCAGAAGTCATCCTTTCTCATGCAAAATATCTTTTATCAATATCTTTTCACTACTGCCTTTTATGAAATTGAGAATATTTCTTCTCTTCTCATATCAGGGAAATGGATAGCTTCCTTGAAGAAAATCATCAGCGCTAAAATTTTGAATTTGACTCTTAAGACCGAGAAATTAACCTCGTTGGAGGAAATACTCTAGGTAAAAAAGGGAATATCTTTGCACACATGTACACATTTTTCAAGCGTTGAAGTCAACTATAAATTTATCTTATTGGCAAAATTTTCTAGATATTCTAAAGAATAAAATAAATATTCGATATCCATTTTTGGTGCAACCTAGCATTGTTTATATCTTCCAGGAGAGTTACCCCATTCAGTTGAAGTATCTCTCCTGTCCCATCACGGTTTCGAGAAATCCGTATGGTTGTTCCCACTCAGGTTAAGGGTCAAAACCTGTACTCCCTGTGAGAGGTCATTAAATTCAAAAGTTGATTTAGTCTCAGCAATGAGACGTCCAAGTTCATCCCTTTTTTTAAAAGCTTTAGGGAACCCCATTTCCTTCCTCCTTTCGCAAACCCCTTTCGGATTTGTTCGTCCAAACTCCGAAGGTCCCGTCATGGTCTCTTCACTCGAGATTCCATATGGTTGTCCCCTTCAGGTTGTGGTTAAACCTGAATCTCATTCCAATGAGTTTCCCTCGTGTTGACGAGATGTTTTCCTTCCAAGTCCCATCATTGTTCTTCCCATCAAGAAAACCATGCTTTGTATATCCCTCCAGAATAAAATCCTACTTGAGCTTCATCTCGTGAAACATTTGCCAAAATGTCCCATCAAGGTCCTCGGTCCCATCCAGGCTAAGGGCTAAACCTGCGTCATTCTGAAAAGTTGATCTTGTCTCACCCATGAGACTTGATCAAAATTCTTATCTTTCATCATTTTGGGATCTTCGCCCAAAGTCCCATCACGATTTCCTCATCTCTATCATTCAGTCATATCGTTGTCGAGGATTTCGTCTCCCCAAGCCATTCAGGACATAGCTTTAAGCCTGAAACCATGTCTTTCAAATAAATTCTTCCACACCCAGTTCAGATCTGCTGACTGGGGCATTTTTCAAAATTTGGAGTGTTATCTTTACCACTAAGCTCGGCTTTCAACCGGCTTAGTAGCAAAGAGGGGCATCTGTGAACACCCCAAATTTTTTAAAATCTTTTAAATATTCCCCTTTTGCCCCTAAATTCATTTTTTGAGTAAATGAGTCATTTTAAATCGAAATTCTAGTTCATTTCTCAAGTTTTATTGAAATTAAAATCATTTCATATGTTTAAATTGATTTTGGATCTGGATCCATTGCCCAGATTCAAATCTGAATCTCCTTGTTCAAATTTTAAATTAAAATTATAGAAAATACCAAAAATAGCCTTTAAATAGCTCGGATAGTCCATTCGACATCCGTTTGGATCCATCACATTGTATTTCTCGATTCGAGTGTCAAAACTCGAACATTTTCTCAAAACCTGGGTTCAAACCCATTCTTCTGAAGAAACTTTCCCCAAAATAACCCTGATCTTTCAGAAAAACATTTCTCTTATGAATATTTTGAAATTTTGTAAAATTAGTATTAATTTTCTTAGTTTTAGAGCTTTGTTTTTTTTACAAATATATGTTTAAAAAGAAAAGAACAAAAAAAATAATAAGAAAATCAAAAATCCAAAAATTTCAGAAACTATGCAATTTACCTTCCTTTTTAAACCTTTTTTTTTAAAACACTCTCTTGAAACTCCTTTTTGAAAACAAAACCATTTTTTTTAAAAAAAGGAGACCCCTATAGGGAATTTTAGAAAAATTACAACGGCCACTCCCATCGCCTCTTCTTCCCCACCGAGTGACCATCCATCTACAACCGAACCCCCATCGAGCCTTAATCTCCAACAACTCGAGTCGGCTTCTTCTTTAAGAAGGGGTCGCCTGTGCCCCATTTGAGGATCTGTCTCCTGCCTCTCCATTGTCATCCATCTCCTACTCCTCCATGTGTATACTTCCCTCTCCAGAGGCTTTTCTCCTCTGCGGTAAGAAGATCACACTTCGTTCCCTCGTTGCCTTCCCTTGAAATCTCCCTGAAGGAAGTTGAAGACCGACTTCACCCTGCAGCAGGCACGGGAGCAAGGTCTTCTCCCTCCCCAAATTAAAACCAAGATCACGGTGAGTCGCCCTTCACCTCTCTCTGATTTCTCCTTCCTTAAATTCTCTTTGAGGTTTCTTTCTGTTAGGGCTTCGTTATGGCATTTCTGGTGGTGTTGAGTTGCCTGTGCAACATCAACCCACCTTTGTGCAACAACAAAGGAATATGTGATTCCTACATCTATATCCCTATGGTTTTTGCTATTTAGCTTTGCTTTAGCATCCCTTTCATTAGCATCTCCTGTTAGTTGATCAGAGTTCCGTCACAATCCGATCGAGGACCCAGCTTTATGTTATCAGTTTCCATTGTATGTAATCCTTATTTGCATTAAGTTACTATTTCTGTTATCTTCGTTGTGATTTACCGCATAACATTCTTGTTATTTCATTTATTTTTATTTTTATTTTTATTTTTTTTAAGTTTCATCGGCTAGTTTTGTTCACCAGCCCTGATTCACCACCATCATCTGTCTTACAAATTGGGTTGACTTGGTCTGCTGGATGTGCGTTCTCGGCATCAGATCTGGGTGTATTTGTCCCCATCTTATTGTATGGTCGTAATTGAGATATCTAATTTCATCCTGCACATGCTCTCATCCTTCGTATATTATCCTGAATCACAACGTCAATCCTATGTTCATCGTAACTTACTGGTCATTCCAGATTGAAAGAGGATTTAGACTTGGTTTGCTGAAAACCAATAAAATCCAGATTCAATTTCCCTGAGATAAGGTGTTGATCATTCAGCATTTGGTTTTGTCGTAAAATGTGAGTATCACTCCTCTGCTAGTGCATAAATATAGTGCTAAGTCACTAAATCTGAAGATTATAGCCACACTTTTATGGTCATTATGCATCATGTTCTTTGCATTCATCATTCATAATACTCTGTTCATCATTCTATTTTGCATTACATTAATGTTTCAGTTTTAATGTCATCTTCATATAAAATTTTCACACCCTTGCATCGCCATAGGCTTTGTTGTTGCGTTACAGATGGGTATTGGTTCAGAACATCCTCGCCCTATATGTTGAATCTGTGCATTTTATCTGTCAAAGGATGTCTTCCCATTATATGCTCTTAATGGATTCCATATATGTAAACACCCCAAATTTTCACTCACCTCCCCGACATCTTCACCAAACATCATTATTCAATCTTTGAAATCGTCGGAGGGCAAAATGGTCATTTTCTAAGCTCGGATCCTGCAAAAGTCCGAATTTCATCTGCAACTCTCAAAATTTCCCTATTTTTAGCTCAGATGTTCAAAATTTTATTCCTGACAGAAGACAGGAATCTCCAAGTCCCGGTTCAGGATTCCATTTCATAAGACATGGCATTGCATATCATTGCATAAGCATCTCATATCACTGCACTGCACAGCATGTCATTTCGAGGTCCAGAACTCTTGATTTCAAAATTTTCAATCCAGATTAGAATTTCAACTCTTTTCAAAATTGATTTCAAAACCCTAGGTCTTCAAAATTATCAATTCTTCCCATTTTACCCCCAGGACTCTGAATTTCAAAATATTTCCTCAAGAAAACGATCTGGATAGTTTTCAATATGAATTTCAGCCACCTTATTTCAAATTTTGCCCTTTTGTCAGCTTTTTCAACCATCATCCTTTTACAAAATCGCCCTACAAGGGCCAACTCTTTCCAAAAATTCCTGTTTTACCAATTAGTTCAGATTTTATGAAAATTCCAAAAAGAAGTTGTGGTTTTATCCTTATTTCAATAAAGAAGCAATGTGGGACCCACACTGAGGTGGTGTCACACAAGCTTTTCTTTTTGAAAATTTGAATTTTGAAAAAACCCAAAAATATAGGAGCCTAGTCCCCTGGATTGGTGCCACTTGTCATTTCTCTCTCCTTCCATTTACATGCCATGTGTCAGCATAGGGTTCACCTAGAGTCGGTGCCACATGTCACCTTCCCTCTTCTGCCACGTGTCAGTGTGGGGCTACCTTCATAAGCCGCCATGTGTCATCCATCCTGCGCCATGTGTCATTCCAAGATTACCAGGAGATGCCAAGTGTCATAGGCTGTCCTGTCTAGAAAAAGTGGAGCTTGTCTCCTCTGAGGTGGCGCCACTTGGAGTGTGTCTCCTGCAGAGGACACGTGTCAACCCCTCCCTCCTTCTAGAAAAGTAGCCTGACACATGTCTCTCCCTACTTTTCTCAGAAAAGTAGGAGACATGTGTCACTCCTAAATTCCTACAGAAAAGGTAGGCTTGTCTCCTCTGAGGTGGCGCCATCTGGAGTGTGTCTCCTGCAGAGGACACGTGGCAAGCTCTCATTTCCTCAGAAAAAGCAAATGCCATGTGTCATTTTTTGCTTTCTTCAGAAAACTAGAATTCAAACATTCAAACCTCCTCATAGGTGGCGCAGATCCTGAACTCCTACCTTTTTCATCTTGTCTGAGATGGAGCCACATGGCTTGGCCCACCTTCTCTCCCCTCTGCCACGTGTCATTCTCTGCTTCTTTCAGAAAAAGTAGAGGACACATGTCTTCTCCCTACCTCTTTCAGAAAAGTAGGAGACACATGTCACTCCTGGCCTTCTTCAGAAAAAGCAAACCATTTAAAATTCAAACAAGGCACTAGGTGGCGAAAATCCGGAGCTCTGATTTTTCTAGATGGCCTATGAGGGCGCCACATGTCCCTTCCCTCCTTCTCACCCCTCTGCCACGTGTCATCTTCTGCTTCTTTCAGAAAAAGAAGGTGACACATGTCTCCTTCTCACTCCTTCAGAAAAAGTAGAGGACACATGTCCTCTCCCTACTTTTTTCAAGAAAAGTAGGAGACACATGTCACTGCCCTCTTTTTCCTCCCTCTTGCCACATGGCATTGTAGGAGCCACCCTGAGGTGGCGCCACATGTCCATCCTCCATTCCTCCAGGGCCAACCTCCATTTGAAATTCGAATTCTCCTCTGAGGTAGCGCCATCTGAAGAACCACACCAGCAGGCTGACACTTGGAACCATCCTGGACTACCACATGTCCAGATCTCCTTTCACCAGAAAAAGCAAAATTCAAATTCCTCTGAGGTGGCGCCTTCTGAGCCCACTGCTCTGTCCTTCTGACATGTGTCAAACACCTTTTGAGGTGGCACCATTCCAGGACTCCACTTGGCTCCATTTTTATTTTTTATTTTATTTTTAATAAAGGTAGCCCACCATGAGGTGGCGCCACCTGAGGACTCCCTACAAAAAGTGAATTTGAATTTCAAACTCCAAGAGAGCACCCTCTGAGGTGGCGCCTTCTGGGAGTTCCCTGCAGAGAGAATCAAGCAAACTTTTGAAAAATTCCAAATTCCCCCTGCTGAGGTGTCTCACCCACAAAATTTCCATTTTTTATTTTTCTCAAAAAATCAAAACACCTTTTGAGGTGGCACCACCTGAGGGCTCCCTGCAGAAGACAAATTCGAATTTCAAACCCCTCAGATGGCACCCCCTGAGATGGCGCCACATGGAGGGCTCAGATCCAGCCTGTTTGAAATTCAATTTTTTTTCAGAAAATCTATAAAAACAAGGCTCCATGTCCAGCATAGAGGGATTCATTTTTAGCTCTGGTGAACTTGGAAAATCCGACCTAGCCTTCCTACCATCTGATTTTGAACCTTGGAAATCGTGCCCTCTTTGGCGCATTGAAGAAGGTCAAGTAAAGCTCGTGCTGTGGCGAATTCGATTCCAACAGAGGTCGATTTTTGTGAACCATCTGAAACCCGGAGCGAAGAACGAAGGAAGCTCGTGATAGCTGCCCCTTTCAAGAGCTCCTACGCCGCGTAACGAAGCAAGGTGCACTTCTTTTCCCCTTGATGTGATTCTATAATTCGAATCGGGAGTCGTTTGAAGAAAGAGCTCATCCGAGGGATGGATTGAGCTATTCTCATAAAACGACATATATAAAAATGTTTTGTTATGCTTCCTTGATGATTTTTAACATTCATATAGTTAGCTAGGTTTAATTTGCATTTTATTTCACTCATTTAGCATATTTCATGAATTAATTAGGATTAATTTAGCCTTTATTTCAATTCTGCTTATTTTCAGTAGGTCTCTATTTTTGTCAGTCAGTCCACACGTCATTTCATGCACTTGTTTTTTATTAAAAATCCCAAACAAATCACGGAATGCGCCCTTAGATGTCCTTGAAATTTTGCCAAAAATTCGGAGGCATTTGAATTTGTTTACTATGGTAAACATTCAAAATGGCAAGTCGGGTTTTGTTACCCGGGATACGTTTTGAAAATCATTTTCCGACTTGTAAAATTGAGATATCCCTCATGGGAGATCTTATTTTCGATCCGAAAAATGTTATGAATTCGAGAGAATGTCTAGTTTGTAATATGATTTTTTTAGATTTTTATGATTTTTTTTTATCTGAAAAAAATCCGAGAGTTCGGGACACGTGTCAGAGACTAATTCGGGCCTCTAAGATATTGGATCGACTTAGGGCGATGGTTTCTCTTTGTGTGTTGCTCCAAATCCAAAAATGTAAAAAGTGAAAGTTATGTCCGTGGTGTCTTATATTTTCATGGGAAAGCCTGTAATTTTTAGAACAGTGTTGACCCCTGATTCGGATTTTTCTTTTCAGTCCCCTGTTTTGCTACATTTGTCTGATCTGTTAGTTTAGGCAGGAAACATTATATTTTTATCTGTGTTTCAGTTGATCAAATGCCGAAGTCATAAACATTAAAGTTGTTCATGTAGGTGTCGTGAATAACTCTGATTAATTTCATAAATTTCCATGGCTGTTTGATATTTTTTTAGCGTTTTACATCAGATTAGTATGATTTTTACCTCTGTCAGAACTAAATCCCTGTTGCCGAACTCATCATGGCTCAAATCCCGAGGCTGTAAAAACCAAAAATGTTCCATTTCGGGTCTTTTAGCAGTCTGCAAAATATCAGAAGTTTCCATGGTGTAAATATTGCATTATCATATTAGGCATTGCATTTGGTTCGGATCCATAGGCAAAATCCATCATTTTAGGACTTTCTTTGAATTTTGGCATTTAAATCATATCATTTCATGATTTTTAGCATTCTAGGATGTTTATCAGAGTAAGTAGATGCTTCATACCGAATTTGGTGCAATTTGGAATCCATTTGAGGTTCGGATTAGCCACAATACCAAAACAGGGTCCCGCAGGACCCGGATCCAAGTGAAAAACAAGCGAAATTCGCTATTTTGGCTAAATTTCAAAATGTAAAATTCTGATTTTACAGTCATAATATGTTTGGCAGCATGTCATCATGCCTCATACTGCATTTTATCATCATTTGATTCAATTTGAATTTCGAAATCTCAATTTTACCTAGTTTTCCTTCAAAAACCCTGATTTTAAAGATGTAACTTTAATTTTAGGGGTATTTTGGTCATTTTAACCTCAATTCCGAATTTCAAATTGTTTTCTACTGAATTTCTAGCATTTTCATCATTTCAAATATCAAGGAAGCATGAGAATAGGGTTTATATCCAATTAAGTCCAATAATTTCATAATATTATTGGAAAATCTTGGAAAAACCCACATATTTGAGCTAACCTTATTTCAAGTTTGGCAGGGACATTCAAAAGAAGGAGCTGAAGACTGCAAATTTCTTTTATTTCCTTTATTTAGTGATGTAATAATGTAAATTTTGGAATAAGAGAGTTAATTTCCTGCTTAGACTAGGATGCATATCATATAGTTTGAATTTATGCAAATATCCTGCTTATGTGATGCATACATCTTATTTCAAAAGCACTATGGATGTTCACGAATGCACGTGCACCAACTCTTAGGGAGTTGATGAACTCGGTGGAATCCATATTTACGGCCCTAGTCGGAATATGGACGAGACCCAGATCCATCATCTTTCTGCTAGTCACATTGAGCCTACACTCTTAGGCTATCTTAAAATGCACATCATATTTCCGAAGTTTTCAAAATCATGTGCATCAAATCAACTAAGTTCTGAACATATTCATGGCCACAGTCAGAATATGTAAAGGATTTATTTGGACTTAATGCACATTTTCCAACCAATTCCTCAAAAAATCTTCTCAAAGTGCATTCATTCACTCATGTCATTTGCGTCATGAAATCATTGGTCTTCTCAAGATTTTCTCAAGAAAACTTCATTCTCAAGAAATCGATTTCTCAAGAAACTCTAAGGATTTTTCAAAATCGGTTTTCCAAAGACAAGTTTTTCCACAGTTTTCCCTGGAAAATGATATTTTCTTAAGAGATTCAAAAGAGTTTTCCAATCTTTCTCCAAGATCCAAAATCGATTTCCAAGTATTTCAAAAGGTAAAATTCTCAGGATTTCGATTCCCCAAGTTTTGAATTTCCTCCTCCAATGAGTTTTCCTATAAATCTTCCATCATTTTCCTAAGAAAACTCTCAAAGTCCAAGTTTTCCTAAAAAGTATTTCCCTTTTCAAAGGTTCACCTTTTTTTTAAGAATCACTTCCATTTTCCCAGGATTTTCAACTATTCCTGATTTCCTCACATCTTTATAAGCTTTCTCATGTTTTCAAAAACCCTTTTTATCTGAGTTTCCTGAGAAATTGACCCTTTTCCTGAGAGAATCTTTTCAACTCCAAATATTTTCCAAGCATACATCATGTTTTCCCAAGCTGCATTTTCCAAACTCTCATAGCACATGCCTAAATTCTTTGTGCATATAGGGTAGAACACGATTTTGATGATTTAACTAAGTCAAGCACAATTTTGGTCCTTGGTTCGATTACCCCTGTTAAAGGCGGCAGAAACGGTCGAACCTCGTACCGACAGGTCGAGCCCCATCCCATGGATTTTCCCACAATTTTCAAAAACGGAGGCGAGTATTTTAAAACAATTTCAAAAATCCGGTCAAAGTTTGAAGCGCGAAAGCATTTTCCTTCCCTTTTCTCTTCCGCAAGGAAGGGAAGACGGGGGAGAAATTTCGCGACGACAACAGGTTTGGCGACCGTGATGGGACCTATCCTCGTCTGGTCAAAGTAGTGCTTGACTTAGTTCAATTATCAAAATTATGTTCACAAAATGTCAGCTCTTTTATTTTTCTATCATGCGAACCTAGGAGCCTAGATTCCGACCCAGCTGACATTGATTGCATATAGCTTAGGCATGGTTTGGTAGGACCATATTGAGGAGAAATTTTCATGCTCACATAGACTTAGGTCTAAATACAACCCTCCTCAATTTAGGATCTGAATGCAAACAATGTATGCTTCTTCAAAGTTTTCAAAATCTATATCTCTAGGACTTAGAGCCATCTATTTCTTGCATGTGATCATTTTCTCAAAACTCCCTTACCTATCATTACCCGGTCTTCACATTGCTGGGCTCTCTTCCAGAACCATAGTTCGGGACAGAGCCTCACAACTGGGCCAACTATTTGGGTTAACACCCCCCTACCATGTACCGCGGGCCACAGTCTGAAGTATATCGGTAGGCGCTCAAGGATGTTGGAAAACCTTACCTTAGAACCGGAGTTGAAATTCTATGCCACGTACCTTGGATTTCGATTCGGGTATATCGGCATAACTGGATTGGACAAAGATGATCTGAACCTAGAGTTAAGATTAAGGTCCTACAGCTGTTTTTAATTGATGCATCTAGAGTCAGCCTTTTAGGGAGTGCTGAATGTGCATAAATGTTTGTGCAGGATGTGATTGTATGATTTCCTTAATTTTTTATATTTCCCAATGTTTTCCAACTTCTTAGGCCTTTTTTAAAACATCTTTATTTTCCACAAGATGTTTTCTCAAACCCTGGATGATTTCCTCAAATATCCAATTTCTTTCAAAACTCCAGGCGATTTTCCATTCTACCTTTTCTACTGGATCTCGAATTTCTAACTGCATTTTTATCCTGCCTGCAAAATTTTTCAAAATTTCTCACATTTTCCTAAGTCTCATTCTGAGTCTTTCTCTGCTTTCAGTTCGATGGCATCCAGTCAAGTCGATCCTATCTTTCCTGAAGGTCACATCTCCTTCGAGGTGCGACAAGGTCGTCCTGAACATCGAGCCCTTAGCACCGGAACTTTCATTCCCCGGTGGTATTATTCCTGGCTAAAGAGCTTTTCCCGAATGTTCCCGGACCATTTGAGCGAGTGCGGATTAGAACTGGCATCAGCAGTCGGAAAGCAGACCATCAATAGCAACCTGATCCATGCAATGGCAGAGCGATGGAATCCTCGAACGTGTACCTTCTTGTTCCCGTGGGGAGAGATGACTGTTTTAATGGATGAATTTTCAGAAATCATGGGGTTGCCAGAACCAGCTGGTCGACCAAGCGACCCATTAGAGCATCAATTCCTTATCAATGTCAAGGGTTTGGACCCCCGAGACTCCTTAGCTCGTATGACAGGCCGCCGATCTTGGCCCCTAATCCAGTTAGAAGGAAATAAATATGTTGACCTACTTGAGTTGTACCGCCAGTACGGGACCTTCGTCGAAGTCAGCTCGCTTTCAAGAACAGCCAAAGAAAAGATTCAGAATGCAATGGTTCTATGCACTGTAGGACTGTCCCTTTTCCCAGATGGACAGAACTACATGGACATCAGGATAATCCAACTTATGAGAAGATGGGGAAGTCGGCAAACCAATCGCCTCTCCATAGCCATGGCAGCGCTCGCTTTCCTATATCGAGGTCTGACCCGATTCTCACTCGGAGAGTCCATTTTAGTTGAAGGATGCATTTACGCACTTCAGTCCTGGTTTTTCCAGCATGTTCCAGCCCGAGCAAGCTCTTTCAGATACAATGGTCAAGAACTCCTTCCAGTGGCGCAGTACCGGTCCATGATCAACAACATTCAAGAGGATGACGTTGTTTGGGACTATTTTGATCGGCAAATATCTCCTCCCAGATATACCTATGCTTATGGCAAGCGATTCAAGTTGCTGGGACCTTTCTTCTGCACTTATTACCAACCAGAGAGATGTGTTCGGCAGTTTTCTCAAAGGCAGCAGTACGTCGAAGCCCGCTTGTTATCAGGAGTTATGGCAGAGTTTGATCTCACTTCCGCACAATGGTCCGGGGCATATCATTTTGCCCGCTACGGCTGGGATTCCTTTGTCTCTCTCAAAATCTTTCCTGGTCCTAGGGTGTCTGCCGACTATCGTGAATGGTGGCAAATCGTCTGTCCTCCACCACTTTGTCAAGATCAATAAAATCTTATTCTTCTCATTTTAATAAAATTCTCTTTCCTTCTATTGTGGTTTGACGACCTCGCCTAGGTAACAAGGCATATTTTCGTTGTTTATTTCTTTTGCAGAAGGAATGTGTAAACACCCCAAATTTTCACTCACCTCCCCGACATCTCCACCAAACATCATCATCCAGCCTCTGAAATCGCTGGAGGGCAAAATGGTCATTTTCTGAGCCCGGACCTTGCAAAAGTCCAAATTTCATCTGAAACTCTCAAATTTTCTCTATTTTTATCTCAGATGTTCAAGATTTTACTCCTGACAGGAGACAGACATCTCCAGAGTCTTGGTTCAAGATTGCATTGCATAAGACATGTCATTGCATATCATTGCATGAGCATTTCAAATCACTGCACTGCACAGCATGTCATTTCGAGGTCCGGAACTCTTGATTTCAAAATTTTCAATCCAGATTAGAATTTCAACTCTTTTCAAAATTGATTTCAAAACCCTGGGTCTTCAAAATTATCAATTTTTCCCATTTTACCCCCAAGACTCTGAATTTCAAAATATTTCCTCAGGAAAACCATCTGAATAGTTTTCAATATGGATTTCAGTCACTTCACCTCAGATTTTGCCCCTTTTTACAATTTCAAATATCCTCCTTTTACAAAATCGCCCTACAAGGGCCAACTCTTTCCAAAAATTCCTGTTTTACCAATTAGTCCAGATTTTATGAAAATTCCAAAAAGAAATTGTTGTTTTATCCTTATTTCAATAAAGAAGCAATGTGGGACCCACACTGAGGTGGTGTCACACAAGCTTTCCTTTTGAAAAATTTGAATTTTGAGAAAAACCCAAAAATATAGGAGCCTTGTCCCCTGGATTGGTGCCACTCGTCATTTCTCTCTCCTCCCATTTACATGCCATGTGTCAGCATAGGGTTCACCTAGAGTTGGTGCCACATGTCACCTTCCCTCTTCTGCCACGTGTCAGTGTGGGGCTACCTTCAGAAGCCGCCACATGTCATCCCATTTATCTGCCATATGTCACCCTATCCATCCTACGCCATGTGTCATTTCAAAGACTACCAGGAGATGCCAAGTGTCATAGGTTGTCCTGTCTAGAAAAAGTGGAGTTTGTCTCCTCTGAGGTGGCGCCACTTGAAGTGTGTCTCCTGCAGGGGACACGTGTCAACCCCTCCTTCATTCTAGAAAAGTAGCCTGACACATGTCTCTCCCTACTTTTCTCAGAAAAGTAGGAGACATGTGTCACTCCTAAATTCCTACAAAAAAGGTAGGCTTGTCTCCTCTGAGGTGGCGCCATCTGGAGTGTCTCCTGTAGAGGACACATGGCAAGCCCTCATTTCCTCAGAAAAAGGCAAGTGCCATGTGTTATTTTCTGCTTTCTTCAGAAAAGCTAGAATTCAAATATTCAAAAATCCCCATGAGGTGGCGCATTTTGCTTCCTCCCTTCATGTTCTCCTGCCACATGGCATCGTAGGAGCCACTCTGAGGAAATGCCACATGTCAGCCCCTCCTTTCCTGCAGAAAAGCAAAATTTCAAACATTTGAACTCCCCAGAGGTGGCGCCACATGGCATGCCCCTACTGTTCCAACTTTACACCTCAGAACACCTTTTGAGGTGGCACCATTCCAGGACTCCACTTGGCTCCATTTTCATTTTTTATTTTATTTTTAATAAAGGTAGCCCACCTGAGGACTCCCTACAAAAGGTGAGTTTGAATTTCAAATTCCAAGAGAGCACCCTCTGAGGTGGCGCCTTCTGGGAGCTCTCTGCAGAGAGAATCAAGCAAACTTTTGAAAAAATCTAAATCCGCCCCGCTGAGGTGTCTCACCCACAAAATTTCTATTTTTTTATTTTTTTTCAAAAATTAAAACACCTTTTGAGGTGGCGCCACCTGAGGGCTCCCTGCAGAAGGCAAATTCGAATTTCAAACCCCTCAGGTGGCACCCCCTGAGATGGCGACACATGGAGGGCTCAGATCCAACCTGTTTGAATTTCAAAAATTTTCAGAAAATTTATAAAAACAAGGGTTCACGCCCAGCCTGGGAGATCATTTTTTAGCTCTGGTGAACTTGGAAAATCCGACCTAGCCTTCCTAGAATCAGATTTTGAACTGTGGAAATCGTGCCCCCTTTGGCGCATTGAAGAAGGTGGAGTAGAGCTCGTGCTGTGGCCAATTCAATTCCAACAGAGGTCGATTTTGGTGGACCATCCGAAGCTCGGAGCGAAGGACGGAGGAAGCTCGTGATAGCTGCCCCTTTCAAGAGCTCCTACGCTGTGTAACGAAGCAAGGTGCACTTCTTTTCCCATTGATTGGATTCCATAATTCGAATCGGGGGTCGTTTGAAGAAAGAGCTCATCCGAGGGATGGATTGAGCTATTCTCATAAAACGACATACATAAAAATGTTTCATTATGCTTCCTTGATGATTTTTAACATTCATATAGTTAGCTAGGTTTAATTTGCATTTTATTTCATTCATTTAGTACATTTCATGAATTAATTAGGATTAATTTAGCCTTTATTTCAATTCTGCTTATTTTCAGTAGGTCTCTGTTTTTGTCAGTCAGTCCACACGTCATTTCATGCATTTGTTTTTTATTAAAAATCCCAAAAAAATCACGGAATGCGCCCTTAGGTGTCCCTGAAACTTTTCCAAAAATTCGGAGGTATTTGAATTTTTTTACTACGGTAAACATTCAAAATAGCAAGTCGGGTTTTGTTACCCAGGATACGTTTTGAAAATCATTTTCCGACTTGTAAAATCGAGATATCCCTCATGGGAGATCCGATTTTCGATCCGAAAGATGTTTTGAACTCGGGAAGATGTCTAGTTTTTAATATGATTTTTTCAGATGTTTCTGATTTTTTTTTATGTCTGACGAAAATCCGAGAGTTCGGGACACGTGTCAGAGCCTAATTTGGGCCTCTGAGATCTTGGATCGACTTAGGGCTATGGTTTCTCTTTGTGTGTTGCTCCAAATCCGAAACTGTAAAAAGTGAAAGTGGTGTCAGAGATGTCCTCTGTTTGAATCTGAAAGCCTGTAATTTTTAAAACAGTGTTGACCCCTGCTTTGGATTTTTCTTGTCAGCCCCCTGTTTTGCTACATTTGTCTGATCTGTTAGTTTAGGCAGAAAACATTATATTTTTATCTGTGTTTCAGTTGATCAAATGCCGAAGTCATAAACATTAAAGTTGTTCATGTAGGTGTCGTGAATAACTCTGATTAATTTCATAAATTTCCATGGCTGTTTGATATTTTTTTAGCGTTTTACATCAGATTAGTATGATTTTTACCTCTGTCAGAACTAAATCCCTGTTGCCGAACTCATCATGGCTCAAATCCCGAGGCTATAAAAACCAAAAATGTTCCATTTCGGGTCTTTTAGCAGTCTGCAAAATATCATAAGTTTCCATGGTGTAAATCTTGCATTATCATATTAGGCATTGCATTTGGTTCGGATCCATAGGCAAAATCCACCATTTTAGGACTTTCCTTGAATTTTAGCATTTAGATCATATCATTTCGTTATTTTTAGCATTTTAGGTTGTTTATCAGAGTGTTTAGATGCTTCATACCGAATTTGGTGCAATTTGGAATCCATTTGAGGTTCGGATCATCCATAATACAAAACAGGGTCCCGCAGGACCCAGATCCAAGCGAAAAACAAGCGAAAATCGCTATTTTTGATAAATTGCAAAATACCAAATTCTGATTTTACAGTCTTAATGTGTCTAGCAGCATGTCATCATATCTCTTACTGCATTTCATCATCATTTGATTCAATTTGAATTTCAAAATCTCAATTTTACTAAGTTTTCCTTCAAAAAACCCTGATTTTAAAGGTGTAACTTTAATTTTAGGGGTATTGTGGTCATTTTGACCCCAATTCCGAATTTCAAACTGTTTTCCACTGAATTCCCTGCATTTACATCATTTCAAAACATCAAGGAAGCATGAGAATAGGGTTTATATCCAATTAAGTCCAATAATTTCATAATATTATTGGAAAATCTTGGAAAAACCCACATATTTGAGCTAACTTTATTTCAAGCTTGGCAGGGACATTCCAAAGAAGGAGCTGAAGTCTGCAAATTTCTTTTATTTCTTTTATTTAGTGATGTAATAATGTAAATTTTGGAATAAGAGATTTAATTTCCTGCTTAGACTAGGATGCATATCATATAGTTTGATTTTATGCAATATCCTGTTTCTATGATTCATGCATTTTATTTCAAAAACACTATGGATGTTCACGAATGGCACTTGAACCAACTCTTAGGGAGTTGATGGACTCGGTTGGATCCATATTTACGGCCCTAGTCGGAATATGGACGAGACCCAGATCCGTCATCTTTCTACTAGTCACATTGAGCCTACACTCTTAGGCTATCTTAAAATGCACATCATATTTCCAAAGTTTTCAAAATCATGTGCATCAAATCAACTAAATTCTGAACATATTCATGGCCACAGTCAGAATATGTGAAGGATTTATCTTGACTTAATGCACATTTTTCCAACAAATCTCTTAGAAAATCTTTTCAAAGTGCATTCATTCACTTATGTCATTTGCATCATAAAATCATTGATTTTCTCAAGATTTTCTCAAGAAAACTTCATTCTCAAGAAATCGATTTCTCAAGAAATTCTAAGGATTTTTCAAAATTGGTTTTTCCAAGACAAGTTTTTCCACAGTTTTCCCAGGAAAATGATATTTTCTTAAGATATTCAAAAGAGTTTTCCAATCTTTCTTCAAGATCCAAAATCGATTTCCAAGTATTTAAAAAGGTAAAATTCCCAGGTTTTCGATTCCACAAGTTTTGAATTTCCTTCTCCAATGAGCTTTCCTATAAATCTTCCATCATTTTCCTAAGAAAACTCTCAAAGTCCAAGTTTTCCTAAGAAGTGTTTCCCTTTTCAAAAGGTTCATCTTCTCTCAAGAATCACTTCCATTTTCCCAAGATTTTCAACTATTTCTGATTTTTTCTCACATCTTTATAAGCTTTCTCATGTTTTCAAAAAACCCTTTTTATCTGAGTTTCCTGAGAAATTGACCATTTTCCTGAGAGATTCTTTCCAACTCCAAATGTTTTCTAAGCATACATCATGTTTTCCAACTGGCATTTTCCGAAATCTCATAGCACATGCCTGAATTCTCTGTGCATTTAGGATAGAACATAACTTTGATAATTTCGCTAAGTCAAGCATAGTTTTGGTCCTTGGTTCGATTACCCCTGTTAAAGGCGGCAGGAACGGTCGAACCTCGTACCGACAGGTCGAGCCCCATCCCATGGATTTTCCCGCAATTTTCAAAACGGAGGCGAGTATTTCAAAACAATTTCCAAAATCCGGTCAAAGTTTGAATCGCGAAAGCGTTTCTCTCTTTTTCTCTTCCGCAAGGAAGGGAAGGCGGGGGAAAAATTTCGCGACGATAACAGGTTTGGCGACCGTGATGGGACCTGTCCTTGTCTGACCTAAATTATGCTTGACTTAGTTCAATTATCAAAATTATGTTCATAAAATGTCAGCTCTTTTACTTTCAATATCATGTGAGCCTAGGAGCCTAGATTCTGACCTAGCTGACATTGACTGCATATAGCTTAGGCATGGTTTGGTAGGACCAGATTGAGGAGAAATTTTCATGCTCACATAGACTTAGGTCTAAATACAATCCTCCTCAATTTAGGATCTGAATGCAAACAATGTATGCTTCTTCAAAATTTTCAAAGTCTATCTCTCTAGGACTTAAAGCCCTCTATTTCTTGCATGTGATCATTTTTCAAAATCTCCATTACCTACCATTACCCGGTCTTCACGTTGCTGGGCTCTCTTCTAAAACCATAGTTCGGGACAGAGCCCCACAACTGGGCCAACTATTTGGGTTAACACCCCCCTACCACGTACCGCGGGCCACAGTCCGAAGTATATCGGTAGGCGCTCAAGGATGTTGGAAAACCTTACCTTAGAACCGGAGTTGAAATTCTATGCCACGTACCTCGGATTTCGATTCGGGTATATCGGCATAACTGGATTGGACAAAGATGATCTGAACCTAGAGTTAGGATTAGGGTCCTACAGCTGTTTTCAAATTGATGCATCTAGAGTCAGCCTTTTAGGGAGTGCTGAATGTGCATAAATGTTTGTGCAGGATGAGATTGTATGTATGATTTCCTCAATTCTTTATGTTTCCCAATGTTTTTCAACTCATTAGGCCTTTTTCAAAACATCCTTATTTTCCACAAGATGTTTTTCTCAAACCCTGGATGATTTTCTCAAATATCCAATTTCTTTCAAAACTCCAGGCGATTTTACATTCTACCTTTCTACTGGATCTCGAATTTCTAGATGCATTTTATCCTGCCTGCAAAATTTTTCAAAATTTCTCACATTTTCCTAAGTCTCATTCTGAGTCTTTCTCTGTTTTCAGTTCAATGGCATCCAGTCAAGTCGATCCTATCTTTCCTGAAGGTCACATCTCCTTCGAGGTGCGACAAGGTCGTCCTGAACATCGAGCCCTTAGCACCGGAACTTTCATTCCCCGGTGGTATTATTCCTGGCTAAAGAGCTTTTCCCGAATGTTCCCGGACCATTTGAGCGAGTGTGGATTAGAGCTGGCATCAGCAGTCGGAAAGCAGACCATCAATGGAAACCTGATCCATGCAATGGCGGAGCGATGGAATCCTCGAACGTGTACCTTCTGGTTCCCGTGGGGAGAAATGACCGTCTTAATGGATGAATTTTCAGAAATCATGGGGTTGCCAGAACCAGCTGGTCGACCAAGCGACCCATTAGAGCATCAATTCCTTATCAATGTCAAGGGTTTGGACCCCCGAGACTCCTTAGCTCGTATGACAGGCCGCCGATCTTGGCCCCTAATCCAGTTAGAAGGAAATAAATATGTTGACCTACTTGAGTTGTACCGCCAGTACGGGACCTTCGTCGAAGTCAGCTCGCTTTCAAGAACAGCCAAAGAAAAGATTCAGAATGCAATGGTTCTATGCACTGTAGGACTGTCCCTTTTCCCAGATGGACAGAACTACATGGACATCAGGATAATCCAGCTTATGAGAAGATGGGGAAGTCGGCAAACCAATCGCCTCTCTATAGCCATGGCAGCGCTCGCCTTCCTTTATCGAGGTCTGACTCGATTCTCACTTGGAGAATCCATTTTAGTTGAAGGATGCATCTACGCACTTCAGTCCTGGTTTTTCCAACACGTTCCAGCCCGAGCAAGCTCTTTCAGATACAATGGTCAAGAACTCCTTCCGGTGGCGCAATACCGGTTTATGATCAACAACATTCAAGAGGATGACGTAGTCTGGGACTATTTTGATCGGCAAATATCTCCTCCCAGATATACGTACGCTTATGGCAAGCGGTTCAAGTTGCTGGGACCATTCTTCTGCACTTATTATCAACCAGAGAGATGTGTTCGACAGTTCTCTCAAAGGCAGCAGTACGTTGAAGCTCGATTGTTATCAGGAGCTATGGCAGAGTTCGATCTCACCTCCGCGCAATGGTCCGGGGCATATCATTCTGCCCGCTACGGCTGGGATTCCTTTGTCTCTCTTAAAATCTTTCCAGGTCCTAGAGTGTCTGCCGACTATCGTGAATGGTGGCAAATTGTTTGTCCCCCACCTCTTTGTCAAGATCAATAAAATCTTATTCTTCTCATTTTAATAAAATTCTCTCTTTCCATTGTGGTTTGACGACCTCGCCTAGGTAACAAGGCATATTTTTGTTGTTTATTTCTTTTGCAGAAGGAATGACAATGCAATTGTCGTGATTCCCACGACGACTCAGTCCCTAGTAATGGGACATCTTTTCCAAATTGTCTACCATATTTTCAGCAAATATTTCTCCCAAAAGCTAATTCCTTCAAAATCTAATCAGGTCTTTGCCCTGCAGAGAGCATCCATACCATTTGATGGTTGAGACAAGATCAGGCAAAAGAACCACGGCATCCCAATACTCGTCAGCCTCGGAAGAAGAGATGAGTTCCCCTCGATCTGAGAAGAGTCGAGAGCAGCAGCAAGAAGACGATGGCATAGACCCTCAAATGTATGCCATGTTTAGAAAAATGATGAACAAAATGATGAATGAGCAGCCCGGGACCAGCTCAGAAAGAAGCCCATTCAGAGAAAAGTTCCATGGTCACAGGGGTAAGAAGGCTCCCAAGAAGCAGATCCAGCCAGAAGAGATTTTAGATGAATCAGATTCCACTGAAAACACAGATGAAGAATATGAGGTGCCTCCGGCATTTCAGAAGCGTGGCCAAAGTAAAAGCCGCAGGTCACAAAGCAGAGATAAAGAAGAGCCTTTGCAAGCGCAGTTTAAAGAAATGGCCCGAGTTGTCAAGGATCTGCAAGCCCGCGACAAGGGCAAGAAAGTCTTCACCAGTGAGGATTTCTATGACGGCTTAGAAGGGGATGATGATCTGGAAAATCTCCCCCGAAAATTCATCAAATTCGATGGTTCCGGCGACCCAAAAGCGCACCTTGCCACTTTCTTTGCTGAATGTTCTCGGTTTAAGAGGGATAACCGAGCATTGTTTCTATGTTTCCCCCGCAGCTTGGAAGGAGTTGCAGCTAAGTGGTATGCTGAGCATATCAACCCCATCGAGCTCAAGGAGTTCGACAAAGTTGTGAATCTCTTTATTGAACGCTTCTTGTTCAACACAGAAGCGCTGCCTACATTAAGTCATCTCTGCAATTTGAGACAGAACGAGAATGAAAAAGCACGGGACTTCATTCACAGGTGGAGATCAGCCTGTAATAAGATGAGAGATCCTATCTCGGAAAGGCATGCATTGTCCTTAATCCTCAACAATTTCTCGCAGCCGTTAAGAGGATTAATCTCCACAGCGCCATCCAGGACCTTTATTGAGCTGACCGAGCGAGCCGAATGGCTCGAATTGAGTGTGGAAAATGGAGTCTATGAAGGCTTCACCTTTTCCAAGAGCAACTCCCATGGTGAGCAGAAAAAGAAAGCTCACTTCACTTATTCTGCTAACAACAACAACAAAGGCCGTAATCAGCACAAAGGGCAGAAGAAAGATTACTGCTACAGCTCAGGCAGTTCGAACAACAAGGATCAGAAAGCAAAACCTGCTCCTCAGTTCAGCAAGCCTCCTCAGCAAGATCAAGGGCCGAAGCTGCGCGAGAAAGCTAAGCATGAAGGATGAAGCTATGACAGAAAGTTTACTCCCCTTGACCAATCACTCGAAGATGTGCTCGAGTACATGCTATCGAAAGAGATGGTCAAATTGCCCAGATTGGCCGATCCCCCTGTGCCCATGGGGAAATGGAAAGATCAGTTCTGCAAGTTCCACAGGACAGTGGGGCACAACACCGAGAACTGCTTTGTTCTCAAAAACATCATACAAGACCTCATTGAAAAAAATCTTCTAGTGGAAGGAGAAGAAGAAGAGAAAATGGACATTCTCAACCACCCCTTCTCTTCGCACACCACAGCAGTAGTGTCTGCACAACCCTTTCTGCCGCATGAACATATCAAG
Organism: Nuphar pumila; assembly: GCF_984573655.1. Taxonomy (NCBI): domain Eukaryota; kingdom Viridiplantae; phylum Streptophyta; class Magnoliopsida; order Nymphaeales; family Nymphaeaceae; genus Nuphar; species Nuphar pumila. The sequence continues at coordinate 47,059,199 of NC_143260.1, read as the reverse complement.
CCATGTTCTGCGCAAGATCTTCAAGTTCAGCATCAAGTGACGGTGCTACGACAAGCAGCTCCAGATTCTAAGAAGATGGACTTAATTTCAGCATTCGGTAAAATGAAAGTTGCGGAAGCACCTGTGAAGTCAGTTCCCAAATCAAAAGGAACTCCTGACTTCTTCAAGCAAATCGTTAGACCCAAGATGGAGAATTCAAGTCAGAAGCCTCTGACTGCTTTATCCAATGTCTCCATCCTTGACTTGGCCAAGAATTCTAGCAAGCACCGACAAGTACTGGATGATCTGCTCAGGAAAATCAAAGTTAAGCCCAGTACCACTCCAGAAGACATGGCACAGATTGTGAACTCTGCCATGACCAATGCACCAATCACCTTCTCAGATGAGGACCTTCCAAAGCCTCATTCCTTTCATAATAATGCCTTGTACATTGTCGTTCGAGTCAGAGGAATGACGGTTCCCCATGTGCTGGTCGATGGAGGTAGTAGCCTCAACATATGTCCCGAAATGACCGCAAAAGCATTAGGGATCAAGGATGAAGAATATATTCCGGATCCCATCACTATCTATGGGTTTGACAATCATGGTCAAACGGCCAAGGGCAGGATATTCCTGGAGGTGTTCATTAATTATTCAGTGCATTTAGTGCTTTTTCACGTGGTTAACGTACCACCAACCTACAACTTGCTGCTCGGTAGGACGTGGATTCACAATGCTAATGCAGTACCTTCCACCCTACATCAATGTGTGAAGTGGTCAAAAGGTGGAATGATTACCACAATACTGGGAGAAGACCCAGAAGAAAGGCTCCCGCAGCCCATGATTCCTCGGCCATCATTCAATGCAGATATTCCCAGCATCAGGGAAAGTGAAGAGATCAATCTCGGGGAGAATCGAGAAATACTTCAGGCACCATCAGAGCCATCTCTGCACACAGTAGCCACGACACAATGGAAAGGTCCTCAATTCTTCAAGGTTGGAGGTCGAATCGACTACAGCACCATTAAGGATCATCCATTGTTTCCACAATTCATGAAGTCAAAAAAGGGATTTGATTTACTCCTGAAGCATGGCTATCAACCCTTCAAGGGACTCGGCAAGAATGAAGATGGCCGCATCGAGCCAATGATCCAGAAACATCGTCCCCACAGGGCAGGACTGGGGTTCTCCGGAGGAAGCTCATCAAGGAAGACTGTTTTTGTCAAAGGCGCACAATGAAGACCATTTGTTACTTTCTTTCTATTCTTTTCCAAATAAATGTCTCATTTTACCAATGTCATTGATCAATTCAATCAATAAAATTCCAAGTTTCTTTGTCTATCCGGATGCCATCTACTCCCTTTTTGTCTGTCTCATCATTTTATAATTCAATGCCATTTTATGTATTGTTCTCTTCAAATGATTGCTTGTCTTACTATAGGCCAATTTGTCTGAACCAAATTTCTTCTCCAAAATTCCAGAATGACCTCTCGAACAATCAAGAAGCTCGTTCTCAATCCCAAGGCCTTTCAGAAGTCGACAGCAATTCACAGAATCAAAGCAAGCACCGGAAATGATAAGATTGCAAAGCAGTCTGATGATCGTGCAGAATATGATCAGTCTCTTCAGGAATTACCGGAGTTCGCCGCAGTTCAGAAGCAGGACAAACCATCTCCTCTAGTACAAGATCCAACTGAAGGTGTCAATATCGGTTCAGAGGAAGATCCAAAAATTCTCCAGATCGGAACCAGTCTGAGTTTAGAAGAAAAGAAAAGGCTTACAGATTTTCTCAAGCGGCATGAAGAAGTGTTCGCATGGACATATGAAGACATGCCAGGCTTAGACCCCAAATTAGTCGAACACCGTCTTGTCTTAAAGCCGGATGCTAAGCCAGTCAAGCAGAAGCTGAGAAAAATGGATCCCAGAATAGAACAACAAGTCAAGGAAGGACTTGAAGATCTGCTCAAAGCAGGATTTATCCAAGCTATTGACTACCCAGATTGGTTAGCCAATATCGTCATCGTCCCAAAGAAAAGCGGCAAAGTGAGGATCTGCATAGACTTCAGAGACCTCAACAAGGCAACTCCGAAGGATGACTATCCACTTCCAAGCATCGATCTTCTAGTCGATAGCACGGCAGGACATGCCATGTTCTCTTTCATGGACGGATATTCCGGCTACAATCAGATTAAGTTGGCCGCCCGCGACCAATCAAAAACCTCCTTTACTACGCCTTGGGGCACTTTCTGCTACACAGTCATGCCTTTTGGGCTCAAGAATGCTGGAGCAACGTATCAACGGGCAATGGCTGTCATCTTTCACGATCAAATGCGCAAAATCATGGATGCGTATGTTGATGATATTCTCGTGAAATCTAAAGAGGGAGAAGATCACCTCGAAGCACTTGATCAAGTCTTTAAAAGACTTATTCTTTACAAGTTAAGGCTTAACCCGCAAAAGTGTGTCTTTGGAGTCGAATCAGGCAAACTGTTGGGTTTTCTGGTAAGCAAAAAGGGAATTGAAGTTGACCCAGCCAAAGCAAAGGCTATCATTGATATGCCTCCCCCAAAGAATCTCAAAGAATTACGTAGCCTTCAAGGACGTATGCAGTCAATCCGGCAATTCATTTCCAATTTGGCGATGAGATGTGAGCCCTTCAACCACTTACTCAGAAAAGGAGTTAAGTTCGAATGGGGACCAGAGTGCCAGCAATCGTTCGATCGAATCAAGAAGTATCTTCTTAATCCTCCCATCCTAAAGCTGCCAGAATTGGGAAAACCTCTTCTGTTATACATCTCAGTCAATTAAGTCGCATGCGGCGGATTCTTGGCGCAATACAAAGAAGGCAGCCTGATAGAGCACGCCATCTATTATGTGAGTAAGACTTTTATAGATTATGAAAAAAGATACTCTCAAATAGAGAAGACCTGCCTAGCTCTGGTATGGATGTGTCAGAAGCTAAGACACTACCTGCTAGCATCAGAAGTCAAAATCCTGTCTAAACTCAATCCCCTCAAATACATTTTAGAGCAACCTTTCCTAAGCGGACGAGTCGCCAAATGGCAAGTCTTACTGATGCAGTATGACTTAGAATACGTCTCGCAACAATCAATCAAAGGCCAAGCAATTGCAGATCAATTGGCGGATTTTCCTCTGGCCGAAGAAGTGAAAGCCGAAGATGACTTCCCTGATGAGCAAATTTGCAACATCCAACAATTTCCGGTCTGGAATTTATTTTTTGATGGTTCTAAGAACATGGCCGGAATAGGCATCGGAATCTTATTAATCACTCCTGAGAAGGAGATGATTCCATTTTCTCTCAAGTTAGATTTTCAATGCACTCACAATATGGCTGAATACGAAGCCCTGATTCAAGGTCTAAAGATTCTGCTAGACTTCAATGTCAAGAGAGTGCATGCCTACAGCGACTCATTACTTGTTGTCAATCAAGTTCGAGCCGAATGGCAAGTCAAAGATCAGAAGCTATTTCCCTATCAGAAAATTGTTTCAGCTCTTATCAGCGAGTTTGAAGAATTCCAGCTCTTCCATATCAAGAGAGATTTTAATCAAGTGGCCGATAGCCTAGCCAGTTTAGGCTCCATTATGGCATTCAAGAATGGAGAATCTTGTCGCTCTTTTGAAATTGGCAGACTTGACCAACCTGCCTTCATTCCAGCGGAACAGGTAAACCAGGCTGAGCAAAGGAAGAAGCCCTGGTATTACAACATCAAAACTTTCATAGAAACTGGCGAATTTCCTCCAGAACTCTCAAAGAAAGAGCAGCGAGCAGTCCAGCGTATGTCTACTCGATACTTCATTTTGGCCAATGTCCTCTATCGTCGTGGATTCAGTTCAGAGTATTCCAGATGCTTAGATGAAGACGAAGCCAAAGAAGTCGTGCGAGAAGCACACGAAGGCATCTGTGGTGGTCACGTTGGCTACCAAACCCTTGTCAAGCAAATCATAAGAGCAGGGTACTATTGTAAGACTATGCAACAAGACTGTTATCATTATGTGAAGAAGTGTGTGCAGTGTCAGATACACGCACCTTCTATTCATGCTCCGGCAACTTATTTACAGTCTGTTGTCTCTCCATGGCCATTTTCTATGTGGGCCTTCGATGTCGTAGGTCCCATCACTCCTTCAGCTTCAAATGGCCATAAATACTTCCTTGCCACAACAGAATATTTTACCAAGTGGGTAGAAGCCATCAGTCTCCGCACAGTAGAAGGCCGACACGTGGTCTCTTTTATTCACAAGAACATCCTTTGCCGTTTCGGCATCCCACATGACATTGTGTCAGACAATGGCAGTCATTTCAAGAATGAAAAGATGAAGACATTCTGCTCAAAATTCAAGATCTATCACCATTTTTCCGCTCCATATTATCCTCAAGGGAATGGTCAGGCAGAGGCCACCAACAAGATTTTAATTCATATTTTGGAGCGAACTGTGGAAACAGGCCGTGACTGGCATGAGAAGATCCACGATGCACTGTGGGCCTATCGGACCACCATTCGTACACCAACGAATGCTACTCCATCAGAACTGGTCTATGGAACAGAAGTAGTATTGCCGCTACATGTTCAGAAGCCCGCTTTGAAATTTGCTTCACTTCTGCAATTACCTCTTGATCAATACCAGCAGCAGCGACTAGTGCAACTAGACTTACTCGACGAGAGAAGGCTAAAAGCAGCAGAGCATGCTCAATCCTATCGCCAGAGAGTAGCCAGGCAATATGCGAAGTCTATCATCGAAAGAAGATTCAAAGTCAATGATTTAGTACTTCGATCCACAGCTTATCTCAAGCATCGTCCTGGCGGCAAATGGTCGCCAAATTGGGAAGGCCCTTATGTTGTCAAAGAAGCATTACCCCGCAACTCATATCGGCTCATCAATGCCGATGGAGTAGAATTGCCAGATCCTATTAATGCTCGACACTTGAAAAAGTTTTATACTTGAAACATTTATCCTTCTCTTGTAATCCTTCCTGTTTCCTTCAAATAATGATCCAACTTTCTTTCCCAGTTACACTGGGGCATTTTAAAATTTTGTTCTATATGCAGGCAGGATAAACAAATTCCTCATTTCATGCACATGCGCATTCATAGGCATCAACTCATATTCATTGGCATGCAATTGCATTAATAACAATCCGGTCAGTATTGGGATTTCAACAAACAGTCCCATCACGGTCGCCAAACCTGTTATCGTCGCGAAATTTTTCCCCCGCCTTCCCTTCCTTGCGGATCCATTTGAATTTCAAACTCCAAGAGAGCAAAAGAGAGAAAACGCATGAAATGACATTTGAAAATGACCATTTTGCCCTCCAGCGATTTCAGAGGCTGGATGATGATGTTTGGTGGAGATGTCGGGGAGGTGAATGAAAATTTGGGGTGTTTACAGAAAAAACCTGTTATCGTCGTGAAATTTTTCCCCCATCTCCCTTCCTTGCGGAAGAGAAAAAGAGAGAAACGCTTTCGCGATTCAAACTTTGACCGGATTTTGGAAATTGTTTTGAAATACTCGCCTCCGTTTTGAAAATTGCGGGAAAATCCATGGGATGGGGCTCGACCTGTCGGTACGAGGTTCGACCGTTCCTGCCGCCTTTAACAGGGGTAATCAAACCAAGGACCAAAATTGTGCTTGACTTAGTTAAATTATCAAAGTTATGTTCTATCCTAAATGCACAGAGAATTCAGGCATGTGCTATGAGATTTTGGAAAATGCCAGTTGGAAAACATGATGTATGCTTAGAAAAACATTTGGAGTTGGAAAGAATCTCTCAGGAAAAAGCTGAAAGTCAATTTCTCAGGAAACTCAGATGGAAAAGAGGTTTTTGAAAACATGAGAAAGCTTATAAAGATGTGGAAAATTCAGAAATAGTTGAAAATCTTGGGAAAATGGAAGTGATTCTTGAGAAAAGATGGACTTTTTGAAAAGGGAAGCACTTCTTAGGAAAACTTGGGCTTTGAGAATTTTCTTAGGAAAATGATGGAAAATTTATAGGAAAACTCTTTGGAGAAGGAAATTCAAAACTTGGGGAATCGAAATCCTGGGAATTTTACCTTTTGAAATACTTGGAAATCGATTTTGGATCTTGAAGAAAGATTGGAAAACTCTTTTGAATATCTTAAGAAAATATCATTTTCCTGGGAAAACTGTGGAAAAACTTGTCTTTGGAAAGCCGATTTTGAAAAATCCTGAGAATTTCTTGAGAAATCGATTTCTTGAGAATGAAGTTTTCTTGAGAAAATCAATGATTTCATGATGCAAATGACATAAGTGAATGAATGCCCTTTGAAAAGATTTTCTAAGAGATTTATTGGAAAAATGTGCATTAAGTCAAGATAAATCCTTCACATATCCTGACTGTGGCCATGAATATGTTCAGAATTTAGTTGATTTGATGCACATGATTTTGAAAACTTTGGAAATATGATGTGCATTTTCAAGATAGCCTAAGAGTGTAGGCTCTATGTGACTAGTAGAAAGATGATGGATCTGGGTCTCGTCCATATTCCGACTAGGGCCGTAAATATGGATCCCACCGAGTCCATCAACTCCCTAAGAGTTGGTGCACGTGCCATTCGTGAACATCCATAGTGCTTTTGAAATAAAATGCATGAATCATAGAAACAGGATATTGCATAAAATCAAACTATATGATATGCATCCTAGTCTAAGCAGGAAATTAAATCTCTTATTCCAAAATTTACATTATTACATCACTAAATAAAGGAAATAAAAGAAATTTGCAGACTTCAGCTCCTTCTTTGGAATGTCCCTGCCAAGCTTGAAATAAAGTTAGCTCAAATATGTGGGTTTTTCCAAGATTTTCCAATAATATTATGAAATTATTGGATTTAATTGGATATAAACCCTATTCTCATGCTTCCTTGATATTTGAAATAATGAAAATGCTAGAAATTCAGTAGAAAACAATTTGAAATTCGGAATTGGTGGTCAAAATGACCAAAATACCCCTAGTTATAAAGTTATACCTTTAAAATCAGGGTTTTTGAAGGAAAACTTGGTAAAATTGAGATTTTGAAGTTCAAATTGAATCAAATGATGATAAAATGCAGTAAGAGATATGATGACATGCTGCTAGACACATTAAGACTGTAAAATCAGAATTTGACATTTTGAAATTTAGCCAAAATAACGAATTTCGCTTGTTTTTCACTTGGATCCGGGTCCTGCGGGACCCTGTTTTGGTATTGTGGATAATCCGAACCTCAAATGGATTTCAAATTGCACCAAATTCGGTATGAAGCATCTACTTACTCTGATAAACAGCCTAGAATGTTAAAAATCATGGAATGATATGATTTAAATGCCAAAATTCAAAGAAAGTCCTAAAATGGTGGATTTTGCCTATGAATCCGAACCAAATGCAATGCCTAATATGATAATGCAAGATTTACACCATGGAAACTTCTGATATTTTGCAGACTGATAAAAGACCCGAAATGGAACATTTTTGGTTTTTATAGCCTCGGAATTTGAGCCATGGTGAGTTCAATAACAGAGATTTAGTTCTGACAGAGGTGAAAATCACACTAATCTGATGTAAAACGCTAAAAAAATATCAAACAGCCATGGAAATTTATGAAATTAATCAGAGCTATGCAAGACACCTACATGAACAACTTTTATGTTTATGACTTTGGCATTTGATCAACGGAAACACAGCTAAAAATATAACTATTTCTGCCTAAACTAACAGAACAGACAAATGTAGCAAAACAGGGGGCTGACAAGAAAAATCCGAAGCAGGGGTCAACACTGTTCTAAAAATTACAGGCTTTTGGATGCAAACAGAGGACACCACGGACATAACTTTCACTTTTTACAGTTTCGGATTTGGAGCAACACACAAAGAGAAACCATAGCCCTAAGTCGATCCAAGATCTCAGAGGCCCAAATTAGGCTCTGACACGTGTACCGACATCTCGGATTTTTGTCAGACATTAAAAAAAATCAGAAAACTCTGATAAAATCATATTAAAAACTAGACATTCTCCCGAGTTCAAAACATCTTTCGGATCGAAAATCGGATCTCCCATGAGGGATATCTCGATTTTACAAGTCGGAAAATGATTTTCAAAACGTATCCCGGGTAACAAAACCCGACTTGCCATTTTGAATGTTTACCGTAGTAAACAAATTCAAATGCCTCCGAATTTTTGGCAAAATTTCAGGGACACCTAAGGGCGCATTCCGTGATTTGTTTGGGATTTTTAATAAAAAACAAGTGCATGAAATGACGTGTGGACTGACTGACAAAAACAGAGACCTACTGAAAATAAGCAGAATTGAAATAAAGGCTAAATTAATCCTAATTAATTCATGAAATGTACTAAATGAGTGAAATAAAATGCAAATTAAACCTAGCTAACTATATGAATGTTAAAAATCATCAAGGAAGCATAACAAAACATTTTTATATATGTCGTTTTATGAGAATAGCTCAATCCATCCCTCGGATGAGCTCTTTCTTCAAACGACTCCCGATTCGAATTATAGAATCACATCAAGGGGAAAAGAAGTGCACCTTGCTTCGTTACGCGGCGTAGGAGCTCTTGAAAGGGGCAGCTATCACGAGCTTCCTTCGTTCTTCGCTCCGGGTTTCAGATGGTTCACAAAAATCGACCTCTGTTGGAATCGAATTCGCCACAGCACGAGCTTTACTCGACCTTCTTCAATGCGCCAAAGAGGGCACGATTTCCAAGGTTCAAAATCAGATGGTAGGAAGTCTAGGTCGGATTTTCCAAGTTCACCAGAGCTAAAAATGAATCCCTCTATGCTGGACATGGAGCCTTGTTTTTATAGATTTTCTGAAAAAAATTTGAATTTCAAACAGGCTGGATCTGAGCCCTCCATGTGGCGCCATCTCAGGGGGTGCCATCTGAGGGGTTTGAAATTCGAATTTGTCTTCTGCAGGGAGCCCTCAGGTGGTGCCACCTCAAAAGGTGTTTTGATTTTTTGAGAAAAATAAAAAATGGAAATTTTGTGGGTGAGACACCTCAGCAGGGGGAATTTGGAATTTTTCAAAAGTTTGCTTGATTCTCTCTACAGGGAACTCCCAGAAGGCGCCACCTCAGAGGGTGCTCTCTTGGAGTTTGAAATTCAAATTCACTTTTTGTAGGGAGTCCTCAGGTGGCGCCACCTCATGGTGGGCTATCTTTATTAAAAATAAAATAAAAAATAAAAATGGAGCCAAGTGGAGTCCTGGAATGGTGCCACCTCAAAAGGTGTTTGACACATGTCAGAAGGACAGAGCAGTGGGCTCACAAGGCGCCACCTCAGAGGAATTTGAATTTTGCTTTTTCTGGTGAAAGGAGATCTGGACATGTGGCAGTCCAGGATGGTTCCAAGTGTCAGCCTGCTGGTGTGGTTCTTCAGATGGCGCCACCTCAGAGGAGAATTCGAATTTCAAATGGAGGTTGGCCCTGGAGGAATGGAGGATGGACATGTGGCGCCACCTCAGGGTGGCTCCTACAATGCCATGTGGCAAGAGGGAGGAAAAAGAGGGCAGTGACATGTGTCTCCTACTTTTCTGAAAAAAGTAGGGAGAGGACATGTGTCCTCTACTTTTTCTGAAGGAATGAGAAGGAGACATGTGTCACCCTCTTTTCCTGAAAGAAGCAGAAGATGACACGTGGCAGAGAGATGAGAAGGAGGGAAGGGACATGTGGCACCCTCATAGGCCATCTGGAAAAATCAGAGCTCCAGATTTTCGCCACCTAATGCCTTGTTTGAATTTTAAATGGTTTGCTTTTTCTGAAGAAGGCCAGGAGTGACATGTGTCTCCTACTTTTCTGAAAGAGGTAGGGAGAAGACATGTGTCCTCTACTTTTTCTGAAAGAAGCAGAGAATGACACGTGGCAGAGGGGAGAGAAGGTGGGCCAAGCCATGTGGCGCTATCTCAGACAGGATGAAAAAGGTAGAAGTTCAGGATTTTCGCCACCTATGAGGAGTTTTGAACTTTTGAATTCTAGTTTTTCTGAAGAAAGCAGGAAATGACACATGGCACTTGCTTTTTCTGAGGAAATGAGAGCTTGCCATGTGTCCTCTGCAGGAGACACTCCAGATGGCGCCACCTCAGAGGAGACAAGCCTACCTTTTTTGTAGGAATTTAGGAGTGACACATGTTTCCTACTTTTCTGAAAAAAATAGGGAGAGACATGTGTCAGGCTACTTTTCTAGAAGGAAGGAGGGGTTGACACGTGTCCCCTGCAGGAGACACACTTCAAGTGGCGCCACCTCAGAGGAGACAAACTCCACTTTTTCTAGACAGGACAACCTATGACACTTGGCATCTTCTGGTAGTCTTTGAAATGACACATGGCGTAGGATGGATAGGGTGACACATGGCAGATAAATGGGATGACATGTGGCGACTTCTGAAGGTAGCCCCACACTGACACTTGGCATGGAAATGAGAGGAGAGAGAAATGACAAGTGGCACCAATCCAAGGGACAAGGCTCCTATATTTTTGGGTTTTTCGAAATTCAAATTTTCAAAAGGAAAGCTTGTGTGACACCACCTCAGTGTGGATCCCACATTGCTTCTTTATTGAAATAAGGATAAAACCACAACTTCTTTTTGGAATTTTCATAAAATCTGGACTAATGGGCAAAACAGGAATTTTGGATAGAGTTGGCCCTTGTAGGGCGATTTTGTAAAAGGAGAATATTTGAAATTGTAAAAAGGGGCAAAATCTGAGGTGAAGTGACTGAAATCCATATTGAAAACTATCCAGATGGTTTTCCTGAGGAAATATTTTGAAATTCAGAGTCCTGGGGGTAAAATGGGAAAAATTGATAATTTTGAAGACCCAGGGTTTTGAAATTGATTTTGAAAAGAGTTGAAATTCTAATCTGGATTGAAAATTTTGAAATCAAGAGTTCTGGACCTCGAAATGACATGCTGTGCAGTGTAGTGATTTGAAATGCTCATGCAATGATATGCAATGACATGTCTTATGAAATGCAATCTTGAACCAAGACTCTGGAGATGTCTGTCTCCTGTCAGGAGTAAAATTTTGAACATCTGAGCTAAAAATAGAGAAATTTTGAGAGTTTCAAACGAAATTTTGGACTTTTGCAAAGTCCGGGCTCAGAAAATGACCATTTTGCCCTCCAGCGATTTCAGAGGCTGGATGATGGTGTTTGGTGAAAATGTCAGGGAGGTGAGTGAAAATTTGGGGTGTTTACAGATGCCCCTCTTTGCTACTAAGCCGGCTCATGGCCGAGCTTAGTGGCAAAGAAAAACACACCAAATTTGGGCTATACATAAAAATAATGCCCCAGTTAGAAGGATCTGACTGGGTGTGAAGAAATTAGCCCGAGGAAGATGGTAGATATGAAGCGAAGAATGGAGAGAAAAGATTCACTCTATGAGAGTGAAGTTCAGGTTTATGCCCTTAACCTGGATGGGACAGAAATACCTCGCATGGAACGAAGCTCAGGTTTTGACCCTTGACCTGATTGGGGAATGAAATATCTCATCGAAATGAGACTCAGGTTTGTACCCTTAACCTGATCGGGCGGAAGATGAAATACCTCTTTGATTGAGGCTCAGGTTTGTACCCTTATCCTGATCGGGCGGAAAATGGAATACCTCTTTGATCGAGGCTCAGGTTTGTACCCTTATCCTGATCGGGCGGAAAATGAAATACCTCTTTGATTGAGGCTCAGGTTTGTACCCTTATCCTGATCGGGCGGAAAATGAAATACCTCTTTGATTGAGGCTCAGGTTTGTACCCTTATCCTGATCGGGCGGAAAATGAAATACCTCTTTGAGTGAGGCTCAGGTTTGTACCCTTATCCTGATCGGGTGGAAAATGGAATACCTCTTTGATCGAGGCTCAGGTTTGTACCCTTATCCTGATCGGGCGGAAAATGAAATACCTCTTTGATTGAGGCTCAGGTTTGTACCCTTATCCTGATCGGGCGGAAAATGAAATACCTCTTTGATTGAGGCTCAGGTTTGTACCCTTATCCTGATCGGGCGGAAAATGAAATACCTCTTTGAGTGAGGCTCAGGTTTGTACCCTTATCCTGATCGGGTGGAAAATGAATGGAATCCTCGAAGGAAGAGACCATGATGGAACCTTCGGATTTTGCACAGTAAATCCGACAGGGTTTTTTGCAAAAGGAAGGAAAATGGGGTCCCTAAAACTTGAAAAGGGATTGGTTTTGGGCGTCTCATTGCTGAGACTAAAATCAGCTTTTGAAATTGCCTTTTGCGGGAAATGATTGGTGGTTCGACCTCGAACCGAAATGAGACTGTCTATGGTGGGACAGTGGGGACACAGGGAAGTGTGCAAATTTGAGAGTTCATGCTCTCAAAGAAGGGAAGGAATCAAGTCCTTAGGAGGGATTTAAAATTGGTGTCAGGATGCATCTAAGACGGATATCGAGCTCTCACTTCATGTCAGGATAGCTAGAAAATATTGTCAAAATGTTGGAAATTTTGCTGTTGATTCAAAATATTTGAAAATGTTGCACATTGTTGCAAAGATATTCCTTCTTTTCTACCTAAAGCATTACCTCCAAACAAGGTTCACTTTGTAGAATCGAGACTTGAAATCCAAATTGCTTGCAATTGACCTTCTTCAAGGAAGTTATCAATTTCCTTGATATGAGCAGGAAAGAGAATTTGATATTATGAAAGCAATTGATGAAAGAATATTGATAATAGAATTTCACAAAGTTAAAGAGGATTCTTGATAAATTTAGCAGTTTGATATCCTGGGAGCTTCTCTCTTGACAATCTTTCTGCACTCTTTTGGCTCTCTGGGTTTTTGCTACATTCTCCTTCATTTTGGAGATGTTCTGACTTTTTCTCTCTTTCTTTTTCCTCTCTTTCTCTCTTTTGGGAAGGATACGTCACAAACTCCTTCAACTTGGAGATGTTTCGATCCTTCTTGGATGATGGGTTTGGAGATCTTTGGGCGATAGCTGAAATTAAATATCTTTTAGGGATTGTCGAGAGGTTCATCGCATCTGCCTTCATCTCGACAGTGCTTTGGACTTTCCCTGGAAGGATCCGTCACAAACTCTGTCATCTTGGAGATGTTTCGAATCTTCTTTGGCCCCGGAGGTCTACTCGCCTAATTCGCCTTCATCTTGACGACAGGTGAGAGATCCCTTTTGCGGATATTTAATTGCAGCTTAGGTGATTCTGAGGAGACAGGGTTTGGGTGAATTCTCTCTTTTCTAGCACTCAGGATATTTCCACTGTCTCGTCCTTACAAGAATAGCCTTTAACGATGCGCCATTGACTGCGATCAATATCGATCATCTACGGCTTTTCAATAACCTTGAATCTTCTTTTCTGGCCATATTGAGGATTTATCCTTCATCCTTTTGGTTGGCCAATAGAAAGAATTTGAATTTTGAATCCCTTTTCGCAAAAGCTTCGCTCTTTTGGAAGTGATGCTGAGGGTAAACTGACTAGTGCAATAAAGATTCTGAAATCAGCAAATAATTTGACAAATTGACAAAATTTTCTTGAAATCCTTAGTGAAAGTGAGTATTTGAAATCCGGCTCAACGCATCCGTGACGAAAATTCTCCTCTCTTTTTCCCCAAAAAGAGAGACTCAGGCTTAGCCCTTACCTGAATGGGAAATGGGAAATACTCCTCTCTTCCCTGAAGAGGAGGTGTTTGCAAAACAAACTTTCGAAGAGAAATTGAGCTTTCGTCAAAGCTCCCTAATATTAGGCTTCTCTTATGGAAAGGGGGCCGATAATAGTGAGGTCTGAAAATTGGGTCATGAAAGGAACGAGTCCATCACACTCTCCCTGCAAAGAGGGTCTTTCATGACGAAAAATGGCCTAGTATGAAATTGGGGGGGGTCACAAGGAAACGAGTCTCCGTCGAGTCTCTCCCTTAAAAAGGGTTTCTTGTGTGAAATTGGAAATTGTTTTGCAAACGGTTCACAAAGACGCGAGTCCCTTCAAACTCTCCCTGAAAAGGGGCTAAGTGAACGAATTGGATAGCATGCGAAAAGAACGAGCTCCCTCGAACTCTCCCTAAAAGGGTCTCTCGCAAGAGAAAATGATTGAAATTGGATATTGAGATTGATTGACCCAAAGGTCGAAATGGAAAATTGGAAAATTGGTTGCTGGAAATTGAATGACCCGAAGGTCGAAATTGGATGACCTGATGGTCGGAATTGAGAATTGATTTGACCACAAAGGTCGAAATTGAGAATTGGTTGACCGAAAGGTCGAAATTGTGTGACCTGAAGGTCGAAATTGAGAATTGAGTGACCTAAAGGTCGAAATTGTGTGACCCGAAGGTCGAAATTGAGAATCGATTTGACCAGAGGTCGAAATTTGGAAATTGATTGACCCGAAGGTCGAAAATTGGAAATTGGTTGACCCGCAGGTCGAGAATTGGAAATTGGTAATTGAAATTGGAAATCAGAGGTCTAAATTGGAGAATTGCCTAATTTGAGGATTTAAATTGAAATTTAGAGAGCAAAATATCAAATTTGAGCAATTGACAGACCCTGATGATTGAAATGACTTGGATCAATAAAAGAGAATGATGAGTTCGAGTCAGAGCTCGAATAAAATATAGAAATCACGAGTCGGAACCCGAATCAACAGAGGAAAATGGAAGGCTCGAATCAGAGCTCAAATAAGATAATGAAATCACGAGTCGGAACCCGGATCAACAAAGGAAAATGAAGGACTCGAATTAGAGCTTGGATAAGATAAAGAGATCTCGAGTCGGAACCCGGATCAACAAAAGAAAATGAAGAACTCGATTCAGGGTTCGAGTAAGGTAATGAGATCACGAGTCGGAACCCGGATCAACAAAAGAGAATGACAAGCTCGAAAAGATCTCGAGTCGTAACCCGGATCAACAAAGGAAAATGATTTATTCGAGTCAAGGCTCGAGTAAAGTAAAGAGATCACGAGTCGGAACCCGGATCAACAAAGGAAAATGAAGAGTTCGAGTCAAGGCTCGAGTAAAGTAGAGAGATCACGAGTTGGAACCCGGATCAACAAAGGAAAATGAAGAAATCGAGTCAAGGCTCGAATAAAGTAGAGAGATCACGAGTCGGAACCCGGATCAACAAAGGAAAATGAAGAAATCGAGTCAAGGCTCGAATAAAGTAGAGAGATCACGAGTCGGAACCCGGATCAACAAAGGAAGATGAAGAGTTCGAGTCAAGGCTCGAATAAAGTAGAGAGATCACGAGTCGGAACCCGGATCAACAAAGGAAAATGAAGAAATCGAGTCAAGGCTCGAATAAAGTAGAGAGATCACGAGTCGGAACCCGGATCAACAAAGGAAAATGATTTGAAAATAAAACCTGAGTCGAAACTTGGTTTTCTGAAAAATTGGAATTTTGAAAATGTGCCAGTTTGAATACCAGTACGAGCGCTGGGTTTTGGTTCAGTATTGGTGATGACCTTTTGATTTTGAATCATTAGGAATTGTGATGGGACTGTTTGTTGAAATCCCCATACTGACCAGATTGTTGTTAATGCAATTGAATGCAAATGAATATGAATTGATGCATATGAATGCACATGTGCATGAAATGAGGAATTTGTTTATCCTGCCTGCATATAGAACAAAATTTTAAAATGCCCCAGTGTAACTAGGAAAGAAAGTTGGATCATTATTTGAAAGAAACAGGAAGGATTACAAGAGAAGGATAAATGTTTCAAGTATAAAACTTTTTCAAGTGTCGAGCATTAATAGGATCTGGCAATTCTACTCCATCGGCATTGATGAGCCGATATGAGTTGCGGGGTAATGCTTCTTTGACAACATAGGGACCTTCCCAATTTGGCGACCATTTGCCGCCAGGACGATGCTTGAGATAGGCTGTGGATCGAAGTACTAAATCATTGACTTTGAATCTTCTTTCGATGATAGATTTCGCATATTGCCTGGCTACTCTCTGACGATAGGATTGAGCATGCTCTGCTGCTTTTAGCCTTCTCTCGTCGAGTAAGTCTAGCTGCACTAGTCGCTGCTGCTGGTATTGATCAAGAGGTAATTGCAGAAGTGAAGCAAATTTCAAAGCGGGCTTCTGAACATGTAGCGGCAATACTACTTCTGTTCCATAGACCAGTTCTGATGGAGTAGCATTCGTTGGAGTTCGAATGGTGGTCCGATAGGCCCACAATGCATCGTGGATCTTCTCATGCCAGTCACGGCCAGTTTCCACAGTTCGCTCTAAGATACGAATTAAAATCTTGTTGGTGGCCTCTGCCTGACCATTCCCTTGAGGATAATATGGAGCGGAAAAATGGTGATAGATCTTGAATTTTGAGCAGAATGTCTTGATCTTTTCATTCTTGAAATGACTGCCGTTGTCTGACACAATATCATGCGGGATGCCGAAACGGCAAAGGATGTTCTTGTGAATGAAAGAGACCACATGTCGGCCTTCTACTGTGCGGAGACTGATGGCTTCTACCCACTTGGTGAAATATTCTGTTGCGGCAAGGAAGTATTTGTGGCCATTTGAAGCTGAAGGGGTGATGGGACCAACGACATCGAAGGCCCACATGGAAAATGGTCATGGAGAGACAACAGACTGTAAATAAGTTGCCGGAGCATGAATAGAAGGTGCGTGTATCTGACATTGCACACACTTCTTCACATAATGATAACAGTCTTGTTGCATAGTCTTCCAGTAGTAACCTGCTCTGATGATTTGCTTGACAAGGGTTTGGTAGCCGACGTGGCCGCCACAAATGCCTTCATGTGCTTCTCGCACGACTTCTTTGGCTTCGTCTTCATCTAAACATCTGGAATACTCTGAACTGAATCCACGACGATAGAGGACATTGGCCAAAATGAAGTATCGAGTAGACATACGCTGGATTGCTCGTTGCTCTTTCTTTGAGAGTTCTGGAGGAAATTCGCCAGTTTCTATGAAAGTTTTGATGTTGTAATACCAAGGCTTCTTCTTTTGCTCAGCCTGGTTTACTTGCTCCGATGGAAGGAAAGCAGGTTGGTCAAGTCTGCCGATTTCAAAAGAGCGACAAGATTCTCCATTTCTGAATGCCATAATGGAGCCTAAACTGGCTAGGCTATCGGCCACTTGATTAAAATCTCTCTTGACATGGAAGAGCTGGAATTCTTCAAACTTGCTGATAAGAGCTGAAACAATTTTCTGATAGGGAAATAGCTTCTGATCTTTGACCTGCCATTCGGCTTGAACTTGATTGACAACAAGTAATGAGTCACCGTAGGCATGTACTCTCTTGACATTGAAGTCTAGTAGAATTTTTAGACCTTGAATCAAGGCTTCATATTCAGCCATATTGTGGGTACATTGAAAATCTAATTTGAGAGAAAATGAAATCATCTCCTTCTCGGGAGTGATTAATAAAATTCCGATGCCTATTCCCGCCATATTCTTAGAACCATCGAAAAATAAATTCCAGACTGGAAATTGCTGGATATTGCAAATTTGCTCATCAGGGAAGTCATCTTCGACTTTCGCTTCTTCTGCCAAAGGAAAATCCGCCAATTGATATGCGATTGCTTGGCCTTTGATTGATTGCTGCGAGACATATTATAAGTCATACTGCATCAATAAGACTTGCCATTTTGCGACTCGTCCGCTGAGGAAAGGCTGCTCTAAGATGTATTTGAGGGGATTGAGTTTAGACAAGATTTTGACTTCCGATGTCAGCAGATAGTGTCTTAGCTTCTGACACATCCATACCAGAGCTAGGCAGGTCTTCTCTATTTGAGAGTATCTCTTTTCATAATCTATGAAAGTCTTACTCACATAATAGATGGCGTGCTCTATCAGGCTGCCTTCTTTGTATTGCGCCAAGAATCCACCGCATGCGACTTGATTAACTGAGATGTATAATAAAAGAGGTTTTCCCAATTCTAGCGGCCTCAGGATGGGAGGATTAAGAAGATACCTCTTGATTCGATCGAACGATTGCTGACACTCTGGTCCCCATTCGAACTTAACTCCTTTTCTGAGTAAGTGGTTGAAGGGCTCACATCTCATCGCCAAATTGGAAATGAATCGCCGGATTGACTGCATACGTCCTTGAAGGCTACGTAGCTCTTTGAGATTCTTCGGGGGTGGCATATCAATGATAGCCTTTGCTTTGGCTGGGTCAATTTCAATTCCCTTTTTGCTTACTAGAAAACCCAACAGTTTGCCTGATTCGACTCCAAAGACACACTTTTGCGGGTTAAGCCTTAACTTGTAAAGAATGAGTCTCTTAAAGACTTGATCAAGTGCTTCGAGGTGATCTTCTTCCTCTTTAGATTTCACGAGAATATCATCAACATACACATCCATGATTTTGCGCATCTGATCGTGGAAGATGACAGCCATTGCCCATTGATACGTTGCTCCAGCATTCTTGAGCCCAAAAGGCATAACCGTGTAGCAGAAAGTGCCCCAAGGCGTAGTAAAAGAAGTTTTTGATTGGTCGCGGGCGGCCAACTTAATCTGATTGTAGCCGGAGTATCCGTCCATGAAAGAGAACATGGCATGTCCTGCCGTGCTATCGACTAGAAGATCGATGCTTGGAAGTGGATAGTCATCCTTCGGAGTTGCCTTATTGAGGTCTCTGAAGTCTATGCAGATCCTTACTTTGCCACTTTTCTTTGGGACTACGACGATATTGGCTAACCAATCTGGGTAGTCAATAGCTCGAATAAATCCTGCTTTGAGCAGATCTTCAAGTCCTTCTTTGACTTGTTGTTCTATTTTGGGATCCATTTTTCTCAGCTTTTGCTTAACTGGCTTTACATCTGGCTTCAAAACGAGTCGGTGTTCGACCAATTTGGGATCTAAACCCGGCATATCTTCATATGTCCACGCGAACACTTCTTCATGTTGCTTGAGGAACTTTGTAAGCCTTTCTTTCTCTTTCGGACTTAGACTGGTACCGATCTTGAGAATCTTGGGATCTTCCTCTGAGCCGATATTGACATCTTCAGTTGGATCTTGTACTAGAGGAGATGGTTCATCTTGCTTCTGAACTGAGGCGAACTCCGGTAATTCCTGAAGAGACTGATCATATTCAGCACAATCATCAGACTGCTTGTCATTTCCGGTGCTTGCTTTGATTCTGTGAATTGCTGTCGACTTCTGAAAGGCCTTGGGATTGAGAACGAGCTTCTTGATTGTCCGAGAAGTCATTCTGAAATTTTGGAGAAGAAATTTGGTTCAAACAAATTGGCCTATAGTAAGACAAGCAATCATTTGAAGAGAACCATACATAAAATGGCATTGAATTATAAAATGATGAGACAGACAAAAAGGGAGTAGATGGCATCCGGATGGACAAAGAAACTTGGAATTTTATTGATTGAATTGATCAATGACATTGGTAAAATGAGACACTTATTTGGAAAAGAATAGAAAGAAAATAACAAATGGTCTTCATTGTGCCCCTTTGACAAAAACAGTCTTCTTTGACGAGCTTCCTCCGGAGAACCCCAATCCTGCCCTGTGGGGACGATGTTTCTGGATCATTGGCTCGATGCGGCCATCTTCATTCTTGCCGAGTCCCTTGAAGGGTTGATAACCATGCTTCAGGAGTAAATCAAATCCCTTTCTTGACTTCATGAATTGAGGAAACAAGGGATGATCCTTAATGGTGCTGTAGTCGATTCGATCTCCAACCTTGAAGAATTGAGGACCTTTCCATTGTGTCGTGGCTACTGTGTGCAGAGATGGCTCTGATAGTGCCTGAAGTATTTCTCGATTCTCCCCGAGATTGATCTCTTCACTTTCCCTGATGCTGGGAATATCTGCATTGAATGATGGCCGAGGAATCATGGGCTGTGGGAGCCTTTCTTCTGGGTCTTCTCCCAGTATTGTGGTAATCATTCCACCTTTTGACCACTTCACGCATTGATGGAGGGTAGAAGACACTGCATTAGCATTGTGAATCCATGTCCTTCCGAGCAGCAAGTTGTAGGTTGGTGGTACATTAACCACATGGAAAAGCACTGAATGCACTGAATAATTAATGAACACCTCCAGGAATATCTTCCCTTTTGCCGTTTGACCATGGTTGTCAAACCCATAGATGGTGATAGGGTCTGGAATATATTCTTCATCCTTGATCCCTAATGCCTTCACAGTCATTTCGGGACATATGTTGAGGCTACTACCTCCATCGACCAGCACATGGGGAACCGTCATTCCTCTGACTCGAACGACAATGTACAAGGCATTATTATGAAAGGAATGAGGCTTTGGAAGGTCCTCATCAAAAGTGATTGGTGCATTGGTCATGGCGGAGTTCACAATCTGTGCCATGTCTTCAGGAGTAGTGCTGGGCTTAACTTTGATTTTCCTGAGCAGATCATCCAGTACTTGTCGGTGCTTGCTGGAATTCTTGGCCAAGTCAAGGATGGAGACATTGGATAAAGCGGTCAGAGGCTTCTGACTTGAATTCTCCAGCCTGGGTCTAACGATTTGCTTGAAGAAGTCAGGAGTTCCTTTTGATTTGGGAACTGACTTCAAAGGTGCTTCCGCAACTTTCATTTTACCGAATGCTGAAATTAAGTCCATCTTCTTAGAATCTGGAGCTGCTTGTCGTAGCACCGTCACCTGATGCTGAACTTGAAGATCTTGCACAGAACATGGCTTGATATGTTCATGCGGTAGAAAGGGTTGTGCAGACACTACTGCTGTGGTGTGCGAAGGGAAGGGGTGGTTGAGAATGTCCATTTTCTCTTCTTCTTCTCCTTCTACCAATAAATTCTTTTCAATGAGATCTTGCATGATATTTTTGAGAACAAAGCAGTTCTCGGTGTTGTGTCCCACTGTCCTGTGGAACTTGCAGAACTGATCTTTCCATTTCCCCATGGGCATAGGGGGATCGACCAATCTGGGTAATTTGACCATCTCTTTCGATAGCATGTACTCGAGCACGTCCTCGAGTGATTGGTCAAGGGGAGTAAACTTTCTGTCGTAACTCCATCCTTCATGTTTGGTCTTCTCACGCAGTTTTGGCCCTTGATCCTGCTGAGGAGGCTTGTTGTACTGAGGAGCAGGCTTTGCTTTCTGATCCTTGTTGTTTGAACTGCCGGAGCCATAGCAGTAATCTTTCTTCTGCCCTTTGTGCTGATTACGGCCTTTGTTGTTGTTGTTAGCAGAATAAGTGAAGTGAGCTTTCTTTTTCTGCTCACCATGGGAGTTGCTCTTGGAAAAGGTGAAGCCTTCATAGACTCCATTTTCCACACTTAGTTCGAGCCATTCGGCTCGTTCAGTCAGCTCAATGAAGGTCCTGGACGGCGCTGTGGAGATTAATCCTCTTAACGGCTGCGAGAAATTGTTGAGGATTAAGGACAATGCATGCCTTTCCGAGATAGGATCTCTCATCTTATTACAAGCTGATCTCCACCTGTGAATGAAGTCCCGTGCTTTTTCATTCTCATTTTGCCTTAAATTGCAGAGATGACTTAATGTAGGCAGCGCTTCTGTGTTGAACAAGAAGCGTTCAATAAAGAGATTCACAACCTTATCGAACTCCTTGAGCTCGATGGGGTTGATATGCTCAGCATACCACTTGGCTGCAACTCCTTCCAAGCTGCGGGGGAAGCATAGAAACAATGCTCGGTTATCCCTTCTGAACCTTGAGCATTCAGCAAAGAATGTGGCGAGATGAGCTTTTGGGTCGCCAAAACCATCGAACTTGATGAATTTTCGGGGGAGATTCTCCAGATCATCATCCCCTTCTAAGCCGTCATAGAAGTCCTCACTGGTGAAGACTTTCTTGCCCTTGTCGCGGGCTTGCAGATCTTTGACAACTCGGGCCATTTCTTTAAACTGCGCTTGCAAAGGCTCTTCTTTATCTCTGCTCTTTGATCTGCGACTTTTACCTTGACCACGCTTCTGAAATGCCGGAGGCACCTCATATTCATCCATGATTTCTGAAAATTCATCCATTAAAACGGTCATCTCTCCCCACGGGAACCAGAAGGTACACGTTCGAGGATTCCATCGCTCCGCCATTGCATGGATCAAGTTGCCATTGATGGTCTGCTTTCCGACTGCTGATGCCAGCTCTAATCCGCACTCGCTCAAATGGTCCGGGAACATTCGGGAAAAGCTCTTTAGCTAGGAATAGTACCACCGGGGAATGAAAGTTCCGGTGCTAAGGGCTCGATGTTCAGGACGACCTTGTCGCACCTCGAAGGAGATGTGACCTTCAGGAAAGATAGGATCGACTTGACTGGATGCCATTGAACTGAAAACAGAGAAAGACTCAGAATGAGACTTAGGAAAATGTGAGAAATTTTAAAAAATTTTGCAGGCAGGATAAAAATGCAGCTAGAAATTCGAGATCCAGTAGAAAGGTAGAATGTAAAATCGCCTGGAGTTTTGAAGGAAATTGGATATTTGAGAAAATCATCCAGGGTTTGAGGAAAACATCTTGTGGAAAATAAGGATGTTTTAAAAAAGGTCTAATGAGTTAAAACATTGGGAAATAAAGAATTGAGAAAATCATACATACAATCTCACCCTGCACAAACATTTATGCACATTCAGCACTCCCTAAAAGGCTGACTCTAGATGCATCAATTTGAAAACAGCTGTAGGACCCTAATCCTAACTCTAGGTTCAGATCATCTTTGTCCAATCCAGTTATGCCGATATACCCGAATCGAAATCCGAGGTACGTGGCATAGAATTTCAACTCCGGTTCTAAGGTAAGGTTTTCCAACATCCTTGAGCGCCTACCGATATACTTCGGACTGTGGCCCGCAGTACGTGGTAGGGGGGTGTTAACCCAAATAGGTGGCCCAGTTGTGAGGCTCTGTCCCGAACTATGGTTCTGGAAGAGAGCCCAGCAACGTGAAGACCGGGTAGTGATAGGTAATGGAGATTTGAAAAATGATCACATGCAAGAAATAGATGGCTCTAAGTCCTAGAGCGATAGACTTTTGAAAATCTTTGAAGAAGCATACATTGTTTGCATTTAGATCCTAAATTGAGGAGGGTTGTATTTAGACCTAAGTCTATGTGAGCATGAAAATTTCTCCTCAATCTGGTCCTACCAAACCATGCCTAAGCTATATGCAGTCAATGTCAGCTAGGTCAGAATCTAGGCTCCTAGGCTCACATGATATTGAAAGTAAAGAGCTGACATTTAGTGAACATAATTTTGATAATTAAACTAAGTCAAGCATAATTTAGGTCAGACAAGGACAGGTCCCATCACGGTCGCCAAACCTGTTATCTTCGCAAAATTTTTCCCCCGTCTCCCTTCCTTGCGGAAGAGAAAAAGAGAGAAACGCTTTCGCGATTCAAACTTTGACCGGATTTTGGAAATTGTTTTGAAATACTCGCCTCCATTTTGAAAATTGCGGGAAAATCCATGGGATGGGGCTCGACCTGTCGGTACGAGGTTCGACCGTTCCTGCCGCCTTTAACAGGGGTAATCGAACCAAGGACCAAAATTGTGCTTGACTTAGTTAAATTATCAAAGTTATGTTCTATCCTAAATGCACAGAGAATTCAGGCATGTGCTATGAGATTTTGGAAAATGCCAGTTGGAAAACATGATGTATGCTTAGAAAAACATTTGGAGTTGGAAAGAATCTCTCAGGAAAAAGCTAAAAGTCAATTTCTCAGGAAACTCAGATGGAAAAGAGGTTTTTGAAAACATGAGAAAGCTTATAAAGATGTGGAAAATTCAAAAATAGTTGAAATCTTGGGAAAATGGAAGTGATTCTTGAGAAAAGATGGACTTTTTGAAAAGGGAAGCACTTCTTAGGAAAACTTGGGCTTTGAGAATTTTCTTAGGAAAATGATGGAAAATTTATAGGAAAACTCTTTGGAGAAGGAAATTCAAAACTTGGGGAATCGAAATTATGGGAATTTTACCTTTTGAAATACTTGGAAATCGATTTTGGATCTTGAAGAAAGATTGGAAAACTCTTTTGAATATCTTAAGAAAATATCATTTTCCTGGGAAAACTGTGGAAAAACTTGTCTTTGGAAAGCCGATTTTGAAAAATCCTGAGAATTTCTTGAGAAATCGATTTCTTGAGAATGAAGTTTTCTTGAGAAAATCTTGAGAAAATCAATGATTTCATGATGCAAATGACATAAGTGAATGAATGCCCTTTGAAAAGATTTTCTAAGAGATTTATTGGAAAAATGTGCATTAAGTCAAGATAAATCCTTCACATATCCTGACTGTGGCCATGAATATGTTCAGAATTTAGTTGATTTGATGCACATGATTTTGAAAACTTTGGAAATATGATGTGCATTTTCAAGATAGCCTAAGAGTGTAGGCTCTATGTGACTAGTAGAAAGATGATGGATCTGGGTCTCGTCCATATTCCGACTAGGGCCGTAAATATGGATCCCACCGAGTCCATCAACTCCCTAAGAGTTGGTGCACGTGCCATTCGTGAACATCCATAGTGCTTTTGAAATAAAATGCATGAATCATAGAAACAGGATATTGCATAAAATCAAATTATATGATATGCATCCTAGTCTAAGCAGGAAATTAAATCTCTTATTCCAAAATTTACATTATTACATCACTAAATAAAGGAAATAAAAGAAATTCGCAGACTTCAGCTCCTTCTTTGGAATGTCCCTGCCAAGCTTGAAATAAAGTTAGCTCAAATATGTGGGTTTTTCCAAGATTTTCCAATAATATTATGAAATTATTGGATTTAATTGGATATAAACCCTATTCTCATGCTTCCTTGATATTTGAAATGATGAAAATGCTAGAAATTCAGTAGAAAACAATTTGAAATTCGGAATTGGTGGTCAAAATGACCAAAATACCCCTAGTTATAAAGTTATACCTTTAAAATCAGGGTTTTTGAAGGAAAACTTAGTAAAATTGAGATTTTGAAGTTCAAATTGAATCAAATGATGATAAAATGCAGTAATAGATATGATGACATGCTGCTAGACACATTAAGACTGTAAAATCAGAATTTGACATTTTGAAATTTAGCCAAAATAACGAATTTCGCTTGTTTTTCACTTGGATCCGGGTCCTGCGGGACCCTGTTTTGGTATTGTGGATAATCCGAACCTCAAATGGATTCCAAATTGCACCAAATTCGGTATGAAGCATCTACTTACTCTGATAAACAGCCTAGAATGCTAAAAATCATGGAATGATATGATTTAACTGCCAAAATTCAAAGAAAGTCCTAAAATGGTGGATTTTGCCTATGGATCCGAACCAAATGCAATGCCTAATATGATAATGCAAGATTTACACCATGGAAACTTCTGATATTTTGCAGACTGCTAAAAGACCCAAAATGGAACATTTTTGGTTTTTATAGCCTTGGAATTTGAGCCATGGTGAGTTCAATAACAGAGATTTAGTTCTGACAGAGGTGAAAATTACACTAATCTGATGTAAAACGCTAAAAAAATATCAAACAGCCATGGAAATTTATGAAATTAATCAGAGCTATGCAAGACACCTACATGAACAACTTTTATGTTTATGACTTCGGCATTTAATCAACGGAAACACAGCTAAAAATATAACTATTTCTGCCTAAACTAACAGAACAGACAAATGTAGCAAAACAGGGGGCTGACAATAAAAATCCGAAGCAGGGGTCAACACTGTTCTAAAAATTACAGGCTTTTGGATGCAAACAGAGGACACCACGGACATAACTTTCACTTTTTACAGTTTCATATTTGGAGCAACACACAAAGAGAAACCATAGCCCTAAGTTGATCCAAGATCTCAGAGGCCCAAATTAGGCTCTGACACGTGTACCGACATATCGGATTTTTGTCAGACATTAAACAAAATCAGAAAAATCTGGTAAAATCATAATAAAAACTAGACATTCTCCCGAGTTCAACACATCTTTCGGATCGAAAATCGGATCTCCCATGAGGGATATCTCGATTTTACAAGTCGGAAAATGATTTTCAAAACGTATCCCGGGTAACAAAACCCGACTTGCCATTTTGAATGTTTACCGCAGTAAACAAATTCAAATGCCTCCGAATGTTTGGAAAAATTTCAGGGACACCTAAGGGCGCATTCCGTGATTTTTTTGGGATTTTTAATAAAAAACAAATGCATGAAATGACGTGTGGACTGACTGAAAAAAACAGAGACCTACTGAAAATAAGCAGAATTGAAATAAAGGCTAAATTAATCCTAATTAATTCATGAAATATGCTAAATGAGTGAAATAAAATGCAAATTAAACCTAGCTAACTATATGAATGTTAAAAATCATCAAGGAAGCATAACAAAACATTTTTATATATGTTATTTTATGAGAATAGCTCAATCCATCCCTCGGATGAGCTCTTTCTTCAAACGACTCCCGATTCGAATTATAGAATCACATCAAGGGGAAAAGAAGTGCACCTTGCTTCGTTACGCGGCGTAGGAGCTCTTGAAAGGGGCAGCTATCACGAGCTTCCTTCGTTCTTCGCTCCGGGCTTCAGATGGTTCACAAAAATCGACCTCTGTTGGAATCGAATTTGCCACAGCACGAGCTTTACTCGACCTTCTTCAATGCGCCAAAGAGGGCACGATTTCCAAGGTTCAAAATCAGATGGTAGGAAGGCTAGGTCGGATTTTCCAAGTTCACCAGAGCTAAAAATGAATCCCTCTATGCTGGACATGGAGCCTTATTTTTATAGATTTTCTGAAAAAAAATTGAATTTCAAACAGGCTGGATCTGAGCCCTCCATGTGGCGCCATCTCAGGGGGTGCCATCTGAGGGGTTTGAAATTCGAATTTGTCTTCTGCAGGGAGCCCTCAGGTGGCGCCACCTCAAAAGGTGTTTTGATTTTTTGAGAAAAATAAAAAATGGAAATTTTGTGGGTGAGACACCTCAGCAGGGGGAATTTGGAATTTTTCAAAAGTTTGCTTGATTCTCTCTGCAGGGAACTCCCAGAAGGCACCACCTCAGAGGGTGCTCTCTTGGAGTTTGAAATTCAAATTCACTTTTTGTAGGGAGTCCTCAGGTGGCGCCACCTCATGGTGGGCTACCTTTATTAAAAATAAAATAAAAAATAAAAATGGAGCCAAGTGGAGTCCTGGAATGGTGCCACCTCAAAAGGTGTTTGACACATGTCAGAAGGACAGAGCAGTGGGCTCAGAAGGCGCCACCTCAAAGGAATTTGAATTTTGCTTTTTCTGGTGAAAGGAGATCTGGACATGTGGCAGTCCAGGATGGTTCCAAGTGTCAGCCTGCTGGTGTGGTTCTTCAGATGGCGCCACCTCAATGGAGAATTCGAATTTCAAATGGAGGTTGGCCCTGGAGGAATGGAGGATGGACATGTGGCGCCACCTCAGGGTGGCTCCTACAATGCCATGTGGCAAGAGGGAGGAAAAAGAGGGCAGTGACATGTGTCTCCTACTTTTCTGAAAAAAGTAGGGAGAGGACATGTGTCCTCTACTTTTTCTGAAGGAATGAGAAGGAGACATGTGTCACCCTCTTTTCCTGAAAGAAGCAGAAGATGACACGTGGCAGAGGGATGAGAAGGAGGGAAGGGACATGTGGCACCCTCATAGGCCATCTGGAAAAATCAGAGCTCCAGATTTTCGCCACCTAATGCCTTGTTTGAATTTTAAATGGTTTGCTTTTTCTGAAGAAGGCCAGGAGTGACATGTGTCTCCTACTTTTCTGAAAGAGGTAGGGAGAAGACATGTGTCCTCTACTTTTTCTGAAAGAAGCAGAGAATGACACGTGGCAGAGGGGAGAGAAGGTGGGCCAAGCCATGTGGCGCCATCTCAGACAGGATGAAAAAGGTAGAAGTTCAGGATTTTCGCCACCTATGAGGAGTTTTGAACTTTTGAATTCTAGTTTTTCTGAAGAAAGCAGGAAATGACACATGGCACTTGCTTTTTCTGAGGAAATGAGAGCTTGCCATGTGTCCTCTGCAGGAGACACTCCAGATGGCGCCACCTCAGAGGAGACAAGCCTACCTTTTTTGTAGGAATTTAGGAGTGACACATGTTTCCTACTTTTCTGAAAAAAATAGGGAGAGACATGTGTCAGGCTACTTTTCTAGAAGGAAGGAGGGGTTGACACGTGTCCCCTGCAGGAGACACACTTCAAGTGGCGCCACCTCAGAGGAGACAAACTCCACTTTTTCTAGACAGGACAACCTATGACACTTGGCATCTTCTAGTAGTCTTTGAAATGACACATGGCGCAGGATGGATAGGGTGACACATGGCAGATAAATGGGATGACATGTGGCGGCTTCTGAAGGTAGCCCCACACTGACACTTGGCATGGAAATGGGAGGAGAGAGAAATGACAAGTGGCACCAATCCAAGGGACAAGGCTCCTATATTTTTGGGTTTTTCGAAATTCAAATTTTCAAAAGGAAAGCTTGTGTGACACCACCTGAGTGTGGGTCCCACATTGCTTCTTTATTGAAATAAGGATAAAACCACAACTTCTTTTTGGAATTTTCATAAAATCTGGACTAATGGGCAAAACAAGAATTTTGGAAAGAGTTGGCCCTTGTAGGGCGATTTTGTAAAAGGAGGATATTTGAAATTGTAAAAAGGGGCAAAATCTGAGGTGAAGTGACTAAAATCCATATTGAAAACTAT
Source organism: Nuphar pumila (assembly GCF_984573655.1). Classification (NCBI taxonomy): domain Eukaryota; kingdom Viridiplantae; phylum Streptophyta; class Magnoliopsida; order Nymphaeales; family Nymphaeaceae; genus Nuphar; species Nuphar pumila. The sequence continues at coordinate 47,030,632 of NC_143260.1, read as the reverse complement.
CCAGATGGTTTTCCTGAGGAAATATTTTGAAATTCAGAGTCCTGGGGGTAAAATGGGAAAATTTGATAATTTTGAAGACCCAGGGTTTTGAAATCGATTTTGAAAAGAGTTGAAATTCTAATCTGGATTGAAAATTTTGAAATCAAGAGTTCCGGACCTCGAAATGACATGTTGTGCAGTGCAGTGATTTGAAATGCTCATGCAATGATATGCAATGACATGTCTTATGAAATGCAATCTTGAACCAAGACTCTGGAGATGTCTGTCTCCTGTCAGGAGTAAAATTTTGAACATCTGAGCTAAAAATAGAGAAATTTTGAGAGTTTCAGATGAAATTTTGGACTTTTGCAAAGTCCGGGCTCAGAAAATGACCATTTTGCCCTCCAGCGATTTCAGAGGCTGGATGATGGTGTTTGGTGAAAATGTCGGGGAGGTGAGTGAAAATTTGGGGTGTTTACAGATTTCAGATGAATCAGATTCCACTGAAAACACAGATGAAGAATATGAGGTGCCTCCGGCATTTGAGAAGCGTGGCCAAAGTAAAAGCCGCAGATCAAAGAGCAGAGATAAAGAAGAGCCTTTGCAAGCGCAGTTCAAAGAAATGGCCCGAGTTGTCAAAGATCTGCAAGCCCGCGACAAGGGCAAGAAAGTCTTCACCAGTGAGGACTTCTATGACGGCTTAGAAGGGGATGATGATCTGGAGAATCTCCCCCGTAAATTCATCAAATTCGATGGTTCTGGCGACCCAAAAGCTCATCTCGCCACCTTCTTCGCAGAATGCTCGAGGTTCAGAAAGGATAACCGAGCATTGTTTCTATGCTTCCCCGGCAGCTTGGAAGGAGTTGCAGCCAAGTGGTATGCTGAGCATATCAACCCCATCGAGCTCAAGGAGTTCGACAAAGTTGTAAATCTATTCATTGAACGCTTCTTGTTCAACACAGAAGCGCTGCCTACATTAAGTCATCTCTGCAATTTGAGACAGAACGAGAATGAAAAAGCACGGGACTTCATTCACAGGTGGAGATCAGCCTGCAATAAGATGAGAGATCCTATCTCGGAAAGGCATGCATTGTCCTTAATCCTCAACAATTTCTCGCAGCCGTTAAGAGGATTAATTTCCACAGCGCCGTCCAGGACCTTCATTGAGCTGACTGAACGAGCCGAATGGCTCGAGCTGAGTGTGGAAAATGGAGTCTATGAAGGCTTCACCTTTTCCAAGAACAACTCCCATGGTGAGCAGAAGAAGAAAGCTCACTTCACTTATTCTGCTAACAACAACAACAAATGCCGTAATCAGCACAAAGGGCAGCAGAAAGATTACTGCTACAGCTCAGGCAGTTCGAACAACAAGGACCAGAAAGCAAAGCCTGCTCCTCAGTTCAGCAAGCCTCCTCAGCAGGATCAAGGGCCGAAACCGCGTGAGAAGACTAGACATGAAGGATGGAGCTACGACAGAAAGTTTACTCCCCTTGACCAATCACTCGAAGATGTGCCCGAGTACATGCTATCAAAAGAAATGGTCAAATTGCCCAGATTGGCCGATCCCCCTGTGCCCATGGGGAAATGGAAAGATCAGTTCTGCAAGTTCCACAGGACAGTGGGACACAACACCGAGAACTGCTTTGTTCTTAAAAATATCGTGCAAGATCTCATTGAAAAGAATCTATTGGTAGAAGGAGAAGAAGAAGAGAAAATGGACATTCTCAACCACCCCTTCCCTTCGCACACCACAGCAGTAGTGTCTGCACAACCCTTTCTACCGCATGAACATATCAAGCCATGTTCTGTGCAAGATCTTCAAGTTCAGCATCAGGTGACGGTGCTACGACAAGCAGCTTCAGATTCTAAGAAGATGGACTTAATTTCAGCATTCGGTAAAATGAAAGTTGCGGAAGCACCTTTGAAGTCAGTTCTAAAATCAAAAGGAACTCCTGACTTCTTCAAACAAATCGTTAGACCAAGGCCAGAGAAGTCAAGTCAGAAGCCTCTGACTGCTTTATCCAATGTCTTCATCCTTGACTTGGCCAAGAATTCTAGCAAGCACCGACAAGTACTGGATGATCTGCTCAGGAAAATCAAAGTTAAGCCCAGTACCACTCCTGAAGACATGGCACAGATTGTGAACTCCGCCATGACCAATGCGCCAATCACCTTTTCAGATGAGGACCTTCCAAAGCCTCATTCCTTTCATAATAATGCCTTGTACATTGTCGTTCGAGTCAGAGGAATGACGGTTCCCCATGTGCTGGTCGATGGAGGCAGTAGCCTCAACATATGTCCTGAAATGACCGCAAAGGCATTAGGGATCAAGGATGAAGAATACATTCCAGATCCCATCAATATCTATGGGTTTGACAATCCTGGTCAAACGGCCAAGGGCAAGATATTCTTGGAGGTGTTTATCAACTATTCGGTGCACTCCGTCCTTTTCCATGTGGTTAACGTACCACCAACCTACAATTTGCTGCTCGGAAGGACATGGATTCACAACGCTAATGCAGTGCCTTCTACCCTCCATCAATGTGTGAAGTGGTCAAAAGGTGGAATGATTACCACAATACTGGGAGAAGACCCAGAAGAAAGGCTCCCGCAGCCCATGATTCCTCGGCCATCATTCAATGCAGATATTCCCAGCATCAGGGAAAGTGAAGAGATCAATCTCGGGGAGAATCGAGAAATACTTCAGGCACCATCAGAGCCATCTCTGCACACAGTAGCCACGACACGATGGAAAGGTCCTCAATTCTTCAAGGTTGGAGGTCGAATCGACTACAGCACCATTAAGGATCATCCCTTGTTTCCACAATTCATGAAGTCAAAAAAGGGATTTGATTTACTCCTGAAGCATGGCTATCAACCCTTCAAGGGACTCGGCAAGAATGAAGATGGCCGCATCGAGCCAATGATCCAGAAACATCGTCCCCACAGGGCAGGACTGGGGTTCTCCGGAGGAAGCTCATCAAGGAAGACTGTTTTTGTCAAAGGGGCACAATGAAGACCATTTGTTACTTTCTTTCTATTCTTTTCCAAAAAAATGTCTCATTTTACCAATGTCATTGATCAATTCAATCAATAAAATTCCAAGTTTCTTTGTCTATCCGGATGCCATCTACTCCCTTTTTGTCTGTCTCATCATTTTATAATTCAATGCCATTTTATGTATTGTTCTCTTCAAATGATTGCTTGTCTTACTATAGGCCAATTTGTCTGAACCAAATTTCTTCTCCAAAATTCCAGAATGACCTCTCGAACAATCAAGAAGCTCGTTCTCAATCCCAAGTCCTCTCAAAAGTCGATAGCAATTCACAGAATCAAAGCAAGCACCGGAAATGACAAGAGTGCAAAGCAGTCTGATGATTGTGCAGAATATGATCAGTCTCTTCAGGAATTACCGGAGTTCGCCGCAGTTCAGAAGCAGGACGAACCATCTCCTCTAGTACAAGATCCGACTGAAGGTGTCAATATCGGTTCAGAGGAAGATCCCAAAATTCTCCAGATCGGAACCAGTCTGAATCCGGAAGAAAAGAAAAGGCTTACAGATTTTCTCAAGCGGCATGAAGAAGTGTTCGCATGGACATATGAAGACATGCCGGGCTTAGACCCCAAATTGGTCGAACACCGACTCGTCTTGAAGCCGGATGCTAAGCCAGTCAAGCAGAAGCTGAGAAAAATGGATCCCAGAATAGAACAACAAGTCAAAGAAGGACTTGAAGATCTGCTCAAAGCAGGATTTATTCGAGCTATTGACTACCCAGATTGGTTAGCCAATATCGTCGTAGTCCCAAAGAAAAGCGGCAAAGTAAGGATCTGCATAGACTTCAGAGACCTCAATAAGGCAACTCCGAAGGATGACTATCCACTTCCAAGCATCGATCTTCTAGTCGATAGCACGGCAGGACATGCCATGTTCTCTTTCATGGACGGATACTCCGGCTACAATCAGATTAAGTTGGCCGCCCGCGACCAATCAAAAACTTCTTTTACTACGCCTTGGGGCACTTTCTGCTATACAATCATGCCTTTTGGGCTCAAGAATGCTGGAGCAACGTATCAACGAGCAATGGCTGTCATCTTCCACGATCAGATGCGCAAAATCATGGATGCGTATGTTGATGATATTCTCGTGAAATCTAAAGAGGAAGAAGATCACCTCGAAGCACTTGATCAAGTCTTTAAAAGACTTATTCTTTACAAGTTAAGGCTTAACCCGCAAAAGTGTGTCTTTGGAGTCGAATTAGGCAAACTGTTGGGTTTTCTGGTCAGTAAAAAGGGAATTGAAATTGACCCAGCCAAAGCAAAGGCTATCATTGATATGCCACCCCCGAAGGATCTCAAAGAGCTACGTAGCCTTCAAGGACGTATGCAGTTAATCCGGCGATTCATTTCCAATTTGGCGATGAGATGTGAGCCCTTCAACCACTTACTCAGAAAAGGAGTTAAGTTCGAATGGGGACCCGAGTGCCAGCAATCATTCGATCGAATCAAGAAGTATCTTCTTAATCCTCCCATCCTGAAGCCGCCAGAATTGGGAAAACCTCTTCTATTATACATCTCAGTCAATCAAGTCGCATGCGGCGGATTCTTGGCACAATACAAAGAAGGCAGCCTGATAGAGCACGCCATTTATTACGTGAGCAAGACTTTCATAGATTATGAAAAGAGATACTCTCAAATAGAGAAGACCTGCCTAGCTCTGGTATGGATGTGTCAGAAGCTAAGACACTACCTGCTAGCATCAGAAGTCAAAATCTTGTCTAAACTCAATCCTCTCAAGTATATCTTAGAGCAACCTTTCCTCAGCGGACGAGTCGCAAAATGGCAAGTCTTACTGATGCAGTATGACCTAGAATATGTCTCGCAGCAATCAATCAAAGGCCAAGCAATTGCAGATCAATTGGCGGATTTTCCCCTGGCCGAAGAAGTGAAAGCCGAAGATGACTTCCCTGATGAGCAAATTTGCAATACCCAGCAATTTCCAGTCTGGAATTTATTTTTCGATGGTTCTAAGAATATAGCGGGAATAGGCATCGGGATCCTATTAATCACTCCAGAAAAGGAGATGATTCCATTTTCTCTCAAGCTAGACTTTCAATACACTCACAACATGGCTGAATATGAAGCCCTGATTCAAGGTCTAAGGATTCTATTAGACTTCAATATCAAGAGAGTGCATGCCTACGACGACTCATTACTTGTTGTCAATCAAGTTCGAGCCGAATGGCAAGTCAAAGATCAGAAGCTATTTCCCTATCAGAAAATTATTTCAGCTCTTATCAGCGAGTTTGAAGAATTCCAGCTCTTCCATATCAAGAGAGATTTCAATCAAGTGGCTCATAGCCTAGCCAGCTTAGGCTCCATTATGGCATTCAAGAATGGAGAATCTTGTCGCTCTTTTGAAATTGGCAGACTTGACCAACCTGCCTTCATTCCAGCGGAACAAGTAAACCAGGCTGAGCAAAGGAAGAAGCCTTGGTATTACAACATCAAAACTTTCATAGAAACTGGCGAATTTCCTCCAGAACTCTCAAAGAAAGAGCAACGAGCAATCCAGCGTATGTCTACTATATACTTCATCTTGGCCAATGTCCACTATCGTCGTGGATTCAGTTCAGAGTATTTCAGATGTTTAGACGAAGACGAAGCCAAAGAAGTCGTGCGAGAAGCACACGAAGGCATCTGTGGTGGTCACGTTGGCTACCAAACCCTTGTCAAGCAAATCATCAGAGCAGGTTACTACTGGAAGACTATGCAACAAGAGTGTTATCATTATGTGAAGAAGTGTGTACAATGTCAGATACATGCACCTTCTATCCATGCTCCGGCAACTTATTTACAGTCTGTTGTCTCTCCATGGCCATTTTCTATGTGGGCCTTCGATGTCGTAGGTCCCATCACTCCTTCAGCTTCAAATGACCACAAATACTTCCTTGCTGCAACAGAATATTTCACCAAGTGGGTAGAAGCCATCAGTCTCCGCACAGTAGAAGGCCGACACATGGTCTCTTTTATTCACAAGAACATCCTTTGCCGTTTCGGCATCCCACATGACATTGTGTCAGACAATGGCAGTCATTTCAAGAATGAAAAGATGAAGACATTCTGCTCAAAATTCAAGATCTATCACCATTTTTCCGCTCCATATTATCCTCAAGGGAATGGTCAGGCAGAGGCCACCAACAAGATTTTAATTCGTATTTTGGAGCGAACTGTGGAAATAGGCCGTGACTGGCATGAGAAGATCCACGATGCACTGTGGGCCTATCGGACCACCATTCGTACACCAACGAATGCTACTCCATCAGAACTGGTCTATGGAACAGAAGTAGTATTGCCGCTACATGTTCAGAAGCCCGCTTCGAAATTTGCTTCACTTCTGCAATTACCTCTTGATCAATACCAGCAGCAGCGACTAGTGCAGCTAGACTTACTCGACGAGAGAAGGCTAAAAGCAGCAGAGCATGCTCAATCCTATCGCCAGAGAGTAGCCAGGCAATATGCGAAGTCTATCATCGAAAGAAGATTCAAAGTCAATGATTTAGTACTTCGATCCACAGCTTATCTCAAGCATCGTCCTGGCGGCAAATGGTCGCCAAATTGGGAAGGTCCCTATGTTGTCAAAGAAGCATTACCCCGCAACTCATATCGGCTCATCAATGCCGATGGAGTAGAATTTCCAGATCCTATTAATGCTCGACACTTGAAAAAGTTTTATACTTGAAACATTTATCCTTCTCTTGTAATCCTTCCTGTTTCCTTTAAATAATGATCCAACTTTCTTTCTCAGTTACACTAGGGCATTTTAAAATTTTGTTCTATATGCAGGCAGGATAAACAAATTCCTCATTTCATGCACATGTGCATTCATATGCATCAACTCATATTCATTTGCATTCAATTGCATTAATAACAATCCGGTCGGTATTGGGGATTTCAACAAACAGTCCCATCACAATTCCTAATGATTCAAAGATCATCGCCAATACTGAACCAAAACCCAGCGCTCGAACTGGTATTATTTCAAAATCCAGTATTCAAGCTGGCACATTTTCAACTTTTAGGAAAACCGAGTTCCGACTCGGGTTTTTATTCAAATCATTTTCCTTTGTTGATTCGGGTTCCGACTCGTGATCTCTCTACTTTATTCGAGCCTTGACTCGAACTCTCCATTTTCCTTTGTTGATCCGGGTTCCGACTCGTGATCTCTCTACTTTATTCGAGCCTTGACTCGAACTCTCCATTTTCCTTTGTTGATCCGGGTTCCGACTCGTGATCTCTCTACTTTATTCGAGCCTTGACTCGAACTCTTCATTTTCCTTTGTTGATCCGGGTTCCGACTCGTGATCTCTCTACCTTACTCGAGCCTTGACTCGATTTCTTCATTTTCCTTTGTTGATCCGGGTTCCGACTCGTGATCTCTCTACTTTATTCGAGCCTTGACTCGAACTCTTCATTTTCCTTTGTTGATCCGGGTTCCGACTCGTGATCTCTCTACCTTACTCGAGCCTTGACTCGATTTCTTCATTTTCCTTTGTTGATCCGGGTTCCGACTCGTGATCTCTCTACTTTATTCGAGCCTTGACTCGAACTCTCTATTTTCCTTTGTTGATCCGAGTTCCGCCTCGTGATCTCTCTACTTTATTCGAGCCTTGACTCGATTTCTTCATTTTCCTTTGTTGATCCGGGTTCCGACTCGTGATCTCTCTACTTTATTCGAGCCTTGACTCAAACCAATCATTTTCCTTTGTTGATCCGGGTTCCGACTTGTGATCTCTCTACTTTACTCGAGCCTTGACTCGAACTCTTCATTTTCCTTTATTGATCCGGGTTCCGACTCATGATCTCTCTACTTTACTCGAGCCTTGACTCGAACAAATCATTTTCCTTTGTTGATCCGTGTTCCGACTCGAGATCTTTTCGAGCTTGTCATTCTCTTTTGTTGATCCGGGTTCCGACTCGTGATCTCATTACCTTACTCGAACCCTGAATCGAGTTCTTCATTTTCTTTTGTTGATCCGGGTTCCGACTCGAGATCTCTTTATCTTATCCAAGCTCTAATTCGAGTCCTTCATTTTCCTTTGTTGATCCCGGTTCCGACTCGTGATCTCATTATCTTATTTGAGCTCTGATTCGAGCCTTCCATTTTCCTCTGTTGATTCGGGTTCCGACTCGTGATCTCTATATTTTATTCGAGCTTTGACTCAAACTCATCATTCTCTTTTATTGATCCAAGTCATTTCAATCATCAGGGTCTGTCAATTGCTCAAATTTGATATTTTGCTCTCTAAATTTCAATTTAAATCCTCAAATCAGGCAATTCTCCAATTTCGACCTCTGGATCACCCAATTTTCAATTCTCAATTTCAATTACCAATCTCAATTCTCGACCTTCGGGTCAATCAATTTCCAATTCTCGACCTTCGGGTCTATCAATTTCCAATTCTCGACCTTCAATTTCCAATTTTCGACCTTCGGGTCAACCAATTTCCAATTCTCGACCTTCGGGTCAATCAATTTCCAATTCTCGACCTGCGGGTCAACCAATTTCTAATTTTCGACCTTCGGGTCAATCAATTTACAAATTTCGACCTCTGGTCAAATCAATTCTCAATTTTGACCTTCGGGTCACACAATTTCGACCTTCGGGTCAATCAATTTCCAAATTTCGACCTTTAGGTCAACCACTTCTCAATTTCGACCTTTTTGGTCAAATCAATTCTCAATTTCGACCATCAGGTCATCCAATTTCGACCTTCGGGTCATTCAATTTTCAGCAACCAATTTTCAATTTCGACCTTCGGGTCAATCAATCTCAATATCCAATTTCAATCATTTTCTCTTGCGAGAGACCCTTTTTAGGGAGAGTTCGAGGGAGCTCGTTCTTTTCGCATGCTATCCAATTCGTTCACTTAGCCCCTTTTTAGGGAGAGTTTGAAGGGACTCGCGTCTTTGTGAACCGTTTGCAAAACAATTTCCAATTTCACACGAGAAACCCTTCTTAAGGGAGAGGCTCGACGGAGACTCGTTTTTCTCGTGACCCCCCAATTTCATACTAGGCCATTTTCGTCATGAAAGACCCTCTTTGCAGGGAGAGTATGATGGACTCGTTCTTTTCATGACCCAATTTTCAGACCTCACTATTATCGGCCCCCTTTCCATAAGAGAAGCCTAATATTAGGGAGCTTTGACGAAAGCTCAATTTCTCTTCGAAAGTTCGTTTTGCAAACACCTCCTCTTCAGGGAAGAGAGGAGTATTTCCCATTTCCCATTCAGGTAAGGGCTAAGCCTGAGTCTCTCTTTTTGGGGAAAAAGAGAGGAGAATTTTCGTCACGGATGCGTTGAGCCGGATTTCAAATACTCACTTTCACTAAGGATTTCAAGAAAATTTTGTCAAATTGTCAATCAAATTATTTGCTGATTTCAGAATATTTATTGCACAAATCTCTATCTCAGTTTACCTTCAGCATCACTTCCAAAAGAGTGAAGCTTTTGAGAAAAGAGATTCAAAACTCAAATCCTTTCTATTGGCCAACCAAAAGGATGAAGGATAAATCCTCAATATGGCCAGAAAAGAAGATTCAAGGTTATTGAAAAGCCGTAGATGATCAATATTGATCGCAGCCAAGGGCGCATCGTTAAAGGCTATTCTTGTAAGGACGAGACAGTGGAAATATCCTGAGTGCTAGAAAAGAGAGAATTCACCCAAACCCGGTCTCCTCAGAATCACCTAAGTTGCAATTAAGTATCCGCAAAAGGGATCTCTCACCTGTCGTCAAGATGAAGGCGAATTAGGCGAGTAGACCCCCGGGGCCAAAGAAGATTTGAAACATCTCCAAGATGACGGAGTTTGTGACGGATCCTTCCAGGGAAAGTCCAAAGCACTGTCAAGATGAAGGCAGATGCGATGAACCTCTCGACAATCCCTAAAAGATATTTAATTTCAGCTATCGCCCAAAGATCTCGGAACCCATCATTCAAGAAGGATCGAAACATCTCCAAGTTGAAGGAGTTTCTGACGTACCCTTCCCAAAAGAGAGAAAGAGAGGAAAAAGAAAGAAAGAAAAAGTAAGAATATCTCCAAAATAAAGGAGAATGTAGCAAAAACCCAAAGAGCCAAAAGAGTGCAGAAAGATTGTCAAGAGAGAAGCTCCCAGGATATCAAACTGCCAAATTTATCAAGAATCCTCTTTAAATTTGTGAAATTCTATTATCAATACTCTTTCATCAACTGCTTACATAATATCGAATTCTCTTTTCTGCTCATATCAAGGAAATTGATAGCTTCCTTGCAGAAGGTCAATCGCAAGCAATTTGGATTTCCAATCTCGATTCCACGAAGTGAACCCTGTTTGGAGGTAATGCTTTGGGTAGAAAAGAAAGAATATCTTTGCAACCATGTGCGACATTTTCAAAAATTTTGAATCAACAGCAAAATTTCCAACATTTTGGCAATATTTTCTAGCTATCTTGACGCGAAGTGAGAGCTTGATGTCCACTTTCGATGCATCCTGACACCAATTTTAAATCCCTCCTAAGGACTTGATTCCTTCCCTTCTTTGAGAGCATGAACTCTCAAATTTGCACACTTCCCTGTGTCCCCACTGTCCCACCATAGACAGTCCCATTTCGGTTCGAGGTCGAACCACCAATCATTTCCCGCAAAAGGCAATTTCAAAAGCTGATTTTAGTCTCAGCAATGAGACGCCCAAAACCAATCCCTTTTCAAGCTTTAGGGACCCCATTTTCCTTCCTTTTGCAAAAACCCTATTGGATTTATTGTGCAAAATCCAAAGGTTCCATCATGGTCTCTTCCTTCGAGGATTCCATTTCATTTTCCGCCCGATCAGGATAAGGGTACAAACCTGAGCCTCGATCAAAGAGGTATTTCATTTTCCACCCGATCAGGATAAGGGTACAAACCTGAGCCTCGATCAAAGAGGTATTTCATTTTTCACCCGATCAGGATAAGGGTACAAACCTGAGCTTCCGTCGATGAGGTATTTCATTTTCCGCCCGATCAGGATAAGGGTACAAACCTGAGCCTCCTTTGATGAGGTATTCCATTTCAACGCCCGATCAGGATAAGGGTACAAACCTGAGCCTCCGTCGATGAGGTATTTCATTTTCCGCCCGATCAGGATAAGGGTACAAACCTGAGCCTCGATCAAAGAGGTATTCCATTTTCTACCCGATCAGGATAAGGGTACAAACCTGAGCCTCAATCAAAGAGGTATTTCATCTTCCGCCCGATCAGGTTAAGGGTACAAACCTGAGTCTCATTTCGATGAGATATTCCATTCCCCAATAAGGTCAAGGGTCAAAACCTGAGCTTCGTTCCATGCGAGGTATTTCTGTCCCATCAGGTTAAGGGTCAAACCTGAGCTTCGTTCCATGCGAGGTATTTTTGTCCCATCCAGGTCAAGGGCATAAACCTGAACTTTGCTCTCACAGAGCAAATCTTTCCTCTTCATTCTTCGTTTCATATCTACCATCTTCCTCAGGCTAATTTCTTCACACTCAGTCAGATCCTTCTAACTGAGGCATTTTTTTATGTATAGCCCAAATTTGGTGTGTTTTTCTTTGCCACTAAGCTCGGCCATGAGCCGGCTTAGTAGCAAAGAGGGGCATCTGTAAACACCCCAAATTTTCACTCACCTCCCCGACATCTCCACCAAACATCATCATCCAGCCTCTGAAATCGCTGGAGGGCAAAATGGTCAATTTCTGAGCCCGGACCTTGCAAAAGTCCAAATTTCATCTGAAACTCTCAAATTTTCTCTATTTTTATCTCAGATGTTCAAGATTTTACTCCTGACAGGAGACAGACATCTCCAAGTCTTGGTTCAAGATTATATTGCATAAGACATGTCATTGCATATCATTGCATGAGCATTTCAAATCACTGCACTGCACAGCATGTCATTTCGAGGTCCGGAACTCTTGATTTCAAAATTTTCAATCCAGATTAGAATTTCAACTCTTTTCAAAATTGATTTCAAAACCCTGGGTCTTCAAAATTATCAATTTTTCCCATTTTACCCCCAGGACTCTGAATTTCAAAATATTTTCTCAGGAAAACCATCTGGATAGTTTTCAATATGGATTTCAGTCACTTCACCTCAGATTTTGCCCCTTTTTACAATTTCAAATATCCTCCTTTTACAAAATCGCCCTACAAGGGCCAACTCTTTCCAAAAATTCCTGTTTTACCAATTAGTCCAGATTTTATGAAAATTCCAAAAAGAAATTGTTGTTTTATCCTTATTTTAATAAAGAAGCAATGTGGGACCCACACTGAGGTGGTGTCACACAAGCTTTCCTTTTGAAAAATTTGAATTTTGAGAAAAACCCAAAAATATAGGAGCCTTGTCCCCTGGATTGGTGCCACTCGTCATTTCTCTCTCCTCCCATTTACATGCCATGTGTCAGCATAGGGTTCACCTAGAGTTGGTGCCACATGTCACCTTCCCTCTTCTGCCACGTGTCAGTGTGGGGCTACCTTCAGAAGCCGCCACATGTCATCCCATTTATCTGCCATGTGTCACCCTATCCATCCTACGCCATGTGTCATTTCAAAGACTACCAGGAGATGCCAAGTGTCATAGGTTGTCCTGTCTAGAAAAAGTGGAGTTTGTCTCCTCTGAGGTGGCGCCACTTGAAGTGTGTCTCCTGCAGGGGACACGTGTCAACCTCTCCCTCCTTCTAGAAAAGTAGCATGACACATGTCTCTCCCTACTTTTCTCAAAAAAGTAGGAGACATGTGTCACTCATAAATTCCTACAGAAAAAGTAGGCTTGTCTCCTCTGAGGTGGCGCCATCTGGAGTGTCTCCTGTAGAGGACACATGGCAAGCTCTCATTTCCTTAGAAAAAGCAAGTGCCATGTGTCATTTTCTGCTTTCTTCAGAAAAGCTAGAATTCAAATATTCAAAAATCCCCATAGGTGGCGAAAATCAAGAACTCCTACCTTTTTCATCCTGTCTGAGATGGCGCCACATGGCTTGGCCCACCTTCTCTCCCCTCTGCCACGTGTCATTCTCTGCTTCTTTCAGAAAAAGTAGAGGACACATGTCTTCTCCCTACCTCTTTCAGAAAAGTAGGAGACACATGTCACTCCTGGCCTTCTTCAGAAAAAGCAAACCATTTAAAATTCAAACAAGGCATTAGGTGGCGAAAATCCGGAGCTCTGATTTTTCCAGATGGCCTATGAGGGCGCCACATGTCCCTTCCCTCCTTCTCATCCCTCTGCCACGTGTCATCTTCTACTTCTTTCAGGAAAAGAAGGTGACACATGTCTCCTTCTCATTCCTTCAGAAAAAGTAGAGGACACATGTCCTCTCCCTACTTTTTTCAGAAAAGTAGGAGACACATGTCACTGCCCTCTTTTTCCTCCCTCTTGCCACATGGCATTGTAGGAGCCACCCTGAGGTGGCGCCACATGTCCATCTTCCATTCCTCCAGGGCCAACCTCCATTTGAAATTCGAATTCTCCTCTGAGGTGGCGCCATCTGAAGAACCACACCAGCAGGCTGACACTTGGAACCATCCTGGACTGCCACATGTCCAGATCTCCTTTCACCAGAAAAAGCAAAATTCAAATTCCTCTGAGGTGGCGCCTTCTGAGCCCACTGCTCTGTCCTTCTGACATGTGTCAAACACCTTTTGAGGTGGCACCATTCCAGGACTCCACTTGGCTCCATTTTTATTTTTTATTTTATTTTTAATAAAGGTAGCCCACCATGAGGTGGCGCCACCTGAGGACTCCCTACAAAAGGTGAGTTTGAATTTCAAATTCCAAGAGAGCACCCTCTGAGGTGGCGCATTCTGGGAGTTCCCTGCAGAGAGAATCAAGCAAACTTTTGAAAAAATCCAAATTCCCCCTGCTGAGGTGTCTCACCCACAAAATTTCCATTTTTTATTTTTCTCAAAAAAATCAAAATAGCCTTTTGAGGTGGCGCCACCTGAGGGCTCCCTGCAGAAGACAAATTCGAATTTCAAACCCCTCAGATGACACCCCCTGAGATGGCGCCACATGGAGGGCTCAGATCCAGCCTGTTTGAATTTCAAAATTTTTCAGAAAAGTTATAAAAACAAGGGTTCACGCCCAGCCTAAAGGAGATCATTTTTTTTTAGCTCTTGTGAACTTGGAAAATCCGACCTAGCCTTCCTAAAATCCGATTTTGAACTTTGGAAATCGTGCCCCTTTTGGCTCATTGAAGAAGGTGGAGTAGAGCTCGTGCTGTGGCAAATTTGATTCCAACAGAGGTCGATTTTTGTGAACCATCCGAAGCTTGGAGCGAAGGACGAAGGAAGCTCGTGATAGCTGCTTCTTTCAAGAAATTCTACGCTGCGTAACGAAGCAAGGAACAATCAAAAGAAGGAGCTGAAGTCTGCAAATTTCTTTTATTTCCTTTATTTAGTGATGTAATAATTTTGGAATAAGAGAGTTAATTTCCTGCTTAGACTAGGATGCATGTCATATAGTTTGAATTTATGCAATATCCTGATTATATGATTCATGCATTTTATTTCAAAAGCACTATGGATGTTCACGAATGGCACGTGCACCAACTCTTAGGGAGTTGATGGACTCGGTGGGATCCATATTTACGGCCCTAGTCGGAATATGGACGAGACCCAGATCCATCATCTTTCTACTAGTCACATTGAGCCTACACTCTTAGGCTATCTTAAAATGCACATCATATTTCCAATGTTTTCAAAGCATTATGCATTAAATCAATTAAACTCTGAACATATTCATGGCCACAGTCAGAATATGTGAAGGATTTATCTTGACTTAATGCACATTTTTCCAACAAATCTCTTAGAAAATCTTTTCAAAGTGCATTCATTCACTTATGTCATTTGCATCATAAAATCATTGATTTTCTCAAGATTTTCTCAAGAAAACTTCATTCTCAAGAAATCGATTTCTCTAGAAATTCAAAGGATTTTTCAAAATTGGTTTTTCCAAGACAAGTTTTTCCACAGTTTTCCCAGGAAAATGATATTTTCTTAAGATATTCAAAAGAGTTTTCCAATCTTTCTTCAAGATCCAAAATCGATTTCCGAGTATTTCAAAAAGGTAAAATTCCCAGGATTTCGATTCCCCAAGTATTGAATTTCCTTCTCCAATGAGCTTTCCTATGAATTTCCATCATTTTCCTAAGAAAACTCTCAAAGTCCAAGTTTTCCTAAGAAGTGTTTCCCTTTTCAAAAAGGTTCATCTTTTCTCAAGAATCACTTCCATTTTCCCAAGATTTTCAACTATTTCTGATTTTTCCACATCTTTATAAGCTTTCTCATGTTTTCAAAAACCCATTTTTTATCTGAGTTTCCTGAGAAATTGACCTTTTTCCTGAGAGATTCTTTCCAACTCCAAATGTTTTTCTAAGCATACATCATGTTTTCCAACTGGCATTTTCCAAAATCTCATAGCACATGCCTGAATTCTCTGTGCATTTAGGATAGAACATAACTTCGATAATTTAACCAAGTCAAGCATAGTTTTGGTCCTTGGTTCGATTACCCCTGTTAAAGGCGGCAGGAACGGTCGAACCTCGTACCGACAGGTCGAGCCCCATCCCATGGATTTTCCCGCAATTTTCAAAAACGGAGGCGAGTATTTCAAAACAATTTCCAAAATCCGGTCAAAGTTTGAATCGCGAAAGCGTTTCTCTCTTCTTCTCTTCCGCAAGGAAGGGAAGACGGGGGAAAAATTTCGCGACGATAACAGAATGACAACACAATTGTCGTGATTCCCATGACGACTCAGTCCCTAGTAATGGGACATCTTTTCCAAATTGTCTACCATATTTTCAGCAAATATTTCTTCCAAAAGCTAATTCCTTCATAATCTAATCAGGTCTTTGCCCTGCAGAGAGCATCCGTACCATTTGATGGTTGAGACAAGATCAGGCAAAAGAACCACGGCATCCCAGTACTCATCAGCCTCGGAAGAAGAAATGGGTTCCCCTCGATCCGAGAAAAGTCAAGAACAGCAGCAAGAAGACGATGGCATAGACCCTCAAATGTATGCCATGTTCAGAAAAATGATAAACAAAATGATGAATGAGAAACCCGGGACCAGCTCAGAAAGGAATCCATTCAGAGAAAAGTTTCATGGTCGTAGGAGTAAGAAGGCTCCCAAGAAGCAGATCCAGCCAGAAGAGATTTCAGATGAATCAGACTCAGATGAAGAATATGAGGTGCCTCCGGCATTTCAGAAGCGTGGCCAAAGTAAAAGCCGCAGATCAAAGAGCAGAGATAAAGAAGAGCCTTTGCAAGCGCAGTTTAAAGAAATGACCCGAGTTGTCAAAGATCTGCAAGCCCGCGACAAGGGCAAGAAAGTCTTCACCAGTGAGGATTTTTATGACGGCTTAGAAGGGGATGATGATCTGGAGAATCTCCCCCGTAAATTCATCAAATTCGATGGTTCCGGCGACCCAAAAGCGCACCTTGCCACTTTCTTTGCTAAATGCTCTCGGTTTAAGAGGGATAACCGAGCATTGTTTCTATGCTTCCCCCGCAGCTTGGAAGGAGTTGCAGCCAAGTGGTATGCTGAGCATATCAACCCCATCGAGCTCAAGGAGTTCGACAAAGTTGTGAATCTCTTTATTGAACGCTTCTTGTTCAACACAGAAGCGCTGCCTACACTGAGTCATCTCTGCAATTTAAGGCAGAATGAGAATGAAAAAGCACGGGACTTCATTCACAGATGGAGATCAGCCTGTAATAAGATGAGAGATCCTATCTCGGAAAGGCATGCATTGTCCTTAATCCTCAACAATTTCTCGCAGCCGTTAAGAGGATTAATCTCCACAGCACCGTCCAGGACCTTTATTGAGCTGACTGAGCGAGCCGAATGACTCGAATTGAGTGTGGAAAATGGAGTCTATGAAGGCTTCACCTTTTCCAAGAACAACTCCCATGGTGAGCAGAAGAAGAAAGCTCACTTCACTTATTCTGCCAGCAACAACAACAAAGGCCAAAATCGATACAAAGGGCAGAAGAAAGATTACTGCTACAGCTCAAGCAATTCGAACAACAAAGATCAGAAAGCAAAGCCTGCTCCTCAGTAGAGCAAGCCTCCGCAGCAGGATCAAGGACCGAAGCTGCGCGAGAAAGCTAAACATGAAGGATGGAGCTACGACAGAAAGTTTACTCCCCTTGACCAATCACTCGAAGATGTGCTCGAGTACATGCTATCGAAAGAGATGGTCAAATTGCCCAGATTGGCCGATCCCCCTGTGCCCATGGGGAAATGGAAAGATCAGTTCTGCAAGTTCCACAGGACAGTGGGACACAACACTGAGAACTGCTTTGTCCTCAAAAACATCGTGCAAGATCTCATTGAAAAGAATCTATTGGTAGAAGAAGAAGAAGAAGAAGAGAAAATGGACATTCTCAATCACCCCTTCCCTTCACACACCACGGCAGTAGTGTCTGCACGACCCTTTCTACCGCATGAACATATCAAGCCATGTTCTGCGCAAGATCTCCAAGTTCAGCATCAGGTGACAGTGCTAAGACAAGCAGCTCCAGATTCCAAGAAGAAGGACTTAATTTCGGCATTCGGTAAAATGAAAGTTTCGGAAGCACCTGTGAAGTCAGTCCCCAAATCAAAATGAACTCTTGACTTCTTCAAGCAAATCGTTAAACCTAGGCCAGAAAGGTCAAGTCAGAAGCCTCTGACCGCTTTATCCAATGTCTCCATCCTTGACTTGGCCAAGAATTCTAGCAAGCACCGACAAGTACTGGATGATCTGCTCAGGAAAATCAAAGTTAAGCCCAGTACCACTCCTGAAGACATGGCACAGATTGTGAACTCTGCCTTGACCAATGCGCCAATCACCTTCTCAGATGAGGACCTTCCAAAGCCTCATTCCTTTCATAATAATGCTTTGTACATTGTCGTTCGAGTCAGAGGAATGACAGTTCCCCATGTGCTGGTCGATGGAGGTAGTAGCCTCAACATATGTCCCGAAATGACCGCAAAGGCATTAGGGATCAAGGACGAGGAATACATTCCAGATCCCATCACTATCTATGGGTTTGACAATCATGGTCAAACGGCCAAGGGCAAGATATTCCTGGAGGTGTTCATTAATTATTCAGTGCATTCAGTGCTTTTCCATGTGGTTAACGTACCACCAACCTACAACTTGCTGCTCGGAAGGACATGGATTCACAACGCTAATGCAGTGCCTTCTACCCTCCATCAATGTGTGAAGTGGTCAAAAGGTGGAATGATTACCACAATACTGGGAGAAGACCCAGAAGAAAGGCTCCCGCAGCCCATGATTCCTCGGCCATCATTCAATGCAGATATTCCCAGCATCAGGGAAAGTGAAGAGATCAATCTCGGAGAAAATCGAGAAATACTTCAGGCACCATCAGAGCCATCTCTGCACACAGTAGCCACGACACGATGGAAAGGTCCTCAATTCTTCAAGTTTGGAGGTCGAATCAACTACAGCACCATTAAGGATCATCCCTTGTTTCCTCAATTCATGAAGTCAAAAAAGGGACTTGATTTACTCCTGAAGCATGGCTATCAACCCTTCAAGGGACTCGGCAAGAACGAAGATGGCCGCATCGAGCCAATGATCCAGAAACATCGTCCCCACAGGGCAGGATTGGGGTTCTCCGGAGGAAGCTCACCAAGCAAGACTGTTTTTGTCAAAGGAGCACAATGAAGACCATTTGTTATTTTCTTTCTATTCTTTTCCAAATAAATGTCTCATTTTACCAATGTCACTGATTAATTCAATCAATAAAATTCCAAGTTTCTTTGTCTATCCGGATGCCATCTACTCCCTTTCTGTCTATCTCATCATTTTATCATTCAATGCCATTTTATGCATGGTTCCCTTCAAATGATTGCTTGTCTTACTATAGGCCAATTTGTCTGAACCAAATTTCTTCTCCAAAATTTCAGAATGACCTCTCGGACAATCAAGAAGCTCGTTCTCAATCCCAAGGCCTTTCAGAAGTCGACAGCAATTCACAGAATCAAAGCAAGCACCAGAAATGATAAGGTTGCAAAGCAGTCAGATGATTGTGCAGAACACGATCAGTCTCTTCAGGAATTACCGGAGTTCGTCGCAGTTCAGAAGCAGGATGAACCATCTCCTCTAGTACAAGATCCAACTGAAGGTGTCAATATCAGTTCAGAGGAAGATCCAAAAATTCTCCAGATCGGAACCAGTCTAAGTCCAGAAGAAAAGAAAAGGCTTACATATTTTCTTAAGCGGCATGAAGAAGTGTTCGCATGGACATATGAAGACATGCCGGGCTTAGACCCCAAATTAGTCGAACACCGTCTTGTCTTAAAGCCGGATGCTAAGCCAGTCAAGCAGAAGCTGAGAAAAATGGATCCCAGAATAGAACAACAAGTCAAAGAAGGACTTGAAGATCTGCTCAAAGCAGGATTTATTCGAGCTATTGACTACCCGGATTGGTTAGCCAATATCGTCGTTGTCCCAAATAAAAGCGGCAAAGTAAGGATCTGCATAGACTTCAGAGACCTCAACAAGGCAACTCTGAAGGATGACTATCCACTTCCAAGCATCGATCTTCTAGTCGATAGCACGGCAGGACATGCTATGTTCTCTTTCATGGATGGATATTCCGGCTACAATCAGATTAAGTTGGCCGTTCGCGACCAATCAAAAACTTCCTTTACTACGCCTTGGGGCACTTTCTGCTACACAGTTATGCCTTTTGGGCTCAAGAATGCTGGAGCAACATATCAACGAGCAATGGTCGTTATCTTTCACGATCAAATGCGCAAAATCATGGATGCGTATGTTGATGATATTCTCGTGAAATCTAAAGAGAAAGAAGATCACCTCGAAGCACTTGATCAAGTCTTTAAAAGACTTATTCTTTACAAGTTACGGCTCAACCCGCAAAAATGTGTCTTTGGAGTCGAATCAGGAAAACTGTTGGGTTTTCTGGTAAGCAAAAAGGGAATTGAAGTTGACCCGGCCAAAGCAAAGGCTATCATTGATATGCCTCCCCCGAAGAATTTCAAAGAACTGCGTAGCCTTCAAGGACGTATGCAGTCAATCCGGCGATTCATTTCCAATTTGGCGATGAGATGTGAGCCCTTCAACCACTTACTCAGAAAAGGAGTTAAGTTCGAATGGGGGCCAGAATGCCAGCAATCGTTCGATCGAATCAAGAAGTATCTTCTTAATCCTCCCATCCTGAAGCCGCCAGAATTGGGAAAACCTCTTTTGCTACACATCTCAGTCAATCAAGTCGCATGCGGCGGATTCTTGGCGCAATACAAAGAAGGCAGCTTGATAGAGCACGCCATTTACTATGTGAGTAAGACTTTCATAGATTATGAAAAGAGATACTCTCAAATAGAGAAGACCTGCCTAGCTCTGGTGTGGATGTGTCAGAAGCTAAGACACTATCTGCTGGCATCAGAAGTCAAAATTTTGTCCAAACTCAATCCTCTCAAGTATATTTTAGAGCAACCTTTCCTCAGCGGACGAGTTGCAAAATGGCAAGTCTTACTGATGCAGTATGACTTAGAATATGTCTCGCAGCAATCAATCAAAGGCCAAGCAATTGCAGACCAATTGGCAGATTTTCCTCTGGCTGAAGAGGAGAAAGCCGAAGATGACTTCCCTGATGAGCAAATTTGCAATATCCAGCAATTTTCAGTCTGGAATTTATTTTTCGATGGTTCTAAGAATATGGCAGGAATAGGCATTAGAATTTTATTAATCACTCCCGAGAAGGAGATGATTTCATTTTCTCTCAAATTAGACTTTCAATGCACTCACAATATGGCTGAATACGAAGCCCTGATTCAAGGTCTAAAGATTCTATTAGACTTCAATGTCAAGAGAGTGCATGCCTACGGTGACTCATTACTTGTTGTTAATCAAGTTCGAGCCGAATGACAGGTCAAAGATCAGAAGTTATTTCCCTATCAGAAAATTGTTTCAGCTCTTATCAGCAAGTTTGAAGAATTCCAGCTCTTCCATATCAAGAGAGATTTTAATCAAGTGGCCGATAGCCTAGCCAGTTTAGGCTCCATTATGGCATTCAAGAATGGAGAATCTTGTCGCTCTTTTGAAATTGGCAGACTTGACCAACCTGCTTTCCTTCCATCGGAGCAAGTAAACCAGGCTGAGCAAAAGAAGAAGCCTTGGTATTACAACATCAAAACTTTCATAGAAACTGGCGAGTTTCCTCCAGAACTCTCAAAGAAAGAGCAACAAGCAATCCAGCGTATGTCTACTCGATACTTCATTTTGGCCAATGTCCTTTATCGTCGTGGATTCAGCTCAGAGTATTCCAGATGTTTAGACGAAGACGAAGCCAAAGAAGTTGTGCGAGAAGCACATGAAGGCATTTGTGGCGGCCACGTCGGCTACCAAACCCTTGTCAAGCAAATCATCAGAGCAGGGTACTACTGGAAGACTATGCAACAAGACTGTTATCATTATGTGAAGAAGTGTGTGCAATGTCAAATACATGCACCTTCTAATCATGCTCTAGCAACTTATTTACAGTCTGTTGTCTCTCCATGGCCGTTCTCGATGTGGGCCTTCGATGTCGTAGGTCCCATCACTCCTTCAGCTTCAAATGGCCACAAATATTTCCTTGCCGCAACAGAATACTTCACCAAGTGGGTAGAAGCCATCAGTCTCCGCACAGTAGAAGGCCGACACGTGGTCTCTTTTATTCACAAGAACATCCTTTGCCGTTTCGGCATCCCGCATGACATTGTGTCAGACAACGGCAGTCATTTCAAGAATGAAAAGATGAAGACATTTTGCTCAAAATTCAAGATCTATCACCATTTTTCCGCTCCATATTATCCTCAAGGGAATGGTCAGGCAGAGGCCACCAACAAGATTTTAATTCGTATTTTGGAGCGAACTGTGGAAACAAGCCGTGACTGGCATGAGAAGATCCACGATGCACTATGGGCCTATCGGACCACCATTCGTACACCAACGAATGCTACCCCATCAGAACTGGTCTATGGGACAGAAGTAGTATTGCCGCTACATGTTCAGAAGCCCGCTTTGAAATTTGCTTCATTTCTGCAATTACCTCTTGATCAATACCAGCAGCAGCGACTAGCGCAGCTAGACTTACTCGACGAGAGAAGGCTAAAAGCAGCAGAGCATGCTCAATCCTATCGCCAGAGAGTAGCCAGGCAATATGCGAAATCTATCATCGAAAGAAGATTCAAAGTCAATGATTTAGTACTTCGATCCACAGCTTATCTCAAGCATCGTCCCGGCGGCAAATGGTCGCCAAATTGGGAAGGTCCCTATGTTGTCAAAGAAGCATTACCCCGCAACTCATATCGGCTCATCAATGCCGATGGAGTAGAATTGCCAGATCCTATTAATGCTCGACACTTGAAAAAGTTTTATACTTGAAACATTTATTCTCCTCTTGTAATCCTTCCTGTTCTTTCAAATAATGATCCAACTTTCTTTCCCAGTTACACTGGGGCATTTTAAAATTTTGTTCTATAAGCAGGCAGGATAAACAAATTCCTCATTTCATGCACATGTGCATTCATATGCATCATTCATATTCATTTGCATTCAATTGCATCAACAACAATCTGGTCAGTATTGGGATTTCAACAAACAGTCCCATCACGATTCCTAATGATTCAAAATCGAAAGGTCATCACCGATACTGAACCAAAACCCAGCACTCGAACTGGTATTATTTCAAAATCCAGTACTCGAACTGACACATTTTCAAAATTCCAATTTTTCAGAAAACCGAGTTTCGACTCGGGTTTTATTTCAAATCATTTTCATTTATTGATCTGGGTTCCGACTCGTGATCTCATTACATCATTCGAGCTCTGATTCGAGCTCTTCATTTTCTTTTATTGATCCGGGTTCCGACTCGTGATCTCTATATTTTATTCGAGCTCTGACTCGAACTCATCATTCTCCTTTGGTTAATCCAAGTCATTTCGATCATCAGGGTCTGTCAATTGCTCAAATTTGGTATTTTGCCTTCCAAATTTCAATTTAAATCTTCAAATCAGGAAATTCTCCAATTTCAACCTCTGGGTCACCCAATTTTCAATTCTCAATTTCAATTAGCAATCTCAATTTCGACCTTCGGGTCAATAAATTTTCAATTCTCGACCTTCGGGTCTATCAATTTCCAATTCTCGACCTTCGGGTCTATCAATTTCCAATTCTCGACCTTCGGGTCTATCAATTTCCAATTCTCGACCTTCGGGTCAACCAATTTCCAAATTTCGACCTTCGGGTCAATCAATTTCCAATCTTTGACCTTCATTTCTCAATTTCGACCTTTAGGTCACTTAATTCTCAATTTCGACTTTCGAGTCACACAATTTCGACCTTTTTGGTCAAATCAATTCTCAATTTCGACCATCAGGTCATCCAATTTCGACCTTCGGGTCATTCAATTTTCAGCAACCAATTTTCCAATTTTCAATTTCGACCTTCGGGTCAATCAATCTCAATATCCAATTTCAATCATTTTCTCTTGCGAGAGACCCTTCTTAGGGAGAGCACGAGGGAGCTCGTTCTTTTCGCATGCTATCCAATTCGTTTACTTAGCTTTTTTTCAGGGAGAGTTTGAAGGGACTCGCGTCTTTGTGAACCGTTTGCAAAACAAATTCCAATTTCACACGAGGAACCCTTTTTAAGGGAGAGGCTCGACGGAGACTCGTTTTTCTTGTGACCCCCCAATTTCATACTAAGCCATTTTTCGTCATGAAAGACCCTCTTTGCAGGGAGAGTGTGATGGACTCATTCCTTTCATGACCCAATTTTCAGACCTCACTATTATCGGCCCCCTTTCCATAAGAGAAGCCTAATATTAGGGAGCTTTGACGAAAGCTCAATTTCTCTTCGAAAGTTCGTTTTGCAAACACCTCCTCTTTAGGGAAGAGAGGAGTATTTCCCATTTCCCATTCAGGTAAGGGCTAAGCCTGAGTCTCTCTTTTTGGGGAAAAAAATAGGAGAATTTTCGTCACTGATGTATTGAGCCGGATTTCAAATACCCACTTTCACCAAGGATTTCAAGAAAATTTTGTCAAATTTGTCAATCAATTGTTGATTTCAGAATCTTTATCTCAATTTACCTTCAGCATCACTTCCAAAAGAGTGAAGTATTTGCGAAAAGGGATTCAAACTTCAAATTCTTTCTATTGACCAACCAAAAGGAGGAAGGATAAGTCATCGATATGGCCAGAAAAGAAGATTCAATGTTATTGAAAAGTCATAGATGATTGATATTGATCGCAGTTATGGCACATCTTTAAGGATTATTCTTGTAAAGACAAGGCAGTGGAAATATCCTGAGCGCTAGAAAAGAGAGCATTTACCCAAGCCCCGTTTCCTCAAAATCACCTAAGCTGCAATTAAGTATCCGCAAAAGGGATCTCTCACCTGTCGTCAAGATGAAAGCGAATTAGGCGAGTAGACCCCCGGGGCCAAAGAAGATTCGAAACATCTCCAAGATGACGGAGTTTGTGACGGATCCTTCCAGAGAAAGTCCAAAGCACTGTCGAGATGAAGGCAGATGCGATGAACCTCTCGACAATCCCTAAAAGATATTTAATTTCAGCTATCGCCCAAAGATTTCCAAACCCATCATCCAAGAATGATCGAAACATCTCCAAGTTGAAGGAGTTTGTGACGTACCCTTCCCAAAAGAGAGAAAGAGAGGAAAAAGAAAGAGAGAAAAAGTCAGAACATCTCCAAAATAAAGGAGAATGTAGCAAAAACCCAGAGAACCAAAAGAGTGCAGAAAGATTATCATGAGAGAAGCCCTCAGGATATCAAACTGCCAAATTTATCAAGAATCCTTTTTAAATTTGTGAAATTCTATTATCAATACTCTTTCATCAATTGCTTTCATAACATCAAATTCTCTTTCCTGCTCATATCAAGGAAATTGATAACTTTCTTGAAGAAGGTCAATTGTAAACAATTTGGGTTTTCAAGTCTCGATTCTACAAAGTGAACCTTGTTTGGAGGTAATGCTTTGGGTAGAAAAGAAAGAATATCTTTGCAAAAATGTGCAACATTTTCAAATATTTTGAACCAACAATAAAATTCTCAATATTTTGACAATATTTTCTAGCTATCTCGACGTGAAGTGAGAGCTTGATGTCCCTTTTTGATACATCCTGACACCAATTTTAAATCCCTCTTAAGGACTTGATTCCTTCCCTTCTTTGAGAGCATGAACTCTCAGATTGCACACTTCCCTGTGTCCCCACTGTCCCACCATAGACAGTCCCATTTCGGTTCGAGGTCGAACCACCAATCATTTCTCGCAAAAGGCAATTTCAAAAGCTATTTAGTCTCAGCAATGAGACGCCCAAAACCAATCCCTTTTCAAGCTTTAGGGACCCCATTTTCCCTCCTTTTGCAAAACCCTTGTCGGATTTACTGTGCAAAATCCGAAGGTTCCATCATGGTCTCTTCCTTCGAGGATTCCATTCATTTTCCGCCCAATCAGGATAAGGGTATAAACCTGAGCCTCCTTTGATGAGGTATTTCATTTTCCGCCCAATCAGGATAAGGGTATAAACCTGAGCCTCCTTTGATGAGGTATTTCATTTTCCGCCCAATCAGGATAAGGGTACAAACCTGAGCCTCCTTTGATGAGGTATTTCATTTTCCGCCCGATCAGGATAAGGGTACAAACCTGAGCCTCATTCAAAGAGGTATTTCATTTTCCACCCGATCAGAATAAGGGTACAAACCTGAGCCTCAATCAAAGAGGTATTTCATTTTCCGCCCGATCAGGATAAGGGTACAAACCTGAGCCTCAATCAAAGAGGTATTTCATTTTTCGCCCGATCAGGATAAGGGTACAAACCTGAGCCTCAATCAAAGAGGTATTTCATTTTCCGCCCGATCAGGATAAGGGTACAAACCTGAGCCTCAATCAAAGAGGTACTTCATTTTCCACCCGATCAGGATAAGGGTACAAACCTGAGCCTCAATCAAAGAGGTATCCCATTTTCCGCCCGATCTGGATAAGGGTACAAACCTGAGCCTCAATCAAAGAGGTATCCCATTTTCCGCCCGATCAGGATAAGGGTACAAACCTGAGCCTCAATCAAAGATGTATTTTATTTTCCGCCCGATTAGGATAAGGGTACAAACCTGAGCCTCAATCAAAGAGGTATTTCATTTTCCGTCCGATCAGGATAAGGGTACAAACCTGAGCCTCAATCAAAGAGGTATTTCATTTTCCGCCCGATCAGGTTAAGGGTACAAACCTGAGTTTCATGTTATGAGATATTCCATCCCCAATCAGGTTAAGCTTCGTTCCATACGAGATATTTTTGTCCCATCCAGGTCAAGGGCATAAACCTGAACTTCGCTCTCATAGAGCAAATCTTTCCTCTTCATTCTTCGTTCCATATCTACCATCTTCCTCGGGCTAATTTCTTCACACCCAGTCAGATCCTTCTAACTGGGGCATTTTTTTTATGTATAGCCCAAATTTGGTGTGTTTTTCTTTGCCACTAAGCTCGGCCATGAGCCGGCTTAGCAGCAAAGAGGGGCATCTGTAAACACCCCAAATTTTCACTCACCTCCCCGACATCTTCACCAAACATCATTATTCAATCTTTGAAATCGTCGGAGGGCAAAATGGTCATTTTCTGAGCTCGGATCCTGCAAAAGTCCAAATTTCATCTGCAACTCTCAAAATTTCCCTATTTTTAGCTCAGATGTTCAAAATTTTATTCCTGACAGAAGACAGGAATCTCCAAGTCCCGGTTCAGGATTCCATTTCATAAGACATGGCATTGCATATCATTGCATAAGCATCTCATATCACTGCACTGCACAGCATGTCATTTCGAGGTCCAGAACTCTTGATTTCAAAATTTTCAATCCAGATTAGAATTTCAACTCTTTTCAAAATTGATTTCAAAACCCTGGGTCTTCAAAATTATCAATTCTTCCCATTTTACCCCCAGGACTCTGAATTTCAAAATATTTCCTCAAGAAAACGATCTGGATAGTTTTCAATATGAATTTCAGCCACCTTATTTCAAATTTTGCCCTTTTGTCAGCTTTTTCAACCATCATCCTTTTACAAAATCGCCCTACAAGGGCCAACTCTTTCCAAAAATTCCTGTTTTACAGATTTTATGAAAATTCCAAAAAGAAGTTGTGGTTTTATCCTTATTTCAATAAAGAAGCAATGTGGGACCCACACTGAGGTGGTGTCACACAAGCTTTTCTTTTTGAAAATTTGAATTTTGAAAAAACCCAAAAATATAGGAGCCTTGTCCCCTGGATTGGTGCCACTTGTCATTTCTCTCTCCTTCCATTTACATGCCATGTGTCAGCATAGGGTTCACCTAGAGTCGGTGCCACATGTCACCTTCCCTCTTCTGCCACGTGTCAGTGTGGGGCTACCTTCAGAAGCCGCCATGTGTCATCCATCCTGCGCCATGTGTCATTCCAAGATTACCAGGAGATGCCAAGTGTCATAGGCTGTCCTGTCTAGAAAAAGTGGAGCTTGTCTCCTCTGAGGTGGCGCCACTTGGAGTGTGTCTCCTGCAGAGGACACGTGTCAACCCCTCCCTCCTTCTAGAAAAGTAGCCTGACACATGTCTCTCCCTACTTTTCTCAGAAAAGTAGGAGACATGTGTCACTCCTAAATTCCTACAGAAAAGGTAGGCTTGTCTCCTCTGAGGTGGCGCCATCTGGAGTGTGTCTCCTGCAGAGGACACGTGGCAAGCTCTCATTTCCTCAGAAAAAGCAAATGCCATGTGTCGTTTTCTGCTTTCTTCAGAAAACTAGAATTCAAACATTCAAACCTCCTCATAGGTGGTGCAGATCCTGAACTCCTACCTTTTTCATCTTGTCTGAGATGGAGCCACATGGCTTGGCCCACCTTCTCTCCCCTCTGCCACGTGTCATTCTCTGCTTCTTTCAGAAAAAGTAGAGGACACATGTTTTCTCCCTACCTCTTTCAGAAAAGTAGGAGACACATGTCACTCCTGGCCTTCTTCAGAAAAAGCAAACCATTTAAAATTCAAACAAGGTACTAGGTGGCGAAAATCCGGAGCTCTAATTTTTCCAGATGGCCTATGAGGGCGCCACATGTCCCTTCCCTCCTTCTCACCCCTCTGCCACGTGTCATCTTCTGCTTCTTTCAGAAAAAGAAGGTGACACATGTCTCCTTCTCACTCCTTCAGAAAAAGTAGAGGACACATGTCCTCTCCCTACTTTTTTCAAGAAAAGTAGGAGACACATGTCACTGCCCTCTTTTTCCTCCCTCTTGCCACATGGCATTGTAGGAGCCACCCTGAGGTGGCGCCACATGTCCATCCTCCATTCCTCCAGGGCCAACCTCCATTTGAAATTCGAATTCTCCTCTGAGGTGGCGCCATCTGAAGAACCTCCTCCAGCAAGCTGACACTTGGAACCATCCTGGACTGCCACATGTCTAGATCTCCTTTCACTAGAAAAAGCAAAATTCAAATTCCTCTGAGGTGGCACCTTCTGAGCCCATTGCTCTGACCTTCTGACATGTGTCAAACACCTTTTGAGGTGGCACCATTTCAGGACTCCACTTGGCTCCATTTTTTATTTTTATTTTATTTTTAATAAAGGTAGCCCACCATGAGGTGGCGCCACCTGAGGACTCCCTACAAAAGGTGAGTTTGAATTTCAAATTCCAAGAAAACACCCTCTGAGGTGGCGCTTTCTGGGAGTTCCCTGCAGAGAGAATCAAGCAAACTTTTGAAAAATTCCAAATCCCCCCTGCTGAGGTGTCTCACCCACAAAATTTCCATTTTTTTTAATTTTCTCAAAAATTAAAACACCTTTTGAGGTGGCGCCACCTGAGGGCTCCCTGCAAAAGACAAATTCGAATTTCAAACCCCTCAGATGGCACCCCCTGAGATGGCGCCACATGGAGGGCTCAGATCGAGCCTGTTTGAATTTCAAAAATTTTTCAGAAAATTTATAAAAACAAGGGTTCACGCCCAGCCTGGGGGATTCATTTTTTTTTAGCTCTTGTGAACTTGGAAAATCCGACCTAGCCTTCCTAGAATCAGATTTTGAACTGTGGAAATCGTGCCCCCTTTGGCGCATTGAAGAAGGTGGAGTAGAGCTCGTGCTGTGGCCAATTCGATTCCAACAGAGGTCGATTTTTGTGAACCATCTGAAGCCCGGAGCGAAGAACGAAGGAAGCTCGTGATAGCTGCCCCTTTCAAGAGCTCCTACGCTGCGTAACAAAACAAGGTGCACTTCTTTTCCCATTGATTTGATTCTATAATTCGAATCGGGAGTCGTTTGAAGAAAGAGCTCATCCGAGGGATGGATTGAGCTATTCTCATAAAACGACATATATCAAATGTTTTATTATGCTTCCTTGATGATTTTTAACATGCATGTAGTTAGCTAGATTTAATTTGCATTTTATTTCATTCATTTAGTACATTTCATGAATTAATTAGGATTAATTTAGCATTTATTTCAATTATGCTTATTTTCAGTAGGTCTCTGTTTTTGTCAGTCAGTCCACACGTCATTTCATGCATTTATTTTTTATTAAAAATCCCTAAAAAATCACGAAATGCGCCCTTAGGTGTCCCTAAAATTTTTCCAAAAATTCGGAGGCATTTGAATTTGTTTACTGCAGTAAACATTCAAAATGGCAAGTCGGGTTTTGTCACCCGAGATGCGTTTTCAAAATCATCTGCCGACTTTTAAAATCAATATATCCCTCATGGGAGATCCTATTTTCGATCCGAAAAATGTTATGAATTCGGGAGAATGTTTAGTTTGTAATATGATTAGATTTTTATGATTTTTTTTTTATCTGACAAAAATCCGAGAGTTCGGGACACGTGTCAGAGCCTAATTCGGGCCTCTGAGATATTGGATCGACTTAGGGCGATGGTTTCTCTTTGTGTGTTGCTCCAAATCCAAAACTGTAAAAAGTGAAAGTTATGTCCGTGGTGTCCTCTGTTTTCATCGGAAAGCCTGTAATTTTTCGAACAGTGTTGACCCCTGATTCGGATTTTTCTTGTCAGTCTCCTGTTTTGCTACATTTGTCTGATCTGTTAGTTTAGGCAGGAAACATTATATTTTTATCTGTGTTTCAGTTGATCAAATGCTGAAGTCATAAACATTAAAGTTGTTCATGTAGGTGTCGTGAATAACTCTGATTAATTTCATAAATTTCCATGGCTGTTTGATATTTTTTTAGCGTTTTACATCAGATTAGTATGATTTTTACCTCTGTCAGAACTAAATCCCTGTTGCCGAACTCATCATGGCTCAAATCCCGAGGCTGTAAAAACCAAAAATGTTCCATTTCGGGTCTTTTAGCAGTCTGCAAAATATCAGAAGTTTCCATGGTGTAAATCTTGCATTATCATATTAGGCATTGCATTTGGTTCAGATCCATAGGCAAAATCCACCATTTTAGGACTTTCTTTGAATTTTGGCATTTAAATCATATCATTTCATGATTTTTAGCATTCTAGGATGTTTATCAGAGTAATTAGATGCTTCATACCGAATTTGGTGCAATTTGGAATCCATTTGAGGTTCGGATTAGCCACAATACCAAAACAGGGTCCCGCAGGACCCGGATCCAAGTGAAAAACAAGCGAAATTCGCTATTTTGGCTAAATTTCAAAATGTAAAATTCTGATTTTACAGTCATAATATGTTTGGCAGCATGTCATCATGCCTCATACTGCATTTTATCATCATTGAATTCAATTTGAATTTCGAAATCTCAATTTTACCTAGTTTTCCTTCAAAAACCCTGATTTTAAAGATGTAACTTTAATTTTAGGGGTATTTTGGTCATTTTAATCTCAATTCCGAATTTCAAATTGTTTTCTACTGAATTTCTAGCATTTTCATCATTTCAAATATCAAGGAAGCATGAGAATAGGGTTTATATCCAATTAAGTCCAATAATTTCATAATATTATTGGAAAATCTTGGAAAAACCCACATATTTGAGCTAACCTTATTTCAAGTTTGGCAGAGACATTCAAAAGAAGGAGCTGAAGACTGCAAATTTCTTTTATTTCCTTTATTTAGTGATGTAATAATGTAAATTTTGGAATAAGAGAGTTAATTTCCTGCTTAGACTAGGATGCATATCATATAGTTTGAATTTATGCAAATATCCTGCTTATGTGATGCATACATCTTATTTCAAAAGCACTATGGATGTTCACGAATGGCAGGTGCACCAACTCTTAGGGAGTTGATGAACTTGGTGGAATCCATATTTACGGCCCTAGTCGGAATATGGACGAGACCCAGATCCATCATCTTTCTACTAGTCACATTGAGCATACACTCTTAGGCTATCTTAAAATGCACATCATATTTCCGAAGTTTTCAAAATCATGTGCATCAAATCAACTAAGTTCTGAACATATTCATGGCCACAGTCAGAATATGTAAAGGATTTATTTGGACTTAATGCACATTTTCCAACCAATTCCTCAGAAAATCTTCTCAAAGTGCATTCATTCACTCATGTCATTTGCGTCATGAAATCATTGGTCTTCTCAAGATTTTCTCAAGAAAACTTCATTCTCAAGAAATCGATTTCTCAAGAAACTCTAAGGATTTTTCAAAATCGGTTTTCCAAAGACAAGTTTTTCCACAGTTTTCCCTGGAAAATGATATTTTCTTAAGAGATTCAAAAGAGTTTTCCAATCTTTCTCCAAGATCCAAAATCGATTTCCAAGTATTTCAAAAGGTAAAATTCCCAGGATTTCGATTCCCCAAGTTTTGAATTTCCTCCTCCAATGAGTTTTCCTATAAATCTTCCATCATTTTCCTGAGAAAACTCTCAAAGTCCAAGTTTTCCTAAAAAGTATTTCCCTTTTCAAAGGTTCACCTTTTTTTTAAGAACCACTTCCATTTTCCCAGGATTTTCAACTATTCCTGATATCCTCACATCTTTATAAGTTTTCTCATGTTTTCAAAAACCCTTTTTATCTGAGTTTCCTGAGAAATTGACCCTTTTCCTGAGAGAATCTTTTCAACTCCAAATATTTTCCAAGCATACATCATGTTTTCCCAAGCTGCATTTTCCAAACTCTCATAGCACATGCCTGAATTCTTTGTGCATATAGGGTAGAACACGATTTTGATGATTTAACTAAGTCAAGCACAATTTTGGTCCTTGGTTCGATTACCCCTGTTAAAGGCGGCAGGAACGGTCGAACCTCGTACCGACAGGTCGAGCCCCATCCCATGGATTTTCCCGCAATTTTCAAAAACGGAGGCGAGTATTTCAAAACAATTTCAAAAATCCGGTCAAAGTTTGAAGCGCGAAAGCATTTTCCTTCCCTTTTCTCTTCCGCAAGGAAGGGAAGACGGGGGAGAAATTTTGCGACGACAACAATATAGCTGCATGCCATTATGTTCATCTTCACCACACTGGTATATGCTGAATATATCTTCAGTTTTCACAGTGTAAATGGCTAAATTCTCTCCACCTGTCTCTTCATAAAACAAAAAAAATATATATATACATGCATGTTACCCAATAACAAGAGACTATGCACGAATGTGTTCTGAATGAAGAAGATAGGTACAATAACCTTATATCCAGAATGGGATGATTTCTGAAGGTAAGACTCTTTATTGCTGTATCTATGAATCCTTGTTGATGTTCTGGACTCTCTTTTTTTTTTTTTTAAAGCTATGATTAAAAGGGCATTCTGAAGTTCAGGTACATCGGTGACACATCTCAGCTACTTGTTGAACATCTCAAAAGAAACACTATCTTTTGGGGATGCATTGACGTGCGGTTCTGCCCAGCACAGGTTTAGCCCCCTTAGCACTCCCGAATTTCCAGTTCATGACTTGGTGGGGTATTATAGTTCGATAAAATGGAGTTTTGCAGGTAGTTTTGTACATTGAAAACTCTCTGCCCCTTTTCACATGGACATGGGTCCAGCATTTCGCAATGACTCTGCATAGCAGAACGATTCTAGAGAGGAGGCTTTTGAAAGAATTGTCAACAGAAGTTGTTTTAGGTGTCCTAGCAGAAAACTGTGAGGACACGTGTGATAGGAGGCACTAGTACTAATCAATCTCCTGCAGCATCTCTGTGCCACCGAGTTGAGCCTTAGTTTTTTTTATCATCTATCTGGGTGTCCTCACACTGTTTCTAAATTTGAGGAACTTCTTCTCATTTAGAAAGTATTGGCTCTATAGCATGTGGTGCTCCTTCTCAGGATTGAGCTTTCATAACCTTCAGACTCACCCTTTCTGCTGTTACTACCTATTACAACACCATCCCACTGCGTGAGCAATAGCCTTTCTTATTGCCCAAGTAGGTTGTCCATTGCATCTATACTGCACGCAGCTCCACCTTCATCCCATTACATGTCATAAGCAACACACCTTTCAGCACTATAGCTTCGTGTAAGTTGCCTCCCAACACTTCGTGCACACAGCCCACTTTACACATTTCTCCACCTACATTTTCTGCAAGAGGCACTGTGCATCATAACAGCTCCTTTTGTAATTCATACCAATAGCTACAACCTACCTTAATATTCATCATCGCATTAATTTTTTTTTTTCTTGTCATGGTCATTTCACATACAGGTTGTTGTCTGCTTTAAATCATATGTGAGACATATTGTGTGGTATTTTGGATTTTGAGTTAACTGCCAAAAGGAAATCAGGTCATCTTAAGCAAAAGGATAAAACTGGTCAGAACTTGTTATTACAGATGCAGGGTAAATGCCCTGAAAAGACTTCCATGTGCAGAGGCAGCATTGCCCAGCTTTATAAAGGGCTGTCTAGTTGGAAAGGTTGTTCGACGTATCTCTGATAAGAATGTCACTTTGATGACATCCCGGGTATTGATCGATGTTTGCTGATATATATATATATATATATATATATATATATATATATATATATATATATATATATATATATATATATATATATATATATGTGTGTGTGTGTGTGTGTGTGTGTGTGTGTGTATACACATATATGTGTATATATATGTATAGGTATATATATGCATATATCTGTATATATAGATATACATTAATTCGTGGATGTTTTGTTTAGAAGGAATTGGCTATCTGAAGGATATGGTTTTTCATACAGGCACTAATTGCTAAATTATATATGTGACTCTGTTATTGGATATTGCTGATAACCTGATTGAGGAAGCAGGAGGGTCAGTTCTAGTATGACTTTTTGCTACAAAGTGTCTGTCAAATTTGGTGAAATTCGACTCTTTTTCATATATGTACATTTTCAGTCAGCCTGTGCATATACTAATTCCCTGTGTCTTGCATCTTTTATCCTTATAATCATATATTATGCTGCTACAAAATTTTGTTCATCTCATTGCACTTCACTGTCACTATCACCCCTTGCTTACAGCATTCATCCTCTTCATAGTAATACAAATACAGCTATAGATTCCCTGTGTCTACACCCTCTCTCACTAATCTGATGTATATAGGCACTTTTCATTTGGTTTAATCATTATAGGAATATATATATATATATATGCATATATGTACGCATGTATACATGTGCATAGGTACATATCATTTTCATCTTTCTATATTTTAGATCTTCAAAGTCTTGGCACATGAGCAATTTTCCATTAACCTCCATATGATATATGCAATGTTCTTCCATTTTTGTACTAACCAAGTCATTTTGCAGGGGATATATAGAAAAGGTCATTACTTGGAATTGAAAATCCAATTTTATGAGTTGTAATATCTTAATGAAAAGTTACATTTTCTGCACTAGATAGAATGAATGAGCATTGTAGATATCATAAATTGTTTATTTTCATGCTTTTTGCCTTTATTTCTCAAAAATCTCATAAATGGGATCATGAATGGCACGTGCACCATTTCGTAAGAGGTAAATTAATCCTAAGTTGATGATTTACATCAATGGCCATAGTCAGGATGTAAACAAAACTTAGGATTTTTATCTTTTATAAAATAACATTGGATCGACACTGGATCCATTTTCAAAATTCATCATATTTTCCTTAAATATCTTCTTCTCTTATCAGAATTTAACTTAGAATTAATTCAAAATATATACCAATGGCCATAGTGAAGGTATATTGAGAGTTAATTTCATTTTAAATTCTATAAAAGCACCAAATGTGTTTCATTCTTCATCTGAATTTAAATATAGATTATTATATAATATATTCAATGGCCATAGTCAAGGATGTATTATATCTTCAATCTTATTTTAATTCATTTAAAGAATGGAATAGCTTTTCAAAATCCAATTTCAAAAATTTAAATTCATTCATCATTTAGGATAGAACTGCATCATATTTTCAAAATTCCTTTTTCAAAAATTCCAAGTGATGTAAATATCTTCCTCAATCTATCTTCAATTCTTATCATTTTTAAATTTAATTTCATTTTCAATCTCAAAGTTCAATTTAACTTTGAGATTTCAAATTCATTTTATATTCAAATTCAAATCAGATTTCGAAGTTCAATTTGACTTTGAAATTCCAAAATTCATTTATATTCAAATACTCCAATCAAAATCAAAGTTCAATTTTAACCTTGAGACTCTTGATTCATCTTCTAAATTCCAAATTCAAATACTCCAAATCAAATCCAAAGTTCAATTTAACTTTGAGATTCCCTTCATCTTCTAAATTTTAAATTCAAACTTCAAAATTCAAGGTCTAATTTGACTTTGAAATTCATTTGTATATTCAAGATTCAAATTCTAAATTTTATTTTTTAAAGTTCTTAATTCATCTTCTGAATTTAACAAACTCCAAATTCATTTTAGGGTCCAGGATTTAACACTCAAATTGGATCTCAGATTTCAGATCCAATTCCCCTTTAGGATCCAGAATCCAAATTTCACTTTGGATCTCAGACTTCAGATCCAATTCCCCCTTAGGATCCCGAGTCCAATTCCACTTTGGATCTCATACTTCAGATTCAATTCCCCTTTAGGATCCAGAACCCAATTCTACTTTGGATCTCAGACTCTAGATCCAATTCCATTTTAGGATCTAGAATCCAATTCTACTTTGGATCTCAGATTTCAGATCCAAATCCATTTTAAGGTCCAGACTTCATATTTAAAAATCCAAATTTCAAATCCAATTCTATTTTTCAAATTCTAAACTTTCAAATCCAAACCCACTTCATTTCCAGATTTCAAATCTAAATCCCTTTTTAGATCTCATCCGAACTTCATTTCTATTTTCTTGGATTTCTCAAAGTCCATTCTGATTTCAAAATCGAAATTCAAATTCCATTTCAAATACTCATTTCCTTCCTAAATCCATGATTAAATTCAAAGGCCATTTCTGACTTTGAAACTTCATTTCCTTTTTCTTTATTCTTCCAATCCTGATTTACTTCAAAAAACTTAGAACTCCTCTGATCTATCTCAAGTTCTAAGTTGGATTAAATCATTTCTTCACTCCTTTTACCAAGTTCATTTCAGAATACTTGGAAATTTCCAAAACATTCTTTTCAAAAAAGCATACATCTTTGCATTGCACAAGCATGATTCTTTGTGCATTTAGAGTTAGAATAATATCTTAGATTATATTTAGGCAAAAGCAAAAGGCACAGATTCGATCCTTGGTTCGATTACCCCTGGTAAAGGCGCCAGGAACGGTCGAACCTCGTACCGACGAGCGAATCCCGTCTCTCCATTTTTTCCGCAAAATTTTCAAAACGGAGGCGAGTTAAATTTCTGAATATTTTTAAATCAAGGTCAAGTGAAAACCCGCAAAAGAGTTCCTCTTCTCTCTTTCTTTCTTTCTTTTTCTCTTCTCTTCTCTCTTTCTTTTCTTTCTTTTGTTCTTTTCCCTTCAAAAAGGAGGAGAATGGAGGTCAGAAAAGGGAAAGAGAAGGAAGAGAGAGAAACAACGAAAGAGGAAAAATTTTGCGATGATCACATTGGCCTCATTAAAATAAAATGAGGTTGACATGACAAAGACCAGGTTTAACGATGCCTCCAATAAATCCTGGAATATAATTGTACAGCATCTATATGCATGCAAAACACCTAAGATTCCTTTATCTCTCGGGTATATTTAATTAACAAAATATTTTGGAACATTGCACTAGACTTTCATAATACATACCAAGGGATAAAAAAAAAGAACATAAACAGAATCGCAAGTTATCAAATGAGCCTTGGGGGTTTCTCCCATGTGATCAAGTGTGTAGAATACTTGATCATTTTCAGTCGTAGGCATTCCTTTACAAAATAGAGATGTATCTACTCAGAGACTTTGACCCCATGTAAATAGATGTGTGCAGAATCTGCAGATTTAGCAGGTAACACTGTTATCTCATATTTATTCCGTGCCAAAAATCAAGCATAACAACAAAATTTTCAAAATCATAAAGAAACAACAAAATCTTCAGATTGATATTCAAAAACATGTAAAACTCATGCTGGAAGACAAAGGTACCAATGTAAGGGTTACCATTATTATCTGACAATGATACCCAAACCTTCAGTCACAAAGATACTCCATCTTCATTTTAGTACCATATCCATTTATACATTGGGTGTATAGAAAAGTTCACAAAAATGGTTGATCCCCATACCGGTGGGCATATCCACGTGACATAGCCTACATATTAATACTGCAAAATGGTATAAAAATATAATCCTTGTATTTGGTAACAACCTAAGGGTACAAACAATCATGTCTATAATAGTAGAAGTTGAACAAAGAAAAAGTAAACAAAAATGTGCTTAATACAAGAAATTGGCACACTAAGAAAACAAAACCTTTGACACCCTGACACCATTTAGGATATATTCAACAATGGTATACTCATGATTGGTTCACTTACAGATACAAAATAGCTTGATCAGAAAAGTTGACACCAGAGGCTACCCCTAATTCGCCTCGACGGGCTCCTTGTAGGATTCTGCAATGCCTTGTCCCCCCTCTCCAAATGGATATTAGCGTAATGGAGCACCACGACTGCGTTGCTGAGACTGAGCCTCCTTTGATCCTGATTACGCTATCGGATTGAAGGGAAGAGAAAGAAGAGGGAGGAGAAATGGATGCTTGACGGTGAATGATCTGAAGAAGAAACGTCGATCCGTGGCAAATGCCTTGATTGAGGAAGATGTATTGCTCTTGCCTTATTGCTGCAAGGAGGGTCGATTTCCCTTTCCCCTTTGCTGCAGGATTACTGGAAACGATTAAACTCCGGATGGTTGCAGGGATTAGCTTCCTCCAACGTTGCAAGGAGAGTCGATTCCCTTCAGCGTGGCTTTGCAAGATTGGCGTGAGAGAAGGCTGGATTGCTGAAGGTGAGGAAGATGCAATACAGAGGTGAAGAAGCGGTGGGATCCAGAGGAAAGGAAGAAGATCGAGAAATAAAAGCAAGTGGAGGGGTGAAAAACGGGTGGTGAGAGAGAAGGATGGTGGGGTAGAAGACGATGGATGGAAAAGAGGCCTTTCGTGCCTTTTTAACGAGAGAGAAGAAGAATCGGGATTGAAATCGGTTGGAGATGAGCGGCTGGGCGACGAGAATGGAGAGGATTGAGGGTGAAGAGAGAAATAGAGGTTGTTGCGGTTGGAAGCCATCCGAGAAGAGGGGAATCAATAGGCGATTAGGGTTTCTGAGGGAAAACCCTGAGAGAAATCGGGCGAGAGAGGAAAAAGGGAGGGTTTAGAAGGGTTTATTTGTGAAAAAAAAATTGGTTTTTCATAAAAGAGGCTCCCTTAACAAAAAAATTCATAAAAATGGTTTAAAAATGATTTTTTTAGCAAAATCGACTTTAAAAAGTTTAAACTCATTCATTTTTCTTGAAATTTTCCATTTTTTTGGTTTTTGTTTTATTTTTCAATTTTTTTGTATTTTTAGAATAAAATCCTAAAGTTTGTGAGAAAACAAAGGTTAAAACTAATTTTTTTGTGTTTTTGCAAAAATATTTACAAAAGGGATTTTTTCTAAGAATTTAAAAGCTATTTTGAGAAAATTTCTTCAGAAAATACATTTGGATCCGAATTTTGAAGAAATATGGACTTAAAGCACTGGATTCGGATCCAGAATTGATTTTGAATATATCCATGTGGAATTTAATCCAGAGAATCTGAAGAATAATTGAAATTTAGCCTCAGTTTTCTCAGAAAATGGAATCAGGGGCAAAAAAAGGTCATTTTGTAAATTTTTGAAAAATTTAGGGTGTTCACAGAATTATTGAAAATTGATAAAGAATTTAACGAAGAGATTCTGCTTGATCCTGCCTTCATATGGGATCTTTAAAGTGAGATGAGAATGTTCATTTGAAAAACTAGTGAAAATTCATTTTAGGGGAGAGGATCAACCAAAAGGTTAATTTTGAAGAATGATTAACACGAGGGTTGATTTTGAAGAATGATCAACACGAGGGCTGATTTTAAAGAGTAATC
This sequence comes from Nuphar pumila, assembly GCF_984573655.1. Classification (NCBI taxonomy): domain Eukaryota; kingdom Viridiplantae; phylum Streptophyta; class Magnoliopsida; order Nymphaeales; family Nymphaeaceae; genus Nuphar; species Nuphar pumila. Next base: position 46,991,181 of record NC_143260.1, on the reverse strand, counting down.
AAAGAAAGTGCAGTAGGATCGAGGCAATGAGCACTAGAGGGGGGGTGAATAGTGCTTTTAAATATCATCTACAGAATTTTGACGGATTTTGCAATTCGCAAAGCAATCACACAAAGAACATAATAATTTATCTTGGTTCGGTCTTTCCCGACCTACATCTAGTCCCCAAGCAAAACCAGCTTGACATTTCCACTATCAACCTTGTGTAACTACAAGATCATACAGACCAAATATGGTCCCACTTTCACTAACACACCTACTGAAAGCAAACAACTCCTTTAAACCAAGGAGTCCTTCCTTTTACAGAAAAATGAAATAAGTAACAACTTACAAACAACCTATGAGCCCTTCTTATGAATGCAAATGAGATGCAATTGGCTTTTGAGGTTGTTGAAATACTCAACTCACGAATTCACTGTCTCTCAAAGGAATTTGAGTGAAAAAATTGAAGTGAAAAATATCACGTGAGTGAGAAAATGAATATGAGTGAAAAGCAAATAGTAATTGATTCAAATTGATTGAATTGCAGTGCTTTTGAGTGTAAAATGCACTCATATTTATAGTTGAAATATTTCATAAGTTGAGGGTATGAAAGGGTGTCAAAACAGTCCATTTTGAATGATCAAAATGTTTGAAAAATGAAAAGATACGTCTTTTTAAGGTTTCAAAAAAAAATGGCAAAATTAGTCAACTGGAACAGTAGTTAGTCGATTGATAATTAGCTATTAGTAGACTGACAGTTATCGTCGGTCGACTGATCTATTTATCGAACTGTTTGAAAATCTGAAGTTTTGAAACTTAGTCGACTAGAGAAAAAATTAGTCGACTGATAATATCATTAGTAGACTGAAAAACCTTTCAGTCGACTACTGCTAAATTTTTCTGAAAATACATGTTTTGTTTAGTTGACTGATAAAATCATTAGTCGTCTGCTGCTAAATTTCCAGAAAACAAACATTCTGTCTGCTCGACTGATAAAGTCATTAGTCGACTAATTTGACAAAAATGACATTTTGTTTAGAAAACTTGGCACGAAAGAATTAGTCGACTGGTGAGTCTATTGGTCGACTAATAAACACAAAAATTTAAGAAAAGAGTTTTCTAAAAAGATTTTCAAAAGACTTTTTAGCTGAAATGCAACCGAAATATGCACTCTAAGTAAGGCTCTTACAAGAATCTAAGACAGTTAACAAAATTTTACATTTGCACATAAGTCTTCAAAGATTTTGCATCGAGGTCTTCAATGCTTGTCATATTTCTTCATTGCCTTAGCTGAAATGCAGTTGATTCACTTGCTCATCATCAAAACCTTGTACTTGAAGTATCATGAACGACTTTATTGTCGTAACAATCTCCCCTTTTTTGATGATGACAAACTTAATCAAAGATGAAGCATTTAGATGCATAGATGGAGATTTTACTCCCCCAATCAATATGCTGCAAAACTTTAGAAGTTAGTACATTCAAAGCACATATATCACATATTGATTGGTTTGCATTTCCATCATTACTTCATGCATTTTTAAAACTTTTTCATAAATGCAATTTTCAATGCTTTCACATGATGTAATTTCCATGTCATGATGCAATATGCAATTTCTATCTTTTTCTCTTAATTTCTCATGTTTCTCGTACAAGTTTTCTCATGTTTCTCATGCAAGTTCTATCTTTTTCTCTTAATTTTACATGCAAGTTCTATCTTATCTTTTTCTCCCCCTTTGTCATAATAAAAAAGAGTAAGGGCAGAAATAGCATAAACAAAATATAAATTCAAGTTCAAAATATTACAACCCATAAAGTATCAAAGTTCAGTAAAGACAGAAAACAAAGATTAGAAGAGTTGGTTGAGCAACTCCTTGAGTTCAGTAATATCTTTCTGAATTGAAGAAAGTTGTTGAGTCTCATCTTCACGAAAATTGTGTTGATGCAGCTCCAAAGCTTCCAGTCGCTGCAAAACTTCATCATTGTCTTGACTAGTAGAAAATTTCTTTCGTTTTGCTTAAGATGAAGGTGTCACAGAAGATGGTGAGGGTTCAGAGATTGATGGTTCAGATGGTTCAGTTTGATCAAAGTTTAAAGGAAGCAGATATTTGATTTTCATACATTTAAAAATAATTTGATCAAAGTACTCCTTTTGTTCAATATATTTTTCATTGGTTAAGGAAACTTTGAAATATCTGAAAATACGAGTAAGAAGACATCCATACAAAAGAAATGGTTTTTGTTTCCACAAATTAGTAAAATACACGTTGGCCCAATTTACAGAAATATTTCCAAATAAGACATAAAGAGTCATAGATAGATCTGTGGAATAGTAATCAAAAGAACCAGTTTTAGGTAGAACATTGTGGGCAAGGATTCATCCAGCAATGCGTGCACGAGTTTGAAGATTGATATTTTTGAAAGGAGGACAATAAGGTGCACCGGGAAGAAGAATTTGTTCAAAAATTCTTTCATCATTAAGTTCAATAGTATTGAAAAGAGTGTCTGAAGGTGGAATTTCTAGGATTTGTTCAAGCATTTTAGAATCAAACTCAATTTCAACATCGCGAACAAGAGAGAAAAGAAATCCAGTTTCATGATCAATTTGTAAATTTGTGTAAAACAAGTGGATCAGAAAAGGATAATGAAGGGGGTCTGCATCAACATCAAAAAGATGTGAAATACCTGGAAATAATTCTCTGATTTTGTAACGAGAAAACAGGCGAAAGAGGACATTTCGGCCTGGTAAAATAGGAAGTGCAGAAATCGATCCAAAAGTATCATATAAAAGAGGATTTTGGAGTAGTCTGAGAGAAAATCCATGACGTGCTGGAGGTGTAGTTGGAGGAGAACTTTGTGCGGATACAGTCTTCTGACGAGGCATGGTTGAAATAGATTCACCAAAAAAAAATTTGCAGTTGCAGAGAATGATTGATCAACACAATCGTTGAGAAGAACAGTTGAAGATGGTGTTGATGTCGGCTTTAAAAAAAATGACGTCCGGCGGGAGGAAGATATTGTCTGACGTTTTGGCAGAGAACCAATGCAACTTTATGCAAAGAGAAAGATGTGCCTTCTACGATCAAGATCGTTGGTAGTGCGCAAAATAATTGATAGTAACAACCCACGAAAGAGATGTCAAGTTTTCACTGTTTTTAGGCAAGAGGGAAGAGACGAGGAGGAGTCCGTGGTGGATGACGGCAGGTGAGAGGAGGCTGCCACAAGGGGATTCCAGCGAGAACTGAAGAGGCACCGGTCACGGCAAGAAGATTATGGCGAAAAGTCAAGAGACTCCCTGTCACGGCCAGAAGATTCCGGCGAGGAGAGGTTTGAACGACACTCCGAGGGTTTTTCCGAAGAGAGAGAGGGTTTCGTTTTTCAAAGGGTTTCGTTTAAGAAAAATGAAAAGGTGCGTAAAAATGAAAAGATGCGTTAAAAACCAAGGGGTATTGGGTCCTTTTAAAAAAAAAAATTTAAAAATATCAGTCGACTAGATTTTTATCGGTCGACTAATAAGGTGTGACTCATTCTGTAAAATTTTTAAAGCATCAGTCGACTAGAAATTTATCGGTCGACTAATATGGTGCGATTTTGAGATTTTGTTCAAAAATCAGCATTTTATAAATCCAAAAATAAGCAAATGCCTAGTTCTCTCCTAATTCTCATAAAATCTTCATTTTTAAGTGGTTTAGTGAAGATATCGGCATGTTGTTCATTAGTGGAAATAAAATTTAACGAAATATCTCTTTTTAACACATGATCTCTTAAGAAATGATGTCTAACTTCAATATGCTTAGTTCTTGAGTGCTGAACAGGATTTTTCGAAAGATTTATAGCACTAGTGTTATCACAATAAATAGTTGTTGTGGAGTAATTGTGATCATCACAAAATTTTTCCTCTCTTGTGGTTTCTCTCTCTTCCTTCTCTTTTCCATTTCTAACCTCTATTTTCCTCCTTTTTGAAGGGAGGAAAATAAAAGAAAGAAAAGAAAGAGAGAAGAGAGAAGAGGAATTCTTTTGCGCGGTCTCACTTAACCTTGATTTGAAAGCTATTTAGAAATTTAACTCGCCTCCGTTTTGAAAATATTTGCGGGAAAATGGGGAGACGGGATTCGCTCGTCGGTACGAGGTTCGACCGTTCCTGGCGCCTTTACCCGGGGTAATCGAACCAAGGATTGAATCTTTGCCTTTTGCTTTGCCTAAATATAATATAAGAATTTATCCTAACTCTAAATGCACAAAGAATCATACTTGTGCAATGCAAGGATGTATGCTCTTTTGAAAAGAATATTTTTGGAAATTTTCAAGTATTCTGAGATGAATTTAGTAATGGAGTGAAGAAATGATTTGAATCTAACTTAGAACTTGAGATAGATCAGAGAAGTTCCAAGTTTTTGAAGTAAATCAGAGTTTGGAAGGATAGATCTCGACTTTGAGAAAGAATGATTTGAAGTTTTGAAATGAAAGGAAATGAAGTTTCAAAGTCGGAAATGGACTTTGAATTTTGAACTTGAATTTAGGAAAGGAAATGAATACTTGAGAGGGAATTGAATTTAGATTTTGAAGTTTGAATTTGGAATGGACTGAAAAAATCAAATGGTATTTAAGAATAGAAATGGATTTAAGAGATTCAGATTAGATCCGAAAATGGAATTAGAATCTAGAATTGGAATTGGATTCCGGATCCTAAACAGAATGGGATCCGAGATTTGAAATCCAAGATGGACTTGGGTTCTGGATCCTAAAATGGAGTGGATCTGAAGTCTGAGATCCAAATGTAGAATTGGGTTCTGGATCCTAAGATGGATTTGGATCTGAAGTCTAAGATCCAAAGTAGAGTTGGACTCTGGATCCTAAGATGGATTTGGATCTGAAGTCTGAGATCCAATGTAGAGTTGGACTCTGGATCCTAAGATGGATTTGGATCTGAAGTCTAAGATCCAATGTAGAGCTGGACTCTGGATCTTAAGATAGATTTGGATCTGAAGTCTGAGATTCAATGTAGAGTTGGACTCTGGATCCTAAGATGGATTTGGATCTGAAGTCTGAGATCCAATGTGAAATTGGATTCTGGATCATATAAGAAAATTGGATCTGAAGTCTAAGATCCAAAGTGAAATTGGAGTCTGGATTCTAAGGAGGAATTGGATCTGAAATCTGAGATCCAATTTGAGTGTTGAATCCTGGATCCTAAAATGAATTTGGAGTTTGTTAAATTCAGAAGATGAATCAAGAACTTTCAGATTTGAATTGAGCTTGAAAAATGAATTTTAGAATTTGAATTTTGAATATACAAATGAATTTCAAAGTCAATTTAGACTTTGAATTTTGAATTTGGAATCAGAAAATGAATCAGAAATTTCAAAGTTTGAACTTTGAAATTGAATTTTTGAATTTAATTTGGAAATTTAAAGTTTGAATACAAAAATGAATTTGGAATTTCAAAGTCAAATTGGACTTTGAATTTGAGATAGAATTTGGAATTTGAAATACGAGATGATTCTGAAGTTTCAAAGTCAAATGGGACCTTGAAATTGAATTCTTGAAAAAATAGAGTTGAATTTGAATTTATGAATAGGATTTGATCTGAGAAATGAAGAAAAGAATCACTTGGATTTATGAAAAAAGAATTTTTTTAAAATATGATGCAATTCTATCCTAAGTGATGAATGAATTTTAAATTTTGAAATTGGATTTTGAAAAGCTATTCCATTCTTTAAATGAATTAAAATAAGATTGAGGATATAATACATCCTTGACTATGGTCATTGAATGTATTATATAATAATCTATATTTAAATTCAGGTGAAGGATGAAACACATTTGGTGCTTTTATAGAATTTAAAGTGAAATTAACTTTCAATATACCCTGACTATGGCCATTGGTATATATTTTGAATTAATTTTAAGTTAAATTCTAATAAAAGAAGAAAATATTTAAGGAAAATATGATGAATTTTGAAAACGGATCCAGTGTTATTTCGTAGAAGATAAAGATCCTAAGTCTTGTTTACACCCTGACTATGGCCATTGATGTAAATCATCAACTTAAGACCAATTACCTCTTATGAAACGGTGCACGTGTGTGAACACCCCAAATTTTTCAAAATTTTTAAATATTCCCTTTTTGCCCCTAAATTCATTTTTTGAGTAAATGAGTCATTTTAAATCTAAAATTCCAGTTCACTTCTCTATTTTTATTGAAATTAAATTCATTTTATATGTTTAAATTGATTTCAGATCTGGATCCATTGTCCAGATCCAAATCTGAATCTCCTTGTTCAAATTTTAAATTAAAATTATAGAAAATACCAAAAATAGCCTTTAAATAGCTCGGATAGTCCGCTCGACATCCGTTTGGGTCCATCACATTGTATTTCTCGATTCGAGTGTCAAAATTCAAACATTTTCTCAAAACCTGGATCCAAACCCATTCTTTTGAAGAAATTTCCCCGAAATGGTCGAAAATTCTCAGAAAAATACTTTTGCAAATATTTCTCAGGAAAATACAAAAAATTAGTGTTTAAAACTTAGTTTTCTTTTAAAATCTTAGTTTTCTACTACAAAAATACAAAAAAATAAAAATACTCAGGAAAAAATCAAAAAAATTCAAAAATAAAGGAAGAAAATCGCAAAATGGTTTTTAGAAACCTGTTTTTAAGAAAACTTTTTAAAGAGGCCCTTCTATGGAAAAACGGTATTTTCATTTAAAAGTCGAGTTAGGGTTTTGAAAACCCTAACTCTCACCTTCTCCTTTTTTGTTCCCCCTCTCAGCCGCCTCTCTCTCTCCTCCATGGCCAAACCCTCCATCTTCGACCCTCCATCGCACAACCCCTTTTTCTTCCTCCACCGATCTCTAACCAACCTTTTTCCCGATTCTTCGACCCTCCTCTTTAAAATCAGGAAAGGAAGAAATCCCCAAACCATCCGTTTCCACCCTTCCACAGCCCCTCCTCTTCACAAGATCGTCTTCACCCCTCCCCTTTCCTGTACATAACCCTCTCTTTTCTTCACGATCGCCTCTCACCCCCGCATCCCTCTTCTAAGCATATCGCCCCTCTTCTTCTCGGCTGATTCTAAAAGGAACTCCACAGTCGAATCCCTCCTCTGTCACCATCTCAACAGAGGAAGAAGGAGGCAGATCAATCCCCCTTGTAGCAATCGGCTTCTGAGCGATCAAAACCACAAGAGCCCCACAACAGACCATTCCTTCACCTCTCCTTCAGAGCTCCTGCTTTAATCGACAAACAAGCATTAATCTTCAGCTGTCAGCAAAAACAACAAAAGCGATAAACTATGTTTCGACTTCAGCAACAGGAGGAATCCCGATTCCCTCTTCCAAATCAGGTAAGATTCCTTTCTTCTTCCTATAAATTTTGATTTTCCCCTAATTCTCATGTTTTGACCCCATTAAGGCACACCCTATAAACCCGATCTGCATATAGCAGCGTCGGTTTACGCAGTGCTACATCAAAGAGACGATTGTGTTCCAACACTTCTTTTTTTTCTTACAAATCATTGTATCTTTGCTTTCTTTTGTTATTTTCTCTTCTCTTCGTTCTTTTTCTTTTATATACATTCCAGTATATCACTCTCGATCATGCCATTTTTACATTCTTACAAAGGGAGATTGGGAAATGTTGATTCATTGTGGCAGTATGGGTTTCCTGAACGTGCCTCCTTTGCAAATGGTAAACCTGAAATCGCTAATTCATTGTTACAAGTTGCCTATCTCCCTAAGATTACTATTCTGCAATTTCCGGTTGAGAAATATATTCCATTTTTGATAATTTTTGTATTATGCAATGTTAAAAGGCTATATCTAAATCCTTACCTTGTTCTGTTTTTTTTTTATCGTTATGGCTTTTAGATTCATATGTGTTTCGCTTTGATCGAGTATGACCAGATGCCTCCATTACATCTCCATGGGCTCAATCCCCCTTTTCTTTCGTCAACATCCATCATTTGGGGCACTAAATGATAAAATCGTGTAATGTTGATAATTGATGCTTGTTTCCATACAACTGCATCAATGATAACTTCATTCAACACTTTTGGAGCTAATGGAATATTGCAGACTCAGAACAGGTGGTTACAAAATCCAGCATCCATGCTGAATCTGGAGCAAAACCACCATGGGACCCTTCAGACGGCATCTATTCCTATGTTCAATTCAATGATTTGGGAATTGGACTGAGTTTTCATCATGCTTTCAGCATAATGACGTCCAACAACCCCAGGATATTTTATATTGTTATGATTGAGGTTCTCTTCAGTAGGCTCTAATAATATGCCCCATCCTACGATGGTAAGTCATTTCTCCAGGACACATATTGCATGCTTTTTCTTTCTTTCTTTTTTTCTTACCACAATATACCAGTTGCACTTGTACACTTGCGTATACTCTGTGCACATTCTCCCTCATCACATTGCATGTTATCATCTGCAACATCGCACCTCCACTGCACTTTGACTGGTAGCCTCATCACAGTTCACAACATCATTACCATAACACCATCATTAAAGACCATATCAGGTCATATTACATGCTGGTCTTTGTTAATATCATAAGACATTATCATGGAAATGCATTCCTCCTGTTAGAAGTTATGTGCAGTGCATGTCCATCAATTGCCAAACCAGTTTGTCGATCTGATTTGATTGCATTGTGTGGATCTATCACTATTTGTTTAGTTCAGCAGATTCATAAGCTGTTGAAATTTTTTTTTTCTGTACAGGGACATGGGTGCGTGTATTTGAAGAAGAACGGATGCTCATAGTTAGAATTCCACTATCTCTTAAATGCCATTGCTTACAAGGCAATGTGTTTTCATTCTGCAGATACCAATTCCTTGCCACTGCTCACAGGGCAATGTGCTTTCATGAACTACTTTTATTTTGTTTACATTCTGCAGATGTCCATTGATTGCCATTGCTTACAGGGCAATGTGTTTTCATAAATTACTTTTACTTGCTTACATTCTACCGATGTCCATTAATTGCCATCGCTTACAGGGCAATGTATTTTCATGAATTACTTTTTTTATTTACTTACGCTCTGCAGATGTCCATTGATGTCCTTGATAATGTGAGGAATCTGAAATCTTTGTTTTGTTATTCCCCTTTCCTGATTATTCGGTTCCTTGCTTATTATTATTATTATTATTTTTTTCTGTTCTTCTTTACTTTGCCACATTCAGCACGTTCATGTGGATTTTACCAATATATATATATATATATATATATATATATATGGCCAATTCTTTTCCTTATTTTGTTTTATGAATGGCATCCACGACACAATCCTCATATTAGCCTAGCAAAATTCAGTTATGCAGCATCTTACAGACCTCCCACATGGGTTACAGGTAGTTGGTTTCTGTCTGTCTATTTTGTTCTTTGTTAGGGCATGACCAGCACATGCGTGGGAACTGATTTTCCCTTGCCATCATATGTGTCGATTGTTGAGTGCCAAAGACAACCATTTTCCTTGGCTGTTGGGCTAAATTTGTCTCTGTTTTGCACTCCAGCACTTACCATCCATTCATCACCCTTGTTATCATGTGGCAACATTTCCCATTTCCGGCCTCACAACGTGCAGGGCCTTCATAGCAGTTTGTAAAATTTTCTGCAAAAGGCACTATGCATTGTTCCCCTTTCCATACCCCCTGCCATGAGTGTCTCAAACGACACTCTGTTGTTACCAGCCCAATAACATCCCTTGCACAATGCTTTTGTGTTCCCATGTAGATATAGCTCACTACTGGTATCGCTGCACTTGTATAGTTCCTTCTTATTTGCCATTTCGCCTATGTACACATGCGTATATATATGTATGTACATTCATATATGTATATCTGTATGCATATAAATATACAAATAAATATATATATACATATATATATAAATGTATGTATATAAGTGTATATCATTTTCATCTTTCTACACTTTAGGTCTTAAATATCTTTGCCTATGATCAATTTTACCATTGGCATCTTTTGAGATACATGTGACATGTACAAAATCTCCTCTAAATTTTCATACTAACCAAGCGTCTTTTTGTAGGGAATACATGAAGAATATCACTACTTGGAATGATGAATTCAAAATATGTTGTAATAGTTAGATTTTAAATGAGAATTTACATTTCTTGTTTTAGATAGAATGAATGAGCATGATAAATGTCATAAATTACTTGTTCTTCATGCATTTTTCTTTTATTTTTCAAAATTCACAAAATGGTGAAACACGAATGGCACGTGCACCATTTCGTAAGAGGTAAATTAATACTAAGTTGATGATCCACATCAATGGCCATAGTCAGGGTGTGGACAAAACTTAGGATTTTTATCTTTTACGAAATAACACTGGATCCACATTGGATCCATTTTTCAAAATCCATCATATTTCCTTAAATGTTTTCTTCTTTTATTAGAATTTAACTTAAAATTGACTCAAAATATATACCAATGGCCATAGTCAGGGTATATTGAGAGTTAATTTCATTTTAAATTCTATAAAAGCACCAAATGTATTTTTATTCTTCTCTTGAATTTAAATATAGATTATTATGTAATACATTCAATGACCATAGTCAAGGATGTATTATATTTTCAATCTTATTTTAATTCATTTGAAGAATGGAATAGCTTTTCAAAATCTAATTTTAAAAATTTTAATTCATTCATCATTTAGATAGAACTGCATCATATTTTCCAAATTCCCTTTTCAAAAACTCCAAGTGATGTAAATATCTTCCTCAATCCATCTTCAATTCCTATAAAAACCAATTCATCCTTTCATTTTCAAATTCAATTTCATTTTCAATCTCAAAGTTCAATTTAACTTTGAGATTTCGAAGTCATTTTTATATTCAAATTCAAATCAGATTTCAAAGTTCAATTTGACTTTGAAATTCCAAATTCGTTTTATATTCAAAAATCTAATCAAACTCAAAATTCAATTCTAACTTTGAGATTTTTTATTCATCTTCTAAATTCAAAAATTCAAGGTCTAATTTGACTTTGAAATTTGTTTGTATATTCAAATTCTAAATTTCATTTCTCAAGTTCAATTTTAAACTTGGAAGTTCTTGATTCATCTCCTAAATGTAAACTCCAAATCCATTTTAGGATTTAGGATTCAGGATTCAACACTCATATTGAATCTCAGACTTCAGATCCAATTCCACTTTAGGATCCAACATCCAATTTCACTTTGGATCTTAGACTTCAGATCCAATTTCCTTATAGGATCCAGAATCCAATTTCACATTGGATCTCAGACTTCAGATCCACATCCATGTTAGGATCCAGAACCCAACTCTACATTGGATCTCAGACTTCAGATCCAAATCCATCTTAGGATCCAGAACCCAATTCTACATTTGGATCTCAGACCTCAGATCCAAATCCCTCTTAGGATCTAGAACCCAATTTTATATCGGATCTCAGATTTCAGATTTTAAATCCATCTTTAGATCCAATTCCATTCCCAATTCTAGATTTCAAAACCAATTCTATTTTCAGATCTCATCCAAAACTCCCTAAATCCATTTCTATTCTTAAATACCATTTGATTATCTCAGATCCATTCCAAACTTAAAAATCCAAATTCAATTCCATCTCAAATATTCATTTCCTTTCCTAAATTCAAATTCAAATTCAAAATCCATTTTTGACTTTGAAACTTCATTTCCTTTCATTTTAAAGCTTCAAGTCATTCCTTCTCATTTACTCTTCCAAACTCTGATTTACTTCAAAAACTTAGAACTTCTCTGATCTATCTCAAGTTCTAAGTTAGATTCAATCATTTCTTCACTCCTTTACCAAGTTCATCTCAGAATACTTGGAAATTTTCAAAACATTCTTTTCAAAAGGAGCATACATTCTTGCATTGCACAAGCATGATTCTCTGTGCATTTAGACCTTTAGGATAAATTCTTAGATTATATCTAGGCAAAGCAAAAGGCATAGATTCGATCCTTGGTTCGATTACCCCTGGTAAAGGCGCCAGGAACGGTCGAACCTCGTACCGACGAGCGAATCCCGTCTCTCCATTTTCCCGCAATATTTTCAAAACGGAGGCGAGTTAAATTTCTAAATATTTTCAAATCAAGGTCAAGTAAAAACCCGCAAAAGAGTTCCTCTTCTCTCTCTCTTTCTTTCTTTTCTCTTCTCTCTTTCTTTTCTTTCTTTTATTTTTCTCCCTTCAAAAAGGAGGAAAATAAAGGTTAGAAAAGGGAAAGAGAAGGAAGAGAGAGAAACCATAAAGAGAGGAAAAATTTTGCGATGATCACAACGTGCCATTCGTGTTTCACCATAGTGAGATTTTGAAAAATAAAGGTAAAAAGCATAAAAACAAGCAATTCATGATAGTTACAATGCTCATTCATTCTATCTAAAACTGGAAATGTAAATTCTCATTAATATCTAACTATTACAATACATGAAATTGAATTTACAACTCCAAGTAATGATCTTTTCCTCATATTCTCCTGCAAAACACTTGGTTAGTATGGAAAATAGAAGAGAGATGGCATATATCACATAGATTTCAGAGATGCAAGCGATGAGACACTCATATACCTACCTTGTGCTTAACTTTTAATGAAACAATATGGATGATCTAAGATATGGAAGGATAGCCAAATGTGTTTTATATGTATATATATATGTATATATATATGTATATATATATGTATATATATATATATGTATGTATGTATATATATATATATATATGTATGTATGTATATATATATATATATATATGTATAACATGGATATAAAGTAGGTGAGTGGCAGATGTATATATAGTGACAACATAGGTGATGGAAAGTGATGGACTGTTGCAAGAACATGTGAAAATGTATTAAAAGATGTTAAAATGGATGGTGCTGTTATGAGGGGTAAGGTGATCAATGAATGCATAGGTTGTTGCTGTGGAGAGGTGCAGAGGATACTGCTAATGAACAGCCTATTGTTGTTATAGCATACATAGGACTCGCAGTAGGTGAAGATGTCAGCTGCTAGGTGCATTAATATGGTATGTGGCTAAATAATGAAGGTGATGCAGGCCGATTGAAGTGCGTCGGCTATTTGTGAGAGTATTGGCGAGAAGGGAAATGAAAGACAGCAGGAACCTCAACAATGCTTGCTGAGTGGAGAAGGTGCAGTAAGTGGTGGTGGGTGATAGTGAATGAAGGGTGCTAATAGTGATGGTGACTGTAGTTGCAGGTGTAATCTTGGCAAGTAATGAGAGATATACATGGTATTGTTAGTATGCTGATAAGTAACAAATGCAAAAACTATGATGAGTATTAGATATAACATCAGAACCTGTTAGCAACTAATGCAAGTGAAAAGAATTAATTGTTATGAAGACAGTGCTGTAACAGATGACGAAAGTAAATGGGGATACGCAGTGTTGTGCGATGCAAGATGTGATGCAAAGTAACAAAAGTAGTACACAAGGTTGTATATATAAAAAAAATGAGTGTCATAGGTATAGCATAATCCCTAACAATGAGTTTGATTACTGGACACACGCAAGAGATGGTTAGGATGCCAGACAAAATGCAAAATATTAGGTGTAATGCAGGTGTTGACATGGAAATGCCAACGTGCTGGAAATCTGGAAGTACGACAGTGAATGTTAAACTGTTGTATATGGAACATAACATGGTTTGGGCATAGGGGCTGGCGCAGCAAGGTGTCGCTTCGGCTTGTGCTATAGAGTGACATGGTGGTGGCAATTTATAATGAAGTAGTGCTATTATAACAAGCAAGTGGAATGCTGAAATTGCAGCATCGCCCAATAGTTTTTCAATACATACTGAATTTAAAACTCCTGCAAGCTCCACAGGTTCTCCTGTTAATTTTCTGGGCAACATTTCTATTCAGTCTGGACTTTATACTCAGATTCTCCCAACAGATTCCCTACCAAATTACTTATGAAAGTCTCACAAACATCATACAAACTTTTTCTTTGATAATAGTTAGCCTGCAACCTGAAAATGATGGACGTATCCTCTCAAGGGTTTGGGAAGAACAGGCAATACTTCTGTTTTGCCAACAAAAATTTGTATCCTTCCTTCATGATTTAATAAGCATTACAGACAAGCTTGGGACTAAAACTTTGCAGAAGCTCAAAAAAAAAAAATTTTTTTGATCAGAACCAGAGATGTGCGAAATTTCTGTCATTCGTCCCCCGCTCTTGTACATGTCTATTAGGATCAGACTGAAACATGTCATACAACAAAACATAATCTGGAACATCTGTTTTTAAAAAAAAAAATCATTGATTTAAGTTTCTCAGATCAAGTGGTGATTCAACACGTATACATGATATCCTGTCTTCTGTGATCGTTGTTATTAAGAGGCCATATGCCTACAATGAAAATGACATGCAGGACGTGGCTGAATGGAGTCTTATTGCTGAAATATATAGGTAGCTGCGGGAACTGATTGAGGCTACCAGTGAATGAGAATGCCAACTTGCGAGCTTGTTGCTCTCTTTTGAGGAGGGTACTTACTAAGTCCCCATTCATACTTGTATTGACATCTCCCACCTGGATTCAATTAGGCTTGCTAATTAACCAGATCCACGGATTTGTAAATTATACCAAGCTAATTTGGATACAATTGGGCTGCAACAGAGAGATGAAATCATAATTCTAAACTAAATCAAAGGGGAATAATAATGTTAAAAGAAATCAAACACTTAGACAGAATATGGCTGAGTAGATGGATCACAAACAACAATACATGAAAAAATGAAAAGAATGTGATGAAAGTATGGATCGTGGTAAAAAAAAATATAATATACAGACACTGTATGCAAAACGTTCAACCCAACAAGGTTTTGATCTATGGATGCAGGTATCCTAAACCCGATATGACAATTTGAAGCAGAGGTGTACTAGATGAAGATCATCCGGTGCCATTTGGGGAAGACGTGAATAGTCATTACGTGCCACCAATGAAATGCAGGGGATCATAATTGAACAAATTACAGAAAAGCATGTTTTGTAGCAGCCATTGATCCAGCTCTGCGTTTGGACAAGGAGATGTCCTCTATGGTGTCTCAATAGAATCGCAGAAAACAATGACCAGTATTATGGCTTAGACCAGACCATTTTTTCTGTATATCTTCTTATATGCCTAATTTCTCAAACTATTTTAAGATCTTCAGAAGCACAAACAAAACTCTTTCTCATAACCCTATTAGTTAGGAATCCGTAACCCATATCAAGCAAAACTAAAACATAAATAATTGAAGGATAGACATTACATACCTCACTCCTCTTAATACAACCTTTTGAGAGTTGTGAATCGTCATATGTCAAGAGGTAGAATGCGATTGAAAATTCATTAATCCGAATAAAAAAAATATCATCAAATATTACTAAAATTGAAAGATCAAGTGCCCAATATATAGTTTCGATATAAACTTCAAAGATGAATGGGAAATCCACAAAAAAAGGGGAATATCTGGAATAGAAGAGCATACTCCATCATCGAGCACTATTTAAAACCAGGAGGCAAATGCAGACTAGATAACCCGATTAAAAAGGAAAGAAGCATGGAAACAAAACAGAAAAATAAAAAATATATAATAATAATATCGGAATCGGAGGATTCCTATTGATATTGCATTGAGGTAGGCTGATCTGCTATAAGCAGATCGGCCTTTCCACGGATGCTCTTGATGGGGCAAAACCAGAAGAAGAAAAGAAAAAAAAAAGTCAGAAAGAAAATACAAGGGAGCGACTCTTACCTTATTTGCCAGAATTCGGAGGGAAGTAGGAAGGCCTTCTTTTGCAATTCAGGGAGGAAGGGATCAAAGGAAAAAACCAAGAAGAAGAGGTTGTGGATGAAAGGGCGATGAAAATGGATGAAGTAGATCGATATTGGCCGATGATGCCCCTCAGCAGAGATCCCCACCCTTCAGAGGCTGGGATGCCTCTTCTTTAAAGAGAGTCGCTGGCCCGTTTGTTGAAGATGGAAGGCTGACAGAAGAAGAAACTGTTGAAGATGGAGGGTAGGAGTGAAAGGGAAGAGTGCGCGGGAGATGGCCGTTAAGAAAAAAAAATTCAAATTTCCCAATGGAGGTTCCCTTTGCAGACTTTTTCTAAAAAGTGGCTTTTGGTTTTCAAAAAGAGGTTTTAAGAGAGGTTTTTAGCAAAGTTCAACTTTTTTTCAAAATTTTAAAACCATTTGTTTTCCTTATTTTTTTCCCATTTTTTTTATTTTTGTGTCGTTTTTCCAATTTTTTTTGTATTTTTGTAATAAAAAACTAAGATTTTTATGAAAACAAAGTTTAAACACTAAATTTTTGTATTTTTCTGAGAAATATTAAAAAAAATGTTTTCCCGAGAATTTCAGGCCATTTTGGGGAAAATTCTTTAGAATAATGAGTTCGGACCTAAGTTTTGAGAAAATGTTCGAGGTTTGAAACTCGAATCGAGAAATATAACGTGATGGATCCAAACGGATGTTGGAGGTACTGTTCGAGCTATTCAAAAAACTATTTTTGGTATTTTCTGTAATTTAAATTTAAAATTTGGACAATGAGACTCAGATTTGGATCTGGACAATGGATCCAGATCCTAAATCAATTAAAACATATAGAATGAATTTAATTTCAGTAAAACTTGAGAAATGAACTGGAATTTAGATTTAAAAATGACTCAATTTCTCAAAAAATGATATCAGGGGCAAAAAGAGAATATTTAAAAGATTTTGAAAAATTTGGGGTGTTTACAGATGCCCCTCTTTGCTACTAAGCCGGTTGAAAGCCGAGCTTAGTGGCAAAGATAACACTCCAAATTTTGAAAATTCCTCAGTCAGCAGTTCTGAACTGGGTGTGGAAGAATTTATTTGAAAGACATGGTTTTTCAGGTTTAAAACTTTATCCTTGAATGGCTTTTGGAAGACGAAACCCTCGAAAGTGATATGACTGAGTAGAAAATGAAGAAATCGTGATGGGATTTTGAGTGAAGATCCCGAAATGATGAAAGATAAGAATTTTGATCAAGTCTCATGGGTGAGACAAAATCAACTTTTCAGAATGACTCAGGTTTAGCCCTTAACTTGGATGGGAGGAATATATCTCAAAATAATCTGAATGGGGAAAGGAATATATGATGACCTTGATGGGACATTTTTGGCAAATGTCTCATGAGATGAAGCTCAAGCAAGATCTTGTCCTAGATGGATATACAAGGCATGGATTCCTCGATGGGAAGAACCATGATGGGATTGGAGGGAAACACCTCGTCGAAACGAGGGAAACTCGTTGGAACAAGATTCAGGTTTAACCAAAACCAGAAAAGGAAGACACCTCGAGGGTACGAGGTTCAGACTTAACCCTTAACCTGAAGGGGGCGACCATACGGAATCCTCGAGTGAAGAGACCATGATGGGACTTTTGGAGTTTGGACGAACAAATTCGAAAGGAGGTTTGCAAAAGGAGGAAGATAAAATTCCCTGAAGCTCTGAAAAGGAATGGTCTTGGGCGCCTCATTGTTGGGACTGAAATAGCTTTTGAATTTAATGACCTCTCAAGGACAGTACAGGTTTTGACCCTTAACCTGAGTGGGAACAACCATACGGATTTCTCCAAACCTTGATGGGACAGGAGAGATATTTCAACTGAATGGGGTAACTCTTCTGGAAGATATAAACAACGCTAGGTTGCACCAAAATGGATATTGAATATTTATTTCATTCTTGGAATATCTAGAAAATTTTGCCAATAAGATAAATTTATAGTTGACTTCAACGCTTGAAAATGTGCACATGTGTGCAAAGATATTCCCTCTTTTACCCAGAGTATTTCCTCCAACGAGGTTAACTCCTCGGTTTTAAGAGTCAAATTCAAAATTTTAGCGCTGATGATTTTCTTCAAGGAAGCTATCTATTTCCTTGATATGAGAAGAGAAGAAATATTCTCAATTTCATAAAAGCAAGTAAAGAAAAGATATTGATAACAGATATTTTGCATAAGAAAGGATGACTTCTGGCAATTTAGGCAGTTTGATATCTGAGCGTTTTCTCATGATGATCTTTTTGCACTCTTTTTGAGTCATTGAACTTTTTCGGGCTTTTTACATCATCCTTCATTTGGATGTGTCCTGACTTTTCTCTCTTTTTCAGTGAAGGATACGTCACAAACTCCTTCATCTCGGAGATGCTCCGATCCTTCTTTTTCTCAGGGATTATATACGATGGTATTGGCTCAAAGGTCTTTAGATGATAGCAGAAATCAAATATCATTTAGGGTTTGTCGGTAGGTCCATCACACTCGCCTTCATCTCGACGGTGATCTGAACTTTCCTTGGAAGGATCCTTCACAAACTCCTTCATCTCGGTAGATTATCCAAATCTTCTTTGGCCCCGGGGGTCTGCTCGCATATTCGCCATCATCTTGACGACAATTGAGAGATCCCTTTTGCAGATATTTGATTGCAGCTTTAAACTGGATAAGGAGATATGGATTAAGTGGATTCTTTTATGGCTCAGGATATTTTCACTGCCTAATTGCCAGAAAATCGTCTTTAAACATGCACCATAGCTATGATCAATATCAATTCGCTTCCGGCTTTTCAATGTCATCGAATATTTCTTTCGCCAATCATACCGAGGATATTTCTTTCACCCTTTTGATTGATCAAACAGGGAAAAGATTTGAATTTTACCTCTTTTTCGCAAAAAGTTTCACCTTTTATAAAGAAAATACTAGAGGTAATCTGAGGTAATTCTTTTGTGCAGTAAGAATATTGGAATCAACAAATACTTTTAGCAAATTGGCAAATTTTTCATGAATTCTTTGTGAAATAATCACTCAATATAGATTTTGATACGACCTTTAGTTGCAATTTATGATTTTGGACATTCTGACAAATAAATTGGGATCTTTCATTTAACGACCAATGAAGGAGCTGGAACGTTTCATTTAACGACCAGAAAAAAACTCAAAACTTTCATTTAGCGACCAACTTAGGAACTGAAACATTTCATTTAACGACCAGTGAAAACTGGGACATTTTATTTAACGACCAGCGAAGTAGCTGAGACATTTCATTTAACGACCAGCGAAGTAGCTGGTGTGAGTTTTAGGAAAACCCTTTTCAAAACAATATTTTTTAATGAAAATCTAATGAAAGCCAGACACCAAAAATATAAAAGCCGGCTCGCACGAGTGGTGGAGTCCGGGTCGATCTCAGGGAATGGGAGATACTTGTTATCAACACACACAACTATGCTACTCTTTATTGCCCAAAGAAAAAAAATTAAAGAATAACTAAAGCGTGTTTCCCTACACAGAGGGCTTAAATGAATAAAAGAATAAAAACGGCCTTATTACAACCCAATGAATTGAATAAAATAAAATAAAAGCCTAGTCTAAAAAAAAAAGCAAGAGTCTTCAGTGCTTAAGGCTTTGGTGGTCCCTTTCTGTCCCTTCCAGGTTGAACACTTTGGTATGGTTTGATTCAGGGTCCTCTGAGGGCTCCCTTGAGGGCACTTCGGAGGGTCTAAGGGTACCTTTTAGAGACCTCGGAGGGCTCTTCAGGGGCACAAAAATGATCTCTTTGCACATCCAATGCTTCCCTGCAAAACAGAAATCAAGCAAACGCAGCAGCAACAAGGAAGCTAAACTAAATCTAAAATGAGAAATCAGTAAAAAGAATCAAACTCACTAACTGCCTACACTAGAAGACACATTCGCATAACAAATTAACAAATTACGAATAGGAAAGAATCAACGTGTACACTAAAAACTATTTATGAATTCAACTTGAACAACTTTAACTAACTAATTACTAAAAAAATATCATAAATTAGACTAACTAATCTACCCATGAATAATCCAGCACTAAGAAATCACTAACTTAAAAACATGAATCAATACAAAACAATAACGATCTGCACTAATAAATTTCAACTATGTAACAAGAAAAAGAAAAACAACCCTAAATCTAACTAAGAAGCAACTAACGGATTATGTAAAAAAAATACATGGACCATGAAACCGCTAATGCAATGCAATGTACTAATTCTGTACTACTCTAACTCAAGTAACTCAGCCTCAAGACCTAACTTATGTAATCAGTAACATTAATTTCTACAACTCTAAATATAACCTAACGTCAATGCACCTTCAAATGCTTTTGCAACACAAAAACTAAATATAATAACTATATTGACAACTAACTAAGAATTACGGCTATATAAAAAAAATTTATTAATGCATTAAATCAAAGGAAACTAGTCAAGCAAACACAAATTAAACCTTGCCTACTAAAAGAATTCACGTGCTATGTGAAAAAGGCTACAAAAAAATAGAACTAACTTTATAGAAGTAAGCCTTGCAGATGACAACACCAACTTACATACTAATTAATTATTCTAAGACACGATGATGCAAGGAAGAAAGAAAGAAGGAACGCTGCTGATAAAATACTGTGCACTAAGCAGACGCTAATATAAAAAAATATGACACACGTTATTTTTTTTCTTTTCTGATTTTTTTTCAGATGATGCTCAACATATGCTATGCAAATCTAAGATGCAGTATGCTAATGCAATGCTACACAACTCACTAAACTATGAAAAGAAAAGAGAAACACACAGTAACATAAGGGAAGAAAGAGAAAGGAAACAAAATGATGGTGGACTCGGCTGGACTGGTTGAGGGAAGAACGGTCTCTCCCTATATCAGATCATCACGCTGCCTCCCTTTTGCTGAAGGAAGAAGAGGAACCCGCCGGCTAGAAAGAAGAAAAAGAAGAAGAAGAAGAAGAAGAAGAAGAAGAAGAGGGGAAAGAAGAACCGGCTGAAGGGAGAGAGAGAGAGGAGGAAAGGAAGAGGAGAGGGCAAGAATAGGGAGGTAGAGAGAGAGAGGCGTGAACTCCAACCAGGGAAAAAACGTCCCTTTTTTCAGCTGTAGAAGACTACTTATAATATTAAATTAGGGTAAAGCAAATTTTTCAAAACCAGTCCCACACTTTTCAATAGTTTTCAAAAGACTCACTTTTAGCAAGACATATTTTATTGTCTAAAAAGAAAACTTCCTAAACTAATTAAAAATTACAAATTAGCTAATACAAACCTAAGCTAACTAAACTACTATTAATAAAATCTAAATCTAATAAAAATACTAAAACCGTAGAGAAAGCGTTGAAAACTCGATTTTCTGATAAAACTTGATTCAATGCAATTTCTCAGAACTAACAATAAAAATGGGTTTTTAGAGCGATTTTTAACACGGATCATGCATAAATAATGATTAATAAAATGCAAATATTATGCATGATCAGTAGCTGGGACATTTCATTTAACGACCAACGAAGGAGTTTGAACATTTCATTTAACGACCAACGAAGTAGCTGGGACATTTTATTTAATCATTTAACGACCAACGAAGTAGTTGGGACATTTTATTTAATCATTTAACGACTAGCGAAGTAGCTGGGACATTTCATTTAATCATTTAACGACCAACGAAGTAACTGGGACATTTCATTTAATCATTTAACGACCAGCGAAGTAGCTGGGACATTTCATTTAATCATTTAACGACCAGCGAAGTAGCTGGGACATTTCATTTAATCATTTAACGACCAGCGAAGTAGCTGGGACATTTCATTTAATCATTTAACGACCAGCGAAGTAGCTGGGACATTTCATTTAATCATTTAACGACCCTTGATTTAATGATTTGATCTAAGATTGAGACTTTCTAAGGGACAAACAGCACGAGAACTGAACTTGATCTTTAGGTTTGAAAATTTAGCAAAATAACCAATGCGAGCGCTAGGTTTTCCAACTGAGAGTCGGGAAGGAGACCGACATTCTTAAGATATTTAGAGATTGAAGCAGAAATGATTGTCGGGGTTTCAGGATTATCCCTTATCCTGAAGGAGAAATAGAAGATTTTATGAAGAGATAACCTAAGATTTGAATTTAGAAGGGATATGACAAGATTTAGAATTTATGATCTATGATTTAGATGGACCAGGTATGTGACGGGGAATATAGAAAGAATAAACTTTGAGAAGACAGAAGGATATAGAACTTTGAAAAAAAATGTAGAACATTTGAGAAAATTGATTTATTTTTATAAAAAGAATTTCTTACAGGTAGCATGGTTGCCCCTATGAGTGATCTCAGGATTATCTCTTGTCCTGAAATGGGAAGAAGAATAGAATTTAAAGAAAAATTGATATAAATTTAGAAATCAATAAAGATCGATAAAAAAAGAATTCTCATAGGTAGCATTGTTGCCCCCACGAGATGTCTTCAGGATTATCCTTTATCCTGAATGGGAAAAAGAATTTTAAGGAATTTAAATAAAGAGAAATTGATATAAATTTAGAAAATCAATGAAGTTTTACGAAACTTGTATTTACAAAAGAATCCTCATAGGTAGCGTTATTGCTCCTATGAGGGGTCTCAGGATTATCCCTTATCCTGAATGGGAAAAAGAATTTTAAGGAATTTAAATAAAGAGAAATTGATATAAATTTAGAAAATCAATGAAGGTTCACGAAACTTGTATTTACAAAAGAATCCTCATAGGTAGCGTTATTGCTCCTATGAGGGGTCTCAGGATTTTCCCTTATCCTGAATGGGAACACCTCGGACAATGAGGGTCAGGTTTATCCCTTAACCTGAGCGAGAACACCTCGGACAACGAGGGTCAGGTTTATCCCTTAACCTGAAAGGGTACACCTCGGACAACGAGGGTCAGGTTTATCCCTTAACCTGAAAGGGTAACACCTCGGACAACGAGGGTCAGGTTTATTCCTTAACCTGAAAGGGTTATACAAAAGAAGATTTAGAAAATACCTCATGGGAAAGAGGCATCAGGTTTATCCCTTAACCTGAAAGGGAAAGAGATTTGATAAAATTTAATAGAATTGAGAAAAATTTGATAAAACTTGATAAAATTGACGTAAACTTGATAAAAATATGAATAAAATGAATGAAACTGATAAAGATATCAAAATTAACTGAAGATTTATAAGATTTGAGAAAAAAGAGTTTTTCTGATCCTGCCTGCATATGGGATTTTGAAAGGAAAATGTTTATTTAAAAGATAAATAAGAAATCATTGTGGGGGATGAAAATCCACCACAAGAAGAATGATCAGTGCGAGATCGGATCCTTTAAATCAAACATGAGAGATCATCATGAGGGTTAATTTTTGAAGACAATGGTTTTGAAAACCTATTTTTGAAGAAGAAGATCAACAATAGATCTGATTTCTAAAAATAACAGTTCGAAATTGATAATAAGATCAATACAAGGGTTGATCTTTGAAGATAATGTTTAAAAACCAATATTGGAAGATAAGACCAACACAGGGGTTGATCTTTGAATATAATGATTTAAAACCCCTTTTTGGAAGATAAGACCAATGCAAAGATTGATCTTTGAATATGATGATTTATAACCCATTTTGGAAGATAAGATCAATGCAAGGGTTGATCGTTGAATATGACGGTTTGACAAATCACTTTTGGAAAATATGATCAACACAAGATTTGAGACTTATTTTTGGAAGATAAGACCAACACAAGGGTTGATCCTTAAATGCAATGGTTCAAAAAAATCTATTTTAGAAAACATGATCAACACGAGGGTTGATTTGCCAATGCAATGGTTCGAAAACCTATTTTTGAAGATATGATCAACATGAGGGTTGATTTTTGACAAAGGTTGGACCAAAGAATATTTGAACTCTTTGGTCATAACGAAGATTTTCAAAATTTCATGATTTTTGAAAAGCCCTCATAGGTAATATCATTTCTCTCATGAATGATGTCAGGATTGTCCCGCATTCTGAAAAAGAACAGGAATTAAAATGCCCGAGTATGGCAAAGGGAAAAGAAAAAGATATAAAGGAAATTGACATTTCATTTGATAAGCAAAGGTTTGATAACAACTGAATATTTACAAGAACTTAAAAAGGAAAAGACTCATAGAAGACTGGGCTGACTAGCCCCTACAAGACAACTGACAAAAAGAGATGAAAGCAAACAAAAAACTTTGGCTTTATTAATTCTTCGAGTGGTCTGGGAATGGTTCTGTCAGGACTGCTGGCTGTTTTTCTTCCTCGTCCTCTATCAGCTCACTTTTGTCGATGCAGTCTTGTATCATGTGCTTGAGGACGAAACAGTGCTCTGTGTCGTGCCCCGTTGCCCTATGGTATTTGCAAAATTGGTCCTTGAATTTTTCCAACATTACGGGAGGATCTGCGATCTTAGGGAGTTTGATCATCCTATGCTTCAAAAGGTAATTCATAATCACTTCTAGACTCTGAGATAACGGAGTGAAGACTTGATCTTTCTCCCACTTGATGTACTTGGGCTTCTCTTGAAGATCACTCTTTTGCTGAAGGCCGATTGGAAGCGGTCTATTATTGTTTTTAAAGGATCCCTCCTTCTGCCCCTTGTTCTGATCTACTCTCGGACCACTGCCACTGTTGTTCTTGTTTCCCTTGCTGCTGCTGCCAAGATTATTGCAGAAGGTATCAACTGAATGAGCGAATTGCGCCTTTTTCTTCTGGTCTTGGACATTCTTGACTAGAGGCGTGCCCTCGTAAAGTCCGCTTTCTATTCCTGCTTCGAGCCATTCGGCTCGCTCAATCAATTTGATGAAGGATTTCGCTGGGGAAGTGGCGATGAGGCTTCTTATGGGCTGAGAGAAATTGTTGAGGATCACCTGCAGTGCGTGCTCCTCTGGAATGGGTACCTTCATCTTATTACAGGTGCTTCTCCACCTGTGAATGAAATCACCTGCTCTTTCATTCTCTCCTTGCTTCAGGTTGTAAAGATGATTTAATGTAGGTGAGGCTTCAGTGTTGAATAAGAAGCGCTCGATGAACAGATTTACTACCTTATCGAACTCTCGTAGTTCGATAGGATTCACGTGGTCAACATACCACCTGGCTCCAGACTGCAGGGGAAGCAAATAAACAACGCTCTGTTGTCTTTTCTGAAACGACTGCACTCTGCATAAAATGTGGCCAAGTGGGCTTTAGGGTTGCCAGTTCCATCAAACTTAAGAAATTTACGAGGAAGGTTCTCTAGGTTATCATCCCCATCTAGACCATTGTAAAAATCTTTGCCAGTGTAAGTCTGTTTGCCCTTACCCTTGGCTTGAATGTCTTTAATTGTTTGATTCATCTCCTTCATCTGCTTGCTCATCAGGTCCTCTGCTGGAGCCCCAGACTTGGGCTTGTTGACGGATTCAGGCTCTTCTGCAGCTATCTTTACAGACTGTCTCGGAGGATTCTGTTTGTAGACAATCTGTTCTTCCTCGACTGACTCAGATTCCTCAGAAGTAGTGTCGGGCTGTACCTTCTTCCTGATGATTCAGATTTGCTTTCTCACAGGCTTTTTTCTCAGCTTGCTTTTAGGAACTGCCTCTTTCAGCTTGGCCTCAGCTTGTTCCGACATCATCCTCGCCATCATCTTTTGGAACATATCATACATAGCGGAGTCGATGTCATCTTTCTTGTTCTGACCCTGTCCTCTGACTGATTTAGGAGAGCTCATCCCTTCTGCCTCACTGTCGCTGAGTTGAGGAACTGTTTCTTTTCCCGCTCTTGTCTGAACCATTTTTGAATATCAGTGCTCTCTGTAGAGGAAAGAGGAGGTTTTTAGACCAAAGAAACTTTTCGTAGAAGTTTCGACAAGAGGAAGGATTTAGGTTGAAATCTAAAAAAAATTGTATACCTTTACTAGGGATTGAGTCGTCACAAAATTTGTGACAATTGCGCTGTTTACTCTACGAGGGAGAGTAACCAACTAAAAATATGAAAGAAAATACCATTTTGAAAAAGATATCTCTTGACGGAAAGAGATTTTTATGAAAATATAAACAAGAATATAAAATCAGAAGAAAATAAGAGGAAAAATGGAATTTTGAGAATAAATGGTAAAGATTTTAAAATTTTGAAGAATTTGCAGGCAGGATCAGAAGAATTTTGAAGAAATTTAGAGGAAGGAAAATACACCTGGGTTTTTAGAAACAAAAGGAAAATTTTGAAATATATATACCCAGAGGTTTGAAAAATATAAGGAAGATATCATACAATCATAGATATACAAGCAAGGATGCGCAAACAGCACTTCCTAAAGCCGACTCTATATGCAATATTTGAAATGGCTGATAGGACCTTAATCCTAACTCTAAGTTTTATATCATCTGATTCCAATCAAGGTACGACGATATACTCAAGCCGAAGCTCGAAGTACGTGGCATAGAAGATATCTCTTCGGTTCTAAGGTAATGGCTTCCCAACATTCTTGAGCACCTACCGATATACCTCAGACTATGGCCCTTAGGTACATGGTAGGGGGCGCGAACCCAAATAAGTGGTCCAGTTGTGAGGCTCTCTCCTGAACTATGGTTCAGTGAGACAGCCCAGCAACGTGAAGACCGGGACAATATAGGTAGGGATGTTTTTCAAAATGTGATCAACATGCAATAAAATCAGAAGGCTCTAATGCAAGTCCTAAAGAGATAGATTTAAATAAAGAGATGCATACACTTGTATACATTGTTTTGCATTTAATCCCTAGAATTGAGGAGAGTTGTATTTAAGACCTAAATCTAATGTGAACATGGATATAATCTCCTTAATATGGTCCTACCAAACCATACTTAGATCCTATATACAATGATGTCAGCTTAGGACAGAGTCTAGGCTCCTAAGGTTTGCATGGAAATGAAGCTGACATTTATAGAATAAAGACTTAGAAAATATTAAAGCAAAGCAAAGGCATAGATTCAACTGGACGAAGACGAAGTCCCATCACGGTCGCCAAAACTATGATCATCGCAAAAATTTTCCTCTCTTGTGGTTTCTCTCTCTTCCTTCTCTTTTCCTTTTCTAACCTCTATTTTCCTCCTTTTTGAAGGGAGGAAAATAAAAGAAAGAAAAGAAAGAGAGAAGAAAAAAGAAAGAAAGAAAAGAGAGAAGAGGAATTCTTTTACGCGGTCTCACTTGACCTTGATTTGAAAGATATTTAGAAATTTAACAAGCCTCCGTTTTGAAAATATTTGCGGAAAAATGGGGAGACGGGATTCGCTCGTCGGTACGAGGTTCGACCGTTCCTGGCGCCTTTACCAGGGGTAATCGAACCAAGGATCGAATCTATGCCTTTTGCTTTGCCTAAATATAATCTAAGAATTTATCCTAACTCTAAATGCACAAAGAATCATACTTGTGCAATGCAAGGATGTATGCTCTTTTGAAAAGAATATTTTTGGAAATTTCCAAGTATTCTGAGATGAATTTAGTAATGGAGTGAAGAAATGATTTGAATCTAACTTAGAACTTGAGATAGATCAGAGAAGTTCCAAGTTTTTGAAGTAAATCAGAGTTTGGAAGGATAGATCTTGACTTTGAGAAAGAATGATTTGCAGTTTTGAAATGAAAGGAAATGAAGTTTCAAAGTCGGAAATGGACTTTGAATTTTGAACTTGAATTTAGGAAAGGAAATGAATACTTGAGAGGGAATTGAATTTAGATTTTGAAGTTTGAATTTGGAATGGACTGAAAAAATCAAATGGTATTTAAGAATAGAAATGGATTTAAGAGATTCAGATTAGATCCGAAAATGGAATTAGAATCTAGAATTGGAATTGGATTCTGGATCCTAAACAGAATGGGATCCGAGATTTGAAATCCAAGATGGACTTGGGTTCTAGATCCTAAAATGGAGTGGATCTGAAGTCTGAGATCCAAATATAGAATTGGGTTCTGGATCCTAAGATGGATTTGGATCTGAAGTCTAAGATCCAAAGTAGAGTTGGACTCTGGATCCTAAGATGGATTTGGATCTGAAGTCTGAGATCCAATGTAGAGTTGGACTCTGGATCCTAAGATGGATTTGGATTTGAAGTCTGAGATCCAATGTAGAGTTGGACTCTAGATCCTAAGATGAATTTGGATCTGAAGTCTGAGATCCAATGTAGAGTTGGACTCTGGATCCTAAGATGGATTTGGATCTGAAGTCTGAGATCCAATGTGAAATTGGATTCTGGATCATATAAGGAAATTGGATCTGAAGTCTAAGATCCAAAGTGAAATTGGAGTCTGGATCCTAAGGAGGAATTGGATCTGAAATCTGAGATCCAATTTGAGTGTTGAATCCTGGATCCTAAAATGAATTTGGAGTTTGTTAAATTCAGAAGATGAATCAAGAACTTTCAGATTTGAATTGAGCTTGAAAAATGAATTTTAGAATTTGAATTTTGAATATACAAATGAATTTCAAAGTCAATTTAGACTTTGAATTTTGAATTTGGAATCAAAAGCTGAATAAAAAATTTCAAAGTTTGAACTTTGAAATTGAATTTTTGAATTTAATTTGGAAATTTAAAGTTTGAATACAAAAATGATTTTGGAATTTCAAAGTCAAATTGGACTTTGAATTTGAGATAGAATTTGAAATTTGAAATACGAGATGATTCTGAAGTTTCAAAGTCAAATGGGACCTTGAAATTGAGTTCTTGAAAAAATAGAGTTGAATTTGAATTTATGAATAGGATTTGATCTGAGAAATGAAGAAAAGAATCACTTGGATTTATGAAAAAGAATTTTTTAAAAAAATGATGCAATTCTATCCTAAGTGATGAATGAATTTTAAATTTTGAAATTGGATTTTGAAAAGCTATTCCATTCTTTAAATGAATTAAAATAAGATTGAAGATATAATACATCCTTGACTATGGTCATTGAATGTATTATATAATAATCTATATTTAAATTCAGGTGAAGGATGAAACACATTTGGTGCTTTTATAGAATTTAAAGTGAAATTAACTCTCAATATACCCTGACTATGGCCATTGGTATATATTTTGAATTAATTTTAAGTTAAATTCTAATAAAAGAAGAAAATATTTAAGGAAAATATGATGAATTTTGAAAACGGATCCAGTGTGGATCTAGTGTTATATCGTAGAAGATAAAGATCCTAAGTCCTGTTTACACCCTAACTATGGCCATTGATGTAAATCATCAACTTAAGACCAATTACCTCTTATGAAGCGGTGCACGTGCCATTCGTGTTTCACCATAGTGAGATTTTGAAAAATAAAGGTAAAAAGCATGAAAACAAGCAATTCATGATAGTTACAATGCTCATTCATTCTATCTAAAACTGGAAATGTAAATTCTCATTAATATCTAACTATTACAATACATGAAATTGAATTTACAACTCCAAGTAATGATCTTTTCCTCATATTCTCCTGCAAAACACTTGGTTAGTATGAAAAATAGAAGAGAGATGGCATATATCACATAGATTTCAGAGATGCAAGCGATGAGACACTCATATACCTACCTTGTGCTTAACTTTTAATGAAACAATATGGATGATCTAAGATATGGAAGGATAGCCAAATGTGTTTTATATGTATATATATATGTATGTATGTATGTATGTATATATATATATATATATATATATATATATATATATATATATATATATATATATATATATATATGTATAACATGGATATAAAGTAGGAGTGGCAGATGTATATATAGTGACAACATAGGTGATGGAAAGTGATGGACTGTTGCAAGAACATGTGAAAATGTATTAAAAGATGTTAAAATGGATGGTGCTGTTATGAGGGGTAAGGTGATCTATGAATGCATACGCTGTTGCTGTGGAGAGGTGCAGAGGATACTGCTAATGAACAGCCTATTGTTGTTATAGCATACATAGGACTCGCAGTAGGTGAAGATGTCAGCTGCTAGGTGCATTAATATGGTATGTGGCTAAATAATGAAGGTGATGCAGGCCGATTGAAGTGCGTCGGCTATTTGTGAGAGTATTGGCGAGAAGGGAAATGAAAGACAGCAGGAACCTCAACAATGCTTGCTGAGTGGAGAAGGTGCAGTAAGTGGTGGTGGGTGATAGTGAATGAAGGGTGCTAATAGTGATGGTGACTGTAGTTGCAGGTGTAATCTTGGCAAGTAATGAGAGATATACATGGTATTGTTAGTATGCTGATAAGTAACAAATGCAAAAACTATGATGAGTATTAGATATAACATCAGAACCTGTTAGCAACTATAGCAAGTGAAAAGAATTAACTGTTATGAAGACAGTGATGTAACAGATGACGAAAGTAAATGGGGATACGCAGTGCTGTGCGATGCAAAGTAACAAAAGTAGTACACAAGGTTGTATATACAAAAAAAATGAGTGTCATAGGTATAGCATAATCCCTAACAATGAGTTTAATTACTGGACACACGCAAGAGATGGTTAGGATGCCAGACAAAATGCAAAATATTAGGTGTAATGCAGGTGTTGACATGGAAATGCCAACGTGCTGGAAATCTGGAAGTACGACAGTGAATGTTAAACTGTTGTATATGGAACATAACATGGGTAGGGCATAGGGGCTGGCGCAGCAAGGTGCCGCTTCGGCTTGTGCTATAGAGTGACATGGTGGTGGCAATTTATAATGAAGTAGTGCTATTATAACAAGCAAGTGGAATGCTGAAATTGCAGCATCGCCCATATTCTGGGCTGTAGAGAAATGATCTACAAAATAATTATCTGGTGTACCTGCAGCAGTTGGAGTGGATGATGATGATAGCTCCAATAGTTTTTCAATACATACTGAATTTAAAACTCCTGCAAGCTCCACAGGTTCTCCTGTTAATTTTCTGGGCAGCATTTCTATTCAGTCTGGACTTTATACTCAGATTCTCCCAACAGATTCCCTACCGAATTACTTATGAAAGTCTCACAAACATCACACAAACTTTTTCTTTGATAGTAGTTAGCCTGCAGCCTGAAGATGATGGACGTATCCTCTCAAGGGTTTGGGAAGAACAGACTATACTTCTGTTTTGCCAACAAAAATTTGTATCCTTCCTTCATGATTTAATAAGCATTACAGACAAGCTTGGGACTAAAACTTTGCAGAAGCTCAAAAAAAAAAAAATTTTTGATCAGAACCAGAGATGTGCGAAATTTTTGTCATTCGTCCCCCGCTCTTGTACCTGTCTATTAGGATCAGACTGAAACATGTCATACAACAAACCATAATCTGGAACATCTGTTTTTAAAAAAAAAAATCATTGATTTAAGTTTCTCAGATCAAGTGGTGATTCAACACGTATACATGATATCCTGTCTTCTGTGATCGTTGTTATTAAGAGGCCATATGCCTACAATGAAAATGACATGCAGGACGTGGCTGAATGGAGTCTTATTGCTGGAATATATAGGTAGCTGCGGGAACTGATTGAGGCTACCAGTGAATGAGAATGCCAACTTGTGAGCTTGTTGCTCTCTTTTGAGGAGGGTACTTACTAAGTCCCCATTCATACTTGTATTGACATCTCCCACCTGGATTCAATTAGGCTTGCTAATTAACCAGATCCACAGATTTGTAAATTATACCAAGCTAATTTGGATACAATTGGGCTGCAACAGAGAGATGAAATCATAATTCTAAACTAAATCAAAGGGGAATAATAATGTTAAAAGAAATCAAACACTTAGACAGAATATGGCTAAGTAGATGGATCACAAACAACAATACATGAAAAAAAGAAAAGAATGTGATGAAAGTATGGATCGTGGTAAAAAAAAATGTAATATACAGATGCTGTATGCAAAACGTTCAACCCAACAAGGTTTTGATCTATGGACGCAGGTATCCTAAACCCGATATGACAATTTGAAGCAGAGGTGTACTAGATGAAGATCATCCGGTGCCATTTGGGGAAGACGTGAATAGTCATTACGTGCCACCAATGAAATGCAGGGGATCATAATTGAACAAATTACAGAAAAGCATGTTTTGTAGCAGCCATTGATCTAGCTCTGCGTTTGGACAAGGAGATGCCCTCTATGGTGTCTCAATAGAATCACAGAAAACAATGAGCAGTATTATGGCTTAGACCAGACCATTTTTTCTATATATCTTCTTATATGCCTAATTTCTCAAACTATTTTAAGATCTTCAGAAGCACAAACAAAACTCCTTCTCATAACCCTATTAGTTAGGAATCCGTAACCCATATCAAGCAAAACTAAAACGTAAATAATTGAAGGATAGACATTACATACCTCACTCCTCTTAATACAACCTTTTGAGAGTTGTGAATCGTCATATGTCAAGAGGTAGAATGTGATTGAAAATTCATTAATCCGAATAAAAAAAATATCATCAAATATTGCTAAAATTGGAAGATCAAGTGCCCAATATATAGTTTCGATATAAACTTCAAAGATGAATGGGAAATCCACAAAAAAAGGGGAATATCTGGAATAGAAGAGCATAATCCATCACCGAGCACTATTTAAAACTAGGAGGCAAATGCAGACTAGATAACCTGATTAAAAAGGAAAGAAGCGTGGAAACAAAACAAAAAAAAAAAAAATATAATAATAATATCGGAATCGGAGGATTCCTATTGATATTGCATTGAGGTAGGCTGATCTGCTATAAGCAGATCGGCCTTTCCACGGATGCTCTTGATGGGGCAAAACCAGAAGAAGAAAAGAAAAAAAAAAGTCAGAAAGAAAATACAAGGAAGCGACTCTTACCTTATTTGCCAGAATTCGGAGGGAAGTAGGAAGGCCTTCTTTTGCAATTCAAGGAGGAAGGGATCAAAGGAAAAAACCAAGAAGAAGAGGTTGTGGATGAAAGGGTGATGAAAATGGATGAAGTAGATCGATATTGGCCGATGATGCCCCTCAGCAAAGATCCCCCCCCTTCAGAGGCTGGGATGCCTCTTCTTTAAAGAGAGTCGCTGGCCGTTTGTTGAAGATGGAAGGCTGACAGAAGAAGAAACTGTTGAAGATGGAGGGTAGGAGTAAAAGGGAAGAGTGCGCGGGAGATGGCCGTTAAGAAAAAAAAATTCAAATTTCCCAATGGAGGTTCCCTTTGCAGACTTTTTCTAAAAAGTGGCTTTTGGTTTTCAAAAGGAGGTTTTAAGAGAGGCTTTTAGCAAAGTTCAACTTTTTTTCAAAATTTTAAAACCATTTGTTTTCCTTATATTTTTCCCATTTTTTTTTATTTTTGTGTCATTTTTCCATTTTTTTTTTGTATTTTTGTAATAAAAAACTAAGATTTTTATGAAAACAAAGTTTAAACACTAAATTTTTGTATTTTTCTGAGAAATATTAAAAAAAATGTTTTCCCGAGAATTTCAGGCCATTTTGGGGAAAATTCTTTAGAATAATGAGTTCGGACCTAAGTTTTGAGAAAATGTTTGAGGTTTGAAACTCGAATCGAGAAATATAACGTGATGGATCCAAACGGATGTCGGAGGTACTGTTCGAGCTATTCAAAAAACTATTTTTGGTATTTTCTGTAATTTAAATTTAAAATTTGGACAATCAGACTCAGATTTGGATCTGGACAATGGATCCAGATCCGAAATCAATTAAAACATATAGAATGAATTTAATTTCAGTAAAACTTGAGAAATGAACTGGAATTTAGATTTAAAAATGACTCAATTTCTCAGAAAATGATATCAGGGGCAAAAAGAGAATATTTAAAAGATTTTGAAAATTTTAGGGTGTTTACAGTAATTCAAACCAAAATCTTTTAATGTCGGTTTCATCCATAGTACTTGTGAACACGCTAAACTAGCCGTTATATATTCTGCTTCAGTTGTTGAGAGTGACACTGAATTTTGCTTTTTACTAAACCAAGAGACTAAGGAATTTCCTAAGAAATGACAAGTTCCGCTAATACTCTTGAGATCAGATTTACTTCATGCAAAATCTGCAACACTATATGAAACTAAATCAAAGGAAGATGATTTTGGGTAAAACAAACTGAAATCTGAAGTATCTTTCAAATAACGAAGAATTTGTTTTACGGCAGTTAAATGAGATTCCTTTGGATTAGCTTGAAATCTTGCACACAAACACACACTAAACATCATATCAGGTCGACTAGCAGCTAAGTATAATAGAGATCTGATCATACCTCTGTAGAGCTTAGTATCTACACTTTTACCATTTTCATCTTTATCAAGAGAAGTAGTTGTACTCAGGATTTCTTCTTGATTTCGATGAGTCCATCCCAAATCTCTTGAGAAGTTCTTTTGTATACTTAGTCTGATTGATAAAGATTCTTTCTTCAGTTTGCTTTATTTGAAGTCCAAGGAAGTAGTTTAATTCGCCCATCAAGATCATTTCAAACTCTTCCTGCATAGCCTTAGCAAATTCTTTACAAAGAGAATCATTAGTAAAACCAAATATAATGTCATCAACATAAATTTGCACAATAAGAATATCTGACTTAAGATGTTTAATAAATAAAGTGGAGTCTACCCGACCAATGGAAAAACCAGATTGTTCTAGAAAATTTTGTAGTCTTTCATACCACGCTCTTGGTGCTTGTTTGATTCCATACAAAGCTCTTTTCAATTTGTAGACTTTTTCTTGATATTTCTCATTTTCAAAGCCTGGAGGTTGCTCTACATAAACTTCTTCATTGATGTGTCCATTTAAAAATGCACTCTTAACATCAATTTGATATAACTTGAAGTTCATGTAACTAGCAAAAGCAAGCATCATACGAATTGTCTCTAATCGAGCCACTGGTGCATAGGTTTCATCAAAATCTATGCCTTCTTCTTGATTATAGCCTTGTGCTACTAGCCTTGCTTTGTTTCGAATGACTTTGCCATTTTCGTCCAGCTTATTTCGGAAGACCCATCTTGTTCCAATTACTGGATGATCCTTTGGTCTATCAACTAGATCCCATACATCATTCATAGTAAATTGCTTAAGTTCTTCAGACATGGCCAAAAGCCAAAATTCATCATCACAAGCCCCATTGATATTCTTTGGTTCTATTTTAGATATGAAAGAAGTATTTGCAATATATTACAATTGTCTTCTAGTTTAGACACCACTTTTTATTTCTCCAATAACTTGTTCATGTGGATGATTAGGAGCTTCTTTCCAAACCGGTTGAAGAGGAACATTTTCTTGAGAAGTACTCTCTATCAAAGGTTCTTCTTGAAGTATTACTTCTTCTCCTTCGCTTAGAGGTATAACCTGCTCACAATTCTCATCAAATGCAACATGTAAAGATTCTTCAATACAAGATGTTCTTTTATTGAAAATACGATAAGCTTTACTTTTAGAAGAATATCCAAGAAATATTGATTCATCTGATTTTGAATCAAACTTATCAAGATTATCTTTGGTATTTAACAAGAAACATTTACTACCAAATATTTTGAAATATGATATATTTGGTATACGATCATAATACAATTCAAAACATGTTTTATGTAAAATTGGTCGAATAAGAACACGGTTTAAAACATAACATGCTGTATTAATTGCTTCGGCCCAAAAGTATTTTGGTAAATTTTTATCTTGAAGCATAGTTCTAGCACATTCTTGCAAAGTTCTATTCTTTCTTTCAACAACTCCATTTTGTGAAGCCGCTCTAGAAAAAGCAAAGTTGTGAGATATACCATGTAAATCACAAAACTTTAGAAAAGATTCATTTTCAAATTCACCACCATGATCACTACGAATTTTAATAATAGATGTAGCTTTTTCATTTGTAATTCTTCTACAAAGTTTAGAAAATTCCGAAAAAGCATCATCTTTGCTTTTTAGAAAAATTACCCATGTAAACCGAGAATAATCATCTACTATAACAAAAGCATACTTGCTACCATTCAAACTTTGAATTCTAGATGGTCCAAATAGATCTAAATGTAAAAGTTCAAGAGGACGTTTTGTTGAAACTATATCTTTTGCTTTAAAAGAACTCTTGATTTGTTTACCCTTTTGGCAAGCATCACATAAGTGATCTTTCTTATATGGTATTCTAGGTAGGCCTCTTACATGATCATTCTTGGATAACTTTGAAATAATTTTAAAGTTAACATGTCCAAGTCTCTTGTGCCATAACCATTGAATTTCATTTGAAACAATAAGACATTTTTCATTAAAAGTGGGTAACTCATCTAGATATAGTTCATACACATTGTTCATTATTTTACCTTTAAAAATGATCTTTTTAGATTGAAAATCAGAAATTAAGCATAAATCATGTTCAAAAGAAACAAGAAAACCTTTATCACATAATTGACTAATTGATAATAAATTATGCATTAAACCATCTACTAAAAGTACATTTTCTATCAAGGGGAATTTTGGATTACCAATACCTATTACTTTTCCCTTGTTATTGTTACCAAAGGTGATGGTTCCTCCATCCTTATTTTGGAGGGTGGAAAATAACTCCAGCCTTCCAGTCATATGTTTGGAACAACCGTTGTCCAATATCCATTTGCTCCTTATTTTGTTTACTGAGTCTTCTTGTGCTACAAAGTACATGTTGGCGACTTCTTCATTTGATTCTTCATCGAAAGAGGAGTCACTATCATCCCAACATGCTTGAAATGCCTTTTTCTTCTTGAATTGGTCCTTGGGCTTGATTTTGAGAAGAGGACAATCTTTCTTGATATGTCCTGCCTTTTTGTAGTTAAAGCACTTGACTTCATTTGGATTGGAAGAATCCGCTTTCTTTACCTTTCTTTGAAATCTTCTCTTTTTGATGAATCATTTGAATTGCCTTGTAATAAGGGCAATATCTTCATCTTCATCTTCTTCTGAATTTTCAGAGTTAGAAGTAGCCTTAAAAGCAAGAGATTTCTTCTTGGGTTCTTCTTCTTATCTGTCTTGAAGTTGAACTTCATATGCCATTAAGTTACCAACCAAATCTTCAAGAGTGGGAGTGTTTAAATCATTTGCTTCCTCAATAGCTGTAGTTTTTCTCTCCCATTCAGGAGTTAAACACCTTAGGATTTTTCTGACTAAATCCACTTGTGAATATTCTTTTCGAAGGGATTTCAGAGTGTTAGTGATATCGGTCATTCTTGTTACCATGTTCAATATAGATTCATTTTGCTTTATTTTAAACAATTCAAATTTATGAACTAAAGAAGCGATTTTAGATTCCTTTACCTTTGACGTACCTTCATGAGTCACGAGAAGAGTATGCCAGATTTCATTTGCTGTAGAGCATTGAGAGATGCAATTGAACTCTACCTTGTCAACGACACAATACAATGCATTCATAGCCTTGGCATTAAGTGAAGCAGTCTTTTTTTCTTCATCGGTCCATTGACTGAAATCAATTGATGGCATTTGGTACTTTTCTGAAACAACTCTCCAAATTTCGAGATCCATGGATTGCAAGAATATTGTCATTCTCACTTTCCAATATCCATAGTTTGTTTCGTCGAAGAGAGGAGGACGAACAGAGGAGCATCATTCTTTGTGCTGAGATGTTGTAGTTGCCAAGCGAGATGATGGTCAAATCAAAATAATAGCAAACCTGCTCTGATACCAAATGAAAGTGTAGTAGGATTGAGGCAACGAGCACTAGAGGGGGGTGAATAGTGCTTTTAAATATCGTCTACGGAATTTTGATGGCTTTTGCAAATCGCAAAGCAATCACACAAAGAACACAATAATTTATCATGGTTCAGTCTTTCCCGACCTACATCCAGTCCCCAAGCAAAACCAGCTTGACATTTCCACTATCAACCTTGTGTAACTACAAGATCATACAGACCAAATTCGGTCCCACTTTCAGTTGAAAGTGCACTAGGATCGAGGCAATGAGCACTAGAGGGGGGGTGAATAGTGCTTTTAAAAATAATCTGCAGAATATTGAAGGATTTTGCAAATCGAAAAGCAAACACACAAAGAACACAAGATTTTATCCTGGTTCGGTCTATCCCGACCTACATCTAGTCCCCAAGCAAAACCCGCTTGAGATTTCCACTATCAACCTTGTTAACTACAAGATCACACAGACCAAAATCGGTCCCACTTTCAGTAACAACCCTACTGAAAGCAAACAACTCCTTTACACCAAGGAGTCCTTTTTATAGAAAAGAAATAACAACTTACAATACAACCTATGAGCCTTTCTTTTGAATGCGAATGAGATGCAATTGGCTTTTGAGGTTGTTGAAACACTCTACTCACGAATTCATTATCTCTCAAGGTGATTTGAGTGAAAAACTGAAGTGAAAATATCAAGTGAGTGAGAAAACAAATACTTGACTGAATAGAAGTGAAAAGCAATAAGTAAATGATTCAAATCAATTGAATTCTTGTTATTTTGAGTGTAAAATGCACTCATATTTATAGTTAAAGTTTTCCATACGTTGAGGGTATGAAAGGGTGTCAAAACTGTCCATTTTGAACGATCAAAACGTTTGAAAAATGAAAAGACACGCTTTTTTGAAGTTTCAGGAAAACGGCAAAATTAGTCGATTGAAACATCAGTTTGTCGACTAATAGTTAGTTATTAATAGACTGACAGTTATCGTCGGTTGACTGATCTGTTAATCGAGCCGTTTGAGAATCTGAACTTTTGAAACTTAGTCAACTTGAGAAAAGTTAGTCGACTGATAATATCATCAGTAGACTGAAAAACCTTTTAGTCGACTGCTGTTAAAATCTTCTGAAAAACAAACATTCTATTCGGTCGACTGATAAAAGCATTAGTCAACTGCTGTTGAATTTTCAGAAAACACATGTTCTGTCCAGTCGACTGATAAAACCATTAGTCGACTGCTGCTAATTTTCCAGAAAACAGACATTCTGTCCAATCGACTGATAAAACCTTCGGTCGACTAATTTGACAAAAATGACTTTTTATAGAAAATATGGCGCGAAAGGATTAGTCGACTGGTAAGTCTATTGGTCGACTAATAAACACGAAAATTTAAGAAAAGAGTTTTATAAAAAAAAATTCATTAGGAGTTCTTTTAGAAAAGTTTTTCTAAAGACTTTTTAGGTAAAATGCAACCTAAATATACACTCTAAGTAAGGCTCTTACAAGAATCTAAGACTTTTAATGAATTTAACATTTGCACACTAGTCTTCAAAGATTCTTCATCGAATTCTTCAATTTCTTCATAGCCTTAGCTGAAATGCAGTTGATTCCACTTGCTCATCATCAAAACCTTGTACTTGAAGTATCATGTATGGCTTCATTGTCGTAACAATCTCCCCCTTTTTGATGATGACAAACTTAATCAAAGATGAAGCATTTTGATGCATAGATGGAGATTTTACTCCCCCTATCAATATGCTGCAAAACATTAAAAGTTAGTACTTTCAAAGCACATATATCACATATTGATTGGTTTGCATTTGCATTCATCATTACTTCATGCATTCATTCAAAGCTTACTTTTTCTCTTAATTTCCTTGCAATTCTCATGCAAGATCTCCTGCAATTTCAATGTAATGCTATCTTTTACTTTTTCTCCCCCTTTGTCAGAATCAAAAAGAGTAAGGGCAGAAATAGCATAAGCAAAATAGAGATACAAGTTTAAACTATTACAACCCATAAAGTATAAAAGTTTAGACAACAAAGTTCAAAAAAGTGAGTTTAGCAAATCCTTAATTGAAGTTACATCCTTCTGAATCGAAGATAGTTGTTGAGTCACATCTTCACGAAAAGTGTGTTGATGCAGCTCCAAAGCTTCTAGTCTCTGCATAACTTCATCATTGTCTTGATTTGTCGAAAATTTCTTTCTTTTTGCATGAAATGAAGGTGTCGCAGAAGGTGAAGGTTTAGAAATTAATGGTTCAGTAGGATCAGATGGTTCAGTTTGATCAACATTTAAAGGAGGCAAATATTTAATTTTCATTCTTTTAAAAATTGTTTGATCAAAGAACTCTTTTTGCTCAATACATTTTTCATTTGTTAAAGGAACTTTGAAATGTCTAAAAATACGAGTTAAAAGACAACCATAAGGAAGAAATGGTTTTTGTTTCCACAAATTTGTAAAATACACATTGGCCAAGTTAACAGAAATATTTCCAAATAAAACATAAAGAGCCGTAGATAGATCTGTGGAACAATAATCAAAAGAACCAGTTTTAGGTAGAACATTATGGGCAAGGATTCGTCCAGCAATGCGTGCACGAGTTTGAAGATTAGTATTTTTGAAAGGAGGGCAGTGAGGTGCACCTGGAAGAAGAATTTGTTCAAAAACTCTTTCATCATTTAATTCAATAGTGTTGAAAATAGTGGCTGACGGTGGAATTTCAAGAATTTCTCCAAGTAGTTTCGAATCAAACTCGATTTCAACATCACGAACAAGAGAGGACAAAATTCCAGTTTCATGATCCATTTGTAGATTTGTGTAAAACAAGTGAATAAGAAAAGGATAGTGAAGAGTATCTGCACAAGCATCAAAGAGATGTGAAATTCCAGGAAAAAATTCTCTTATGTTGTAACGAGAAAATAGGTGAAATAGAATATTTCGGCCTGGTAAAATAGGTAGTGCAGAAATTGATCCAAAAGTATCATATAAGAGGGGATTTCAGAGTAATCTGAGTGAAAAACCATGTCTTGAAGTAGGTGTAGGAGGAGGAGAACCTAAACCTTTTGCAGATGCAGACTTCGTACGAGGCATGGTTAAAAACAGATTTACCAAAAAAAATGTCGGCTTCCAAATGACGTCCGGCAAGGGAAAAATGTTGTCCGGCGTTCAGAAACGAAGGACGATGCGGTGGCTGACGGCGAGTGTGAAGTCGGCCACAAGAGGATTCTGGCAATACACTATCACTGCAAGAGAGTTCCGGCGTGTTTTGAAGATGCGTTAGTTACTGCAAGAGGATTCCGGCGTCTCCCTGTCACGGCA
This sequence comes from Nuphar pumila, assembly GCF_984573655.1. Classification (NCBI taxonomy): domain Eukaryota; kingdom Viridiplantae; phylum Streptophyta; class Magnoliopsida; order Nymphaeales; family Nymphaeaceae; genus Nuphar; species Nuphar pumila. Next base: position 46,950,468 of record NC_143260.1, on the reverse strand, counting down.
AGAAAATCCCGGCGACGATGGGATCGAACGACACTCCGAGGGTTTTTCGGAAGAGAGAGAGGCAAAAGAGAAATAGGGTTTTCGTTTTAAGGGTTTCGTTTTTAAGAAAAATGAAAAGGCATGAAAACGAAGTGAAACGATGCCTATTTTAAAAAAAGAACGGGTGAAAAGAAATCCAAGGGGTATCGGGTCCCTTCATTTAAAATTTAAAAAAAAAAAAATTAGTCGACTAAAACTTTATCGGTCGACTAAAAATGTGTGACTCATTCTAAAAATATCATCAGTCGACTAAAAATATATCGGTCGACTAATATGGTGCGATTCATTCTAAAAATTCTAAAACATCAGTCGACTAATATAGTGTGATTTTGAGATTTTGTTAAAAAAACAACATTTTTACAAATCTAAAAACGAGCAAATACCTAGTTCTCTCCTAATTCTCATAAAATCTTCATTTTTAAGAGGTTTAGTGAAGATATCGGCATGGTGTTCTTTAGTGGAAATAAAATTTAATGAAATATCTCCTTTTAACACATGATCTCTTAAAAAATGATGTCTAACTTCAATATGCTTAGTTCTTGAGTGCTGAATAGGATTTTTTGAAAGATTTATAGCACTAGTGTTATCACAATAAATAGTTGTTGTGGAGTAATTCAAACCAAAATCTTTTAAGGTCTGTTTCATCCAAAGTACTTGTGAACATGCTAAACTAGCTGCTATATATTCAGCTTCAGTTGTTGAGAGTGATATTGAATTTTGCTTTTTACTAAACCAAGAGACTAAGGAATTTCCTAAGAAATGACAAGTTTCACTAGTACTCTTGTGATCAGATTTACTTCCTGCAAAATCTGCATCATTATATGAAACTAAATCAAAGGAAGATGATTTTGGGTAAAACAAACCGAAATCTGAAGTATCTTTCAAATAACAAAGAATTTGTTTTACGGCAGTTAAATGAGATTCCTTTGGATTAGTGTGAACACCCCAAATTTTTCAAAGTTTTGTAAAAATGACCCTTTTGCCCCTAACCCCGTTTTCTGAGAAAATCAAAGCAGTTTTAAAGCTCATTCTTCAGATTGTCTGAATTAAATTCCATATTGGTATATTTAAGGTTAATTTCGGATCCGAATCCAGGACTTTGAATCCATAATTCCTCAAAAAACCGGATCTAAACCCATTTCTGAAGAAATTTTCTCAAGATAGCTTTTAAAATTCTCAGAAAAATTTCCTTTTGTAAATATTTTTACAAAAGCACAAAAAAATTAGTTTTAAAATCTTTAACTTCTCGTAAAGCTTTAGGATTATTCTAAAAATACAAAAAAATTGAAAAATAACATGAAAAACCAAAAAAAAAAATAGAAAAATTGCAAGAAAAGCAAATGACTCTCAAGGTTTTAGGAAGCTTCTTGCTGAAAACCTCAATTTTGAACTATTTTTCAAAAATTTCTTTTAAGAGGAACCTCTTTTAGGAAATAGCACAAAAAGCTAACGGAATCCTCCCGCACGTCTTCATCTCCCCTCTCCACCGTCCGATCTGCAACAAACCCCATTCTCCCCCTTTCATCTTCAACAAATAGCTTCTCGAATTTTCCTTCTTCTCTTTAAAGAGGGCATCTCTCTTCTTCCTTCGAGATCCATCATCCGGCATCGACTTCCATCCATTGCAAACAGCATCCCTTAGTGTTTTCCATCCCCCATTTTCTTTGTGGTGACGCATACCATACATCTTTCGGTGATCGCCCTCTTCCCCGAACCATCTCCTTCACTTCAGAAGCAGAAGACCTCCATAATAGAAGAGAATAGCGTGACTCCCTCCTTCGGAACCTCTACAGAATTAAGAACTTCGCCCCTTTCTTCAAGGCGTCTCCTCAATAGTAGTCAAAAGGGGGTTAAACCACAATAATCAGAGCATCCCCTTTTTCTTTTCCCTGGAGATTGATCTTTCGGCAAGAGCACCCATTCACCCATCATCGATCGAATTTCTCTCTGCCAAAATCCATTATCATCTATCTTCATCGAGTTGTCCTGCAAGGTACATCATCGACTTCAGCCAGTATCTCTCTCATCCAGGAGTTTCCTCCATTGGTGACCCACCTAGTCCACCTATTATCAGCATCCGTGAAGGAAGGAGTTCAATCCATCTTCCACCCAGCACCCCTCTGATTTTGGATAACCGATCGGACATCCGCCCTCTTCTTTCCTCCTTCGGAATTTCTGCAATTCAGGTGAGTTTCTTTTCTCTTTTCCTTTTAAATTTTCTCTTTATTTTTCTGCTTTAAGGCTCCCATTACTGCATTATTGGTGGTATCGATATTGCCTGTGCAAACATCGACCTATCCATTGCAATATCATTGGAATCCATTGATTCCCACAAATTTTTTTTCTAGCTACTACTTCCATTTTAAGTTTTGATTCTCCTATTTTCTGATTATCTGTTTTGCCTTCATTTTTTTTTTTGTTCAATGGCATTTCCTTGTTTCAAATCGATCTGGTCGTCACCCATTTGCAACACTGTTTCACATATGCACAACATTTTTTTTTTCTTTCTCTTTTTCTTTTCCTGGCCTCTGTATATCAGATTCGGCAGCAGGTAAGTTCCATGAATCTATTATTGATCTGATGTTGGTGGTATAGATCTGAGAATTTCTACTTGTTCATTTCTGCGTAATAAATAGAATTCAATTATAAACATAGCCCATATCGTTTTGTGAATGTAATATTCTCTGTATATAAGCTCTTCATCCCTGCATTTTCGCTGCATTTAAGGAATGTCATTTTTATCACATTCACGGTCTTCGTTCTTATGTGTGTTAGCTGTAATGCTGCATGACACCCTTCTTGCTCCTTCTATCTGTGCTCGATAAAACTAGGGGTCATTTTTTGTAATCAGCATCTACGCTCATTTCTCATTAAAATATCTGATCTCTTTGAGTTAATGAGGATTTCTAGAGGTAACGTCTGAATAAGGTGATCAGATTGGTAAATTTAGTTCCTACAAGGAACAATGGTTTGTGAGAAATTCGTACCAGACCAAGTTGAAATTAAACCAAGCTTCTCAGGCTGAGAAGAACGGTAAAAGCCACACACAGATAAGCAACAACAGCATCTCTACGGGCTTACAGTGGGATATCATTGAGTCAAAATGAGATTTGATGATCTCATAAGCACTTCAAATGCAATTCGAGAAGAGAAGGTTGTGACAGGTTCTGATTCAGATCTGTTATGGACCATATCCATTCGGAAGCAAAAATTGAAAACATTTCCTGCATTTTTTTTAGAAAAATATCAGGCTTGAGTTGTTTTCCTGGTCGTTCTGTAGTGGTTTTTCTTCAAATATCAAGTTGTGATTGTCCCCTGAGGCAGCAAGTGATCAAAATTACTTTGATTTAAATAACTAGTTGATTGTCATCAATCTGCATCTGTAGTTTGTGAAAATGTTGATATAAAAGTTAAAACCTCTCAGCAGTCTATAGTTTATGTTATCAAAGTGTCATCATACTTCATGGATTAAGATCTAGTTGAGGGATATCTCTCTCAGATTCTACAAGATGAGGGTTACTGGGATGATGTCCATGATTAAGAAACTGGGTATCAACATGCTGGGTAGTCATTGCTAAGGAATGGATAAAAAGAACGTTACAAGGGTATTGCAGCATATGTTTAATAATGGTATTCATTTACAGATCACAGCAAGGAGAAGTTACAGGGATCTTGGCGGTATAGAATTCGTCCTCAAGGACAAGATTCGATAGCAGAATTTCTATCATTCTTGTTAAAAACAAGGAGTACTGATCAAATATTTTGATGTGTTTTGGTTCACATCCATTCAGGAAGGATCATGATGCACTGGCATGCATACACTATTCCATTCTCATATTTATTTTTTTTAGCACCTCCCTGCTAGCATCCACCACAAAAGCACATTCACCTGTAACCAGCTGGTTGTATTCTCCTCACCCCTCTACACCATGTTCCCTTCACCCCTACAGCACCTTGCTGTCATCATCTTCCAGCATCACTCATTGCTGCATAGCCGCATATACTAGCTACTCATTAGTATGCAGTAGCAACTGGTTGGGTGCTTACAACATCCCCTGTACCCTATGTTTTTTAATATCCCAGCCTCTGTTTTCATACATTCTGGCCTTCAGCCCCAAATTGCGTTCCAGCCGATTAGAGCCTAGATCCATCAACCACCAAGCACTTCATGTTTCACTATACCCACGGCTCCTTTTTCAGTCACTACAGCACCTTCACATCTACTGCCCCCTTTTAGTTGCAATAATGGAGTTGAGATGGTCCCCTTCAATGATGTAGAATATGTTGGAGAGGCTTTGATCCTACCTGCAGAATTTTGTAAATATTGTTACAATTCCAGATTTATGAAATTTTAGGTGTTTTAACTGCAAGGTTTTTATATATCTCATATTTTTCCAAACATATACATATAGGCATGTTGATATGTATGTCATTTTTATCCTTTCCATTATAAATATCTTGCTATATGAGCCTTTCTACCATTAACATCCACATGATATATGTGATCTTCTTTCTCTTTTCATTACTAATCAGGTTGTTTTGCAGAAAACATGTAAAAGATATCATTATTTGGGGTTGTACATTTGATTTTATCCATTGTAATAGTTAGGTTGGAATAAGAATTTACATTTCTTACTTTAGGTAGAATGAATGAGCATTATAGAATACCATGAATTGATTATTCCATGCATTTTTTCTGTATTTCTCAAAATCCCCACAATGGTGAAACACGAATGACACGTGCACCATTTCGTAAGAGGTAAGTCAATTCTAAGTTGACGATTTACATCAACGGCCATAGTCGGGGTGTGAACAAAACTTAGAATTCTTATCTTTTACGAAATAACATTAGATCCACACTGGATCCACTTTCAAAATCCATCATATTTTCTCAAAATATTTTTTTCTTTTATCAGAATTTAACTTAGGATTAACTCAAAATATATACCAATGGCCATAGTCAGGGTATATTGAGGGTTGATTTCATTTTAAATTCTATAAAAGCACTAAAAATGTATTTTATTCTTCTTTTGAATTTAAATATAGATTATCATATAATACATTCAATGACCATAGTCAAGGATGTATTATATTTTTAATCTTATTTTAATTCATTTAAAGAATGAAATAGCTTTTCAAAGTCCAATTCCAAACTTATTCAAAGTCATTCATCATATAGGGTAGAATTGCATCATATTTTTCAAAATTCTTTCAAAAATCCAAGTGATTTTGAACATCTTTTCTATTTCAAATTCCAAACCTATCTCAATTTCAAAGTCCAATTTGACTTTGAAATTTCAAAATCATTTCATATTCAAACTTCAAATTTCCAAACTCAATTCAAAACTCAATTTCAAAGTTTAATTTAACTTTGAAGTTTCTAAATTTATCTTCTGATTCTAAATCCAGTTTTTTCTTCAAAGTTTTTAAATCAGAGTTGAGACTGACTTTGAATCTCAAAAACCCAAACCTTCTCAAGTTCAAATCTGGATCTTCAAAAACCCAGATCATCTTTAAAAGTCCTATTTTGGACTTCTCAAAACCCAAATCCAAAATCAAATCCTAGTCTCAACTTGGATCCAGATTTCCAAGTATAGAACTCCATTCCACTTTGGATCTCCAATCACAGATCCAAAATTCCATTTAGGATTCAAATCCTTATTCTACTCTGGATCTCCCATCACAGATCCAAATTCCATTTAGGGTCCAAACCCTTATTTCACTTTGGATCTCCAATCATAGATCCAAATTTCATTTAGGATCCAGATCCTCATTCTACCATTGGATCTCAGATTCAGATTCAAATTCCAATTCTTAGGATCCAGAATCCAACCCTACTTTGGGTCTCAGATTCAGATCCAAAATTCAATTCTTAGGATCTAGAATCCAATCCTATATTGGATCTCAGACTTCAGATCCAAATCCATTCTAGGATCCAGAACCCAATTCTATTTTGGATCTCAGATTTCAGATCCAATTCCATCTTAGAATCCAGAGTCCAACCTTATTTTGGATCTCAGATTTCAGATCCAAATACTATCTCATATTCCAAGTCTTAAATCCAAATCCCATTTCTCAATTCCTTTAGATTTCCCATATTCCCTTCTAAAATCAAAACTTCAAAAATTGGAATTCAATTCCATTCCAAATATTCATCCAAGTTCAAACTTCTAAATTCAAAGTCCATTTATGACTTTAAAATTTTCCTTCATTCTCTTTTTTCAAGACTTCAAGATCAATTTCCAAATTCCAGATTTATTTTCCCAAGCTCTTGATTATTCTAAAAAAAACTTAGAACTTTAATCTTAAGTTCTAAGTTAGAAATCATTTTTCTTCACTTTATCAGATTCATCTCAGAAACACTTGGGTATTCTTCAAAATATTTCAAAAAGAGCATACATATCTGCATTTGCACAAGCATGATTCATTGTGCATTTAGACTTAGGATAAACACTTAGATAATTTCTTAGCAAAGCAAAAGGCACTAAATTCGACCCTTGGTTCGATTACCCCTGGTAAAGGCGCTAGGAACGGTCGAACCTCGTACCGACGAGCGGATCCCGTCTCCCAGTTTTCCCGTAAATATTTTAAAAATGGAGGCGAGTTATTTCAAATATTTTCAAAGTTAAGGTCAAGTGAGACCCGCAAAAGAGTTCCTCTTCTCTTCTTTCTTTTCTCTTCTCTCTTTCTTTCCGTTCTTTTATCTTTTCTCCCTTCAAAAAGGAGGAAAATAAGAGGTTGGAAAGGAAAAGAGAAGGAAGAGAGAGAATATTATGAGAGGAAAATTTTTGCGATGATCTCAGGTTTGGCGACCGAGATGGGACTTGTCTCCGTCCAGTCGAATTATGCCTTTTCTTTTGCTTTGACATTATCTAAGTCTTTATTCTTCATATGTCAGCTTCATTTCCATGCAAACCTTAGGAGCCTAGATCTTGTCCTAAGCTGACATCATTGCATATAGGATTTAAGTATGGTTTGATAGGACCATATTGAGGAGATTATTCCATGTTAACATTAGACTTAGGTTTTAAATACAACTCTCCTCAATTTTAGGGATTGAATGTAAACAATGTATGCAAGTGTATGCTTCCTTTCATTTAAATTTATCTCTTTAGGACTTGCATTAGAGCCATCTGATTTTTGCATGTTGAACATGTTTTCAAAAACATCTCTTACCTATATTGTCCCGGTCTTCAAGTTGCTGGGCTGTCTCACTGAACCATAGTTCGGGAGAGAGCCTCACAACTGGACCACTTATTTGGGTTCGCGCCCCCCTACCACGTACCTAAGGGCCATAGTCCGAGGTATATCGGTAGGTGCTCAAGGATGTTGGGAAGCCATTACCTTAGAACCGGAGAAATATTTCTATGCCACGTACTTCAAGCTTCGGCTTGGGTATATCGGCGTATCTTGATTGGAATCAGATGATCTGAACCCTAGAGTTAGGATTAAGGTCCTACAAGCCATTTCAAATATTGCATTTAGAGTCAGCCTTTAGGGAGTGCTGTATGCGCATCCTTGTTTGTGCAGCTTTGGTTGTGTGATATTTCTCTTATTCTCTCATATATGTATCAGACCCTTTTCAAAAACCCTGGGTGTATTATTCAAAACTCACCTTTATTTTCAAAAACCCCAGGTGTATATTTCTCTCTACCTACATTTTCTTTTTCTCTTTTAGATCAAATTTTCTTCAAAACCCTGGAAAATTCTTTTAAAATCTCCTCTATCTTTCAAAATTTCCATGCTTGATTCTTTAAAAGGTCTATCCGTAAGTCCTGCATTTTATCTAATCCTCCTTATTTTCTTCTTTTCCCCAGTATCATCTCAATGGCGTCAAATTCCCTCGATGCTGTCTTTCCCCAAGAACATGTCTTCTATCAGATTCAGGATGGACCCCCGGATCTGCGGGTCATCCAGTCTCGTCCTTTCTTCCCTCGGTGGTATTATTCTTGGTTCGCCACCTTCTCACATATGTTCCCAGACCACTTGGATGACTGTGGGTTGGAAATGGCATCAGCGACAGGCAAGCGAACCATCAACGGAGCTCTGATTCAGGCTATGGCAGAACGGTGGAATCCGCGTACTTGCACATTCTGGTTTCCCTGGGGAGAGATGACTCTGCTGATGGACGAATTCAATGATATTATGGGATTACCCGAACCAGCCGGTCAGCCAGATGATCCTGTCGAGCAGCAGTTTTTGATCAACATCAAAGGGGTGGATGTTCGAGAAGCCTTGGCCAGAGCAACAGGGAGCAGATCTTGGCCTCTCACTGAAATTGGTGGAAATCAGTTCATCGACCTATTTGAACTATATCAAAAGTACGGAGCCTACAAAGAGGTTGACACTTTGTCCCGAGCAGCGAAGGACAGAATTCAGCATGCCATGATCCTGTGCACAGTGGGGTTAGCCTTCTTCCAAGATGGTCAGAATTTCATAGATATCAGAGTTGCTCAGCTCTTTCGGAGATGGGGAAGCAAGCAGACCCGTCAACTTTCAGTTTCCATGGCCGCATTAGCCTTCCTTTACAGAGGCTTGGCTCGATTTGCTCTTGGAGAGACCATTCTGGTAGAAGGATGCACTTACGCCTTGCAGTCGTGGTTCCTGCGACACGTTCCTTCGAAGGCCAATTCTTTCAGATTCAACAGTAAGCAGCCGAAGACAGTCATCCAATGCCGAGCTCTGATCGAGAAGTTGCATCAGGAGGAGATCACCTGGGATTTCTTTGATAGAAGAGAGACTATTCCTCGATACACTTATGTCCGTGACAAGCGCTACAAGTTGATGGGCCCTTTCTTTTGTGTCGATTATCAACCGGAACGATGTCTGAGGCAGTTTTCACAGCGGCAGGTCCGTGCCAACACCCGTTTCTCGACAGGCAACGTGTCAGAATTCAACCTGCAGTCGGATCAGTGGTCTGGGGCATATCATGTCGCTAAATATACCTGGAACTTCTTTATTTCTCTGTCTATATTTCCTGGGCCAAATGTATCATCTGAATATCAAGAGTGGTGGCAAACTGTCTGCCCACCGTCTCTTTGTCCTTGAAAATTAAAAATATCAATAAAATTTTACTTTTTGGCCAAAAATGTTGTTCTCTATATTTTGTTTATAGCGCAAATAAAAGTCACAAATCTTGAGTAGATGGGACATTCCTTCCACATTTTCTTCAAATATATTTTTCTCATGGTTGACGACCTCGCCTAGGTAACAAGGTGTAAACACCCCAAATTTTCACTCACCTCCCCGACATCTTCACCAAACATCATTATTCAATCTTTGAAATCGCCGGAGGGCAAAATGGTCATTTTCTGAGCTCGGATCCTGCAAAAGTCCAAATTTCATCTGCAACTCTCAAAATTTCCCTATTTTTAGCTCAGATGTTCAAAATTTTATTCCTGACAGAAGACAGGAATCTCCAAGTCCCGGTTCAGGATTCCATTTCATAAGACATGGCATTGCATATCATTGCATAAGCATCTCATATCACTGCACTGCACAGCATGTCATTTCGAGGTCCAGAACTCTTGATTTCAAAATTTTCAATCCAGATTAGAATTTCAACTCTTTTCAAAATTGATTTCAAAACCCTGGGTCTTCAAAATTATCAATTCTTCCCATTTTACCCGCAGGACTCTGAATTTCAAAATATTTCCTCAAGAAAACGATCTGGATAGTTTTCAATATGAATTTCAGCCACCTTATCTCAAATTTTGCCCTTTTGTCAGCTTTTTCAACCATCATCCTTTTACAAAATCGCCCTACAAGGGCCAACTCTTTCCAAAAATTCCTGTTTTACCAATTAGTTCAGATTTTATGAAAATTCCAAAAAGAAGTTGTGGTTTTATCCTTATTTCAATAAAGAAGCAATGTGGGACCCACACTGAGGTGGTGTCACACAAGCTTTTCTTTTGAAAATTTGAATTTTGAAAAAACCCAAAAATATAGGAGCCTTGTCCCCTGGATTGGTGCCACTTGTCATTTCTCTCTCCTTCCATTTATATGCCATGTGTCAGCATAGGGTTCACCTAGAGTCGGTGCCACATGTCACCTTCCCTCTTCTGCCACGTGTCAGTGTGGGGCTACCTTCAGAAGCCGCCACGTGTCATCCATCCTGCGCCATGTGTCATTCCAAGATTACCAGGAGATGCCAAGTGTCATAGGCTGTCCTGTCTAGAAAAAGTGGAGCTTGTCTCCTCTGAGGTGGCGCCACTTGGAGTGTGTCTCCTGCAGAGGACACGTGTCAACCCCTCCCTCCTTCTAGAAAAGTAGCCTAACACATGTCTCTCCCTAGTTTTCTCAGAAAAGTAGGAGACATGTGTCACTCCTAAATTCCTACAGAAAAGATAGGCTTGTCTCCTCTGAGGTGGCGCCATCTGGAGTGTGTCTCCTGCAGAGGACACGTGGCAAGCTCTCATTTCCTCAGAAAAAGCAAATGCCATGTGTCATTTTCTGCTTTCTTCAGAAAACTAGAATTCAAACATTCAAACCTCCTCATAGGTGGCGCAGATCCTGAACTCCTACCTTTTTCATCTTGTCTGAGATGGAGCCACATGGCTTGGCCCACCTTCTCTCCCCTCTGCCATGTGTCATTCTCTGCTTCTTTCAGAAAAAGTAGAGGACACATGTCTTCTCCCTACCTCTTTCAGAAAAGTAGGAGACACATGTCACTCCTGGCCTTCTTTAGAAAAAGCAAACCATTTAAAATTCAAACAAGGCACTAGGTGGCGAAAATCCGGAGCTCTGATTTTTCCAGATGGCCTATGAGGGCGCCACATGAGCCTTCCCTCCTTCTCACCCCTCTGCCACGTGTCATCTTCTGCTTCTTTCAGAAAAAGAAGGTGACACATGTCTTATTCTCACTCCTTCAGAAAAAGTAGAGGACACATGTCCTCTCCCTACTTTTTTCAAGAAAAGTAGGAGACACATGTCACTGCCCTCTTTTTCCTCCCTCTTGCCACATGGCATTGTAGGAGCCACCCTGAGGTGGCGCCACATGTCCATCCTCCATTCCTCCAGGGCCAACCTCCATTTGAAATTCGAATTCTCCTCTAAGGTGGCGCCATCTGAAGAACCTCCTCCAGCAAGCTGACACTTGGAACCATCCTGGACTGCCACATGTCCAGATCTCCTTTCACCAGAAAAAGCAAAATTCAAATTCCTCTGAGGTGGCGCCTTCTGAGCCCACTGCTCTGACCTTCTGACATGTGTCAAACACCTTTTGAGGTGGCACCATTCCAGGACTCCACTTGGCTCCATTTTTTATTTTTATTTTTATTTTATTTTTAATAAAGGTAGCCCACCATGAGGTGGCGCCACCTGAGGACTCCCTACAAAAGGTGAGTTTGAATTTCAAATTCCAAGAAAACACCCTCTGAGGTGGCGCCTTCTGGGAGTTCCCTGCAGAGAGAATCAAGCAAACTTTTGAAAAATTCCAAATCCCCCCTGCTGAGGTGTCTCACCCACAAAATTTCCATTTTTTTTAATTTTCTCAAAAATTAAAACACCTTTTGAGGTGGCGCCACCTGAGGGCTCCCTGCAAAAGAAAAATTCGAATTTCAAACCCCTCAGATGGCACCCCCTGAGATGGCGCCACATGGAGGGCTCAGATCGAGCCTGTTTGAATTTCAAAAAATTTTCAGAAAATTTATAAAAATAAGGGTTCACGCCCAGCCTGGGGAATTCATTTTTTTTTAGCTCTTGTGAACTTGGAAAATCCGACCTAGCCTTCCTAGAATCAGATTTTGAACTATGGAAATCGTGCCCCCTTTGGCGCATTGAAGAAGGTGGAGTAGAGCTCGTGCTGTGGCCAATTCGATTCCAACAGAGGTCGATTTTTGTGAACCATCTGAAGCCCGGAGCGAAGAACGAAGGAAGCTCGTGATAGCTGCCCCTTTCAAGAGCTCCTATGCTGCGTAACGAAACAAGGTGCACTTCTTTTCCCATTGATTTGATTCTATAATTCGAATCGGGAGTCGTTTGAAGAAAGAGCTCATCCGAGGGATGGATTGAGCTATTCTCATAAAACGACATATATCAAATGTTTTATTAAGCTTCCTTGATGATTTTTAACATGCATGTAGTTAGCTAGATTTAATTTGCATTTTATTTCATTCATTTAGTACATTTCATGAATTAATTAGGATTAATTTAGCATTTATTTCAATTCTGCTTATTTTCAGTAGGTCTCTGTTTTTGTCAGTCAGTCCACACGTCATTTCATGCATTTATTTTTTATTAAAAATCCCAAAAAAATCACGAAATGCGCCCTTAGGTGTCCCTAAAATTTTGCCAAAAATTCGGAGGCATTTGAATTTGTTTACTGTGGTAAACATTCAAAATGGCAAGTCGAGTTTTGTCACCCGGGATGCGTTTTGAAAATCATTTGCCGACTTTTAAAATCGATATATCCCTCATGGGAGATCCGATTTTCGATCCGAAAAATGTTATGAATTCAAGAGAATGTCTAGTTTTTAATATGATGTTTTTAGATTTTTCTGATTTTGTTTTATCTGACAAAAATCCAAGAGTTTGGGACACGTGTCAGAGCCTAATTCGGGCCTCTGAGATATTGGATCGACTTAGGGCGATGGTTTCTCTTTGTGTGTTGCTCCAAATCCAAAACTGTAAAAAGTGAAAGTTATGTCCGTGGTGTCCTCTGTTTGCATCGGAAAGACTGTAATTTTTAGAACAGTGTTGACCCATGATTCGGATTTTTCTTGTCAGTCCCCTGTTTTGCTACATTTGTCTGATCTGTTAGTTTAGGCAGGAATAGTTATATTTTTATCTGTGTTTCAGTTGATCAAATGCCAAAGTCATAAACATGAAAGTTGTTCATGTAGGTGTCGTGAATAACTCTGATTAATTTCATAAATTTTCATGGCTGTTTGATATTTGTTTAGCGTTTTACATCAGATTAGTATAATTTTTACCTCTGTCAGAACTAAATCCCTGTTGCCGAACTCATCATGGCTCAAATCCCGCGGCTGTAAAAACCAAAAATGTTCTATTTCGGGTCTTTTAGCCGTCTGCAAAATATCAGAAGTTTTGATGGTGTAAATCTTGCATTATCATATTCGGCATTGCATTTGGTTCGGATCCATAGGCAAAATCCACCATTTTAGGACTTTCTTTGAATTTTGGCAGTTAAATCATATCATTTCATGATTTTTAGCATTCTAGGATGTTTATCAGAGTAAGTAGATGCTTCATACCGAATTTGGTGCAATTTGGAATCCATTTGAGGTTCGGATTAGCCACAATACCAAAACAGGGTCCCGCAGGACCCGGATCCAAGTGAAAAACAAGCGAAATTCGCTATTTTGGCTAAATTTCAAAATGTAAAATTCTGATTTTACAGTCATAATATGTTTGGCAGCATGTCATCATGCCTCATACTGCATTTTATCATCATTGGATTCAATTTGAATTTTGAAATCTCAATTTTACCTAGTTTTCCTTCAAAAACCCTGATTTTAAAGATGTAACTTTAATTTTAGGGGTATTTTGGTCATTTTAACCTCAATTCCGAATTTCAAATTGTTTTCTGCTGAATTTCTAGCATTTTCATCATTTCAAATATCAAGGAAGCATGAGAATAGGGTTTATATCCAATTAAGTCCAATAATTTCATAATATTATTGGAAAATCTTGGAAAAACCCACATATTTGAGCTAACCTTATTTCAAGTTTGGCAGGGACATTCAAAAGAAGGAGCTGAAGACTGCAAATTTCTTTTATTTCCTTTATTTAGTGATGTAATAAGGTAAATTTTGGAATAAGAGAGTTAATTTCCTTCTTAGACTAGGATGCATATCATATAGTTTGAATTTATGCAAATATCCTGCTTATGTGATGCATACATCTTATTTCAAAAGCACTATGGATGTTCACGAATGGCACGTGCACCAACCCTTAGGGAGTTGATGAACTCGGTGGAATCCATATTTACGGCCCTAGTCGGAATATGGACGAGACCCAGATCCATCATCTTTCTACTAGTCACATTGAGCCTACACTCTTAGGCTATCTTAAAATGCACATCATATTTTCGAAGTTTTCAAAATCATGTGCATCAAATCAACTAAGTTCTGAACATATTCATGGCCACAGTCAGAATATGTAAAGGATTTATTTGGACTTAATGCACATTTTCCAACCAATTCCTCAGAAAATCTTCTCAAAGTGCATTCATTCACTCATGTCATTTGCGTCATGAAATCATTGGTCTTCTCAGGATTTTCTCAAGAAAACTTCATTCTCAAGAAATCGATTTCTCAAGAAACTCTAAGGATTTTTCAAAATCGGTTTTCCAAAGACAAGTTTTTCCACAGTTTTCCCTGGAAAATGATATTTTCTTAAGAGATTCAAAAGAGTTTTCCAATCTTTCTCCAAGATCCAAAATCGATTTCCAAGTATTTCAAAAGGTAAAATTCCCAGGATTTCGATTCTCCAAGTTTTGAATTTCCTCCTCCAATGAGTTTTCCTATAAATCTTCCATCATTTTCCTAAGAAAACTCTCAAAGTCCAAGTTTTCCTAAAAAGTATTTCCCTTTTCAAAGGTTCACCTTTTTTTTAAGAATCACTTCTATTTTCCCAGGATTTTCAACTATTCCTGATTTCCTCACATCTTTATAAGCTTTCTCATGTTTTCAAAAACCCTTTTTATCTGAGTTTCCTGAGAAATTGACCCTTTTCCTGAGAGAATCTTTTCAACTCCAAATATTTTCCAAGCATACATCATGTTTTCCCAAGCTGCATTTTCCAAACTCTCATAGCACATGCCTGAATTCTTTGTTCATATAGGGTAGAACACGATTTTGATGATTTAACTAAGTCAAGCACAATTTTGGTCCTTGGTTCGATTACCCTTGTTAAAGGCGGCAGGAACGGTCGAACCTCGTACCGACAGGTCGAGCCCCATCCCATGGATTTTCCCGCAATTTTCAAAAACGGAGGCGAGTATTTCAAAACAATTTCAAAAATCCGGTCAAAGTTTGAAGCGCGAAAGCATTTTCCTTCCCTTTTCTCTTCCGCAAGGAAGGGAAGACGGGGGAGAAATTTCGCGATGACAACAGGTTTGGCGACCGAGATGGGACCTGTCCTCGTCTGGTCAAAGTAGTGCTTGACTTAGTTCAATTATCAAAATTATGTTCACAAAATGTCAGCTCTTTTATTTTTCTATCATGCGAACCTAGGAGCCTAGATTCTGACCCAGCTGACATTGATTGCATATAGCTTAGGCATGGTTTGGTAGGACCATATTGAGGAGAAATTTTCATGCTCACATAGACTTAGGTCTAAATACAACCCTCCTCAATTTAGGATCTGAATGCAAACAATGTATGCTTCTTCAAAGTTTTCAAAATCTATCTCTCTAGGACTTAGAGCTATCTATTTCTTGCATGTGATCATTTTCTCAAAACTCCCTTACCTATCATTACCCGGTCTTCACGTTGCTGGGCTCTCTTCCAGAACCATAGTTCGGGACAGAGCCTCACAACTGGGCCAACTATTTGGGTTAACACCCCCCTACCACGTACCGCGGGCCACAGTCCGAAGTATATCGATAGGCGCTCAAGGATGTTGGAAAACCTTACCTTAGAACCGGAGTTGAAATTCTATGCCACGTACCTCGGATTTCGATTCGGGTATATCGGCATAACTGGATTGGACAAAGATGATCTGAACCTAGAGTTAAGATTAAGGTCCTACAGCTGTTTTCAATTGATGCATCTAGAGTCAGCCTTTTAGGGAGTGTTGAATGTGCATAAATGTTTGTGCAGGATGTGATTGTATGATTTCCTTAATTTTTTATATTTCCCAATGTTTTCCAACTTCTTAGGCCTTTTTCAAAACATCTTTATTTTCCACAAGATGTTTTCTCAAACCCTGGATGATTTTCTCAAATATCCAATTTCTTTCAAAACTCCAGGCGATTTTCCATTCTACCTTTTCTACTGGATCTCGAATTTCTAGCTGCATTTTTATCCTGCCTGCAAAATTTTTCAAAATTTCTCACATTTTCCTAAGTCTCATTCTGAGTCTTTCTCTGCTTTCAGTTCGATGGCATCCAGTCAAGTCGATCCTATCTTTTCTGAAGGTCACATCTCCTTCGAGGTGCGACAAGGTCATCCTGAACATCGAGCCCTTAGCACCGGAACTTTCATTCCCCGGTGGTATTATTCCTGGCTAAAGAGCTTTTCCCGAATGTTCCCGGACCATTTGAGCGAGTGCGGATTAGAACTGTCATCAGCAGTCGGAAAGCAGACCATCAATGGCAACCTGATCCATGCAATGGCAGAGCGATGGAATCCTCGAACGTGTACCTTCTGGTTCCCGTGGGGAGAGATGACTGTTTTAATGGATGAATTTTCAGAAATCATGGGGTTGCCAGAACCAGCTGGTCGACCAAGCGACCCATTAGAGCATCAATTCCTTATCAATGTCAAGGGTTTGGACCCCCGAGACTCCTTAGCTCGTATGACAGGCCGCCGATCTTGGCCCCTAATCCAGTTAGAAGGAAATGAATATGTTGACCTACTTGAGTTGTACCGCCAGTACGGGACCTTCGTCGAAGTCAGCTCGCTTTCAAGAACAGCCAAAGAAAAGATTCAGAATGCAATGGTTCTATGCACTGTAGGACTGTCCCTTTTCTCAGATGGACAGAACTACATGGACATCAGGATAATCCAACTTATGAGAAGATGGGAAGTCGGCAAACCAATCGCCTCTCCATAGCCATGGCAGCGCTCGCTTTCCTATATCAAGGTCTGACCCGATTCTCACTCGAAGAGTCCATTTTAGTTGAAGGATGCATCTACGCACTTCAGTCCTGGTTTTTCCAGCATGTTCCAGCCCGAGCAAGCTCTTTCAGATACAATGGTCAAGAACTCCTTCCAGTGGCGCAGTACCGGTCCATGATCAACAACATTCAAGAGGATGACGTTGTTTGGGACTATTTTGATCGGCAAATATCTCCTCCCAGATATACCTACGCTTATGGCAAGCGATTCAAGTTGTTGGGACCTTTCTTCTACACTTATTACCAACCAGAGAGATGTGTTCGGCAGTTTTCTCAAAGGCAGCAGTACGTCGAAGCCCGCTTGTTATCAGGAGTTATAGCAGAGTTTGATCTCACTTCCGCACAATGGTCCGGGGCATATCATTCTGCCCGCTACGGCTGGGATTCCTTTGTCTCTCTCAAAATCTTTCCTGGTCCTAGGGTGTCTGCCGACTATCGTGAATGGTGGCAAATCGTCTGTCCTCCACCTCTTTGTCAAGATCAATAAAATCTTATTCTTCTCATTTTAATAAAATTCTCTTTCCTTCTATTGTGGTTTGACGACCTCGCCTAGGTAACAAGGCATATTTTCGTTGTTTATTTCTTTTGCAGAAGGAATGACAACACAATTGTCGTGATTCCCACGACGACTCAGTCCCTAGTAATGGGACATCTTTTCCAAATTGTCTACCATATTTTCAGCAAATATTTCTTCCAAAAGCTAATTCCTTCATAAT
Organism: Nuphar pumila; assembly: GCF_984573655.1. Lineage (NCBI taxonomy): Eukaryota > Viridiplantae > Streptophyta > Magnoliopsida > Nymphaeales > Nymphaeaceae > Nuphar > Nuphar pumila. The sequence continues at coordinate 46,932,909 of NC_143260.1, read as the reverse complement.
CTAATCAGGTCTTTGCCCTGCAGAGAGCATCTGTACCATTTGATGGTTGAGACAAGATCAGGCAAAAGAACCACGGCATCCCAGTACTCATCAGCCTCGGAAGAAGAAATGGGTTCCCCTCGATCCGAGAAAAGTCAAGAACAGCAGCAAGAAGACGATGGCATAGACCCTCAAATGTATGCCATGTTCAGAAAAATGATGAACAAAATGATGAATGAGCAACCCGGGACCAGCTCAGAAAGGAATCCATTCAGAGAAAAGTTTCATGGTCGTAGGAGTAAGAAGGCTCCCAAGAAGCAGTAGATTTCAGATGAATCAGACTCAACTGAAAACACAGATGAAGAATATGAGGTGCCTCCAGCATTTCAGAAGCGTGGCCAAAGTAAAAGCCGCAGATCAAAGAGCAGAGATAAAGAAGAGCCTTTGCAAGCGCAGTTTAAAGAAATGGCCCGAGTTGTCAAAGATCTGCAAGCCCACGACAAGGGCAAGAAAGTCTTCACCAGTGAGGATTTTTATGACGGCTTAGAAAGGGATGATGATCTGGAGAATCTCCCCCGTAAATTCATCAAATTCGATGGTTCAGGCGACCCAAAAGCGCACCTTGCCACTTTCTTTGCTAAATGCTCTCGGTTTAAGAGGGATAACCGAGCATTGTTTCTATGCTTCCCCCGCAGCTTGGAAGGAGTTGCAGCCAAGTGGTATGCTGAGCATATCAATCCCATCGAGCTCAAGGAGTTCGACAAAGTTATGAATCTCTTTATTGAACGCTTCTTGTTCAACACAGAAGCGCTGCCTACACTGAGTCATCTCTGCAATTTAAGGCAGAATGAGAATGAAAAAGCACGGGACTTCATTCACAGATGGAGATCAGCCTGTAATAAGATGAGAGATCCTATCTCGGAAAGGCATGCATTGTCCTTAATCCTCAACAATTTCTCGCAGCCGTTAAGAGGATTAATCTCCACAGCACCGTCCAGAACCTTTATTGAGCTGACTGAGCGAGCTGAATGGCTCGAATCGAGTGTGGAAAATAGAGTCTATGAAGGCTTCACCTTTTCCAAGAACAACTCCCATGGTGAGCAGAAGAAGAAAGCGCACTTCACTTATTCTGCCAGCAACAACAACAAAGGCCAAAATCGATACAAAGGGCAGAAGAAAGATTACTGCTACAGCTCAAGCAATTCGAACAACAAAGATCAGAAAGCAAAGCCTGCTCCTCAGTACAGCAAGCCTCCGCAGCAGGATCAAGGACCGAAGCTGCGCGAGAAAGCTAAACATGAAGGATGGAGCTACGACAGAAAGTTTACTCCCCTTGACCAATCACTCGAAGATGTGCTCGAGTACCTGCTATCGAAAGAGATGGTCAAATTGCCCAGATTGGCCGATCCCCCTGTGCCCATGGGGAAATGGAAAGATCAGTTCTGCAAGTTCCACAGGACAGTGGGACACAACACTGAGAACTGCTTTGTCCTCAAAAACATCGTGCAAGATCTCATTGAAAAGAATCTATTGGTAGAAGGAGAAGAAGAAGAGAAAATGGACATTCTCAATCACCCCTTCCCTTCACACACCACGGCAGTAGTGTCTGCACGACCCTTTCTACCGCATGAACATATCAAGCCATGTTCTGCGCAAGATCTCCAAGTTCAGCATCAGGTGACAGTGCTAAGACAAGCAGCTCCAGATTCCAAGAAGATGGACTTAATTTCGGCATTCGGTAAAATGAAAGTTTCAGAAGCACCTGTGAAGTCAGTCCCCAAATCAAAAGGAACTCCTGACTTCTTCAAGCAAATCGTTAAACGTAGGCCAGAAAGGTCAAGTCAGAAGCCTCTGACCGCTTTATCCAATGTCTCCATCCTTGACTTGGCCAAGAATTCTAGCAAGCACCGACAAGTACTGGATGATCTGCTCAGGAAAATCAAAGTTAAGCCCAGTACCACTCCTGAAGACATGGCACAGATTGTGAACTCTGCCATGACCAATGCGCCAATCACCTTCTCAGATGAGGACCTTCCAAAGCCTAATTCCTTTCATAATAATGCTTTGTACATTGTCGTTCGAGTCAGAGGAATGACAGTTCCCCATGTGCTGGTCGATGGAGGTAGTAGCCTCAACATATGTCCCGAAATGACCGCAAAGGCATTAGGGATCAAGGACGAGGAATACATTCCAGATCCCATCACTATCTATGGGTTTGACAATCATGGTCAAACGGCCAAGGGCAAGATATTCCTGGAGGTGTTCATTAATTATTCAGTGCATTCAGTGCTTTTCCATGTGGTTAACGTACCACCAACCTACAACTTGCTGCTCGGAAGGACATGGATTCACAACGCTAATGCAGTGCCTTCTACCCTCCATCAATGTGTGAAGTGGTCAAAAGGTGGAATGATTACCACAATACTGGGAGAAGACCCAGAAGAAAGGCTCCCGCAGCCCATGATTCCTCGGCCATCATTCAATGCAGATATTCCCAGCATCAGGGAAAGTGAAGAGATCAATCTCGGAGAAAATTGAGAAATACTTCAGGCACCATCAGAGCCATCTCTGCACATAGTAGCCACGACACGATGGAAAGGTCCTCAATTCTTCAAGGTTGGAGGTCGAATCGACTACAGCACCATTAAGGATCATCCCTTGTTTCCTCAATTCATGAAGTCAAAAAAGGGATTTGATTTACTCCTGAAGCATGGCTATCAACCCTTATCCAAAATTTCAGAATGACCTCTCGGACAATCAAGAAGCTCGTTCTCAATCCCAAGGCCTTTCAGAAGTCGACAGCAATTCACAGAATCAAAGCAAGCACCGGAAATGATAAGGTTGCAAAGCAGTCAGATGATTGTGCAGAACACGATCAGTCTCTTCAGGAATTACCGGAGTTCGCCGCAGTTCAGAAGCAGGACGAACCATCTCCTCTAGTACAAGATCCAACTGAAGGTGTCAATATCGGTTCAGAGGAAGATCCAAAAATTCTCCAGATCGGAACCAGTCTAAGTCCAGAAGAAAAGAAAAGGCTTACAGATTTTCTTAAGCGGCATGAAGAAGTGTTCGCATGGACATATGAAGACATGCCGGGCTTAGACCCCAAATTAGTCGAACACTGTCTTGTCTTAAAGCCAGATGCTAAGCCAGTCAAGCAGAAGCTGAGAAAAATGGATCCCAGAATAGAACAACAAGTCAAAGAAGGACTTGAAGATCTGCTCAAAGCAGGATTTATTCGAGCTATTGACTACCCGGATTGGTTAGCCAATATCGTCGTTGTCCCAAAGAAAAGCGGCAAAGTAAGGATCTGCATAGACTTCAGAGACCTCAACAAGGCAACTCCGAACGATGACTATCCACTTCCAAGCATCGATCTTCTAGTCGATAGCACGACAGGACATGCTATGTTCTCTTTCATGGATGGATATTCCGGCTACAATTAGATTAAGTTGGCCGCCCGCGACCAATCAAAAACTTCCTTTACTACGCCTTGGGGCACTTTCTGCTACACAGTTATGCCTTTTGGGCTCAAGAATGCTGGAGCAACATATCAACGAGCAATGATCGTTATCTTTCACGATCAAATGCGCAAAATCATGGATGCGTATGTTGATGATATTCTCGTGAAATCTAAAGAGGAAGAAGATCACCTCGAAGCACCTGATCAAGTCTTTAAAAGACTTATTCTTTACAAGTTACGGCTTAACCCGCAAAAATGTGTCTTTGGAGTCGAATCAGGCAAACTGTTGGGTTTTCTGGTAAGCAAAAAGGGAATTGAAGTTGACCCAGCCAAAGCAAAGGCTATCATTGATATGCCTCCCCCGAAGAATCTCAAAGAACTGCGTAGCCTTCAAGGACGTATGCAGTCAATCCGGCGATTCATTTCCAATTTGGCGATGAGATGTGAGCCCTTCAACCACTTACTCAGAAAAGGAGTTAAGTTCGAATGGGGGCCAGAATGCCAGCAATCGTTCGATCGAATCAAGAAGTATCTTCTTAATCCTCCCATCCTGAAGCCGCCAGAATTGGGAAAACCTCTTTTGCTATACATCTCAGTCAATCAAGTCGCATGCGGCGGATTCTTGGCGCAATACAAAGAAGGCAGCTTGATAGAGCACGCCATTTACTATGTGAGTAAGACTTTCATAGATTATGAAAAGAGATACTCTCAAATAGAGAAGACCTGCCTAGCTCTGGTGTGGATGTGTCAGAAGCTAAGACACTATCTGCTGGCATCGGAAGTCAAAATTTTGTCCAAACTCAATCCTCTCAAGTATATTTTAGAGCAACCTTTCCTCAGCGGACGAGTCGCAAAATGGCAAGTCTTACTGATGCAGTATGACTTAGAATATGTCTCGCAGCAATCAATCAAAGGCCAAGCAATTGCAGATCAATTGGCGGATTTTCCTCTGGCCGAAGAAGTGAAAGCCGAAGATGACTTCCCTGATGAGCAAATTTGCAATATCCAGCAATTTCCAGTCTGGAATTTATTTTTCGATGGTTCTAAGAATATGGCGGGAATAGGCATCGGAATCCTATTAATCACTCCTGAGAAGGAGATGATTCCATTTTCTCTCAAGTTAGATTTTCAATGTACTCACAATATGGCTGAATATGAAGCCCTGATTCAAGGTCTAAGGGTTCTATTAGACTTCAATGTCAAGAGAGTGCATGCTTACAGTGACTCATTACTTGTTGTTAATCAAGTTCGAGCCGAATGGCAGGTCAAAGATCAGAAGTTATTTCCCTATCAGAAAATTGTTTCAGCTCTTATCAGCAAGTTTGAAGAATTCCAGCTCTTCCATATCAAGAGAGATTTTAATCAAGTGGCCGATAGCCTAGCCAGTTTAGGCTCCATTATGGCATTCAAGAATGGAGAATCTTGTCGCTCTTTTGAAATTGGCAGACTTGACCAACCTGCTTTCCTTCCATCGGAGCAAGTAAACCAGGCTGAGCAAAAGAAGAAGCCTTGGTATTACAACATCAAAACTTTCATAGAAACTGGCGAGTTTCCTCCAGAACTCTCAAAGAAAGAGCAACGAGCAATCCAGCGTATGTCTACTCGATACTTCATTTTGGCCAATGTCCTTTATCGTCGTGGATTCAGCTCAGAGTATTCCAGATGTTTAGACGAAGACGAAGCCAAAGAAGTTGTGCGAGAAGCACATGAAGGCATTTGTGGCGGCCACGTCGGCTACCAAACCCTTGTCAAGCAAATCATCAGAGCAGGGTACTACTGGAAGACTATGCAACAAGACTGTTATCATTATGTGAAGAAGTGTGTGCAATGTCAAATACATGCACCTTCTATTCATGCTCTGGCAACTTATTTACAGTCTGTTGTCTCTCCATGGCCGTTCTCGATGTGGGCCTTCGATGTCGTAGGTCCCATCACTCCTTCAGCTTCAAATGGCCACAAATATTTCCTTGCCGCAACAGAATACTTCACCAAGTGGGTAGAAGTCATCAGTCTCCGCACAGTAGAAGGCCGACACGTGGTCTCTTTTATTCACAAGAACATCCTTTGCCGTTTCGGCATCCCGCATGACATTGTGTCAGACAACGGCAGTCATTTCAAGAATGAAAAGATGAAGACATTTTGCTCAAAATTCAAGATCTATCACCATTTTTCCGCTCCATATTATCCTCAAGGGAATGGTCAGGCAGAGGCCACCAACAAGATTTTAATTCGTATTTTGGAGCGAACTGTGGAAACAGGCCGTGACTGGCATGAGAAGATCTACGATGCACTATGGGCCTATCGGACCACCATTCGTACACCAACGAATGCTACCCCATCAGAACTGGTCTATGGGACAGAAGTAGTATTGCCGCTACATGTTCAGAAGCCCGCTTTGAAATTTGCTTCACTTCTGCAATTACCTCTTGATCAATACCAGCAGCAGCGACTAGTGCAGCTAGACTTACTCGACGAGAGAAGGCTAAAAGCAGCAGAGCATGCTCAATCCTATCGCCAGAGAGTAGCCAGGCAATATGCAAAATCTATCATCGAAAGAAGATTCAAAGTCAATGATTTAGTACTTCGATCCACAACTTATCTCAAGCATCGTCCCGGCGGCAAATGGTCGCCAAATTGGGAAGGTCCCTATGTTGTCAAAGAAGCATTACCCCGCAACTCATATCGGCTCATCAATGCCGATGGGGTAGAATTGCCAGATCCTATTAATGCTCGACACTTGAAAAAGTTTTATACTTGAAACATTTATTCTCCTCTTGTAATCCTTCCTGTTCTTTCAAATAATGATCCAACTTTCTTTCTCAGTTACACTGGGGCATTTTAAAATTTTGTTCTATAAGCAGGCAGGATAAACAAATTCCTCATTTCATGCACATGTGCATTCATATGCATCATTCATATTCATTTGCATTCAATTGCATCAACAACAATCTGGTCAGTATTGGGATTTCAACAAACAGTCCCATCACGATTCCTAATGATTCAAAATCGAAAGGTCATCACCGATACTGAACCAAAACCCAGCACTCGAACTGGTATTATTTCAAAATCCAGTACTTGAACTGGCACATTTTCAAAATTCCAATTTTTCAGAAAACCGAGTTCCGACTCGGGTTTTATTTCAAATCATTTTCATTTATTGATCTGGGTTCCGACTCGTGATCTCATTACATCATTCGAGCTCTGATTCGAGCTCTTCATTTTCTTTTATTGATCCGGGTTCCGACTCGTGATCTTTGTATTTTATTTGAGCTCTGACTCGAACTCATCATTCTCCTTTGGTTAATCCAAGTCATTTCGATCATCAGGGTCTGTCAATTGCTCAAATTTGGTATTTTGCCTTCCAAATTTCAATTTAAATCTTCAAATCAGGCAATTCTCCAATTTCAACCTCTAGGTCACCCAATTTTCAATTCTCAATTTCAATTACCAATCTCAATTTCGACCTTCGGGTCAATAAATTTCCAATTCTCGACCTTCGGGTCTATCAATTTCCAATTCTCGACCTTCGGGTCTATCAATTTCCAATTCTCGACCTTCGGGTCAACCAATTTCCAAATTTCGACCTTCGGGTCAATCAATTTCCAATCTTTGACCTTCATTTCTCAATTTCGACCTTTAGGTCACTTAATTCTCAATTTCGACTTTCGAGTCACACAATTTTGACCTTTTTGGTCAAATCAATTCTCAATTTCGACCATCAGGTCATCCAATTTCGACCTTCGGGTCATTCAATTTTCAGCAACCAATTTTCCAATTTTCAATTTCGACCTTCGAGTCAATCAATCTCAATATCCAATTTCAATCATTTTCTCTTGCGAGAGACCCTTCTTAGGGAGAGCACGAGGGAGCTCGTTCTTTTCGCATGCTATCCAATTCGTTTACTTAGCCCCTTTTCAGGGAGAGTTTGAAGGGACTCGCGTCTTTGTGAACCATTTGCAAAACAAATTCCAATTTCACACGAGGAACCCTTTTTAAGGGAGAGGCTCGACGGAGACTCGTTTTTCTTGTGACCCCCCAATTTCATACTAAGCCATTTTTCGTCATGAAAGACCCTCTTTGCAGGGAGAGTGTGATGGACTCATTCCTTTCATGACCCAATTTTCAGACCTCACTATTATCGGCCCCCTTTCCATAAGAGAAGCCTAATATTAGGGAGCTTTGACGAAAGCTCAATTTCTCTTCGAAAGTTCGTTTTGCAAACACCTCCTCTTTAGGGAAGAGAGGAGTATTTCCCATTTCCCATTCAGGTAAGGGCTAAGCCTGAGTCTCTCTTTTTGGGGAAAAAAATAGGAGAATTTTCGTCACTGATGTATTGAGCCGGATTTCAAATACCCACTTTCACCAAGGATTTCAAGAAAATTTTGTCAAATTTGTCAATCAATTGTTGATTTCAGAATCTTTATCTCAATTTACCTTCAGCATCACTTCCAAAAGAGTGAAGCTTTTGCGAAAAGGGATTCAAACTTCAAATTCTTTCTATTGGCCAACCAAAAGGAGGAAGGATAAGTCATCGATATGGCCAGAAAAGAAGATTCAATGTTATTGAAAAGTCATAGATGATTGATATTGATCGCAGTTATGGCACATCTTTAAGGATTATTCTTGTAAAGACAAGGCAGTGGAAATATCCTGAGCGCTAGAAAAGAGAGCATTTACCCAAGCCCCGTTTCCTCAAAATCACCTAAGCTGCAATTAAGTATCCGCAAAAGGGATCTCTCACCTGTCGTCAAGATGAAGGCGAATTAGGCGAGTAGACCCCCGGGGCCAAAGAAGATTCGAAACATCTCCAAGATGACGGAGTTTGTCACGGATCCTTCCAGAGAAAGTCCAAAGCACTGTCGAGATGAAGGCAGATGCGATGAACCTCTCGACAATCCCTAAAAGATATTTAATTTCAGCTATCGCCCAAAGATTTCCAAACCCATCATCCAAGAAGGATCGAAACATCTCCAAGTTGAAGGAGTTTGTGACGTACCCTTCCCAAAAGAGAGAAAGAGAGGAAAAAGAAAGAGAGAAAAAGTCAGAACATCTCCAAAATAAAGGAGAATGTAGCAAAAACCCAGAGAACCAAAAGAGTGCAGAAAGATTATCATGAGAGAAGCCCTCAGGATATCAAACTGCCAAATTTATCAAGAATCCTCTTTAAATTTGTGAAATTCTATTATCAATACTCTTTCATCAATTGCTTTCATAACATCAAATTCTCTTTCCTGCTCATATCAAGGAAATTGATAACTTCCTTGAAGAAGGTCAATTGTAAACAATTTGGGTTTTCAAGTCTCGATTCTACAAAGTGAACCTTGTTTGGAGGTAATGCTTTGGGTAGAAAAGAAAGAATATCTTTGCAAAAATGTGCAACATTTTCAAATATTTTGAATCAACAATAAAATTCTCAATATTTTGACAATATTTTCTAGCTATCTCGACGTGAAGTGAGAGCTTGATGTCTCTTTTTGATACATCCTGACACCAATTTTAAATCCCTCTTAAGGACTTGATTCCTTCCCTTCTTTGAGAGCATGAACTCTCAGATTGCACACTTCCCTGTGTCCCCACTGTCCCACCATAGACAGTCCCATTTCGGTTCGAGGTCGAACCACCAATCATTTCTCGCAAAAGGCAATTTCAAAAGCTATTTAGTCTCAGCAATGAAACGCCCAAAACCAATCCCTTTTCAATCTTTAGGGACCCCATTTTCCCTCCTTTTGCAAAACCCTTGTCGGATTTACTGTGCAAAATCCGAAGGTTCCATCATGGTCTCTTCCTTCGAGGATTCCATTCATTTTCCGCCCAATCAGGATAAGGGTATAAACCTGAGCCTCCTTTGATGAGGTATTTCATTTTCCGCCCAATCAGGATAAGGGTATAAACCTGAGCCTCCTTTGATGAGGTATTTCATTTTCCGCCCAATCAGGATAAGGGTACAAACCTGAGCCTCCTTTGATGAGGTATTTCATTTTCCGCCCGATCAGGATAAGGGTACAAACCTGAGCCTCATTCAAAGAGGTATTTCATTTTCCACCCGATCAGGATAAGGGTACAAACCTGAGCCTCAATCAAAGAGGTATTTCATTTTCCGCCCGATCAGGATAAGGGTACAAACCTGAGCCTCAATCAAAGAGGTATTTCATTTTCCGCCCGATCAGGATAAGGGTACAAACCTGAGCCTCAATCAAAGAGGTATCCCATTTTCCGCCCGATCAGGATAAGGGTACAAACCTGAGCCTCAATCAAAGAGGTACTTCATTTTCCACCCGATCAGGATAAGGGTACAAACCTGAGCCTCAATCAAAGAGGTATCCCATTTTCCGCCCGATCAGGATAAGGGTACAAACCTGAGCCTCAATCAAAGAGGTATCCCATTTTCCGCCCGATCAGGATAAGGGTACAAACCTGAGCCTCAATCAAAGAGGTATTTTATTTTCCGCCCGATCAGGATAAGGGTACAAACCTGAGCCTCAATCAAAGAGGTATTTCATTTTCCGCCCGATCAGGATAAGGGTACAAACCTGAGCCTCAATCAAAGAGGTATTTCATTTTCCTCCCGATCGGGTTAAGGGTACAAACCTGAGTCTCATGTTATGAAATATTCCATCCCCAATCAGGTTAAGCTTCGTTCCATACGAGATATTTTTGTCCCATCCAGGTCAAGGGCATAAACCTGAACTTCGCTCTCATAGAGCAAATCTTTCCTCTTCATTCTTCGTTCCATATCTACCATCTTCCTCGGGCTAATTTCTTCACACCCAGTCAGATCCTTCTAACTGGGGCATTTTTTTTATGTATAGCCCAAATTTGGTGTGTTTTTCTTTGCCACTAAGCTCGGCCATGAGCCGGCTTAGCAGCAAAGAGGGGCATCTGTAAACACCCCAAATTTTCACTCACCTCCCCGACATCTTCACCAAACATCATTATTCAATCTTTGAAATCGCCGGAGGGCAAAATGGTCATTTTCTGAGCTCGGATCCTGCAAAAGTCCAAATTTCATCTGCAACTCTCAAAATTTCCCTATTTTTAGCTCAGATGTTCAAAATTTTATTCCTGACAGAAGACAGGAATCTCCAAGTCCCGGTTCAGGATTCCATTTCATAAGACATGGCATTGCATATCATTGCATAAGAATCTCATATCACTGCACTGCACAGCATGTCATTTCGACGTCCAGAACTCTTGATTTCAAAATTTTCAATCCAGATTAGAATTTCAACTCTTTTCAAAATTGATTTCAAAACCCTGGGTCTTCAAAATTATCATTTCTTCCCATTTTACCCCCAGGACTCTGAATTTCAAAATATTTTCTCAAGAAAACGATCTGGATAGTTTTCAATATGAATTTCAGCCACCTTATCGCAAATTTTGCCCTTTTGTCAGCTTTTTCAACCATCATCCTTTTACAAAATCGCCCTACAAGGGCCAACTCTTTCCAAAAATTCCTGTTTTACCAATTAGTTCAGATTTTATGAAAATTCCAAAAAGAAGTTGTGGTTTTATCCTTATTTCAATAAAGAAGCAATGTGGGACCCACACTGAGGTGGTGTCACACAAGCTTTTCTTTTGCAAATTTGAATTTTGAAAAAACCCAAAAATATAGGAGCCTTGTCCCCTGGATTGGTGCCACTTGTCATTTCTCTCTCCTTCCATTTACATGCCATGTGTCAGCATAGGGTTCACCTAGAGTCGGTGCCACATGTCACCTTCCCTCTTCTGCCACGTGTCAGTGTGGGGCTACCTTCAGAAGCCACCACGTGTCATCCATCCTGCGCCATGTGTCATTCCAAGATTACTAGGAGATGCCAAGTGTCATAGGCCGTCCTGTCTAGAAAAAGTGGAGCTTGTCTCCTCTGAGGTGGCGCCACTTGGAGTGTGTCTCCTGCAGAGGACACGTGTCAACCCCTCCCTCCTAGAAAAGTAGCCTGACACATGTCTCTCCCTACTTTTCTCAGAAAATTAGGAGACATGTGTCACTCTTAAATTCCTACAGAAAAGGTAGGCTTGTCTCCTCTGAGGTGGCGCCATCTGGAGTGTGTCTCCTGCAGAGGACACGTGGCAAGCTCTCATTTCCTCAGAAAAAGCAAATGCCATGTGTCATTTTCTGCTTTCTTCAGAAAACTAGAATTCAAACATTCAAACCTCCTCATAGGTGGCGCAGATCCTGAACTCCTACCTTTTTCATCTTGTCTGAGATGGAGCCACATGGCTTGGCTCACCTTCTCTCCCCTCTGGCACGTGTCATTCTCTGCTTCTTTCAGAAAAAGTAGAGGATACATGTCTTCTCCCTACCTCTTTCAGAAAAGTAGGAGACACATGTCACTCCTGGCCTTCTTCAGAAAAAGCAAACCATTAAAAATTCAAACAAGGCACTAGGTGGCGAAAATCCGGAGCTCTGATTTTTCCAGATGGCCTATGAGGGCGCCACATGTCCCTTCCCTCCTTCTCACCCCTCTGCCACGTGTCATCTTCTGCTTCTTTCAGAAAAAGAAGGTGACACATGTCTCCTTCTCACTCCTTCAGAAAAAGTAGAGGACACATGTCCTCTCCCTACTTTTTTCAAGAAAAGTAGGAGACACATGTCACTGCCCTCTTTTTCCTCCCTCTTGCCACATGGCATTGTAGGAGCCACCCTGAGGTGGCACCACATGTCTATCCTCCATTCCTCCAGGGCCAACCTCCATTTGAAATTCGAATTCTCCTCTGAGGTGGCGTCATCTGAAGAACCTCCTCCAGCAAGCTGACACTTGGAACCATCCTGGACTGCCACATGTCCAGATCTCCTTTCACCAGAAAAAGCAAAATTCAAATTCCTCTGAGGTGGCGCCTTCTGAGCCCACTGCTCTGACCTTCTGACATGTGTCAAACACCTTTTGAGGTGGCACCATTCCAGGACTCCACTTGGCTCCATTTTTTATTTTTATTTTATTTTTAATAAAGGTAGCCCACCATGAGGTGGCGCCACCTGAGGACTCCCTACAAAAGGTGAGTTTGAATTTCAAATTCCAAGAAAACACCCTCTGAGGTGGCGCCTTCTGGGAGTTCCCTGCAGAGAGAATCAAGCAAACTTTTGAAAAATTCCAAATCCCCCCTGCTGAGGTGTCTCACCCACAAAATTTCCATTTTTTTTAATTTTCTCAAAAATTAAAACACCTTTTGATGTGGCGCCACCTGAGGGCTCCCTGCAAAAGACAAATTCGAATTTCAAACCCCTCAGATGGCACCCCCTGAGATGGCGCCACATGGAGGGCTCAGATCGAGCCTGTTTGAATTTCAAAAATTTTTCAGAAATATTATAAAAACAAGGGTTCACGCCCAGTCTGGGGGATTCATTTTTTTTAGCTCTTGTGAACTTGGAAAATCCGACCTAGCCTTCCTAGAATCAGATTTTGAACTGTGAAAATCGTGCCCCCTTTGGCGCATTGAAGAAGGTGGAGTAGAGCTCGTGTTGTGGCCAATTCGATTCCAACAGAGGTCGATTTTTGTGAACCATCTGAAGCCCGGAGCGAAGAACAAAGGAAGCTCGTGATAGCTGCCCCTTTCAAGAGCTCCTACGCTGTGTAACGAAACAAGGTGCACTTCTTTTCCCATTGATTTGATTCTATAATTCGAATCGGGAGTCGTTTGAAGAAAGAGCTCATCCGAGGGATGGATTGAGCTATTCTCATAAAACGACATATATCAAATGTTTCATTAAGCTTCCTTGATGATTTTTAACATGCATGTAGTTAGCTAGATTTAATTTGCATTTTATTTCATTCATTTAGTACATTTCATGAATTAATTAGGATTAATTTAGCATTTATTTCAATTCTGCTTATTTTCAGTAGGTCTTTGTTTTTGTCAGTTAGTCCACATGTCATTTCATGCATTTATTTTTTATTAAAAATCCCAAACAAATCACGAAATGCGCCCTTAGGTGTCCCTAAAATTTTTCCAAAAATTCAGAGGCATTTGAATTTGTTTACTGTGGTAAACATTCAAAATGGCAAGTCGGGTTTTGTCACCCGGGATGCGTTTTGAAAAATCATTTGCCGACTTTTAAAATCGATATATCCCTCATGGGAGATCCGATTTTCGATCCGAAAAATGTTATGAATTCGGGAGAATGTCTAGTTTTTAATATGATTTTTTTAGATTTTTCTGATTTTGTTTTATCTGACAAAAATCCGAGAGTTCGGGACACGTGTCAGAGCCTAATTCGGGCCTCTGAGATATTGGATCGACTTAGGGCGATGGTTTCTCTTTGTGTGTTGCTCCAAATCCAAAACTGTAAAAAGTGAAAGTTATGTCCGTGGTGTCGTCTGTTTGCATCGGAAAGCCTGTAATTTTTAGAACAGTGTTGACCCATGATTCGGATTTTTCATGTCAGTCCCCTGTTTTGCTACATTTGTCTGATCTGTTATTTTAGGCAGGAATAGTTATATTTTTATCTGTGTTTCAGTTGATCAAATGCCAAAGTCATAAACATGAAAGTTGTTCATGTAGGTGTCATGAATAAATCTGATTAATTTCATAAATTTCCATGGCTGTTTGATATTTTTTTAGCGTTTTACATCAGATTAGTATGATTTTTACTTCTGTCAAAACTAAATCCCTATTGTCGAACTCATCATGGCTCAAATCCCGAGGCTGTAAAAACCAAAAATGTTCCATTTCGGGTCTTTTAGCAGTCTGCAAAATATCAGAAGTTTCCATGGTGTAAATCTTGCATTATCATATTAGGCATTGCATTTGGTTCGGATCCATAGGCAAAATCCACCATTTTAGGACTTTCTTTGAATTTTGGCATTTAAATCATATCATTTCATGATTTTTAGCATTCTATGATGTTTATCAGAGTAAGTAGATGCTTCATACCAAATTTGGTGCAATTTGGAATCCATTTGAGGTTCGGATTAGCCACAATACCAAAACAGGGTCCCGTAGGACCCGGATCCAAGTGAAAAACAAGCGAAATTCGCTATTTTGGCTAAATTTCAAAATGTAAAATTCTGATTTTACAGTCATAATATGTTTGGCAGCATGTCATCATGCCTCATACTGCATTTTATCATCATTGGATTCAATTTGAATTTCGAAATCTCAATTTTACCTAGTTTTCCTTCAAAACCCCTGATTTTAAAGATGTAACTTTAATTTTAGGGGTATTTTGGTCATTTTAACCTCAATTTCGAATTTCAAATTGTTTTCTACTGAATTTCTAGCATTTTCATCATTTCAAATATCAAGGAAGCATGAGAATAGGGTTTATATCCAATTAAGTCCAATAATTTCATAATATTATTGGAAAATCTTGGAAAAACCCACATATTTGAGCTAACCTTATTTCAAGTTTGGCAGGGACATTCAAAAGAAGGAGCTGAAGACTGCAAATTTCTTTTATTTCCTTTATTTAGTGATGTAATAATGTAAATTTTGGAATAAGAGAGTTAATTTCCTGCTTAGACTAGGATGCATATCATATAGTTTGAATTTATGCAAATATCCTGCTTATGTGATGCATACATCTTATTTCAAAAGCACTATGGATGTTCACGAATGGCACGTGCACCAACTCTTAGGGAGTTGATGAACTCGGTGGAATCCATATTTACGGCCCTAGTCGGAATATGGACGAGACCCAGATCCATCATCTTTCTACTAGTCACATTGAGCCTACACTCTTAGGCTATCTTAAAATGCACATCATATTTCCGAAGTTTTCAAAATCATGTGCATCAAATCAACTAAGTTCTGAACATATTCATGGCCACAGTCAGAATATGTAAAGGATTTATTTGGACTTAATGCACATTTTCCAACCAATTCCTCAGAAAATCTTCTCAAAGTGCATTCATTCACTCAGGTCATTTGCGTCATGAAATCATTGGTCTTCTCAAGATTTTCTCAAGAAAACTTCATTCTCAAGAAATCGATTTCTCAAGAAACTCTAAGGATTTTTCAAAATCGGTTTTCCAAAGACAAGTTTTTCCACAGTTTTCCCTGGAAAATGATATTTTCTTAAGAGATTCAAAAGAGTTTTCCAATCTTTCTCCAAGATCCAAAATCGATTTCCAAGTATTTCAAAAGGTAAAATTCCCAGGATTTCGATTCCCCAAGTTTTGAATTTCCTCCTCCAATGAGTTTTCCTATAAATCTTCCATCATTTTCCTAAGAAAACTCTCAAAGTCCAAGTTTTCCTAAAAAGTATTTCCCTTTTCAAAGGTTCACCTTTTTTTTAAGAATCACTTCCATTTTCCCAGGATTTTCAACTATTCCTGATTTCCTCACATCTTTATAAGCTTTCTCATGTTTTCAAAAACCCTTTTTATCTGAGTTTCCTGAGAAATTGACCCTTTTCCTGAGAGAATCTTTTTAACTCCAAATATTTTCCAAGCATACATCATGTTTTCCCAAGCTGCATTTTCCAAACTCTCATAGCACATGCCTGAATTCTTTGTGCATATAGGGTAGAACACGATTTTGATGATTTAACTAAGTCAAGCACAATTTTGGTCCTTGGTTCGATTACCCCTGTTAAAGGCGGCAGGAACGGTCAAACCTCGTACCGACAGGTCGAGCCCCATCCCATGGATTTTCCTGCAATTTTCAAAAACAGAGGCGAGTATTTCAAAACAATTTCAAAAATCCGGTCAAAGTTTGAAGCGCGAAAGCATTTTCCTTCCCTTTTCTCTTCCGCAAGGAAGGGAAGACGGGGGAGAAATTTCGCGATGACAACACAAGGCACATTTCTCTGTTATCATCAAATGATAACACAATTATCACAAATCGTGTGATGACCCAATCCCGGGTAATGGGATAATCTCTTGAAATTGTCTACCAAATCCCTTCATTTCTTGCTTTCTCTCAAAGAAATTATGATTTTCAAAAAAGCTTCTCCATACTCTAACCATTCCCATATTCTGCAGGAAAGCTTTGGCATTTGAAAAATGGTTCAGACAAGGGCTGACAAGAGGGTTGCTCAACAACACAGTGACAACGAGTCAGAGGAGATGAATTCTCCTAGATTGTCCAAGAAGCATGACTCCGGAGATGAAAGCGATGTTGATCCGGCCATGTACCGGGTTTTTCAGAAAATGATGACTAAAATCATGGCCGAGCAGGCTAAGGCGGCTCCAAAGAAGGCGGCTTCTAAGACCAAGGCTAAGAAGAAGCCCATGAAAAAGCCAGTCAAGATCAGCAAGCAAAAGGTACAGCGTGACAGTACCTCTGAAGATTCTGAGTCAGCGGAAGAGAATTCTGAAGAAGAGCAGTTGATTTACATCCCGAAACATCTGCGGCAGTCCAAGAGACCGGTAGAGGAGCCAGTGTCAGTGAACAAGCCCAAGCATGGGGCCCCCGCAGAGGACTCGATCCAGGCACTGACCAAAATCGTCAAAGACCTGCAGGTCCGGGATAAAGGAAAAAGGTCATACACTAGACAGGATTTCTACCTTGGTTTGGAAGGGGACATCAATTTGGAGAATCTCCCCCGAAAATTCATTAAATTCGATGGATCCGGAGACCCCAAGGCCCACCTTGCCATGTTCTTCGCGGAATGCGCCCGATTCAGTGAAGACAACCGTGCCCTCTTCCTCTGTTTCCCTCGCAGTTTGGAGGGAATAGCTGCCAAATGGTACGCTGAACATGTCAATCCCATCGAATTGAGGGATTTTGACAAAGTCGTCAACATGTTTGTTGAGCGCTTCCTATTTAACACGGAAGCTCTGCCCACCCTAAACCACCTGTGCAACTTGAAGCAGGAGCCCAATGAAAAGGCTAGGGATTTCATTCACAAATGGAGAAGCATGTGCAACAAAATGAGGAACCCTATTTCTGAGGAGCATGCCCTCCAAGTCATCCTCAATAATTTCTCCCAACCCCTTAAAAGTCTCCTCTTCCCATATCCCTCCAAATCGTTTAATGAACTGACGGAGTGAGCAGAATGGCTCGAGATGGGGGTAGAGAACGAGATGTATGAAGGTGTCGCCTTAGCCAAAAATGTGCAAGACCCAAAGAAGAAGGCACACTTCACCTACTCCGCCGAGGTTCCAGGGGATGATCAGGGCAGTAGCAGCAAGCAGGGCAGTGGCAGTGGCGCAAAGCCCGAACAGAACAAGGGAAGAAAGGGCAAATTCTTCAAGAACAATGACAAGCCTCTCTCGACAGGTCCTCAACAAAAGGGGGACCTTCAAGAAAAGCCCAAACATATAAACTGAAGTAGGGATCGGAAGTTCACCCCCTCGACCAGCCTTTGGAGAAAATTCTGGAATACTTGTTGTCTCACGGGATGGTGAAACTTCCCAAGGTTGCAGATCCGCCAGTGCTCATGGGAAGATTCAAGGAACAGTATTGCAAGTTCCACAGAGCAATGGGCCATGACACCGAATACTGCTTTGTTCTGAAGCATCTGATTCAGGATTGCATCGATAAAAGCATCCTCATCGAGGATGAAGAAGAGGGCAAAATGGACATCCTGTCCGCCCCATTTCCAAAACATTCAGCATCAACCATTTCCGAGCATCTCTTCCTTCCACAAAATCACATACGTCCATGTTCCAGCGAAGAAATAAGTTTGCAGCATCAGGTAATGGTTCTACATCAGAATCAGCCTGCATCTCAGAGAGGGGATATCCTCTCATTTTTAAACATCAAAAATACGTCAGTAGAAAATGGGAAAATCCAAGTTTTTCCAAAAAGATTTCTAAGAAAGGAGACCTGCACAGAGGAGGCAGAAACCTCAGAAGCAGCAGAAGAGCGGGCCAGAAGCCTTCAGAAGCCAATTACAACGCTCTCCAACATCTCCATTTTTTAGTTGACTCACGACTCTCCCCAACATAAAGAAAAACTAGACGATCTACTGAGGAAGATCAAGGTGAAGCCGGGCACCACGCCCGAGGATATGGCGCAAATAGTAAATCAAGCAATGACTAATGCGCCTATCACCTTTTCTGATGAGGATTTGCCTAAACCTCATTCATTTCATAACAATGCGCTGTACATTGTGGTCAGGACCAGGGGCATGACCGTCCCACATGTTCTTGTCGATGGGGGCAGCAGTCTGAATATTTGCCCAGAAATGACAGCAAAAGCATTGGGATTAAAAGAGGAAGAATATGTGCCTGATCCCATCACCATCTATGGCTTCGATAATCATGGGCAAACTGCCAAAGGCAAAGTCTTTTTGGAAATCTTCATCAACTACTCAGTGCATACTGTGTTGTTCCATGTCGTCAATGTACCACCGACTTACAATCTTCTGTTGGGACGAACATGGATCCACAACGCCAATGCAGTTCCATCGACCCTCCACCAATGCATAAAATGGTCTAAGGGCGGAATGATTACCACTTTCTTGGGCGAAGACCCCGAAGAAAGGCTGCCACAACCTATGATCCCTCGTCCAACCTTTACGGCAGATATCCCCAGCATCCGAGAGGCAGATGAGATCAATCTTAGTGATAGCCTGGAGATGCTAAAGTTAAAAGATGTCATGGAAGAGGAAAACGTTGCAGCCACGGTCCAATGGCAAGGACCTTGTTTTTTCAAGCTAGGAGGACGCATCAATTACACTTCCTTCAAAGATCATCCCTTATTTCCTCAGTTCTCCAAAGCCAGAAAGGGATTTGATTTGCTGATAAAACATGGATACCAGCCATTTCGAGGCATGGGGAAAGATGAAGACGGCATGATAGAGCCCATCATTTTAGTTCGGCATGCAGACAGTTCAGGGTTGGGGTTCACCGGCCAGGATCCCAGCAAGAAGACCATTTTTGTCAGAGGAAGCCAATAAAGAGATAATGCCTTAGTTTTCCTGCTTTCTTTCCTTATCTTTTGTTGAAACTTGTAGGGACAACACAATCCCATCTTTTGTCAATGTCTTGTAAATACTTCATTTCCAATCAATGAAAGATCAATTTTCTCTTCACATTTTGAGCATCTATCATTCCTTCTTATATTTTGTTTATGTCATTGTTCTTTACTTATACAAAAATTTGATTTAGCTCGTACTTTTTCTTAAACAACCTCTCTCACATTTTCAGGACTATTAACTCCTGAATCAATGACAAGATTTGTTATCAATCCCAAGTATCTGAAATTGGCAAGGTTCCCTGAGATGAAAGGCAGAGCAGAGGTCAGTCAGGCAAGAAAGCAGATTGAAGAGCCAGTTGAATTTGATTCCACCATTCAGGAATTACCAGAATTTGCTCACATTCAGAAGCAGGATGAACCATCATCTTTGGTTCAAGATCCAACTGAAGATATCAACATTGGGTCGGAAGATAATCCAAAGATTCTCAAAATCGGGTCGAGTCTAAGCGAAATTGAAAAGGCTAGACTCATCCAATTCCTCAAAAAGCATCAGGAAGTATTTGCCTGGACTTACGAAGATATGCCAGGATTAGATATCAAGCTGGTTGAGCATTGACTCAAGTTGAAACCAGAGGCCAGACCAATCAAGCAGAAACTGAGGAAATTAGACCCTCAAATTGAGCAGCAAGTCAAGGAAGGACTTGAAGATTTGTTAAAAGCAGGCTTCATCCGGGCCATTGATTACCCAGATTGGTTGGCAAATATCGTAGCAGTCCCTAAAAAGAACGGAAAAGTTTGGATTTGCATTGATTTCAGGGACCTCAATAAAGCCACCACGAAAGACGATTATCCGCTTCCCAATATTGACCTGTTGATCGATAGCACAGCGGGTCATGCCATGTTTTCTTTCATGGACGGATATTTAGGTTATAATCAGATTAAGTTGGCCGTTCGTGATCAGTCGAAGACCTCATTTACTACCCCGCGGGGAACCTTCTGTTATACAGTCATGCCATTTGGGCTCAAAAATGCCGGGGCAACCTATCAAAGGGCAATGGTCGTTATTTTCCACGATCAAATGCATAAGAATATGGATGCATATGTGGACGACATTTTGGTTAAGTCTAAAGAAGAAGAGGATCACCTTGATGCTCTTAGTCAAGTTTTTGAAAGACTTATTCTTTACAAATTAAGACTTAACCCTCAGAAATGTGTTTTTAGAGTGGAGTCCGGCAAACTGCTCGGCTTCATCATTAGCAAGAAGGGGATCAAAGTGGATCCGGCCAAAGCAAAAGCCATTATTGACATGCCGCCTCCAACTAATCTCAGAGAACTGCGGAGCCTTCAAGGGTGTATTCAGTCTATTCGCAGATTCATCTCTAATCTGGCCATGAGATGCGAGCCTTTCAACCATTTGCTAAGAAAAGGAGTTAAATTCGAATGGGGATCAGAATATCAACTCTCGTTTGAGCGCATCAAGCAGTATCTCCTCAATCCACTAGTTTTGAAACCGCCAAAGCTGGGAAAGCCTCTCTTACTATACATTTCTGTCAATCAGAATGCCTGTGGTGGATTCCTCGCTCAATATGAAGAGGGCAGCCTGATAGAGCCCGCCATCTACTATGTTAGCAAAACTTTCATTGATTATGAAAAGAAGTATTCTCAGATGGAGAAGACTTGTCTAGCTCTGGTTTGGATGTGCCAGAAATTGAGACATTACTTATTGGCTTCTGAAATCAAGTTTCTATCGAAACTTAATCCTCTCAGATACATTTTGGAACAGCCGTTTCTCACTGGACGGATTGCGAAGTGGCAAGTCCTTCTGATGCAATATGACTTAGAGTATGTCTCTCAAAAGTCGATTAAAGGTCAAGCGATCGCAGATCAGTTGGCAGATTTCCCTCTGACAGAAGAGATTAAAACAGAAGATGATTTTCCTGATGAGCACATCTGTAACATCCAACAGCCCCCAGTTTGGAATATGTTCTTCGATGGCTCTAAAAATATGTCTGGCATCGGGATTGGAGTCTTGTTGATCACTCCAGAAAAAGAAATGATCCCTTATTCTCTCAAACTTAATTTCCAATGCACTCATAATATGGCCGAGTATGAAGCTTTAATACAAGGCCTCAAGATTCTGCAAAGTTTCAATGTCGAGAGGGTGCATGCCTTTGGTGATTCCCTACTTGTTGTCAGTCAAGTTAACACTGAATGGCAAGTGAAAGATTCTAAATTGATTCCGTATCAAAAGATCGTCCTCACTCTAGTGGACAGCTTCGAAGAATTTCAGCTCAATCATATTAGAAGAGAGCATAATCAAATAGCTGATGGTTTAGCCAGTCTGGGCTCCATTCTATTCTTTAAAGATGATGAGTCATGTCGTTCTTTCGAAGTTGGCAGACTCGAGCAACCTGCTTTCGATTCAATTATGCAAGTAAACCAGGTTAATCAGAAGGAAAAACCTTGGTATCAAAATATCAAAAATTTCATTGAGACTGGTGAATTTCCACCAGAAATGCCTAAAAGGGAGCAACGTGCGATTCAACGCATGTCTACCAGATATTTCATTCTTGCCAATGTCCTTTACCGTCGTGGGTTCAGTTCTGAATATGCCAGATGTTTAGACAAAGAAGAAGCTATGGAAGTCATCCAAGAAGCACATGAAGGGATTTGTGGTGGCCATGTCGACTATCAGACTCTCGTCAAGCAGATCGTTCGAGCAGGGTACTATTGGAATACATGCAGCAGGATTGTCATAGATTTGTGAAGAAGTGCGTCAAGTGCCAGTTGCACGCGCCTTACATTCATGCTCCGGCCACATATCTACAATCAGTTGTTTCTCCTTGGCCATTTTCTATGTGGGCTTTTGACGTCGTCGGCCCGATTACCCGTTCTGCTTCCAACGGCCACAAGTATTTTCTGGCTGTGACAGAATACTTCACGAAATGGGTTGAAGTTGTTACTCTACGCACAGTAGAAGGCCGCCATGTGATTTCTTTCATTCACAAGAACATTCTTTGCCGCTTCGGCATACCACATGACATTGTTTCGGACAATGGGACTCACTTTAAAAATGAGAGGATGAAAACCTTCTGTTCTAAATTCAGAATTTCCCATCATTTCTCAGCTCCCTATTATCCTCAAGGGAATGGCCAAGCAGAAGCCACCAACAAGATCTTGATTCGTATTTTGGAAAGGACTGTGAAGACAGGTCGAGATTGGCATGAGAAGATTCATGACGCACTTTGGGCATATCGGACCACCATTCGGACTCCGACTAATGCCACTCCTTCAGAACTTGTTTACGGGACTGAAGTGGTGTTACCTCTCCATATCCAAAAGCCCGCTCTCAAATTTGCTTCACTTATAGAATTGTCACTTGATCAGTATCAGCAGCAGAGATTGGTGCAGCTAGATTTACTAGACGAAAAGAGGCTCAAAGCAGCAGAGCACGCTCAAGCTTATCGACAGAGGATAGCCAGACATTATGCCAAGTCTGTCATTGAGAGAAAATTTCGAGTTAACGATTTGGTGCTCAGATCGACAACTCATCTCAAGCATCGACCACGGGGCAAGTGGTCACCCAATTGGGAAGGCCCTTATGTAGTTAAGGAAGCTTTGCCTCGCAATTCGTATCGTCTAATCAACGCAGATGGAGTGGAAATGTCAGATCCCATCAATGCTCTGCATCTGAAGAAATATTATACCTAGAATTTTTATTCTAAAGCCTTTGTACTCTTCGAAAGAGCCATTTCAATAAAATAATGATCTTTTATCAATTCTTACATTCTTCTCCATGATACTGGGGCATTTTATTTTAATCCATAATCATCTTCTTCCATCATATGCAGGCAGGATTAGACGAAAGTTCTTCTCCTCAAATTTTGTTAATTCTTAATTGATCTTGTGATTTTTATTGTCTTTTCATTTGATTCATTTTGCTTTGATCAGATTTACATCAAGCTAATGCTCGTCCCTGTCAAGTGTTAACAAATTTTTCAATCTTATTAAAATTTCATCTACCTTTATCTTTAAAATGTACCCCTTCAGGTTAAGGGATAAACCTGATGCCTCCTTTCAATGAGGTATTCTCTTTATTATTCCCCCGTTCAGGATAAGGGGATAAATCCTGAATTATCTTCTAAAAACTCATTTTGAAAATCTAAGCTCATCTTCAAAACCCAGTTCTCGCACTGGTTGTTTTTCAAACTTTTCAATCATACATAGAGCACATTTAAAAAACCCGATTCTCACACCGGTAACCTTTTAAAATCAGTCTTCTGACCGAAGACCTTTCTCCTTCTAAAAATCCAAGTTCTGACTTAAATCTCTCAAAATTTCATGTATTTCCAAAAGATCCAACACTCGTTGGTCATATATTTTCAAAAGATCTAGCATCTCGCTGGTCATGAATTTCCAAAAGGATCCAACACTCGTTGGTCATATCTTCCAAAAGATCCAGCTCCTGCTGGTCATGTATTCCAAAAGATCAAGCCCTTAGGGTGCGACTCCTCAATTCTATCATTTCCAAGATCTTCAATCTCACAATTCTATCAGTTTCCCAACCTTCGGTTGTAATATCCTCAAAATCTTATCATTTTCTCAACCCTCAGGTTATAATCTCCCAAATTCAATCACTTTCAAACCATTAGATTAAATCCTTCATTTTTCAAATCCAGTATTTTTTACTGGTCGAGATTTAAAATCCAGTATTTTTCACTGGTCGGGATTTGAAATCCAGTATTTTTCACTGGTCGAGATTTGAAATCCAGTTTTTATAACTGGTCGGGATTTGAAATCCAGTTGTCATAACTGGTCGGGATTTAAAATCTAGTATTTTTCACTGGTCAAGATTTGAAATCCAATATTTTTTTTTTACTGGTCGAGATTTAAAATCCAGTATTTTTTCACTGGTCGGGATTTGAAATCCAGTATTTTTCACTGGTCGAGATTTGAAATCCAGTTTTCATAACTGGTCGGGATTTGAAATCCAGTTGTCATAACTGGTCGAGATTTAAAATTCAGTATTTTTCACTGGTCGGGATTTGAAATCCAGTATTTTTCACTCGTCGAGATTTGAAATCCAGTTTTTATAACTGGTCGGGATTTGAAATCCAGTTGTCATAACTGGTCGGGATTTAAAATCCAGTATTTTTCACTGGTCGAGATTTAAAATCCAGTATTTTTTTTACTAGTCGAGATTTAAAATCCAGTATTTTTTTCACTGGTCGGGATTTGAAATCCAGTATTTTTCACTGGTCGAGATTTGAAATCCAGTTTTCATAACTGGTCGGGATTTGAAATCCAGTTGTCATAACTGGTCGAGATTTAAAATCCAGTATTTTTCACTGGTCGGGATTTGAAATCCAGTATTTTTCACTGGTCGAGATTTGAAATCCAGTTTTCATAACTGGTCGGGATTTGAAATCCAGTTTTTATAACTGGTCGGGATTTGAAATCCAGTTTTCATAACTGGTCGGGATTTGAAATCCAGTGTTTTCACTGGTCGGGATTATCAAAATCCAGTTTCTCATAAACTGGTTGGGATTTCCAAAACCTAATATATTTCATCAGTCCAGTTTTCTAAAGTCTGATTTCTTGCACCATTTCTTTAAATTACAACTCAAGGTCTCATCAAAATCTATATTGATTGATTATTTCACAAAGAATTCGTGAAAACTTTGCCAATTTGCTAAAAGCATTTGTTGATTCTAAATATTCTTACTGCACATAGAGAATTTTCTCATATTACCTCCAGTACTTCCTTCCAAAAGGTGAAACTTTTTGCGAAAAGAGGTAAAATTCAAATCTTTTCCTGTTGATCAACCAAAAGGATGTAAGAAATGTCCTCGATATGATCACTGAAAGAAATCTTCAATGACGTAGAAAAGCCAGAAGCGAATTGATATTGATCCTGGCTATGGTGCATGTTTTAAAATGACTTTCTGACAATCAGGCAATGGAAATATCTTGAGATATAAAAAGAATCCACTCAACCCAATATCTTCTCATTTTCGTTTAAAAGTTGCAATCAAATATCCGCAAAAGGGATCTCTCAATTGTCGTCAAGATGAAGGCGAATTAAGCGAGTAGACCCCCGGGGCCAAAGAAGATTTGAAACATCTCCAAGATGACGGAGTTTGTGACGGATCCTTCCAGGGAAAGTTCGGATCGCTGTCGAGATGAAGGCAGATGCGATGAACCTACCGACAAACCCTAAAAGATATTTGATTTCAGACCTTTTTGAGCTAATATCATATATAATCCCTGAGAGAAAGAAGGATCGGAGCATCTCCAAGATGAAGGAGCTTGTGACGTACCCTTCCCTGAAAAAGAGAGAAAAGTCAGGACATCCAAATAAAGGATGATGTGAAAAACCGAGAAAGCCCAATGACTCAAAAGAGTGCAAAAAGATCATCGTGGGAAAACACCCAGATATCAAAACTGCCGAAGTTGCCAGAAGTCATCTTTTCTCATGCAAAATTCTTTTATCAACATCTCTTCATTTTCTGCTTTTATGAAATTAAGAATATTTCTTTTATTCTCATATCAGGGAAATGGATAGCTTCCTTGAAGAAAATCATCAGTGCTAAAATTTTGAATTTGACTCTTAGAACTGAGGAGTTAACCTCATTAGAGGAAATACTCTAGGTAAAAGAGGGAATATCTTTGCACATACATGCACATTTCCAAGCATTTGAATCAGCTATAATTTTATCCTATTGGCAAAATTTTCTAGCTATTCCAAAATAAAATAAATATTCAATATCCATTTTGATGCAACCTAGCATTGTCTATATCTTCCAGAAGAGTTGCCTCATCCAGTTGAAGTATCTCTTCCTGTCCCATCACGGTTTCTTCAGTCAAGGATTCCGTATGGTGTTCCCACTTAGGTTAAGGGTTAAAACCTGAAATTTTCTGCGAAAGGCCATTTGATTTCAAAAAGCTATTTCAGTCTTAGCAAATGAGACACCCAAAATCATTCCTTTTTTCTAAGCTTTAAGAACCCTATATTTCTCCCTTCGCAAATCCCTTTCGGATTTTGTTCGTCCAAGTTCCGAAGGTCCCATCGTGCTTTCTCTATTATTGAGAAACCCGTATGGTAGATTTCCTATCCAGGTTAAAAGTTAAACTGGAACCTCACTTTGCGAGGTATTTTCCTTGCAGGTTTGGGTTAAACCTGAGTCTCGTTCCAACGAGATCTCTCGTCTGGATGAGACGATTTCTTCCAGTTCCATCATGGCTCCTCCCATCAAGGAACCCATACTTCATACATTCATCCAAAGAAAGGATCATACTCGGGCTTCATTTCACAAGGCGTTTTCCAAAATGTCCCATCAAGGTCCCCGTGTATCCCTTTCCTCAATTCAAATTCATTTTGATATATCTTCGTCCCATCCAGGTTAAGGGCTAAACCTGAATCATTCCAAAGGAAGTATCTTGTCTCATCCATGAGACCTGATCAAAATGCTCATTTCCCACCATTTTGGGATTTCACCCAAAGTCCCATCACGATCTCCTCATTTCTATCATTTGATCACATCATCTTCGAGGATTTCATCTCTCCAAAACCATTCACGGTAAGGTTCCAAGCCTGAAAAATCATATTTTCAAAATAATTCTTCCACACCCAGTTCAGATTTGCTGACTGGGGCATTTTTCAAAATTTGGAGTGTTGTCTTTGCCACTAAGCTCGGCTCTCAACCGGCTTAGTAGCAAAGAGGGGCATCTGTGAACACCCCAAATTTTTCAAAGTTTTGTAAAAATGACCCTTTTGCCCCTAACCCCGTTTTCTGAGAAAATCAAAGCAGTTTCAAAGCTCATTCTTCAGATTGTCTGAATTAAATTCCATATTGGTATATTTAAGGTTAATTTCGGATCCGAATCCAGGACTTTGAATCCATAATTCCTCAAAAAACCGGATCTAAACCCATTTCTGAAGAAATTTTCTCAAGATAGCTTTTAAAATTCTCAGAAAAATTTCCTTTTGTAAATATTTTTACAAAAGCACAAAAAAATTAGTTTTAAAATCTTTAACTTCTCGTAAAGCTTTAGGATTATTCTAAAAATACAAAAAAAATGAAAAATAACATGAAAAAACAAAAAAAAAATGGAAAAATTGCAAGAAAAGCAAATGACTCTCAAGGTTTTAGGAAGCCTCTTGCTGAAAACCTCAATTTTGAACTATTTTCCAAAAATTTCTTTTAAGAGGAACCTCTTTTAGGAAATAGCACAAAACACTAACGGAATCCTCCCGCACGTCTTCATCTCCCCTCTCCACCGTCCGATCTGCAACAAACCCCATTCTCCCCCTTTCATCTTCAACAAACAGCTTCTCGAATTTTCCTTCTTCTCTTTAAAGAGGGCATCTCTCTTCTTCCTTCGAGATCCATCATCCGGCATCGACTTCCATCCATTGCAAACAGCATCCCTTAGTGTTTTCCATCCCCCATTTTCTTTGTGGTGACGCATACCATACATCTTTCGGTGATCGCCCTCTTCCCCGAACCATCTCCTTCACTTCAGAAGCAGAAGACCTCCGTAATAGAAGAGAATAGCGTGACTCCCTCCTTCGGAACCTCTACAAAATTAAGAACTTCGCCCCTTTCTTCAAGGCGTCTCCTCAATAGTAGTCAAAAGGGGGTTAAACCACAATAATCAGAGCATCCCCTTTTTCTTTTCCCTGGAGATTGATCTTTCGGCAAGAGCACCCATTCACCCATCATCGATCGAATTTCTCTCTGCCAAAATCCATTATCATCTATCTTCATCGAGTTGTCCTGCAAGGTACATCATCGACTTCAGCCAGTATCTCTCTCATCCAGGAGTTTCCTCCATTGGTGACCCACCTAGTCCACCTATTATCAGCATCCGTGAAGGAAGGAGTTCAATCCATCTTCCACCCAGCACCCCTCTGATTTTGGATAACCGATCTGACATCCGCCCTCTTCTTTCCTCCTTCGGAATTTCTGCAATTCAGGTGAGTTTCTTTTCTCTTTTCCTTTTAAATTTTCTCTTTATTTTTCTGCTTTAAGGCTCCCATTACTGCATTATTGGTGGTATCGATATTGCCTGTGCAAACATCGACCCATCCATTGCAATATCATTGGAATCCATTGATTCCCACAAATTTTTTTCTAGCTACTACTTCCATTTTAAGTTTTGATTCTCCTATTTTCTGATTATCTGTTTTGCCTTCATTTTTTTTTTTTCAATGGCATTTCCTTGTTTCAAATCGATCTGGTCGTCACCCATTTGCAACACTGTTTCACATATACACAACATTTTTTTTTTCTTTCTCTTTTTCTTTTCCTGGCCTCTGTATATCAGATTCGGCAGCAGGTAAGTTCCATGAATCTATTATTGATCCGATGTTGGTGGTATAGATCTGAGAATTTCTACTTGTTCATTTCTGCGTAATAAATAGAATTCAATTATAAACATAGCCCATATCGTTTTGTGAATGTAATATTCTCTGTATATAAGCTCTTCATCCCTGCATTTTTGCTGCATTTAAGGAATGTCATTTTTATCACATTCACGGTCTTCGTTCTTATGTGTGTTAGCTGTAATGCTGCATGACACCCTTCTTGCTCCTTCTATCTGTGCTCGATAAAACTAGGGGTCATTTTTTGTAATCAGCATCTACGCTCATTTCTCATTAAAATATCTGATCTCTTTGAGTTAATGAGGATTTCTAGAGGTAACGTCTGAATAAGGTGATCAGATTGGTAAATTTAGTTCCTACAAGGAACAAAGGTTTGTGAGAAATTCGTACCAGACCAAGTTGAAATTAAACCAAGCTTCTCAGGCTGAGAAGAACGGTAAAAGCCACACACAGATAAGCAACAACAGCATCTCTACGGGCTTACAGTGGGATATCATTGAGTCAAAATGAGATTTGATGATCTCATAAGCACTTCAAATGCAATTCGAGAAGAGAAGGTTGTGACAGGTTCTGATTCAGATCTGTTATGGACCATATCCATTCGGAAGCAAAAATTGAAAACATTTCCTGCATTTTTTTTAGAAAAATATCAGGCTTGAGTTGTTTTCCTGGTCGTTCTGTAGTGGTTTTTCTTCAAATATCAAGTTGTGATTGTCCCCTGAGGCAGCAAGTGATCAAAATTACTTTGATTTAAATAACTAGTTGATTGTCATCAATCTGCATCTGTAGTTTGTGAAAATGTTGATATAAAAGTTAAAACCTCTCAGCAGTCTATAGTTTATGTTATCAAAGTGTCATCATACTTCATGGATTAAGATCTAGTTGAGGGATATCTCTCTCAGATTCTACAAGATGAGGGTTACTGGGATGATGTCCATGATTAAGAAACTGGGTATCAACATGCTGGGTAGTCATTGCTAAGGAATGGATAAAAAGAACGTTACAAGGGTATTGCAGCATATGTTTAATAATGGTATTCATTTACAGATCACAGCAAGGAGAAGTTGCAGGGATCTTGGCGGTATAGAATTCGTCCTCAAGGACAAGATTCGATAGCAGAATTTCTATCATTCTTGTTAAAAACAAGGAGTACTGATCAAATATTTTGATGTGTTTTGGTTCACATCCATTCAGGAAGGATCATGAGGCACTGGCATGCATACACTATTCCATTCTCATATTTATTTTTTTTAGCACCTCCCTGCTAGAATCCACCACAAAAGCACATTCACCTGTAACCAGCTGGTTGTATTCTCCTCACCCCTCTACACCATGTTCCCTTCACCCCTACAGCACCTTGCTGTCATCATCTTCCAGCATGACTCATTGTTGCACAGCCGCATATACTAGCTACTCATTAGTATGCAGTAGCAACTGGTTGGGTGCTTACAACATCCCCTGTACCCTATGTTTTTCAATATCCCAGCCTCTGTTTTCATACATTCTGGCCTTCAGCCCCAAATTGCGTTTCAGCCGATTAGAGCCTAGATCCATTAACCACCAAACACTTCATGTTTCACTATACCCACGGCTCCTTTTTCAGTCACTACAGCACCTTCACATCTACTGCCCCCTTTTAGTTGCAATAATGGAGTTGAGATGGTCCCCTTCAATGATGTAGAATATGTTGGAGAGGCTTTGATCCTACCTGCAGAATTTTGTAAATATTGTTACAATTCCAGATTTATGAAATTTTAGGTGTTTTAACTACAAGGTTTTTATATATCTCATATTTTTCCAAACATATACATATAGGCATGTTGATATGTATGTCATTTTTATCCTTTCCATTATAAATATCTTGCTATATGAGCCTTTCTACCATTAACATCCACATGATATATGTGATCTTCTTTCTCTTTTCATTACTAATCAGGTTGTTTTGCAGGAAACATGTAAAAGATATCATTATTTGGGGTTGTGCATTTGATTTTATCCATTGTAATAGTTAGGTTGGAATAAGAATTTACATTTCTTACTTTAGGTAGAATGAATGAGCATTATAGAATACCATGAATTGATTATTCCATGCATTTTTTCTGTATTTCTCAAAATCCCCACAATGGTGAAACACGAATGACACGTGCACCATTTCGTAAGAGGTAAGTCAATTCTAAGTTGACGATTTACATCAACGGCCATAGTCGGGGTGTGAACAAAACTTAGAATTCTTATCTTTTACGAAATAACATTAGATCCACACTGGATCCACTTTCAAAATCCATCATATTTTCTCAAAATATTTTTTTCTTTTATCAGAATTTAACTTAGGATTAACTCAAAATATATACCAATGGCCATAGTCAGGGTATATTGACGGTTGATTTCATTTTAAATTCTATAAAAGCACTAAAAATGTATTTTATTCTTCTTTTGAATTTAAATATAGATTATCATATAATACATTCAATGACCATAGTCAAGGATGTATTATATTTTCAATCTTATTTTAATTCATTTAAAGAATGAAATAGCTTTTCAAAGTCCAATTCCAAACTTATTCAAAGTGATTCATCATATAGGGTAGAATTGCATCATATTTTTCAAAATTCTTTCAAAAATCCAAGTGATTTTGAACATCTTTTCTATTTCAAATTCCAAACCTATCTCAATTTCAAAGTCCAATTTGACTTTGAAATTTCAAAATCATTTCATATTCAAACTTCAAATTTCCAAACTCAATTCAAAACTCAATTTCAAAGTTCAATTTAACTTTGAAGTTTCTAAATTTATCTTCTGATTCTAAATCCAGTTTTTTCTTTAAAGTTTTTAAATCAGAGTTGAGACTGACTTTGAATCTCAAAAACCCAAACCTTCTCAAGTTCAAATCTGGATCTTCAAAAACCCAGATCATCTTTAAAAGTCCTATTTTGGACTTCTCAAAACCCAAATCCAAAATCAAATCCTAGTCTCAACTTGGATCCAGATTTCCAAGTATAGAACTCCATTCCACTTTGGATCTCCAATCACGGATCCAAAATTCCATTTAGGATTCAAATCCTTATTCTACTCTGGATCTCCCATCACAGATCCAAATTACATTTAGGGTCCAAACCCTTATTTCACTTTGGATCTCCAATCACAGATCCAAATTTCATTTAGGATCCAGATCCTCATTCTACCATTGGATCTCAGATTCAGATTCAAATTCCAATTCTTAGGATCCAGAATCCAACCCTACTTTGGGTCTCAGATTCAGATCCAAAATCCAATTCTTAGGATCTAGAATCCAATCCTACATTGGATCTCAGACTTCAGATCCAAATCCATTCTAGGATCCAGAACCCAATTCTATTTTGGATCTCAGATTTCAGATCCAATTCCATCTTAGAATCCAGAGTCCAACCTTATTTTGGATCTCAGATTTCAGATCCAAATACTATCTCATATTCCAAGTCTTAAATCCAAATCCCATTTCTCAATTCCTTTAGATTTCCCATATTCCCTTCTAAAATCAAAACTTCAAAAATTGGAATTCAATTTCATTCCAAATATTCATCCAAGTTCAAACTTCTAAATTCAAAGTCCATTTATGACTTTAAAAGTTTCCTTCATTCTCTTTTTTCAAGACTTCAAGATCAATTTCCAAATTCCAGATTTATTTTCCCAAGCTCTTGATTATTCTAAAAAAAACTTAGAACTTTAATCTTAAGTTCTAAGTTAGAAATCATTTTTCTTCACTTTATCAGATTCATCTCAGAAACACTTGGGTATTCTTCAAAATATTTCAAAAAGAGCATACATATCTGCATTTGCACAAGCATGATTCATTGTGCATTTAGACTTAGGATAAACACTTAGATAATTTCTTAGCAAAGCAAAAGGCACTAAATGCGACCCTTGGTTCGATTACCCCTGGTAAAGGCGCCAGGAACGGTCGAACCTCGTACCGACGAGCGAATCCCGTCTCCCAGTTTTTCCGCAAATATTTTAAAAACGGAGGTGAGTTATTTCAAATATTTTCAAAGTTAAGGTCAAGTGAGACCCGCAAAAGAGTTCCTCTTCTCTTCTCTTCTTTCTTTTCTCTTCTCTCTTTCTTTCCGTTCTTTTATCTTTTCTCCCTTCAAAAAGGAGGAAAATAAGAGGTTGAAAAGGAAAAGAGAAGGAAGAGAGAGAATATTATGAGAGGAAAAATTTTGCGATGATCCCAATTAGCTTGAAATATTGCACACAAACACACACTAAACATAATATCAGGTCGACTAGCAGTTAAGTATAATAGAGATCCGATCATACCTCTGTAGAGCTTAGTATCTACACTTTTACCATTTTCATCTTTATCAAGAGAAATAGTTGTACTCATAGGATTCCTTCTTGATTTCGATGAGTCCATCCCAAATCTCTTGAGAAGTTCTTTTGTATACTTAGTCAGATTGATAAAGATTCTTTCTTCAGTTTGCTTTATTTGAAGTCCAAGGAAGTAGTTTAATTCGCCCATCAAGCTCATTTCAAACTCTTTCTGCAAAGCCTTAGCAAATTCTTTACAAAGAGAATCATTAGTAGAACCAAATATTATGTCATCAACATAAATTTGCACAATAAGAATATCTGAATTAAGATGTTTAATAAATAAAGTAGAGTCTACCCGACCAATGGAAAAACCAGATTGTTCTAAAAAATTTCGTAGTCTTTCATACCACGCTCTTGGTGCTTGTTTGAGTCCATACAAAGCTCTTTTCAATTTGTAGACTTTTTCTTGATATTTCTCATTTTCAAAGCCTGGAGGTTGCTCTACATAAACTTCTTCATTGATGTGTCCATTTAAAAATGCACTCTTAACATCAATTTGATATAACTTGAAGTTCATGTAACTAGAAAAAGCAAGCATCATACGAATTGTCTCTAATCGAGCCACTGGTGCATAGGTTTCATCAAAATCTATGCCTTCTTCTTTATTATAGCCTTGTGCTACTAGCCTTGCTTTGTTTCGAATGACTTTGCCATTTTCGTCCAGCTTATTTCGGAAGACCCATCTTGTTCCAATTACTGGATGATCCTTTGGTCTATCAACTAGATCCCATACATAATTCATAGTAAATTGGTTAAGTTCTTCAGACATGGCCAAAAGCCAAAATTTATCATCACAAGCCTCATTGATATTCTTTGGTTCTATTTTAGATATGAAAGAAGTATTTGCAATATATTGCAATTGTCTTCTAGTTTGGACACCACTCTTTATTTCTCCAATAACTTGTTCATGTGGATGATTAGGAACTTCTTTCCAAACCGGTTGAAGAGGAACATTTTCTTGAGAAGTACTCTCTATCAAAGGTTCTTCTTGAAGTATTACTTCTTCTCCTTCGCTTAGAGGTATAACCTGCTCACAATTCTCATCAAATGCAACATGTAAAGATTCTTCAATACAAGATGTTCTTTTATTGAAAATACGATAAGCTTTACTTTTAGAAGAATATCCAAGAAATATTGATTCATCTGATTTTGAATCAAACTTATCAAGATTATCTTTGGTATTTAACAAGAAACATTTACTACCAAATATTTTGAAATATGAGATCTTTGGTATACGATCATAATACAATTCAAAACATGTTTTATGTAAAATTGGTTGAATAAGAACACGGTTTAAAACATAACATGCTGTATTAATTGCTTCAGCCCAAAAGTATTTTGGTAAATTTTTATCTTGAAGCATAGTTCTAGCACATTCTTGCAAAGTTCTATTCTTTCTTTCAACAACTCCATTTTGTGAAGCCGCTCTAGGAAAAGCAAAGTTGTGAGATATACCATGTAAATCACAAAACTTTAGAAAAGATTCATTTTCAAATTCACCACCATGATCACTACGAATTTTAATAATAGATGTAGCTTTTTCATTTGTAATTCTTCTACAAAGTTTAGAAAATTCCGAAAAAGCATCATTTTTGCTTTTTAGAAAAATTACCCATGTAAACCGAGAATAATCATCTACTATAACAAAAGCATACTTGCTACCATTCAAACTTTGAATTCTAGATGGTCCAAATAGATCTAAATGTAAAAATTCAAGAGGATGTTTTGTTGGAACTATATCTTTTGCTTTAAAAGAACTCTTGATTTGTTTACCCTTTTGGCAAGCATCACATAAGTGATCTTTCTTATATGGTATTCTAGGTAGGCCTCTTACATGATCATTCTTGGATAACTTTGAAATAATTTTAAAGTTAACATGTTCAAGTCTCTTGTGCCATAACCATTGAATTTCATTTGAAACAATAAGACATTTTTCATTAAAAGTGGGTAATTCATCTAGATATAGTTCATACACATTGTTCCTTCTTTTACCTTTAAAAATAATCTTTTTAGATTGAAAATCAGAAATTAAGCATGAATCATTTTCAAAAGAAACATGAAAACCTTTATTACATAATTGACTAATAGAAATTAAATTATGCATTAAACCATCTACTAAAAGAACATTTTCTATCAAGGGAAATTTTGGATTACCAATATTACCAATACCTATTATTTTTCCCTTGTTATTGTCACCAAAGGTGACAGTTCCTCCATCCTTATTTTGGAGGGTGGAAAATAACTCCGGCCTTCCAGTCATATGTTTGAAACAGCCGTTGTCCAATATCCATTTGCTCCTTATGTTGTGTACCTACAACAAAATTAGAAAACAGAGCATTTGACCCCTTTCTATTTTCAGGTCCATGAGAGTTAGTCTTAGGATACCATATCCATTTGGATTTTGGTTTCCTTTGATAATAAATATTCTTTCTATAAAAGGATTTATCATGTCTAGAATAATCATGTCTAGGATAATCATGTCTGGAATAATAAGCATTATAGTTTCCATGATTAGATGCATTTCTATTAGAACTAGAAAGTTTAGTTCTATGAACAAAAGGTTGAGAATAATGTCTTTGATTTTTCACCACATAGTTTGGTCTATTTTGAGTATCAAAGAAGATATATCCCAATCCGGTTTTATTAACCGAGCATCTTTGAGAACCAAGAAGTTTTTCTAGATTCTCTTGACCATTTATGAATTTGGTCACTATGGAAAGAAGATCATTTGATTTTTCTTTAAGACTAGATATTTCCTTTTGTAAGAGATTGTTTCTAACTCCAATTTCTTTTATCTCAAAAGCTTGGCAAGAGTTTTCCTTCTTGAGATCTTCTATCTCATGAAGTAACACTTTATTTTGAGATTCAAGAGTTAAATTTTCAGTTTTTAACTCTTTATTTTTAGAACTTAGACTCTTAAATTTAGCATATAAATCATTGAATGCTTCTAACAAATCATCATAGTCAATTTGACTTACCGAATCTTCTTGTGCTACAAAGCACATGTTGGCGACTTCTTCATTTGTTTCTTCATCGGAAGAGGAGTCACTATCATCCCAACATGCTTGAAATGCCTTTTTCTTTTTGAATTGTTCCTTGGGCTTGATTTTGAGAAGAGGACAATCTTTCTTGATATGTCCTGCCTTTTTGCAATTAAAGCATTTGACTTCATTGGGATTGAAAGAATCTGCTTTCTTTACCTTTCTTTGAAATCTTCCTTTTTTTATGAATCTTCTGAATTGCCTTGTGATGAGGGCAATATCTTCATCTTCATCTTCTTCTGAATTTTCTGAGTCAGAAGTAGCCTTGAAAGCAAGAGATTTCTTCTTGGGCTCTTCTTCTTGTCTGTCTTGAAGTTGAACTCCATATGCCATAAGGTTACCAACTAAATCTTCAAGAGAGAGAGTATTGAGATTATTTGCTTCTTCAATAGCAGTGGTTTTTCTCTCCCATTCAGGAGTTAAACACCTTAGAATCTTTCTGACTAAATCCACTTGTGAATATTCTTTTTCAAGGGATTTCAAAGTGTTAGTTATATCGGTCATTCTAGTTACCATGTCCGATATAGATTCATTTTGCTTCATTTTGAACAATTCAAATTTATGAACTAAAGAAGCAATTTTAGATCCTTTTACCTTTGATGTACCTTTGTGAGTCACGAGAAGAGTATGCCAGATTTCATTTGTTGTAGAGCATTGAGAGATGCGATTGAACTCTACCTTGTCAACGGTACAGTACAATGCATTCATGGCTTTGGCATTCAGTGAAGCAGTCTTTTTTTCATCATCGGTCCATTGGCTAAAATCAGTTGATGGAGTTTGGTACTTTTCTGAAACAACTCTTCAGATTTCGAGATCCATAGAGTGCAAGAATATCGTCATTCTTACTTTCCAATATCCATAGTTTGTTCTGTTGAAGAGAGGAGGACGAACAGAGGAGCTTCCTTCTTTGTGCAGAGATGTTGTAGTTGTCATGATAGATGATGGTCAAATCAAAGTAATAGCTAACCTGTGCTCTGATACCAAATGAAAGTGCACTAGGATCGAGGCAACGAGTACTAGAGGGGGGGTGAATAGTGCTTTTAAAAATAATCTGCGGAATATTGAAGGATTTTGCAAATCGAAAAGCAAACACACAAAGAACACAAGATTTTATCCTGGTTCGGTCTATCCCGACCTACATCCAGTCCCCAAGCAAAACCCGCTTGAGATTTCCACTATCAACCTTGTTAACTACAAGATCACACGGACCAAAACCGGTCCCACTTTCAGTAACAACCCTACTGAAAGCAAACAACTCCTTTACACCAATGAGTCCTTCTTTTTACAGAAAAGAAATAACAATTTACAATACAACCTATGAGCCTTTCTTTTGAATGCGAATAAGATGCAATTGGCTTTTGAGGTTGTTGAAATACTCTACTCACAAATTCACTATCTCTCAAAGTGATTTGAGTGAAAAACTGAAGTGAAAATATCAAGTGAGTGAGAAAACAAATACTTGACTGAATAGGAGTGAAAAGCAATAAGTAAATGATTCAAATCAATTGAATTCTTGTTATTTTGAGTGTAAAATGCACTCATATTTATAGTTAAAGTTTTCCATACGTTGAGGGTATGAAAGGGTGTCAAAACTGTCCATTTTGAACGATCAAAATGTTTGAAAAATGAAAAGACACGCCTTTTTGAAGTTTCAGGAAAATGGCAAAATTAGTCATCTGAAACATCAATTAGTCGACTAATAGTTAAATATTAGTAGACTGACCGTTATCATCGGTCGACTGATCTGTTAATCGAGCCGTTTGAAAATCTGAACTTTTGAAACTTAGTCGACTTGAGAAAAGTTAGTCGACTGATAATATCATCAGTAGACTGAAAAACCTTTTAGTTGACTGTTGCTAAAATCTTCTGAAAAACAAACATTTTGTTCAGTCGACTGATAAAAGCATTAGTCGACTGCTGCTGAATTTTCAGAAAATACATGTTCTATCCAGTCGACTGATAAAACCATTAGTCGACTGCTGCTAATTTTCTAGAAAACAGACAATCTGTCCAATCAACTGATAAAATCTTCGGTCGACTAATTTGACAAAAATGACTTTTTATAGAAAATATGGCGCGAAAGGATTAGTCGACTGGTAAGTCTATTGGTCGACTAATAAACACAAAAATTTAAGAAAAGAGTTTTATAAAAAGATTTTCATTATGAGTTCTTTTAGAAAAGTTTTTCTAAAGACTTTTTAGGTAAAATGCAACCTAAATATGCACTCTAAGTAAGGCTCTTACAAGAATCTAAGACTTTTAATGAATTTAACATTTGCACACTAGTCTTCAAAGATTCTTTATCGAATTCTTCAATTTCTTCATAGCCTTAGCTGAAATATAGTTGATTTCACTTGCTCATCATCAAAACCTTGTACTTGAAGTATCATGTATGGCTTCATTGTCGTAACATCAGTAACACACCTACTGAAAGCAAACAACTCCTTCAAACCAAGGAGTCCTTCCTTTTACAGAAAAATGAAATAAGTAACAACTTACAAACAACCTATGAGCCTTTCTTATGAATGCAAATGAGATGCAATTGGCTTTTGAGGTTGTTGAAATACTCAACTCACGAATTCACTATCTCTCAAAGGAATTTGAGTGAAAAACTGAAGTGAAAAATATTACGTGAGTGAGAAAATGAATATGAGTGAAAAACAAAGAGTAATTGATTCAAATTGATTGAATTGCAGTGCTTTTGAGTGTAAAATGCACTCATATTTATAGTTGAAATATTTCATACGTTGAGGGTATGAAAGGGTGTCAAAATAGTTCATTTTAAACGATCAAAATATTTGAAAAATGAAAAGACACACATTTTAAAGTTTAAAAAAAAATGGCAAAATTGGTCGACTGGTACAGTAGTTAGTCGACTGATAATTAGCTATTAGTAGACTGACAGTTATCGTCGGTCGACTGATCTCTTTATCGAGCCATTTGAAAATCTAAAGTTTTGAAACTTAGTCGACTAGAGAAAAAGTTAGTCGACTGATAATATCATGAGTAGACTGCTTCTAAATTTTTCTGAAAATACATGTTCTGTTCAATTGACTGATAAAATCATTAGCCAACTGCTGCTAAATTTCCAGAAAACAGACATTCTGTCTGGTCGACTGATAAAGTCATTAGTCGACTAATTTGACAAAAATGACATTTTGTTTAGAAAATTTGGCGCGAAAGAATTAGTCGACTGGTGAGTCTATTGGTCGACTAATGAACACGAAAATTTAAGAAAAGAGTTTTCTAAAAAGATTTTCATGAAGGGTTCCTTTAAAAAAGTTTTTCAAAAGACTTTTTAGCTGAAATGCAACTGAAATATGCACTCTAAGTAAGGCTCTTACAAGAATCTAAGACATTAAACAAAATTTTACATTTGCACATAAGTCTTCAAAGATTATGCATCGAGTTCTTCAATGCTTGTCATATTTCTTCATTGCCTTAGCTGAAATGTAGTTGATTCACTTGCTTATCATCAAAACCTTGTACTTGAAGTATCATGTACGGCTTTATTGTCGTAACAATCAACACGAGGGTTGATTTTGAAGAGAAATCAACACGAGGGTTGATTTTGAAGAATGATCAACACGATAGTTGATTTTGAAGAATGATCAACACGAGAGTTGATTTTGAAGAATGATCAACACGATGGTTGATTTTGAAGAATGATCAACACGAGGGTTGATTTTAAAGAATGATCAACGCGAGGGTTGATTTTGAAGAATGATCTATACGAGGGTTGATTATGAAGAATGATCAACACAAAATCAGTTTTTGCAAGAGAAGATCAACACGAGGGTTGATTTTAAAGATATTGGT
This sequence comes from Nuphar pumila, assembly GCF_984573655.1. Classification (NCBI taxonomy): domain Eukaryota; kingdom Viridiplantae; phylum Streptophyta; class Magnoliopsida; order Nymphaeales; family Nymphaeaceae; genus Nuphar; species Nuphar pumila. Next base: position 46,893,065 of record NC_143260.1, on the reverse strand, counting down.
TTGAAACCAGTTTTGGAAAAAGAAGATCAACACGAGGGTTGATTTGAAAATGACCAGTTCAAAACAAGTTTTAGAGAAGGAAGATTGACACGAGGGTTGAAATGAAAAAGATTGGTAAAAATTTGACAAAAATATTGAACTCATGATTTTGAAAAAGGATCGTTGCTGAGTAAGAGGTATTGAATATGAAAGACATGAAGAAAATTGGCATTTCATTGATGAGTAAAGTCGATAACAAGGACTGAATATTTAAAGGTATCTGACGAAAGGACACAAAAGATTGGGACTGACTTGCCCCGACAAGATGATCGACATAAAGGAAGAAAGCAGAAAAACTTTGGCATTGTCATTCTTTTGAGTGGTTTGGAAAAGGCTTGGTCAGGACGGCTGTTATCATTGCAAAATTTTATTTTTGCAAGTCAAACTGACATTTGAAAAAGATTTTGAAAATAACTCGCCTCTATTTTTAAAATGCGAGAAAATTCCGTAGAATGGGACTCGCCTATCGGTATGAGATTCAACCATTTCTGGCACTTTTACCAAGGGTAATTGAACCAAGGATCAATCCACTACTTTGCTTTGCTCAACTTATCTAAATCATGTTCCATTTCCTAAATGCGCAAAGAATCAGGCATGTGCTATGAATTTCTGAAAATGCAGGTTTGAAAACATGATGTTTGCCTTAAAGATTTGAAATACTTGGAAAGAATCTTGGAAAAGATGGTACTTTGAAAATCGTGAACTTGTGAGAGAACATTTCTGAGGAAAATGAAAATCGATTTATGAAGAAATACAAGTGTTTTGTGACAATCGATTTCTGAAGAATTTCAAATAACTTTGGGAAAAACTTGATTTTCCTGAATCCAAACTTTGAAATTGAAGATGTTTTGACTTAGAAAATCGTGATTTAAACTTGAGAAATACTTGAAATACCATTTGAAAGCTCAAAGTTTTGAGAAAATCAATTTCTGAATGAGGCTTAGAAAATTTTGAGAAAATCGATTTCTCTGAATTGGAATTGGAATTGGAATTTGCAAATTGAATGAAATAAATGAATATGGATTTGAAAGTCATGGTTTTAAGGAGTTGAGAATTTTTTTTTGTATTTTTGAGAAATGCAGTGCATTTTGAAGTTAGCCTAAGAGTGTAGGCTGAATGTGGCTAATACGAAGATCACAAATTTGGGTCTCATTCGTATTCTGACTATAGCCATGAATACGAATTCCACCGAGTTTGTCAACTCCCTAAGAGCTTGTTCACGTGCCATTCGTGTCAACCATGGTGAAATTGAAATATGTGCATGAATGACAAGCATAGCAGTTATATATCAAAATTTAAACTATATACAATGCAAATCCTAATCTAAGCAGAAATTGAAATTCTTATTCCAAATTTAATTACAATTTAAATCACTAATTGAATTTAAATAAATGAAAATAAAAGAAATACATCCTTGAATGTCCTTGTAAAACTAGAAAGCTTGTTAGTGAAGATATGTTGGCTTTTTTAGATTTATCCAGAAATATCTTAAAATTACTGAATTTCTCTAGATATAAGCCTTTTTCCATGTTTTCCCTGATATAAACAAAATAAAGAATAATGTAAAATTTAATAAATAATAAAAATAAATAACTTTGATATTCAAAATTTGGGGAAAATTGATAAAAATACCCCTGAAAATAAGACTGTGGGCTTGAAATTAGGATTTTTCAGAAAATATTTTTGTAAAATTTGGGATTTAGGGTTTTAAAAGACTTAAATCAAAGCCAAATTGAATATGAAGTGTCTTAGCATGATTCTAAATATGATTAAACCCTAAAAACATGAACTTATACACAAAAAATCAGAAACATCATGAAAATCATGATTTTGTCAATGTTTCAGGATCCTACAGGCACCCTATTTTGCAATATAATTGATTCAAGCATCAAATGAATCCCAAAATTAATGAAAATTGACATGTGGACTTATTATAACCCTAAAATTAAACTGGAATCATAAAAATCTATTTTTGACATAAATTAATTATGAAAATCACACAAAAATCCTAAAATATGCTATTTTTACCCGCGGGCACGTATTTGTTTTAGTGTTAGACCCCTAATCAGGTGTCAATTCAACATGAAAATTTATAAAAATTTACAAAAATATAATAGACAAAAAAATAGAGATTCTTTTATTTACAGATCATTGATCGGATCTCCGATTAGGGAGATATCATTCTGGCAATATTTGATCAATTATAACAAATATAAAAACTATCAAACAGATGCTTCTGGTTTTAAATACAGGTAAAAATAGCAAAATACATCAAAAAATTCTAAAATTTTAGCAGTGAGTATAAGATAGACAGATAAACAATTTCCCTTCTTATGAATCATTGATCGAATCTCTGGTTAGGGAGATACGATCAACACAAGTTGAATTAGGGTTTTAATAAAACATAACAAGTTCTAAAAGGTTGATCTGACTCTCTGACAAAGGAAAAATAGCAAACAGTGATTAAAAATTATAATAAAATTACACTAAATAATAGACTCTAGTACAAAGCTACTTCAATTTATGAATCCCAAATCAGAATTTGGATGACAAAAATAATGCAACTGCAAGTTATACATGAATATGAATAGCAATTTTAAATAACAGGAATCACGATTCGACTTTGTATTTTTTTAACAGGGTTCCCGAATATTAAAACCTCTTATTTTTTTATAAGAACTTACTGACAAATCCTTGAACTAAATATAAAAAAATAAGAATTTTTTAATAGAGATTTAAACATGAAACATCATGATTTCTACAGTCCTAGAATCAAAACACATGAAAATCTAATAAAACCCTAAAAACTATGATTTAAACATGAAAAACAATAAAAAAATACCTAAACATCAAAACGAAATTTAATCTAATGCTGAAATATATAAAATAAACATTAATATGATAAGAAAATAAAAAAAAAATACAGGGAATTCATGGCTAAAATTAAATTCCTCTTTAAAAATATGGATTTAGCCCATTTAACGGGTAAATCACATATCTCATTGGCTAAGAACGCATAAAACATACCTTTAAATGATTCTAACGGATTAGAATCCTGAAAAATACCTTAAAACTGATGTAGATCATCTTCTTGGGTCAATTTTGGGGTTCTTGGATGAACTCCATGGTTAAATCCATGAACACAAGGGGCGCCCATGGGGAAATCATGATAAAACAAGAAAAAAATTTAATAAAAGCAGAAAAAAAGTTATAAAACCTTACCTTGGGTGGATGCAGCTGCAAGGAGGAAGAAGGAGATGCTGGAAAGGAGAAAGAAGCTCCAAGAAACTGAAGAGAGAGGAATAGGGGTCGACCCCCCTTAGGCTCTCTTAAATAGAAAATTTTTAGGTTTTCTTAATTAAGGCTAATTAATTCCACATATGGCCTTTTGAAACTTTATCTAGGGGGTGATTTTTTTGAAGAGACCTACCCTAAATGAACTCTAGCTAACCTAGTTAAACCTAATTAGACACTTAACTAACCTAAAAGACTCCAAATGTGGCACCATCTAGTGTGGGCCCACATTGGTTTTTAAAACTCCAATTTAAAGCTGAGAAAAACAATAGTTAAAAACCAAAGTTAAAATTGATTTTCAAAATGAATTTTGACTCTTCTAAACCCCTAACCTAACTAGGACACTAACTAACCCTAGTCTTACCCTGACTTTTGCAAATGTGGCGCCACCTCGAGTGAGCCCCACTTGAATTTTCAAAAATGATTTTAAAACTTGAAAATGAGAGATTTTTCAAAAGAGATTCAAAAGTAAACTTGGAATTGAAAGTTTTAAAATGACACAGAGTTTTGACTGGGTGAGAACTCATCTAGATATGGCGCCAACTGAGTGGACCCCACATCAGAGTTTTGTAAAATTTGAAATAAAGACTGAAAATGGCTTTAAAAGAGGGGTTAAAATCAACAGATGAAATTCAAAGGTTTCAAAATAGAGTTCTAAGCGAACTAAAACATTAGATGAGAGTCCTAAACCAATTAGGACTCCAAGATTTTAGAATTTTAAAATCCAAATGAGAAATTTTTTTGAAAGATTTCATCAGAACTGGTAAAATAAGTCAGAAAATACAGTCAGGGTTAGAGTCCTAACTCGACCGAAACTCTGAAATAGAGTCCTGAATCAACCGGGGCTCTGCAAAATGACCTAATTTTTGAAAAATAAATGAAAAAGAATAAAAATGGAAGTAAAAAAAAAAACTTCAGAATAGACTCCTAACTAGAATAGGGCACTGGGACAGTCCTGATCGAACTAAAACTCTAGATTTTTTTGGTATTTTCTGAAAAATAGATGAAAGAACTTGTGAAAATAGTAACAAGTATTGAAATCAAAACAGAGTTTTGATCCAACTGGGACTCTGGAGATAGAGTCCTAATTGGGCTAAAACTCTCAGAATTTTAGATTTTTTGAGAAAACAAATGAGAGGATTTTGAAAAATAGGTGAAAATAAGGTAGAAATTGAAGTTTGGTTCAGAGTCCTGATCTGACTAGAACTCTAAAGAAGAGTCCTGATTCGACTAGAACTCTAATTTTTTTTTTTTCTGAGAAGCAAATAACAAGATTTTAAAAGGACTTTTGAAAATAAGTGAAAATGAAGTGAGAAAATGAGCTCAGGATAGAGTTCTGATTCGATCAGGACTCTGGGGCAGAGTCCAGATTCGATCAGGACTCTGGGATAAAATCCCAGAATTTTGAAATTCCATGATAAAGATGTAACAATTTTGAAATAAAGAGATTTTGGAAAGATTCTCTCGAAATTGAGATCAGGGTCAGAGTTCTAATCCAACTGGGATTCTTGAAAAAGAGTCCTAATCCAACTAGAACTTTGAGTTTCTGACTTATTTCGAAAGATTTTGAAAGATTTGATTGAAAATAAGTAAAATAGCAACGAAAGATAGAGTCCTAATCCGACTGAAACTCTAAAGAAGAGTCCTAATCTGATTGAGATTCTTGAAAAAGAGTCCTAATCCAACTAGGACTCTCAAATTTTGGCCAAAATAAAAGATTTTGAAAGGTTTTCTCAAACACAGGTAAAAAGGGTAGTAAAAGGTAGAGTTCTGATCCGACTAGGACTCTGAAATTTTGACCAAAATGACAGAAATGTGCAAGGGATATGACCATAACTAGTTTAAAATAAAAAATGGAATTTTAAAAAGGTTCAAAAAGATGAAAATATAGAGTCCTGATCCGACTAAGAATCTGAAATTTTTGAGATTTTTTATAAATAAAGGAATACAGAAGTAACACCACCTAAATGGGTCTCATCTGAGAATTGAAATTGAGTTTAAAACGAATCCAGATTGTTTTCTGAGAAAAATGTTTTTTTTTTAAATAAGAAATACAAAGCCCTGGGGGTTGACTAATGGCAAAATATCGATTTAAAAGCTAGGTATTTGAAATTGATTTCGAAAGAAAAGTTTTTAAAACTCGAATCTGGATTCAATATCTGGAAAAAGAGTCCTGATCCAACTAGGACTCTGAAATTTTGACCAAAATGACAGAAATGTGCAAGGGATATGACCATAACTGGTTTAAAATCAAAAATGGAATTTTAAAAAGGTTCAAAAAGATGAAAATATAGAGTCCTGATCCGACTAAGAATCTAAAATTTTTGAGATTTTTGATAAATAAAGGAATACAGAAGTAACACCACCTAAATGGGTCTCATCTGAGAATTGAAATCGATTGAAATTGAGTTTAAAACGAATCCAGATTGTTTTCTGAGAAAAATGTTTTTTTTTTTGAAATAAGAAATACAAAGCCCTGGGGGTTGACCAATGGCAAAATATCGATTTAAAACCCAGGTATTTGAAATTGATTTCGAAAGAAAAGTTTTTAAAACTCGAATCTGGATTCAATATTTTGAAAACAAGAGTTCTGAATCTCGATAATGAGATGCAATGACATGTGATGCCATGAAATGATATGAAATGACATGCCAAAAGTATACAGTGATATGCAATGACATATGAAATATAAACACTGGATGAGGGTGAAATTTTGGGGTGTTTACAGATGTCCCTCTTTGCTACTAAGTTGGTATAGGGCCGAGCTTAGTGGCAAAGAAAAACACACCAAATTTGGGCTACATACAAAAAATGCTCCAGTTAGAAGGATCTAACTGGTTATGAAGAAATTAGCCTTGACAAAAAATGGTAGATATGAAATGGAGAATGATGAAGAAAGACTCATCTTGTAGAAGTGAAATTTAGATTTTGCCCTTAACCTGGATGAGACGAAAAATATCTCGTAGAAGAACGAGGTTCAGACTTGACCCTTAACCTAAAAGGGACGATACCTTGTGGAAAAATGAGGCTCAGGCTTAACCCTTAACCTGAAAGGGGATGATAGCTCGTGGGAAAATGGGGTCTAGGCTTAACCCTTAACCTAAAAGGGATGATACCTCATGAAAAAATGAGGTTCAGGCTTGACCCTTAACCTAAAAGGGATGATACCTCATAGAAAAACGAGGTTCAGGCTTGACCCTTAACTTGAAAGGGAATGATACCTCATGAAAAAAATGAGGTTCAGGCTTAACCCTTAACCTGAAAGGGACGATACCTCGTGGAAAAGCAAGGTTCAGGATTAACCCTTAATCTGAAAGGGATGATACCTCATGGAAAAACGGGGTTCAGGCTTAACCCTTAACCTGAAAGGGACGATATCTCATGGAAAAACGAGGTTCAGGCTTAACCCATAACTTGAAATGGAGGATACCTCGTAGAAAAATGAGGTTCAAGCTTAACCCTTAACCTGAAAGGAGACGATAAACAAAATCCTCAAATGAAGAAACCATGATGGGACCTTCGAATTTTGCATAATAAATCCGAGAGGGGTTTGCAAAAGGAAGAAAGGGGGTTCCCTAAAGCTTGAAAAGAGATTGATCTTGGGCGTCTCATTGGTGAGACTGAATAACTTTTAAAACAGATGACCTTTTTGCAAAAACAATTCAGGTTCAACCCTTATCGTGAACGGGAACTGTTTATGGTGAGACAATGGGGAACACAGGGAAGTGTGCAAATCTGAGAGCCCAGGCACCCAGATCAAAAAAAGAAGGGAAGGATCTTGAACAACTCTCGTTATCCGATCCTAAAAGAGATAAAACAACTCCTGGATACATCAAAATAGACATCAAGCTCTCACTTCATGTCAAGATAACTTGAAAAGATTGCCAATAAGATAAAAATTATAGTTAATTCAAAAATGATTAAAAATAAGTACACATATATGAAAAATATTTCCTCTTTCTGCCTAGAGTATTGCCTTCATCTAGACTTAACTTCATAGAAACAAGATTCAAATTCAAATTACTTGCAATTGACTTTCTTTCAAGGTGGCTATCAATTTCCTTGATATGAACGAAAAAAAAAGAATTCTCATTATAAAAGCAATTGGTGAAAGGATATTGATAAAAGAATTTCACAAAATTAAAGAAGATTCTTGGCAGATTTGGCAGTTTGATATCCTGAGATTCTTTTGTTATGATGGTCTTTTTACACTCTTTTTTTGACAAAATTGGAGCTCTCTTGGGTTTCTGGGGAGTTTATTACATCATCCTTTATTTTGGAGATGTCCTGGTTTTTCACTTTTTTGGAAGGGTACGTCACAAACTCCTTTAACTTGGAGATGTTTCAATCCTTCTTTGTCTCAGGGATTATATTGACGGTATTGGCTCATTGGTTGGTGGTCTCTTGATGACAGCGGAAATTAAATATCTTTTAGAGTTTGTCGGGAGGTTCATCGCATTCGCCTTCAACTTGGTGGTGATCAGAACTTTCCCTGGAAGGATCTGTCACAAACTCCATCTTAGAGATGATCCAAATCTTCTTTGGCCCCGGGGTCTAACTCATCCACCAGCCTTCAACTTGACGATGATTGAGAGATCCCTTTTGCAGATATTTAATTACAGCTTAAATGATTGAGGAGATATGGGAATTGAGTGGATTTTTCTTTATCACCCAAGATATTTCGACTGCCTTGTCTTTACAAGAATGATCTTTAAACATGTACCATAACTTTGATTAATATCAATCACTTATGGCTTTGCGACAATATTGAATTTTCTTTGCTGGCCATATCGAGGATTTATTCTTCATCCCTTTGATTGGCCAATAAAAAGAATTTTGATTTTGAATCCTTCTTTGCAAAAGCTTCGCTCTTTTTGGAAGTAATGCTGAAGGTAATCTGAGGTAATTCTTTTGTGCAATAAAAGATTTTTGAGATCAACTACTATTTTTCATGACAAATTGGCAAAATATTCTTGGAATCCTTGGTGAAAAAAATCGCTTGAGGTCTGAATGACACATCCATGGCTAGATTCTCCTCTCCTTTCCCCGAAGAAGAGACTCAGGCTTGACCCTTACCTGAACGGGTAATAAAAAGATACTCCTCTCTTCCCCGAAGAGGAGGTGTTTGCAAAACGAACTTTCGAAGAGAAATAAAGTTTTCATCAAAACTCCCTATTTCTAGACTTCTCTTATGGAAAAGGGGCCGCTAACAAAGGTTGAAAAGGATATCATAGAGGAACGAGTCCATCACACTCTCCCTGAAAAAAGGGTCCTCGATGACGGGGTGACCTAACAAAAGATATTTAGGGCTATAAGGAGGACGAGCTTCCGTTGAAACTCTCCCTGGAAAAATGGTTCCTTGTGTGACAATAAAGATTATTTTGCAAACTGTTTGTGAAGCACGAGTCCCTTCAAACTCTTCCTAGAAAAAGGGGTTCAACGAACGAACAATAAAGACATGCGAAAAAAATGAGCTCCCTTGAACTCTCCTTGTAAAAAGGGTATTTCGCAAGAGCAAATGATTGATAATTGATTTTGAGTTAATTGACAAACGAATTTGACAAGAAGGTCGAATCTTGGATGACCACGATTGTCGAATGCGACCCGAAGGTCGAAAAAATATGATTGACTTTGATAGAATTTGATAACCCAAAGGTTTGCTTGATAAAATTGATGACCAGAGGTCTAACAAAATTGGTGATTGTGAACACCCCAAATTTTTCAAAGTTTTGTAAAAATGTCCTTTTTGCCCCTGGCTCCATCTTCTCAGAAAATCAAAGCAATTTCAAAACTAAATTTCAGTTATTCTTCAGATTTTCTGGATTAAATTCCATGTTGATACATCCAACTCAATTTCGGGTCTCGACCAGTGTTTTAAATCCAAATATGAACCTCGTTGTCCAATTTCCAAATTAAAATTACAAAAATACCAAAAAAATAGTTTTAAATGGCTCAGACAGTCCATCCGGCATCCGTCTAGATCCACTGCTCTGTATTTCTCGATTCAAGGTTTAAAAATCAAATATTTTCTCAAAATCCCAGATTTAAACCTATTTTTCTGAAGAAAATTCCAAAAGATGAACTCGAATTCTCAGTAAAGCCTTCCTTTGTAAATATTTGTAAAATCTTATAAATAGTTTAGAAACCCCATAGTTTTAGAGTTTTGTTTGCAAAAATATCAAAAAAAAATAGAAAATGAAGAAAAAAAGCAAAAAAAAATCAAAATAGAAAAAAAAATACAAAAATTGATCAAGTAAGCCTCTTTTTACAAAAATCGTTTTTTAGTAAAACCCTCTTTTAGCAAAATTTTCTTAAAAGAGCCGCCCCTTTGATTTTTATTAAAAATTTCTCAAGATTTTTGAAAATTTTCTTTTCTCAAAGTTTCTTCCCTCTTTTTATAAAAGGATACAAAGGGAAGAGGGTCGACACCGCCTCTTCACCCCCGCACCCCCTTCTTCATGCATCTGATCTTCTCCTTCCCCTTTTCCTTTATTTCTCCCTCTCTCTCTGGTTCTCGTGGGCATCGGCTGAAGAACCTCTGCAACATCAGATTTTCCACCTGAATCTCTCCTCTTTCTTTATCTCCCTCTTTCCCTTTTCTTCCTATCAATTCCTTGGTTTTGTTTCATTCGACTAGAAGAGGTTGATCGTTCTGAAGCATCTACAAGCAAGAGCTGGGGTTACGATATACAAAAGATGTCACCCTTCCTTCAAAATTCCAAGAAATCCTCCTCCTCTCCATCTTCTAAAAGAGGTTGATCGACCACCCATACGATTACAAGTGAGTAACCGTCCCCCTTTTCTTTCCTATTTTTTTGTAAATGTCTCTTTCTCTTCATTTCCAGCATTTCTCCATTTCGATCTTTCTTTCTTTTCTTTTGTATTCCAAGGCACAAGAGATGAGAATCGATCTGCCTATAGCAGGATCGACCCATCGGTTGCTACAGTAATAGGAATATATCGATTCCAACATCTTTCTCTTCCCCTTCATAATTCATTCATGAATTTCCTGAATTTTCATAGATTTTAGCATATGTTTATAATGTGATTTTTCCTGTTTTCGCATTCATCGTCTGTTTATCTTAATTTCTCATGCTTATTTTGATTTTAAATTTTACGTTGGGTCCTCAATTTCATTTGGTACATCTCTTGATATACTGGTAGCCGATGATGCCTCGCAATGGCATCATCGGTTTACCTGGGTTCTGAGTTTCTGAGTTTATTTTAGTTCTCTTTTTCAGTTTGATTCCCCTTTTGATATTTGATTCCTTTTTTTTTTTACTACGATTCCTTTTCTTATTTCAGAAATTCCCGTTTGCTAATTTGTCCATGTTCTGATCATTTTCCCTTTTGACTTTTAGTTGATGAGTCTTTGTTTTAATTATCTCGCTGATTGAGTCTCTTATATCACATTTTCTTGCATTATCCTGACCATTGTCGGCTCCTTGTTCATTTCATGATATCACCTGCTTCTGATCAACATCATATACTGTATTGTTCTATTGTTTATCAGTATGCATTCGTGCAATTTAATTTTCTGCATTAAGGCCTTGTATTATGGTTTTACCATCGTGTATCATTGGTACCTGTTCATGTCCACCCTCTTCTGTGGGAAGGTTGAGCTATGTTTGAAGGAGGATAACGATGCTGATGAATCGGTTGGTTTTTCATGGAGAGGTATAGAGTTTCTAGAATGCTTATGTCGAGTTATGTATGCTCTGTGTATGGTCTTCCTGTATCGTGCACTTCAATTTTGTCAATTAGTTTGCCTGTTCGCCAACACCCCTCTGGTATTTTCGTCATATAATTAAATGTTTTCTGCTATTCTGGCATTATTGTATATCATTTTGTCTTGTCTTTCATCTGATAAATTGTGCATTAGATTCCTCCATTTAACGTTGTTTATTCATTTTTCTTAATATTTATCAAGAGGATGGTTATTCAGATCATTTTCCTGCTCAGGTAATTCAACTCTAATACTCTTAGGTTGATTTAGTTTTATCAGATTCAGTAATTTTGACACCTAGATGCTTATGTTTAACTTGATGATTTGAGATGTTCCAGTTAGGTAAAATTTGGAGAACTCGAGTTCTTTATCGAATTCAATCTGTTCTTTTGGGATAACTCTGTAGGATGAGATTGCAATTGGAAAGTGGTTAACCTCCCTGTATTCTCATTAAAATGCTTATGGGTACCAATTACTATGTTTATTAGCTGTTACCTGCTATTTAAATTCCAAATTTAACTGCATGGTCGTAACAATAGTTCGTTTTCATATTGCTCCATAGTTGTCATGACCACCAAAACTAGCTGCGGTTAAATTTAAACAGGGTGATTCAGACCAATGTTTTCATAAGAGATAACATCGAAATTGAAGCAATTGATGGAATATCTGCAATCATTGGCCTAACTAATGGAGTGATCATTGAAGACTATACTCTTCAGTGAAAACTACGGACTTACAAGCACTCAAGAACGTATTACATGCAGCCTACATATAATGATGTTGTTGTTTACTGCTTGGCAGTCCTCAGATTTTAGTAATCTAGTAAATCTTATTTGATTATGTTACAATCAACAGATTTTTCTAGTTCAAGCTGCTATTTTTATTCTTCTTCAATCTCCATTTATTGTAAGTTTTTCCTGTAATACTCTTCATGGATCTGAATGAAAGCATATCAGGTTTTGGTTTGTTAATATTCCAACTTTTTCTCTTCCCGTGAGTTGAGAGAGTTCTTGGATCCATCATGGTAGCACGTGTGGCAGCAATTATAACTATACCTTTGCTTGCAAGTTATCCATTGATGGCAATGCTCTCAGGGTTCATTCTTTCGTTCACAATCAATTTTGCATCATTGTTGAAGAATGTCCTCTCTGTAACAATTAATACTGGACTATTTATTCTGCAAAATAATTCTGTGCCTCAACATCAAAGAGGAGCTGCAAATGGAATCTCACTGTTGGGAATGTCACTTGCCAAAGCAATTGGCCCTGCAGGAGGAGGTTCACTTTTTGCTTGGGCACAAGCGCGCCAACATTCTTCCTTCTTACCAAGTACGAGTTTTTTTTTCTATTTTGCATATGCATATGAGTCATTTTATTGAAAATACTTGCATTTTGTTATCTCCATTATTATGGTGTCAATTCCTGTAGTAATTTTATAATCATATTGAAAACTCTGTGGTGATGATGGGGAGTTGCTGGATAGTGGTTTCGATATGAACACTGATGGAGTCCGTGGGTATGTCTTTTTGGGACAAAAGGAATTTACATAATGTGATCTACATTACAAGCTTTGTACAGGTGATGTCGATTTTTCTTTTCTGGAAAATTTTGGTATACGTATCTAGTGGTAAGATACTGTAGTAGGTATACATACTCCGAATTGGCATATTAACAGTCTTGCTGCACTACTTTGTTTTCCCTGTCATTTTTCTTTTTATTATGAGATACATACAAAATTTGTGTATGATGCTTATATTAATATGCAAACTTGCACATTTTCAGGTCTTTAGGTTGCTTTCATGGTTTCATTTAAGGATATTTTGCGTGGATTTCCTCTTTATGTTGCTCACTAGCTGCTTTACATTATGTCATGGTTTGAAACTATCCCACCTGCCACATAGCAGCATGCATGTTCTTTGTGTATATTCTATGCATATCAACTTCAGAAGCTACACTTTTTTTTTCACTTAGCCTACTCCATAGCCATACCCCTGCAGCATCATCTTGCCGCACTCATGCGCCAACTCATTCCATTGGCACTTTCATCCTTCCCTGGACTTCATTCTCACTGAACTGTCACTTCCTCTGCTGTATACCTATTCCCCTACATCCTTACCTTCAGTAATTGTCAACACTCACTTGTGTTGCCAACACTTTGCACTATCGATACACATCATTCACTTTCACTCATGTCACACAGCCATTGTGTAATTACACTCACTACATTGTATACATTACTGCTGCAATTCTTGTTTTTCACAACAATCCGAAGAGTCGATTTGGCTTTCTTAGCCGCATAGCAGTCCAATAAAACTGTTGTGACTTCTGCACCTCCATGTCAACATATTGACCAATTACCATCACCTATATTTTTTTTATACATCACATGTTCATCATGTATTGTATATAGTGTAGGCATTTCTTCATCAATAGTGATCATGTGCATATCAACTTTAGCATGGTTCTCTTCTATATTTCTATGCCCTTGTAAGTACTAATTCTGTTTTATAGGATTATAGTTTTCCCTTTTCTCAAGTTAGATATTTTTCCATTCCTTTAGAATTCATGACCATAATGTAATAGTTAGATCATCAATGAGAAGATTACATTTTCAAGTTCTTAAATTAGAATGGATGAGCATGTAAATATCATTTGATTCATCAATTTTTCTTTATTTCTGAAAATTCACAAATGGGAAAACGAATGGTACGTGCATCGTTGTGATCATCACAAAATTTTTCCTCTCTTGGTTTCTCTCTCTTCCTTCTCTTTTTCTTTCTAACCTCTATTTTCCCTTCTTGAAGGGAGAAAATAAAAGAAAGAAAAGAAGAGAGAAGAGAAAAGAAAAGAAGAGAAAGAGGAACTCTTTTGCGGGGTCTCACTTGACCTTAATTTTGAAAATGTTTAGAAAATTACTCGCCTCCGTTTTTTAAATATTTGCGGGAAAATTGGGAGACGGGATTCGCTCGTCGGTACGAGGTTCGACCGTTCCTGGCGCTTTTACCAAGAGTAATCAAACCAAGGATCGAATTTATGCCTCTTTGCTTTGCTAGAAGATTATCTAAGAATTTACTCTGAATCTAAATGCACAAAGAATCATGCTTGTGCAATGCAAGGATGTATGCTCTTTTTGAAAAATGATTTGGAAATCTTCAAGTGTTTCTGAGATGAATTTGATAATAGAGTAAAGAAATGGTTTCTAACTTAGAACTTTGAGATAGATATTTGAAATTCTAAGTCTTTGAAATAATCAGAGCTTGGAAAAATAAATCCGGACTTTGAAAGGAATGATTTTGAAGTTGAGATAAAAAGAGAAGAAAGAAAGTTTCAAAGTCATAAATGGACTTTGAATTAGAATTTTGAACCTGGGTGAATGTTTGAAATGGAATTGAATTTTAGCTTTAAAGTTTGAAATCAGAATGAGATTTGAGAAATCCAAATAGAATTGAGAGATGGAATTGGTTTTTGGAATTTTAGGAATCAAGATAAACTTGGATTTTGAAATCTGGAATGAAATGGAATTGAATTTGAAAGTTGGAATTGGGAATAGAATTTGATTTAAAATCTGGAATTCAAGATGGAATTTGAATCCAAAGTCGGGATCCTAAATAGAATTGAGATCCAAGATGAAATTGAATTCGGGATTAGAATCCTAAATGGGAATTGGATCTGAAATCTGAGATCCAATGATGGAATTTGGAACTGAAGTTTGAGATCCAAGATGGAATTGGATCTGAAATTTGGAATGGAATTTGGATCTACAGTCAGAGATCCAAGATGGAATTGAATTCTAGATCCTAAATGGAATTTGGATCTGAAGTCTGAGATCCAAGATGGAATTGGATTCTGGATCCTACAATGGATTTTGGATCTGAAGTCTGAGATCCAAGATGGAGTTGGATTCTGGGTCCTAAATGGAATTTGGATCTGAAGTCTGAGATCCAAAAGTAGAGATTGCTTTTGGGAAATCTGGATCCAAGTTGGGATTGGGTTCTAACTTTGGATTTGGATTTCGAAAGTCTAGATGGGACTTCTGAAGATGGGTCTGGGTTTTGAAAACCCAGATTGAATTTTAAAATTTTAGAAGAGTCAATTTCTGAGATTCAGAATCAATCTCAAACTTTGATTTTGGATCTGAAGATAAGAAAATAATCTTGATTTTGAATCAGAAGATGAATCAGAAACTTCAAAGTTAAATTGAACTTTGAAGTTTAAATTTTGATTTGGAAATTGAAGTTTTGAATACAACATGAATTTGAAATTTTGGATTTTGAGAATGAGATAGAATTTGAATTTGAAATAGAAACTTGAAGAAAGATATTCAAAATCACTTGGGTTTTTGAAAAAGAATTTTTGAAAATATGATGCAATTCTATGCTAAATGATGAATGAATTTAAAGAATTTTGAAATTGGATTTGAAAATCATATTTCATTCTTTAAATGAATGCAAATAAGATTGAGGATATAATACATCCCTGACTATGGTCATTGAATGTATTATATAATAATCATATTTAAATTCAAATGAAGGATAAAATATATTTTGGTGCTTTTATAGAGTTTAAAATGAAATTAACTTTCAATATATCCTGACTATGACCATTGATATATGTATTGAATTAATTTTAAACTAAACTCTAATAAAAGAGGAAAATATTTAAAGAAATATGATGAATTTTGAAAAGGATCCAGTGTGGATCCAGTGTTATTCCATAAAAGATGAAAATCCTAAGTCTTGTTCACATCCTGACTATGGCCATTGATGTAAATCATCAACTTAGGATTAATCACCTTATATAAAATGGTGCACGTGCCATTCGTGATCCCATTTGTGAAATCTTTGAGAAATAAGATGAAAATGACATGAAAACAAGCGATTTATGATATTTATATGCTCATTTATTCTATCTAGTATTGAAAAGTAAATTTTTTTTTCATTAATATCTAACTATTACAATCAAAATTGAAATAATAGAATCCTAATCTAGAGAGGAAATTAGCATTCTCTATATATTTCCTGCAAAAACAGAGTTAGCAAAGAGCAGAATATGAAACGTGGAAAAGAAACTAAGAGGTTATATTGAAACAAAATGTAATATGATGATGCCCAAAAATGATGCACGAACTAGTGAAGAGATATACCTAGATTATCTAAATGTAACATGTGTGCTAAAAGAAAATAAGCAGGTAATACTTGGGCATCATGCATGAATCAACTGAAAACTATGAATATGATATTTATATGTCACATATCAACTAATGAGAGAATGTACACATAGAATCTATGTACTATATATGAATTTGATGGGAAAAATCACATTTATATGCCTACTTAAATTAAGTGGAGAATGATCATGGTTAGACAATGCCTTAAATGTCACATATGTGTTATGGAAGGTATGTCTGGAAATACAGATTTACGCGAATATAAACAGGTTTGGCATGTATATAGACAACAACATGGGATATATGAATGCACTAAAAAAAAAAGAGGGGGGAGAGTATATATGAGAGTTGAGTATAATGTACCAGAGGCTGCAAAGGGGAATTCACCTGAATGGAGCTAGCATTGCTTTCACTACCTCTGGGCTGCAAACTCTAGCAGCTGAAAGAGACACAGACTGGGAAGGTTATTGTGAAGAAACAGGGTTCATACCAGACCCTGTTGTAGTGGGACTGATTAGTTTTGCCCCAAGTTGGGATTGATTTGGTCCCTTTCATAATCATCAAGCCAGCTTTCCTCTTCAGAAGCAAACATCCATTTATCCACCTTTTCAATAATATCCTTCCTGCCCAAGGCCTGCTCTTTAGCTTTCCCACTCTGATCATCCATACCTGCGAGCGGCTCAGAAGGATTTACGATACCAAGAAACCCACCCAGACAGAAGCAAAAGTACTTAAGTGTTATAATTATGATTGAGTACAAACAAGCCAAAAGATTATACACAAGCTTACATGCAATACATGTTTCAGCCCCAAGGATAAAAATTTATTACACTAAATAAAGAACAACTTTTCACAAGGAAAAATAGAATATTCCAACAAGAATGGAAAAGTATGAAGGAAGCTCCAGAGAAAAATAAAGAAGGGTTGCCTTCAAACAAAATAGAAGTGATCGGTTAGTCAAAAAAACAAAGAAACAGAGAAACTACTCAGAACTTGCAAAATTAAAGGTTACAGAAAGTAAATAACCAGAAAGGACATAATATTGGACGTTGCATGTAAAGAAGAGACGGGAAGCAAGAAAACTCAACAAAATTTAGAATTTACAAATAGAGCCCATAAAACTCTACACCAGCCGTGAAATTTTAAGATAAACACCATGCTCATCATGATGTAAGAGAAATAGAGATATAGGAAGTAATGACTGGAACCATGTCAGCTTCAGATCACAACAACAAAAGAGTAAAAAAAGCAATGAAAAGCAAAGAAAATAAGTGAGCAGTAGCCCTTATGATTCTAGATTCTGCAATTAATCAACATAAGCAAATCAAATTAAACAGGAAAAGGAACACAAAGGTTAGTTACAAAAAAAAAATAGATGAACCTAAATCAATTACACTAATAAAAATATATCTTGCAGATTTAGTATCAACATCCATATGGGCACTTCTATTGATTTCTTCCAGCTCATCTCGCTTCTTTAAGATCAACTCCTCTTTGACGTTGAAGCACATAATCATTTTTTTGCAGAATAAATAGTCCAGTATTAATTGTTACAGAGAGGACATTCTTCAACAATGATGCAAAATTGATTGTGAATGAAAGAATAAACCCTGAGAGCATTGCCATCAATGGATAATCTTGCAAGCGAAGGTATAGTTATAATTGCTGCCACACGTGCTACCATGATGGATCCAAGAACCCTCTCACCCAATGGGAAGAGAAAAAGTTGGAATATTAACAAACCAAAACCTGATATGCTTTCATTCAGATCCATGAAGAGTATTACAGGAAAAACTTACAATAAATGGAGATTGGAGAAGAATGAAAATAGCAACTTGAACTAGAAAATCTGTTGATTGTAACATAATCAAATAAGATTTGCTAGATTACTAAAATCTGAGGACTGCCAGGCAATAAACAACATCATTATATGCAGGCTGCATGTAATACGTTCTTGAGGGCTTGTAAGTCCGTAATTTTCACTGAAGAGTATAGCCTTCATTTACCAACTACTTCTGCTTGTTTAGTTATAGCCAAATTATAATCCACAATAAACTCGGGGACGAATCCCACTCGCAAGATGGATGGAGTTGCACTAACTCGAGACACTATGGACAAGTCACATAAGTTACTTCAAAGTCAATGTGTTCATAGTGATGGTATTGCTCCAACTAAGTGACTTGGAACAAGATGCTCAAGCCTGGTTTGTTCCTCAAGTCTTCACAATCTGTCTCTACTCAAAAGAGAGTCAAGCTCTCATTACCAGATCAACGAGCTTTGGGTTTAATAAAATCCAAATCAAGTGGTTCAAGCGCATAGTACTACAATTCATAAAAAAATATCGTCAAAATAGAGCTCACTACCAGAGATGGAAAGCACCTCGCCAACATCCTTAATTGAAAACCCAATCCGCCATACTTCCTAGTACTGACAGCCCAAAAAAGAAAATATCAAAGTGACTTATCTTTTTTGTTTTTAGCATCCTCCTTCAACAAGACCAGTGAAGGATGTTTAGCGGCTGTAACTTTTGGTTCAACGTGAAAGAGCTTAGCAACATCCTCACTGATAGTCTGGTAGAAAGATACATCATCTTCTAATTTGGAGGCTTTGTCATCTAAAAGACAAGAAATTGCCATATGTTTATGAGAATATCATGATAGCACAAAATGAATTAGATGCTTTGTTGTCTAAAAAAAACAAGATAATTGCCAGATGTTTATGAGAAATCTATCATGACAGCAGCCACCAAAACCGGAGATAATTCCTGGTCTAGCTAACATGCTAAAGAGTCTAAACCACCTGATGTTCCTAAGAATTATTAATTTAAGAGAGGTGCAGCAGTAAATAATATTGCTGAGTAAGAGAGGTGCAATATAGCTGGGACTTTATGCATCAAATATTCCTAAAGGATTCAGAATCAAGGACAACCGAAACTCCCCTTTTACTGCTGTATTGATGTGGGTCTTGTCATGTTTTGATTCAGCTTCTTGACAACCCGGAATCTGCAAGCTTTGCAATGAAATTTTCATCAAGCAAGATGTTGATGACTTCTGTTGCTCCCGCATGAAGATAATACAACCCCTTTTGCAGCCCAAGGTAAGTTTCAAACCTCTGTTTCTTCTGGGGGCTCTTTGTCAAATGATGTTGACACCTTCACTCCTTCCCACAAAATCGCAGTCTCCACTGATGTTGCCCAATGCGAATTGAGCCTCGCACATTTTCCCTTAGTAGATTGGAGTGGACCAATCATGCAAGTGTTTATCTCTGATTATACTTGTACCTTATGAGAATCGACGTGGAGAACATACACAATAAATGTTGCAAACATATAAAAGATCGATGCCTTCACACCATTGATGGGGTTACCCTTGTGAAACAGTAGTTATCTGATGGTGTTGTAACAGTAGATGAGAGAACAGAAACTTATTCCAATGTCTAGTAAAACTAAGATAGAATGTCATGCCCAGTATAGCCTTCAATGATCACCCCATCAGTTAGGCCAATGATTGCAGATATTCCATCAACTGCTTCAATTTCGATGTTATCTCTTATGAAAACAGTGGTCTGAATCACCCTGTTTAAATCTAACCACAACTAGTTTTGGTGGTCATGACAACCATAAGCATTTTTAATGAGAATACAGGGAGGTTAACCACTTTCCAATTGCAATCTCATCCTGCAGAGTTATCCCAAAAGAACAGATCGAATTCGACAAAGAACCCAAATTCTCCAAATTTTACCTAACTGGAACATCTCAAATCATCAAGATAAACATAAGCATCTAGGTGTCAAAAATTACTGAATCTGATAAGACTAAATCAATTTAAGAGTATTAGAGTTGAATTATCTGAGCAGGAAAATGATCTGAATAGCCATCCTCTTGATAAAATTTAAGAAAAATGATTAAACAATGTTAAATGGAGGAATCTAATGCACAATTTATCAAATGTAAGATAGGACAAAACGATATACAATGATGCCGGAATTGCAGAAAACATTTAATTATATGACAAAAATACCAGAGGGGTGTTGGTGAACAGGCAAACTAATCGACAAAATTGAAATGCACGATACAGGAAGACCATACACAAAGCATACATAACTCGACATAGATGTCCTGCATATCAAACCTCTTGGGATTCATAGTAAGTTGCTTTCTTCCTTAAATGTGAAGCCAATGAACCCATCTTATGATTCTGAGAACTCTATACCTCTCCATGAAAAACCGACCTATTCATCAGCATCGTTATCCTCCTTCAAACATAGCTCAACCTTCCCACAGAAGAAGGTGGGCATGAACAGGTACCAATGATACATGATGGTAAAAGCATAATACAAGGCCCTAATGCAGAAAATTAAATTGCACAAATGCATACTGGTAAAGAATAGGAGGATACAGTATATAATGTTGATCAGCAGCGGATGATATCATGAAATGAACAAGGAGCCGACAATAGTCAGGATAATGCAAGGAAATGTGATGCAAGAGACACAATCAACGAGACAATTAAAACAAAGTCTCGTCGACTAAAAGCCCAAAGGGAAAATGGTCAGAACCTGGACAAATTAGCAGAGGGGAATTTCTGAAATAAGAAAAGGAATAAAAAAAAATCAAATGTCAAAAGGGGAGTCAAATTGAAAAGGAGAACTAAAATAAACTCAAAAACTCAAAACCCAGGTAAACCGATGATGCCATTGCGATGCATCATCGGCTACCAGTATATCAGGGGATGTACCAAATGAAATTGAGGACCCAACATAAAATTTAAAATCAAAGTAAGCATGAGAAATTAGGATAAACAGACGATGAATGCAAAAACTGGAAGAATCACATTATAAACGTATGCTAAAATCTATGAAAATCCAGGAAATTCATGAATGAATGATGAAGGGGAAGAGAAAGATATTGGAATCGATATTCCTATTACTGTAGCAACTGATGGGTCGACCCTGCTATAGGTAGGTCGATTCTCATCTCTTGTGCCTTGAAATGCAAAAGAAAAGAAAGAAAGATCGAAAAGGAGAAATGTTGGAAATGAAGAGAAAGAGACATTTACAAAAAAATAGGAAAGAGAAAGGGGACGGTTACTCAACTGTAATCGTATGGGTGGTCGATCGACCTCTTTTAGAAGATGAAGAGGAGGACGATTTCTTGGAACTTTGAAGGAAGGGTGACACCTTTTGTATATCGTAACCGCAGCTCTTGCTTGTAGATGCTTCAGAACGATCGACCTCTTCTGGTCGGATGAAAGAAAACCAAGGAATTGATAGGAAGAAAAGGGGAAGAGGGAGATGAAGAATGAGGAGAGATTCGGGTGGAGAATCTGATGTTGCAGAGGTTCTTCAGCCGATACCCACGCGAACCAGAGAGAGAAAGGGAGAAATAAAGGGAAAGGGGAAGGAGAAGATCAGATGCGTGAAGAAGGGGGTGCGGGGGTGAAGAGGCGGTGAAAAACCCTCTTCCCCCTGCATCTTTTTATAAAGAAGGGGGAAAGGCGAGATGGAGTAAGCTTCGTGAAGGAAGCTTCTAGAGGGCGGAGAGTGTGCGAGAGAAAGAGAGAGAGCCACCCTATTTTAGGGTTTTCTCTCTTTTTTTTTTCAAGATGAGGCTCTTTTATCGGATTTTTTTCTAAAAGGTATATTATAAAAAGGGCGATTTTTCAAAAAGGTGGTTTTTAAGAGCTTATTTCTTTGTATTTTTTTTTTGTTTTTCTAATTTATTTGGTTTTTCTGTTGTTTTTCTGTATTTTTGTATTTTTAGAATAAAATTCTAAAATTTACGAGGAAATAAAGATTTAAGACTAATTTTTTGTATTTTTTGCAAAATATTTACGAAGAGAGGTTTTTTAAGAATTCAAGGCCATTCTTTTGAAAAAATCTTCAAACAGTGAGTTTATATCCGGAATTTGAGGAAATATTCGAGGTTTAAACCTCGAATCGAGAAATACAGAGCTGTGGATCCAACAAGATATCAGATGGACTGTCTGAGCCTTTCAAAATTTATTTTTGATATTTTGAAATTTTAATTTGAAAATTTGGATAACAGGCTCAAATTACTGTATCCGGATCTGAAATCGAATTGGATATATCAATATGGGATTTAATCCAGAAAATCTGAAGAATAATTAAAATTTAGTTTTGAAATTGCTTTGATTTTCTTAGAGAATGGGCCCAGGGGTAAAAAGGACATTTTTATAAAACTTTGAAAAATTTGGGGTGTTCACAACCGTTTTATAGAAGGTGATTAATACTAAGTTGATGATTTACATCAATGGCCATAGTCAGGATGTAAACAAAACTTAGGATTTTCATCTTTTATAGAATAACACTGGATCCACACTGGATCCTCTTAAAAAATCATCATATTTTTAAATATTTTCTTCTTTTATCAGGGTTTAAATTAAAATTAATTCAAAATATATATCAATGGCCATAATCAGGATATATTGAGAGTTAATTTCATTTTAAACTCTATAAAAGCACCAAAATATGTTTTATTCTTCACCTGAATTTAAATATGATTATTATATAATACATTCAATGACCATAGTCAAGAATGTATTATATCTTCAATCTTATTTTAATTCACTTAAAGAATGAAATATGATTTTCAAATCCAATTTCAAATTCTTTAAATTCATTCATTATTTAGGATAGAATTGCATCATATTTTCAAAATTCTTTTTCAAAAATCCAAGTGATTTTGAGTATCTTCGTCATTTTTCAAATCAATCCTTATTTATAAATTCAAATTCAAATTCTATCTCATTTTCAAGACTCAAAATTTGATTTCAAAGTCCAAATTGACTTTGAAATTTCAAATTCATTTTGTATTCAAAACTTCAATTTCCAATTCAAATCAAATTTCAAAGTTTAAATCAACTTTGAAATTCCAAATTCACTTTTCAAGATTCAAATTCAAGTTCAAATCAATATCTCAAAATCAAATTCAAAGTTCAATTTAAACTTTGAAATTTCTGATTCATCTTCTAATTTCAAATTCAAAATTATTCTTTATCTTCAAAATGCTTCTCAATTCAAAATCAAGGTTTTGAGATTGATTCTGAATCTCAAAATTTGACTCTTCCTAAATTTTAAATTCAATCTGGGTTTTCAAAACCCAGACTCATCTTTAAAAGTCCCATTTGGACTTTCAAAATCCAAATCCAAAGTTAGAACCCAATCCCAACTTGGATCCATATTTTCAAATGCAATCTCCACTCTTGGATCTCAGACTTCAGATCCAAATTCCATCTTGGATTCCAGATCTTGGGTCCAATTCTATTTAGGATCCAGAATTCAACTTCATCTTGGATCTCAAACTTTAGATCCAAATTCCATTTAGGATTCCAAATTTTGGATCCAACTCAATCTTGGATCTCAGACTTCATATCCAAATTCCATTTAGGATTCAGACTTTGGATTCAAATTCCATCTCGGGTCCCAGATTTCAAACCCAATTTCATTCCCAATTCTAGATTTCAAATTCAAGTTTATCTTGATTCCCAAATTCCAAAAACCAATTCCATTTTTCATATCCCATCTAGATCTCTTAAAACCAATTCTATTTTCCAAATTCAATCTGGATTTCTCAAGTCTCATCCTCATTTCGAATTTCAAATCTGGAATTCAATTCCATTTCAAATATTCATCTCCTCTCCTAAATTCAGGTTCAAAAACTCAAATTCAAAGTCTATTTCTGACTTTGAAACTTTCTTTCTTTTCCTTTTATCTCAGCTTCAAATCATTGTTTTCAAAATCAAGATTTATTCTCCCAAAACCCTGATTATTTCAAAGACTTAGAATTTTAAATCTCTTTCCTAATCTATCTCAAGTTCTAAGTTAAATTCAACTATTTCAAATCATTTCTTCATCACATTTACTTCAAAATCACTTGAAAAATCTCAGATTTCCATAAGTGTTTTCTCAAAAAGCATGCATTTTTGCATTTGCATTGCACAAGCATGATTCTTTGTGCATTTAGACTTAGGATAAATTCTTAGATAATCTTTTAGCAAAGCAAAAAGGCATAAATTCGATCCTTGGTTCGATTACCTCTGGTAAAGGCGTCAGGAACGGTCGAACCTCGTACCGACGAGCGAATCCCGTCTCCCAATTTTCTCACAAATATTTCAAAACGGAGGCAAGTAATTTCCTAAAACATTTTCAAAAATTAAGGTCAAGTGAGACTTTGCAAAAGAATTCCTCTCTCTTCTCCCTTTTCTCATTCTCTCTTCTTTTCTATCTTTTATTCCCCTTCAAAAAGGGAACAAAGGTTAGAAAGGCAAAGAGAAAGGAAAAGAGGAACGAGAGGAAAAACTTTGCGATGATCACAGTGACCCGAAGGTTAGATTGATAGTTTTGGGTGACCCGAAGGTTTGGTTAACAAAAATTGTTGACCCAAAGGTCGATTAGACAAAAATTGATTGATCCAAAGGTTTGATTGACAAAATTTGTATTGATCTTGAGGTAAAATTAGTATAAATATTGAATTTCAAAGAATGACCAATACAAATATGAGATTTGGTTAAAGAACCAAGACGAAGTTGGATTTTATAAAAGGACCAATTTGAAAATTGGATTTAACCGGACCGGTGTAAAACTAGGTTCGGTAGGAAGATTAGAATCAGAATT
Organism: Nuphar pumila; assembly: GCF_984573655.1. Lineage (NCBI taxonomy): Eukaryota > Viridiplantae > Streptophyta > Magnoliopsida > Nymphaeales > Nymphaeaceae > Nuphar > Nuphar pumila. The sequence continues at coordinate 46,868,206 of NC_143260.1, read as the reverse complement.
CAGATCTTCAAGGGAAAACTAGATGAATTGGATTTTGAAAGAGAATTCGAGTCCAAACTCGGATCTTTTAGACCAATTGCTAAATTTGCATTAAAGTTCAAGCAGAAGTTTGAATCTTTAAAGGATAGCTAGATGAATTGGATTTGAAAGAAAATTCGAGTTGGAACTCTAATTTTTCTAGACCAATTCTGAATTGGATTTGGAAGAAAATTTGAGTCAAAACTCGAATCTTTTAGACCAATTCTGGCATTAGAAGGAAGAAAAATTAGACCAATATAATTTGGGTTTAGAAACATTGACTAGGAAGAAAACAAAATCGGATTTAAGAGCTTCAACCAGTAAAATAGGATTTAGAAAAGTACCAACAGGAACACCAGATTTTGGAAGAGTACCAGCACGAGCACTGGATTTTGAAAAAGTACCAGCACGAACACTGGGTTTTAAAAAATTGCCAACATGAACACTGGAAAGTACCAGCATGAACATTGGGTTTTGGAAAAGTCTGACCCGTGAAAACCAAATTTAGATGGTTTGACCAGTAAAACTGGATTTAGGGAGTTTGACCAGTAAAAACTGGAATCAGAAAGTTTGACCAGTAAAAACCAGATTTACGAAGTTCGACCAGTAAAAACCGGATTAAGGAAGTTCGACCAGTAAAAACCGGATTTAGGAAGTTCGACCAGTGAAAACTGGATTCAGAAAGTTCGACCAGTAAAAACTGGATTCAGGAAGTTCGACCAGTAAAAACTGGATTCCGGAAGTTCGACCAGTAAAAACTAGATTTAGAAAGTTCGACCAGTGAAAAGTGGATTCAGGAAGTTCGACCAGTAAAAACTGGATTTAGAAAGTTCGACCAAGGAAAACTGGATTCAAGAAGTTCAACCAATGAAAATTGGATTCAGAAAGTTCGACCAATAAAAACCGAATTTAGAAAGTTTGACCAGTGAAAACTGGATTCAGGGAGTTCGACCAGTAAAAACCGGATTTAGAAAGTTTGACCATTGAAAACTGGATTCAGGAAGTTCGATCTGTAAAAATCGGATTTAGAAAGTTCGACCAGTGAAAACTGGATTTAGGAAGTTCGACCAGTGAAAACTGGATTTAGGAAGTTCGACCAGTAAAAACCGGATTTAGAAAGTTCAACTAGTGAAAACTGGATTCAGGAAGTTCGACAAGTAAAAACCAAATTTAGAAAGTTCAACTAGTGAAAACTAGATTCAGAAAGTTTGACTAGTAAAAACCGGATTTAGAAAGTTCGACCAGTGAAAACTGGATTCAGGAAGTTCAACCAGTAAAAACCGGATTTAGAAAGTTTGACCAGTGAAAACTAGATTCAAGAAGTTCGACCAGTAAAAACCGGATTTAGAAAGTTCAACCAGTGAAAACTGGATTCAGGAAGTTCGACCAGTAAAAACTAGATTTAGAAAGTTCGACCAGTGAAAACTGGATTCAGAAAGTAGGCTTCACCCGAAGGTTGACCAGAAAAAATGGTTTCGATAAAAGACTCAACCTGAAGGTCGAATTTGAAAAAGATTGGTGTTTAGAAAGCACTTGATGATTGTGATGTAAGGTTTTCAATCTTCACCCTCATGATGACCTGGATAAATGTTGCGGGTCTCAAGATTTATCCCTTATCCTGAATGGGTAATAAATTTAATGGAAATCAATGCAAATGAATGTAGATGAATGCAAATAGATGCAAATGAGTATAAATAAATGCAAATGAATGGTGAAAGATTTTGTTTGATCCTGCCTGCATATTGGACGTTTTGAAGTGAAGACAAATTCTCAAAAAAAAATGCCCCAGTGTAATTGGGGAGTCAGATATTGGACGAAAGGATAAATAATTGATATTTGAGGAATGTTCTCTAAAGATAATAATGGAAAGATTGACGATGTGCTTCTTGATGGATTCGGGAGACATTCTGAAAGAGGTTACTCCTTGCAAAATGACATTTTGTGAAGGAGAAATACAAAGAATGGTGCCAAGCTATGAGGAAGATTGATAAATTTATTGATGAAAGAAATGGGACCATATCGTCCCTACAAAATGACAAAAGCAAAATGAAAGAATGAGAGATTGTTGGCCTTGTCGCTCTTAGAGTGCTAATGAGTTGGCTGCTTTATCCTCTTCTTTGCCTTCCACAAGGATATTTTTATTGATATAGTCTTGAATAATATTCTTGAGAATGAAGCAGTACTTGGTATCATGCCCCATGGCCCGATGAAACTTGCAAAATTGATCTTTAAATCTTTCCCTAATGATAGGAGGATCATCGACTCTTGAGAGCTTAATCATCTCCTTGGTCAATATATACTCAAGGATTTCTTCACGTGGCTGATCTAGGGGAGTAAAATCACGTTTAAAACTCCAGTTGTCGTGCTTCAGCTTTTCTTGAGGTCTTGGCGCTTGCTCAAAAGTTTGTTGGGGTTGTTTAGCATACTGAGGGATTGACCTGCCCTTTTGCTCATTTTTGTTGGGGTTTGAACCCTCTGATCCATAACTATGGTCCTTCGTATTCCCCTTATGATGGTTTTTACTGTTGTTGGTGGAGTAGGTAAAATGAGTTTTTTTGTTAGATTCTTGTTGATTGTTGTTCCTGGTGAACATGAAGCCCTCATAAGATCCATTTTCCATACTCAACTCGAGCCATTCGGCTCGTTCCGTCAGCTCAATGAAGGTTTTTGATGGGGAGGTGGAAATCAGCCCCCTCAGAGGTTGCAAAAAGTTGCTCAAGATTAGGACAATGCATGTTCTTCTGATATTGGATCTTGAATTTTGTTACAAGCGGATCTCCACCTGTAAATAAAATCCCTAGCCTTCTCATTATCTTTCTGCTTCAGACTGCAGAGATGATTGAGGGTCGGAAGTGCTTCGGCATTGAATAGGAAGCGTTCGATAAACAAATTAACCACTTTGTCAAACTCCTTCAGCTCTGTGGGGTTAATGTGCTCCAAATACCATTTTCCTGCAATATCATTCAGACTGCAAGGAAAACAAAGGAATAAAGCTTGATTGTTTCTCCTGAACTTGGAACACTCTGCGAAGAACAGGGCGAGATGCGCTTTCGGATCACCCGAACCATCAAACTTGATAAATTTTCTGGGGAGGTTATCAAGACTGTCATCCCCATCCAGTCCATCATAAAAATCTTCACTTGTAAAGACCTTTTTGCCCTTGTCACGAGCTTTGAAGTCCTTGGCCATCTTAACCACATCTCTGAGTTGTGGTTGAGTAGGATCATTGATAGATTGATTCTTGGATCTGTAGGACGACCCTTGTTGTAAAACCCGTGAAATTTATGGAATTCTAAATGAATAAAAGTGAAGCATTTATGTGAAATAGTAAGATTTTATGCTATGCAATATAATTTTGATGACTTGAGGTTTCTAGAACGAAACTGGTAACAAACCCTTGAAAGTGGTACTTAGATCCGGACCATAATGAGATCCGATAATCCGATATGGTTCATGGGGAAAAACGAAAAAATACAATGGTTCTGAGATGATAGCGTGGAATCCAAAGCACAATTAAGGCGAGAGAGCGCAAGGTTGGAACAACCGGAAGCAAATATCCACGTATGTAACGGGTAAGATCCACCAACGGGGGGATAACGTCTTAATAAGACATAAAAGGAATTTCTTTGTAAAAGTAAACACCAAGTGATGGTGTGGTGTTGTGGTAGGACGCACGGGTGTGTGGAGTCACAACCCAAGTTCAAAACCCATTGTGCGCCCACATGGAAATGAACAAGCTTACCTTTTTGCATTCAATCCAGAACGAAATTGAAAGAGTTAAATATAATTTAATACACACACTTTGCAACGAAAAACAACATAGCACAAGTGGTGGGGTTCGTTGCCCCTTTGGTGGAAGACTCTGGTTCAAAACCCCCTGTGCATGGATATCTTTTTGCACAATCGGGTGACGATTTTACCTTGGTGAAAAGGTAAAATCGTGGGGCTTGTAAACCCCTATCTTCTAGCCCATCTCCTACAAAAAACGTGTGGGAGTTGGCTGCTTTTTTTCACCTTTTTCCAAAAAAACATGGGAAATCCCACCAAAAAGTGGAGAGGGGTACCACTAAAGCAAAAGATGGAGGAGGTTGGAGAAATTTTTTTTTAAGGAGAAGGGGGACGTTCTCGAAAATGTAAATCACCCACCACTTAACGTGGGTTTTGATAGAGATTTGGGAGTTAAAAAAAAAACAAAAAACAATAACTTCCCCTAAGTAAGGGGAGTTAATGAGGAGGAAACGGCTGGACTCTCTCTCTCTCTCTCTCTCAACGTTTTCCCTCCTATTCTTCTCTTCTACTGTGAAGGTAGACCTCCATTGTTGGGATTGTGTGAACCTCCATTAGCGACATGGTGTGCTGCTTCAATGAAGAAAAGAAGGTGCATTTGTTGCCGTTGTGAGTCTTCAAAGTGGTAAGGGGCATTATTTTCGTATGTACGTGATCAATGCCTAGTGGTACTAGTATGTGCATCATTGTTTTTTTTCAGCACAAACAGGGAAAAATATACCTACCATGGTGGTCACGAGCCTCAACCAGGGCCATGGAGGATATAGGTTCTAGTTTGGTTGTGCGGTTGGTTGAGAGTCCAATAAATAGTTGATTTAGTTGGTAAGCATGGACAGATGTAGCGGACTCAGATTACAAAAAAAAAAATGTAGCATAATGCACACCTTTGCAAGTAACAGATTGGAAGATGAACCATTTCCAACGTCAACCACATGGCATGCATGGTTGACAATGAGCGTGGTTTACTTGTGAATAGTCAATGATTGTTTACTCTTTCTTATTACTCAGTTAATGTATTAGATGTATTCATGGAGGTTACCAGATTACACATGTGTTGAATGCTCAAACAAAAAAATCTGGAAGAGGGACCATGCACAACTCACGATAGTTAGTCTGTTTATCATATATGAATTTGAGACCATCGGTTGGGTATATCAGGCCTGCATAACTTGCTTAAACATGAGAACTTGACAACATAGTTCATGATTTACAAGTACTGTTTTACATGGCTGTAGTATTATCTATTTATATTGTATGCAAATGCATCAACCCGATGCATTCTGAATGTTCGACTGGTTGATAAAAATACGCATATACATTATCTGCATAACCATGATGTAGCTGAAACAAAATTTCTTATAATCTGGTCCTGTAACGTCATGCTCATTCCCTTCTTTTTAGTTATATTTTTCCTTTATAACCTGGACATAGGTAAGTTGGTTTATACTTGAAACGTTAACCCACTGTGCATATACGATTCCAGGGTCATGTGTGGGGAGCTTGTTGAATACACAAACCATATGTACCTACCTATACCATAGTAGTTCAAGGAGAAAAAAATAAACATAAGATAATAGTAAAGTAGGTATGGGTGGGGATGCACTAATTGGGGTCTACACGATCACCACGCCCAGCAAAGACGTTGGGTATTAGTTGCACTGAACATCAAACCTTGCTGGACATTATTAACACAAATATATATATATATATATATATATATATATATAGTGATATTGGTAGGTCGATTATGCCAGCAACGACAAGCCTGATTCTACAAAACTCACAATAGGTTACCTAATGATCAGTCGGTTGAAGAAGTCCAGTTATTGTCAACTAGTTACAGAGCTTATCCGGACCCCATTATCGACTTATCCTAGCCCGATCTGGTGGGTCCGGAGTGTGTGTCGGTGAACCAGGCTAGGGTAGTGACCCATTCCACTGGGCAACATACAATGACCCACTGGTGTTGTTAAACACCATGTGTGTCAGTCTGGGCTGGAGGGCCTCTCGATGATCAAGTGCTTTCTGTAACATCGACAACAAGCTAGCTGCATGGCATTCCTGCTGTCGATGGATAGGTGTTCGACCGAACAAGATGAACAAACTATCAGGTTCAATGGCGGTGGAAACTGCCAGCTTATGACTGAGGTAGCAACCTGTTGATGCCACTTCCGGCTGGAGGTTGGTATTGACGTTGTAACAACCACAAATTTTACACTAAAACTTAAAGAATTATGTGGATTTGGGCCTGGGATCCGTTATTGGATCCAAAAGAAAAATGTGCATATTTGAGTATTTTAGTAATACTATATAAATAAATAAGTAATAATAAATTTTTTTTTAAAACCACTGTTGGACCCAAGTGGATCCAACTCCTGGATCCACTGTTATCCACGCGACCTGGATCCAAACCGCAATCGGATCCGGCATCGCGGGTCGTGGTTCAGACCCGGACCCGACCCACACCCTGTTAAATGAAAAGAGGGGTTAAAAAGGGGGCAACCCGATATGGGTTGCCCGATAAAAAAATTTTGAGAGGGGAAACCCTCTCCCCTGAGATATCGGGTGTTAGGGTTCAGCCGAACCCTAACACATAAGGAGATGGGAGGTGGGGGAGCACACCGCAGCCGCCGGGAGGAGGAGCTCCTTCCTTTTCGGGTGGCCACCCTCCTACAAAGAGGGGACCCCGAACCTCTCTCTCTCAATCCCATTCTCTCTCTCTCTTCTCTCTCTAACCCTCGGATTCCCCTCCCCCGAGCTCGGGCCTGCTGTTTGAAGTCGTGTCAGGAGACGCAACCGACCTCCTCTCGTAGCTGCCACAACAAATTCACCGGAAAATGGTAGGGTTTCTCTAATTTTTCTTCAGGTCGATCATGGATTGGGTGGGGTGTGGGTTGTCCAAAACCCAAATGGGTCGACTTGCAAGGGGGGGGGAATCTCAAATGTTGGGGTTGTCTGTCACCCCAAACCGAAAACCCCAAATTTTTTATTTGGGGGTTTCGGATTTCTATTTTAGGGATCGAGCATGTGTGTGGGGGGTTTCAGATTATTATGAAAAACAAAAAAATAATAAAATAGATAAAAATAAAGAGGGGACTGTTCGTGTTTCACAGTTTCGTAAAGAGATGACTTTAGAAGTAGCAGTGGATAAACCCAAATTTGGAGGGGTTTCTTCCAGGCTTGTGATGATGCAGGCTGTTTTTTTTAGTAATGTTGTAATACAAGTTAGGCTTATGAAAATCTTGTTTAACAGATCATATTTTCTTATTTTGAAACACATATCATGCTTGTGTTGATTTATGTTGGCCGATTGGTACAGCTGTTGCTTTGTGATTATAAGTTTTCCATGATCAGCCACTTAATATTCTGGTTGTTGCTCAATGTTGATGGTTTAATCTGTAAAGCTATGCTGAACCATCATAGTTTATGATTGTCTGAGGTTGATTACTTTATTCTGTAAAGTTATGTTGAACTTAGCATAGTTTATAATCAGCCTATGTTGATTAAATTATTATGTAAACCTATGTTAAACATAACATAATTTATGTTGACTGATGCTAATGGTTTCATCCTGTAAAATATAGCATGTTTATGCTGGCCGATTGGTACAGTTGTTGCTTTGTGATTATAAGTTTCCATGTTAATTCTGATCACCCACTTGATATTCTTGTTATTGCTCAATGTTGATGGTTTAGTCTGTAAAGTTATGCTGAACTTAGCATAGTTTATAATCAGCCTATGTTGATTAAATTATTATGTAAACCTATGTTAAACATAACATAATTTATGTTGACTGATGCTAATGGTTTCATCCTGTAAAATATAGCATGTTTATGCTGGCCGATTGACACTATTCCATTACGTAAACCCTAACTTGTCTAGGTAAATTTCTGTTAGCCTATTTTTGTCTATGTATTATGTTGGGAGATATGGCATGCTTATGATAACTCATGTTAACTATTGAAGATACTGGTAGTTACCAGGTTTGTTGGAAATTTTCATAGTGAGACCCTACATGATAATAAATTATGCTGAGCATACATAGAAGCTGTTACATATTAGATGTTGATTCAACACATAACTTGGTGTATGCTGCAATCTTTAGACATGTGCCTTGCCTAATGGGCAAGACAGATTGGACTACCCGATACGGGTTAACTACCTAATGAAGGTGTGTGGTCTGGTTCAAGTATATTGGTAAGGAAATTAAATAATAACTTGTGTGCTTGACTGGTTTAAAGGCACCGGAGCACTGTGGGTGGGTTATGCAATTAAAATGACAAATGACTGAGACTGTTCTATACACCTGGGTAGAATGACTAAGGTTGAGAATCCTACTACTATGATAGTAGAAAGAAGTTGGGGAAATGCCCCATACTTCGGGAAATTAACTAAATGAAAAGATTAACCCACTCAGATTCGGGCTTACCTTGGAGAGGGTAAGTGGTACAAAACTCTGGGGACATGTGTTTGGTTTCGAGCGTAAAGCGACTCGTTGGTCCCAGTCCTCAGAGTCGGGGGACCCGGACTACCAATTGTGTCCTAGGCGGTAGTTCCATGTTCTTTTGCAGAAGTTAGGGATGCATCCTGTTTTGGTTTTGGCCTTTGGGAGTTTCTCTCGGTCACTGGCCGCTCCCTTGGGATTTCAGTCACAGTTAGAATGTTCGGGTTAATAAAACAACCTTGAATAATATACCCCCGAACGTTCTCTTCTGTGATGGTTGCCTTGGCCCGTGTGTACCCGCGGGATAAGAAAAGATAAGCATTAACTAGAACAGTTAGGTATCACTGTGTTGGAGTCATTAAAGAGACAATTGCTTACTCTTTCATCATGCTTTATATTCGGTGCTTATGATGAAACAACATCCTAAACTGTGTATATATTAGTTAATTGAATTCATATTAAGGATGTTATTCATGTTAGTGTAAGTTCTACTTTAATTGCTTAATACCTTGCTTAATTGTTGTAGTTGCATAAAATGCTTTTTTTGCTTAAGTATAACTGTTACATAATCTACCTTTCTATTCAGATTTATGTCTATTATTGTTATTGCATCGAATTCCTTATGTGTTTATGTTTAGACTGAAATTCAAACACGGCACCCACATCACACTTGACACATGATCTACTTGCAAGAATAATTACAGTTTTCTTACTTAGACGTGGTAGTCTAATTCCTATAATTTCTATTATTTTCAGGAGAAGAGTAGTTCTATGAGCGATGCGGGATGAGGCGCTGACCAAGATTAGATCTATTTGTTCCCTGGCGGTTCTGCTTTCTTTCAGATTGAGATTTTTGTTTTGAGACTCACAATGTGAAAACTCTGATGTTGGATTTTATTATTATTGAAGTGGAAATAAATGGTGTGGTTTGCTTTTACCTTCCTGTATCGTTCTGAAATGCTTAACCCGGGAATTATTAGTTGTTTCCGCTTTTAAAAAAAAAATCCTTAAAAATTTGGGTTAAATTTCGGGGCGTTACAGTTATGGTATCAGAGCCTGGGAACAATAAATCAAAGTTCACGGTCATGCCACATCCTGAGATTGCTCTGTGAGTATATTTTATTTATTTTACTTTAGTAGTCATGATAATTACATTGTTTCTCCTATATAAGTATAAATATATACCTGTAATGATTTTTGAAACACTATAATGCAAAGATAGTAAACTGTGTGTATTGAAATGGTTATTAGATGTACCGTCGATCCCAAGCTAGTTCGAGCACGATAAATGAATGGCAGGACCAAAGGGGTTTCGTGATGGAAACTCTCGGTAATCTGGCTCAGACAATGGACACCCAAATGCGCCACCAGGCGGAGTTAGCCGCAACCATAAGTGAAAGGCATAACACGAGCACAATCACGTATGAGAAGTTCTTGAAGTTGAACCCGCCTACTTTCTCAGGCAAGGCCGATCCTGAACTAGCCGAGAGTTGGATTGCAGAGACAGAACGAGCTTTTCGGGTTTTGTCTGTTCCCGATGATAAGCAAACGGACTTCGGCACCTACCGCTTGACGGAAGATGCACAGAAGTGGTGGGACACCACCCAAACCATCCACTTTGCCGGGGTGGATACTATTCCATGGGAAGATTTCAAGCAGACATTTTTAGAGACATATTTTCCCCAGTACGCTCGTGATCAGAAGCATCAGGAGTTCTTGGAGCTTACTCAAGGAAACATGAATTTGGTGGAATACACTACCAAATTTCGGACCTTGGAGCGTTATTGCCCAAATTTGTTCTCGAATGATAAAGCCAGTGCAACTAGGTATGTGCGCGGACTTAAGGACGGATTACGACCATGAGTGATGATAAATCTGCCGTCGACTCTCGCACAAGCCATTGAAGTGGCTACTATGTTGAATGAAGAATGGGAGCGATCCAGGAAGAGTCAAAAGGACACACCGGGAAAACGGGGAGCCGGTCCGCCGCAGCACCACGGTGGCAAGAAGTACCAGCCACCTTACAAGAAGCAAAAGTACAATGGTGGAAATCGTCCTCCGCAACAACAAGGACAAAATCGGGTGTGCCAGAAGTGCAACCGGTCCCACTACGGACAACCTTGCCCCAGAGACACCGGAGCATGTCTCTACTGTGGAAAGATGGGTCATTATGCCCGTCAGTGCCACAAGAAGATGGCGGATATGTAGAAACATAATGCCGAAGGAGGGCAGCAGCATCAACCATCTCAGCCGCAGCAAACACCATAGCAAAATGCACAGAAGAGGGTGCCTGGACGAGTATATGCCACCACTGCGGAGGAGTTGGAGAAAGAAAATCTGGTACAAGGTACGGTATTTGTCAATGGTTGTGCTGCACTTGTTCTATTTGACTGTGGTGCTACACATTCGTTCATATCCGTAGAGTTTGCAAAATTACTTGGTGCACATACTGAATCTCTAAAACATGAATTATATGTGTACAATCCGATAGGATATAATTCGATATGTGTAAACTACATCCCTGATGTCATAATTGTACTTGAAGGGCAAAGCTTACCTGCTGACCTCATCTTGCTCGATATGACTGAATATGATGTCATATTGGGAATGGATTGGTTATATGAACATTATGCCAATGTTCTTTGTCGCCAAGGGAAAGTGGTTTTGTCCCGACCAGGATTGCCAAAGGTTGAGTTTCGGCTCTCTAGACCTGCGGTGAAGGGTCGAATTGTATTGATATTAAAGGTTCAGAAGTATATGCGACAGAGGTGCCGAGCATTCCTCGTAAATGTATTCTCCTGCGAGTCGAAGGTCACACCATTAGAAGAACTTGAAGTGGTTCGTGAATTCCCAGAAGTGTTTCCGGATGAGTTGCCTGGACTACCTCCACAGCGTGAGGTGGATTTTCATATCGAGTTGGTGCCTGGGACGGCACCGATCTCGAAAGCACCTTATTGTATGGCTCCAGTAGAGTTGGAGGAGCTGAAGAAACAACTCCAAGAGTTGATGGAACAAGGTTTCATTAGACCAAGTGTGTCACCATGGGGAGCACCAGTTCTTTTTGTAAAGAAGAAAGATGGTTCTATGAGGTTGTGTATAGACTATCGGATGTTGAATCAAGCAACAGTAAAAAATAAGTATCCCCTACCTCGCATTGAAGACTTGTTCGACCAATTGCAAAGGGCTAAGGTGTTTTCAAAAATCGATCTTAGATCTGGGTATCACCAACTTCGGATCAAGGACGAGGATATTCCTAAGACGGCCTTTAGAACAAGGTACGGTCACTACGAGTTTGTAGTTATGCCATTCGGACTGACAAATGCTCCCGCCGCTTTCATGGATTTGATGAATCGGGTATTCAGAGCGTACTTGAATACTTTTGTAATTGTTTTTATTGATGATATACTTATATACTCTGAAAGTATAGAACAACATCGTAAACATTTGAGGATCGTATTGGGGACTCTCAAGGAACACCAGTTGTTCGCCAAATTCTCCAAATGCGAATTCTGGCTCGAGAAGGTCATGTTCTTGGGTCATGTCATATCGCGAGATGGAGTCGCTGTGGACCCGGCTAAAGTTGAAGCTGTATTAAATTGGGGTCAACCGAAGAATATCAGCGATATCAGGAGTTTTTCTAGGATTAGCAGGCTATTATAGAAGATTCATTCAGGACTTTTCACGGATTGCTATGCCCATGACCAAGCTCCTGAGGAAAGGAATTAAGTTCGAATGGACAGATAAGTGCGAGGAGAGTTTCCAAATTTTAAAGAAGAAGCTTACCACCGCACCAGTGTTGGCTTTACCTTCAGGACATGGTGGTTTTGTAGTCTACTCAGACGCATCAGGTACTGGGTTGGGATGTGTTTTAATGCAAAATGGTAAGGTGATAGCATATGCCTCTCGCCAATTAAAGATTCATGAACGAAACTATCCAACTCATGATCTCGAATTGGCAGTCGTAGTGTTCGCTTTGAAAATATGGCGACATTATCTGTATGGGGAACAATTCGAGGTATTTACTGATCACAAAAGTCTCAAGTACCTGTTTTCCCAGAAAGAGTTGAATATGCGACAACGACGATGGTTGGAGTTTATAAAGGATTACGATTTTACTATTTCCTATCACCCAGGAAAGGCAAATGTGGTAGCTGACTCTCTCAGTTGCAAAGCTGGTTGCAGTTTGTCCAGTCTGTTGACAAAAGGGTGGAATTTGGTGGAGGAATTCATTGATTGGAAATCGTTCGCAGATGTCGGGGGAAGTATCAAGTTATCTAATTTATCTGCCCATCCAGAGATCCTTACAAAGATTATTGAAGGTCAGAAAGAGGATCCCCAGTATGAGAAACTGAAGTCACTAGCCCAACAAGAAAATTCACACTTCTCACTCAAGGAAGATGGCAGTATCTGGATGAAAAAGCGACTTTGGGTCCCTAGTGACCCCAAATTGAAAGAAGAACTATTGGGAGAAGCACATAAGTCCAAGTACACCATACACCCAGGGGGCACAAAAATGTTTAAAGATTTACAACGAGGGTATTGGTGGAATGGAATGAAGCGTGAGGTCGCAAGTTATGTCTCGAAGTGTTTGACTTGTCAGCAAGTCAAGGTGGAACATTAGAAGCCTGGCGGAATGATGCAGCAAATGGAGATTCCACAGTGGAAATGGGAAGAAATTACCATGGATTTCGTGGTGGGTTTGCCCAAAACACGGAAACAACATGACGCTATATGGGTAATAGTGGATCGATTGACCAAATCGGCTCACTTTCTACCCATACGAATAAATCAATCCCTCGAGAGCTTAGCAGACTTATACATCAGAGAGGTTGTTCGACTGCATGGAGTACGAGTTTTTATTATCTCAGATTGAGATCCTTGATTTACTTCTCGGTTTTGGGGTCAGTTGCAACAGGCCTTGGGTACGAAACTGAAGCTGAGTACTGCTTTTCATCCCCAGACTGACGGACAATCAGAGAGGACTATCCAGACATTAGAAGATATGCTGCGAGCATGTATGCTGGATTGGAAAGGTGAGTGGGACAAGCATGTTGTTTTAGCCGAATATGCCTACAATAATAGTTACCGTGCGAGTATCGGCATGGCTTCTTTCGAAGCTCTGTACGGAAGACCCTGTAGATCGCCGGTGTATTGGGATGAAATTGGAGAACGGTCGATAGAATCACCAATCGTGTTACAACATTACACCCAACAGATCAAGATGATAAGAGATAGACTGCTCACAGCCCAGAGTCGACAAAAGAGTTATGCAGATCAAAGGCGCAGGGAACTCACTTTTGATGTGGGGGATAGGGTCTTTGTGAAAGTATCACCCACCAAAAGTGTGTTTCGTTTTGGTAAGAAAGGAAAATTGAGTCCCAGATATGTCGGACCTTTTGAGATTTTGGAACGAGTTGGAGAAACAGCCTATCGTATAGCCCTACCTCCTCAGTATGCTCAGATACATAACGTATTCCATGTATCTATGTTAAGAAAATATCTTCAAGATCCGTTGCATGTCATCCAATATGAGGACGTAGATATAAGGGAAGACCTAACAATGGAAGAAAAACCAGTGGAGATATTGGAACGAAGTGAGCGAGTCTTGAGATCAAAGACCATTCCTCTCGTTAAGGTGAGATGGCAACACCATGGCATCGATGAAAGCACGTGGGAACCAGAGGCTAAAATGCGAGAAAAATACCCCAAGTTGTTCGAGTAAACACCGACAAGTAAATTTCGAGGACGAAATTTTTTTAGGAGGAAAGGATGTAACAACCACAAATTTTACACTAAAACTTAAAGAATTATGTGGATTTGGGCCTGGGATCCGTTATTGGATCCAAAAGAAAAATGTGCATATTTGAGTATTTTAGTAATACTATATAAATAAATAAGTAATAATAAATTTTTTTTTTAAAACCACTGTTGGACCCAAGTGGATCCAACTCCTGGATCCACTGCTATCCACGCGACCCGGATCCAAACCGCAATCGGATCCGGCATCGCGGGTCGTGGTTCAGACCCGGACCCGACCCACACCCTGTTAAATGAAAAGAGGGGTTAAAAAGGGGGCACCCCGATATGGGTTGCCCGATAAAAAAAATTTGAGAGGGGAAACCCTCTCCCCTGAGATATCGGGTGTTAGGGTTCAGCCGAACCCTAACACATAAGGAGAAGGGAGGTGGGGGAGCACACCGCAGCCGCCGGGAGGAGGAGCTTCTTCCTTTTCGGGTGGCCACCCTCCTACAAAGAGGGGACCCCGAACCTCTCTCTCTCAATCCCATTCTCTCTCTCTCACTCTCTTCTCTCTCTAACCCTCGGATTCCTCTCCCCCAAGCTCGGGCCTGCTGTTTGAAGCCGTGTCAGGAGACGCAACCGACCTCCTCTCGTAGCTGCCGCAACAAATTCACCGGAAAATGGTAGGGTTTCTCTAATTTTTCTTCAGGTCGATCATGGATTGGGTGGGGTGTGGGTTGTCCAAAACCCAAATGGGTCGACTTGCAGGGGGGGGGGGGGGAAATCTCAAATGTTGGGGTTGTCTATCACCCCAAACCGAAAATCCCAAATTTTTTATTTGGGGGTTTCGGATTTCTATTTTAGGGATCGAGCATGTGTGTGGGGGGTTTCAGATTATTATGAAAAACAAAAAAATAATAAAATAGATAAAAATAAAGAGGGGACTGTCCGTGTTTCACAGTTTCGTAAAGAGATGACTTTAGAAGTAGCAGTGGATAAACCCAAATTTGGAGGGGTTTCTTCAAGGCTTGTGATGATGCAGGCTTTTTTTTTTAGTAATGTTGTAATACAAGTTAGGCTTATGAAAATCTTGTTTAACAGATCATATTTTCTTATTCTGAAACACATATCATGCTTGTGTTGATTTGTGTTGGCCGATTGGTACAGCTGTTGCTTTGTGATTATAAGTTTTCCATGATCAGCCACTTAATATTCTGGTTGTTGCTCAATGTTGATGGTTTAGTCTGTAAAGCTATGTTGAACCATCATAGTTTATGATTGTCTGAGGTTGATTACTTTATTCTGTAAAGTTATGTTGAACTTAGCATAGTTTATAATCAGCCTATGTTGATTAAATTATTATGTAAACCTATGTTAAACATAACATAATTTATGTTGACTGATGCTAATGGTTTCATCCTGTAAAATATAGCATGTTTATGCTGGCCGATTGGTACAGTTGTTGCTTTGTGATTATAAGTTTCCATGTTAATTCTGATCACCCACTTGATATTCTTGTTATTGCTCAATGTTGATGGTTTAGTCTGTAAAGTTATGCTGAACTTAGCATAGTTTATAATCAGCCTATGTTGATTAAATTATTATGTAAACCTATGTTAAACATAACATAATTTATGTTGACTGATGCTAATGGTTTCATCCTGTAAAATATAGCATGTTTATGCTGGCCGATTGACACTATTCCATTACGTAAACCCTAACTTGTCTAGGTAAATTTCTGTTAGCCTATTTTTGTCTATGTATTATGTTGGGAGATATGGCATGCTTATGATAACTCATGTTAACTATTGAAGATACTGGTAGTTACCAGGTTTGTTGGAAATTTTCATAGTGAGACCCTACATGATAATAAATTATGCTGAGCATACATAGAAGTTGTTACATATTAGATGTTGATTCAACACATAACTTGGTGTATGCTGCAATCTTTAGACATGTGCCTTGCCTAATGGGCAAGACAGATTGGACTACCCGATACGGGTTAACTACCTAATGAAGGTGTGTGGTCTGGTTCAAGTATATTGGTAAGGAAATTAAATAATAACTTGTGTGCTTGACTGGTTTAAAGGCACCGGAGCACTGTGGGTGGGTTATGCAATTAAAATGACAAATGACTGAGACTGTTCTATACACCTGGGTAGAATGACTAAGGTTGAGAATCCTACTACTATGATAGTAGAAAGAAGTTGGGGAAATGCCCCATACTTCGGGAAATTAACTAAATGAAAAGATTAACCCACTCAGATTCGGGCTTACCTTGGAGAGGGTAAGTGGTACAAAACTCTGGGGACATGTGTTTGGTTTCGAGCGTAAAGCGACTCGTTGGTCCCAGTCCTCAGAGTCGGGGGACCCGGACTACCAATTGTGTCCTAGGCGGTAGTTCCATGTTCTTCTGCAGAAGTTAGGGATGCATCCTGTTTTGGTTTTGGCCTTTGGGAGTTTCTCTCGGTCACTGGCCGCTCCTTTGGGATTCCAGTCACAGTTAGATTGTTCGGGTTAATAAAACAACCTTGAATAATATACCCCCGAACGTTCTCTTCTGTGATGGTTGCCTTGGCCCGTGTGTACCCGCGGGATAAGAAAAGATAAACATTAACTAGAACAGTTATGTATCACTATGTTGGAGACATTAAAGAGAAAATTGCTTACTCTTTCATCATGCTTTATATTCGGTGCTTATGATGAAACGACATCCTAAACTGTGTATATATTAGTTAATTGAATTCATATTAAGGATGTTATTCATGTTAGTGTAAGTTCTGCTTTAATTGCTTAATACCTTGCTTAATTGTTGTAGTTGCATAAAATGCTTTTTGTGCTTAAGTATAATTGTTACATAATCTACCTTTCTATTCAGATTTATGTCTATTATTGCTATTGCATCAAATTTCTTATGTGTTTATGTTTAGACTGAAATTCAAACACGGCACCCACATCACACTTGACACATGATCTACTTGCAAGAATAATTACAGTTTTCCTACTTAGACGTGGTAGTCTAATTCCTATAATTTCTATTATTTTCAGGAGAAGAGTAGTTCTATGAGCGATGCGGGATGAGGCGCTGACCAAGATTTGATCTATTTGTTCCCTGGCGGTTCTGCTTTCTTTCAGATTGAGATTTTTGTTTTGAGACTCACAATGTGAAAACTCTGATGTTGGATTTTATTATTATTGAAGTGAAAATAAATGGTGTGGTTTGCTTTTACCTTCTTGTATCGTTCTGAAATGCTTAACCCGGGAATTATTAGTTGTTTCCGCTTTAAAAAAAAAAATCCTTAAAAATTTGGGTTAAATTTCGGGGCGTTACAGACGTCATAACCCGGTTCGGGACTGCCATAATGAGCAGAACCCTATGCTTGGCTTTGTGTAGGGGTCGACTTGACCTTAGCATAGTTTTGATCACTTTGTGGCTGTAATATATATATATATATATATATATATATATATGGATTGACCCTACGGTGAGCATGCTTCTGAGCTGTGGTTAGGTAAGTCACCGCCTTGGTTGATTCATGCCAACCATGTCACGTGGATGGCATAGTGCGGGTGCGTATACCATAGTTCAAGACAGAAAATGTAAAGGAGGGCTCTGAGTCGAGCCAAATTCAGGAAGGTTCACTCCTTGGTGGTGCATATGTCACCTTGACTATAAAATGTGTTAACCCTGTGACGGGTTCGGGATTTTGGAAATCCTCTATGGTGCGAAGGCTCGCACTGGAAAAATATTGAAAAAAAAAATGTATGCATAATCATAAAGGTTGCGAGATTCTGGGTATACCTAAAAGACGGTATATGTTACCAGACTCTCCAGGTTCTGGGTATACCTGAGGGACGGTATATGTTACCGGACCCCTAGTCGTGTGATAGTTCGCACATGATTATAAAGAAATGGACAAATAAACCATAAAAATAAAACCTTTGAGATTCTGGGTATACCTGAAAGACGGTATATGTTACCGAATTCTCCGGGCTCTGGGTATACCTGAAAGATGGTATATGTTACTGGACCCATGGTCTACCTTGGAGAGGGTAGGTGGTACAAGCTTCGTGGACGTTCTTGTTTTCGTGAGAGCTAGGCGTCTCACAGGGTCCCGAGTCCACGAAGATAGGGGACCAGGACTACCAATGTATTCTAGGTGGTAGATCCAAGTCTTCTGCAGAAGTATTCAAGATGCATCCTAATTTCTTGTTTTAGCCACTGGGGAGTTCTCTCTCAGTCATGGACCGTCCCCTTTGGATATCTGTATGGCTAGTCATATGGGTTATTAAATAATAGACCCCCATATGGTCTCGGTCTGCTACGAGGTCTATGCCTGTGCGTACCCATAGGGTAAGAGTAAGATAAACATTAAATCATTGAACTTGACAGGAAACTTATTCTTGAATAATTGTGAACTGTTGTTATGACAATTGTAGAAGTTGTAAAATTACACCTTATGCTTGTATGAATAAATGTACCTTTAGTCCAGTTATCGCTCATACTGTATCCTGAAGTAGAAAGCATGTTTATTTTCTTGGAATAATGCAAATTACCTGCTAGCTGTAATTTTAGATATCTGCACATATTTGTACACAGAACACTAAGCACCACATATAAATATAATGCTTCTTACGCAGACAGGGGAGTCTGACCCTTCTGCTTTAAATGTTTTTTAGGTAGCAACTAATCGGAGCATCGGGGTGTCGTTATGGATATAGCCAAGAGATCTCATTTAATTCAGTATTTTATGTTTGAACTCTGATTAGTAGATTTACATTTCTGTTATGAGATGTAATTAATGACATTAATGCTTTAATTAATGAATGATATGCTTTTAGTATTTCTCTGTTTTTACCCCATAATGCACCCAACTCTTGTTTTCACACTTTCACTATAAAAAAAATATTTACTCCAAAATTTTTACAATAAAAAGTTGGGGCGTTACATCTTTGGTATCAGAGCGGGAATGAAAAACATGAGATCTTGGCTCTTCCAGCGACCGCGATGACTCTGTAAGTTTGTAGGAATGTTGTTTTTGTAATATAGAGATAAAAACATATGAGGATGTACGATTATTTCACAAACTTATAGCTAAGGTTATAATGAATTTTAATTGCTCAAATAGATGGCTTGGGCAAACCGCTGCAACGATAATGCAACAGATGGGCAACAATTTACACCACGTTGCCCACGAGAAGAGTACAAACGGTGGGACTATGTCCTACAAGAAATTCATGGACATGGATCCTCTTGCTTTCTCCGGAAAGACGGATCCAGAAGCCACTGAGAGTTGGATCTGGGAGATTGAACGCATCTTTCGTGTACTAGAGGTGCTCGAGGAGCGTCGGGTGGACTTTGGGACTTATTGTCTTACGGACCACACCGAAAGATGGTGGGAAACTACCAGAGCAGTCAAGTTCCAAGATGATCCTGTATCTTGGAAGGAGTTCGTAGGGGTCTTCAACGCCACCTACTTTCTGAAGCACGATAGGGCAAAGAAGATGCAAGAGTTCTTGGACCTGCAGCAGAGTGAGATGTCCCTGGTAGACTACATCACTAAGTTCCATAGTTTGGAACGCTATTGTCCGAACGTGTACACATCAGATGAGGATCGGGCAATGAAGTTTGCTCGAGGCTTGAAGACGGGCCTGAAGAACCGTCTATACACTCGAGGGCACAGGAACCTCGAAGAGGCTATTCATGTAACAGATCATTTCTCTTCATGATATAAGTTGCATAAAAATTTATATGGTACTGTTAACCATTATTTAGTAATGGATTATTCCTTTTTGTCCCAGACACACAGGTGGCGACTCTCCTTGATGATGACTGGAAGGAGGGACAAAGGTCGCAGAAGAACAAAATCGGGGTTTAAAAACCCGAATTCAAGAAGAAGTTTTGTGGGAGGCGATTCCACCCTCAGAACAAGAAGCCACAACACGAGAATGGCACTAAACCTAAGCCAGAACAAAATCAAAGGTGTCAGAAGTGCAACCGCTTCCACCCCAGACAGCAGTGTCCCCGTGAAACAGGAGGTTGTCTCTACTGTGGAAAGATGGGGCATTACATCAAGGAGTGTCAGAAGAAGCAGGCTGACGATGCACGATGCGACACTGGAGGACAATAGCCTCAACAGCACCGTGCACCGCCACCACAGCCACAAGCGGCCTCACAACGCGTAGCGGGATGCGTGTATGCCACCACAGCTGATCAACTAGAGAAGGGGGACCTTGTGCAAGGTACCGTGCTTGTTTCGGGTCAAGCTGCCCTTGCCTTATTTGATTATGGAGCTTCACATTCCTTTATATCTGTTAATTTTGCAAAACAACTTAGTAATCCCACATAATCACTGAATCATGAATTAGTAGTATACAACCTCATAGGGCTCAATGAAATCTGTGTGAACTATATGCCAGAGGTAGAGATCATATTAGGGAATCACAACCTACCTGCTAATTTAGTATTACTCGATATGACCGAGTATGACATCATATTAGGCATGGACTGGCTGTTTGAACATTACGCCAGGATCCTCTGTAGAGAAGGAAAGGTTATTCTATCTTGACCAAGTATGCCAGAGGTTGTATTTCATCTGGCAAGACCAGGTATTAAAAAAAGGGTTGTTTTGACCCTCAAGGCCCAGAAGTATCTCCGTCGAGGAGACATGGCTTTCCTGGTTAGTATGATCGGAGGTGAAACAAAACTAACTCTGCTTGAGGATTTGGAAATTGTCCGCAATTTTGCCGACGTATTTCCAGAGGAACTTCCTAGACTTCCTCCTTAGCGAGAAGTCGAGTTCGGGATCGAACTAATGCCGGATACAAAGCCAATATCAAAAGCACCTTATTGGATGACACCAGCAGAGTTAGAAGAATTGAAGAAGCAGTTGCAGGAGTTGATGGAGCGTGATTTTGTACGACCAAGCACGTCTCCGTGGGGAGCGTCGGTCTTGTTTGTGAAAAAGAAGGATGGGTCTATAAGACTATGCATAGACTATAGAATGTTGAACCAAGCAACTGTGAAGAACAAATATCCTCTACCACGTATTGAGGACCTATTTGATCAACTGAAAAGAGCAAAGGTCTTTTCTAAAATTGATTTGAGGTCAGGTTATCACCAGTTGAGAATAAAAGATAAAGATATCCCAAAATCAGCATTTCGAACCAGATATGGGCATTTTGAGTTTATGGTGATGCCATTTGGACTCACTAATGCCCCAGCGGCGTTCATGGACCTGATGAATAGGGTATTTAGGCCATACTTGGACTCTTTTGTCATCATCTTCATTGATGATATACTGATATACTCAGAAAATGCAGAGGAACACAAAGAACATTTGTAAATCATTTTGGAAACCCTCCGTACACATCAGTTATATGCCAAGTTCTTGAAATGCAAATTTTGGCTTGAAGAAGTCATGTTCCTTGGGCATGTGATCTCGAAGGATGGAGTTTTAGTAGATCCTGTCAAGGTTGAAGCTGTGATGAATTGGTCACAACCAAAGAATGTCAGTGAAATCCGAAGCTTCCTAGGATTAGCTGGCTACTATAGGCGATTCATTCAAGACTTCTCTCGAATCGCTATGCCAATGACAAAGCTTCTACAAAAAGGGGTAAAGTTCGAATGGAATGAGAAGAGTGAAGAAAGCTTTCAAACTCTTAAAGCTAAACTTACCACAGCTCCGGTGTTAGCCTTACCGTCTGGAAGCGGAGGATTTGTGGTGTACACGGACGCTTCTGGTACTAAACTTGGGTGTGTACTGATACAGCACGATAAGGTCATTGCCTATGCATCACGACAACTGAAGATTCATGAGAGGAATTACCCCACTCACTGTTATCGTCGCAAATTTTTTTCCTTCCCTGCGGGAGAGAGGGGAAACGATCCTGCGAGTCAAACTTGATCAGAGTTTGAAAATTGTTTTGAAATACTTGCCTCCGTTTTTAAAATAGCGAGAAAATTTTGAAGAATGGGACTCGACCTGTCGGTACGAGGTTCGATCGTTTCTAGCGCCTTTACTAGGGATAATCAAACCAAGACCAAATGTGTGCTTGACTTAGCTAAATTAACAAAATCATATTCTATCCTAAATGCATAGAGAATTCAGGCATGTGCTATGAAACTTTGTAAAATATAGGTTGGAAAGTAAGATGAATGCTTAGAAAATACTCTGGAGTTGGAAATATTTCTAAAGCAATAGATGGAAATCAACTTCTCAGAAAAACTCTGATAAAAGGGTTTGAAAATCATAAGAAAATTTCTGAGGATGTGAGAAAATCCTGGGAAAATGGAAAGAATTCTTGAGGAAAGGTAAACATCGAAAGAAAAGATGTTTGTTAAGAAAATTCCAGCTTTTGAAAAATTTCTTTGGAAAATGATTGAAAATTCATAGGAACACTCTTTGGAGAAGGAAAATCAAAACTCAGGAAATTGAAATTCTGAAAATCTTAGCCTTGAAATATTTTAAAATCGATTTTGAGTTTTTGAGATTGATGAAAAACTCCTTTTGAATAATTGAAAATGAATTTTAAGAAAATAATATTTTCCAAGAAAATCGCAAGAAACATAACTTGAGAAAATCTGACTTTGAAAATTTTCAGAGTCTCTTGAAGAATTGATTTCCTTAGAATGAAGTTTTCTTGAGAAAAGTGTGAAAATGCAGGTAATTTCATGATGCAAATGATTTGAATGGATGAATGCACTTTGATAAAGATATCCAGAAAAATTTTCTGAGGAATTTGTTGGAAAAATGTGTATTAAACCAAATTAAACTCTTCACATATTTCGACTGTGGCCGTGAACATGTTTAGAATTTAATTGATTTAATTTACAATATTTTGTAAAATTGAAAATATAATGTGCATTTTGAAGATAGCCTAAGAGTGTAGGCTCGGTATGACTAGTAGAAAGATGTTGAATCTGGGTCTCGTCCTTATTCCGACTAGGGCCGTAAATATGGACAGCACTGAGTTCATCAACTCCCTAAGAGTTGGTGAACGTGCCATTCGTGTTCATACACAGTGATTTTCTAAATAAAATGCATGAATCACATAATCAGGATATTGTAGAAATTCAAACTGTATGATATGCACCCTAATCTAAGCGGAAAAGTAAATATTATTCCAAATTTACATTTGATTGTTACATTGCTGACATAAAACAAAATGAGAAAAAGAGAATCAAGAGAATTGGCGTCTTCTAGGCTTTCCTGCAAATGAGAATTGATACAAGAAGTACAATATACACAGAAGGGATTGAAGGTCTCATACTAATGCCAATGAGTCACTGATTATGCTTGGATTGCAATGGAAATGCACCATTTAAGGAAAATGTGATGTCTAGAATATGAACATAATGCACATGAGAATATCTAAATGCCATACTTAAACTAATTGGGGGAATATATGCATATATGTGTCTAAATGCTTGGGTAAAACAAAATGTACATGAGGGTATATGTATATATATATATATATATATATATATATATTCTCATAATTGAAAATGCATATAATAATCAAATTTGTACATTTTTATATACAAAAGCAGTATACAAATAATGGGTGTAATACATAGGAGTACATATGACTAGAAGTATGTAGGTATGCACAAGGGAAAATATGATGCAATATGACCATATGATTTGGCAGAGGAATATGTATTGCCAATAATGGGTGTGCCAAAGAAAAGGGGGTAGATAATGATATTAATAGGCTGGACGGCAAGAATAAGATTGCAAAATATGCTAAGCTAGTGATATGCTGTAATTCATCGTGTTGTGTAATATGCCCCTATTCAGTAAGTTGAGGATGTATACATGCATTTTGCAGGGGAAGATCTCACAAGTGAGTCAAGGACATAATGTCCTTTCAACATAGCATATTCCACTGTGCGACTAAATAAAGAATTTAAGGTTAACTAAAAAATAAATAAATAAATAAATAAATAAAAAATAAATGAACCACAACTCTCTGTACCCTGCTATCGATTTGATTTCAGTCATTCGAGCGGGCTGAGACAGATCGATAACTTGAGATGGGAGGAAAATCGGCTACAGTGAATGGTACCATGAAGTTGAAATGAGAGGACATTATACAATAAAGGTGGAGTGCAAGGATGGACTTGAGATCAATGTTAAACTGTTATATGGTGAGTAAACATATGCTCATATACAGCTTAATGACGTAGCATGAGTGACAATGGGCTTAAACCACGTATGTGACAATGGACACAATGCACAATAGAACAGCCTGTTGGTGTGAAAGGATTGAAAAGAAGACCTAAATATATATGCAGAGATGAGGGTAATACAATTTTGCAGAAATAAATATGTTGGGGTAAGTGTATACAATGACATGAAATGTTGAAATTGAAATGGGTACAGGATATGGCTAATGATATGCAAAATGAAGACATTAATCTCTAAGGTAGACATAGATGGCCTACGGATATAATTCATATGAATTGCCAGCCATAAATTGATCTCTGTAAAATGACTTTGGGAAGGCCAACAGACAAGGGATATTCATCATGCTGAAGGCTTCAGCACATATATCTATATTCCTGTTTGTAATCTTAAAAAGCTATACCAGGTTTGCTTTGTAATCATATACATTCCTACCTATGACATAGTCATTTCGGCTTCTGCAACTAAGAACAAGGATTTAACAACGTGATAACAGGTAATGGGAATGCCTTAGTTCAGTAAATAAAAAAATTCATAAGGAAACCTGTAACATACAAATGATATGCCCTTAAATGAGAATTAACAGATGAAAAGTAATGAAGTGATGTAACTGATGACATGATTTCATGGAATGAAAAGAGGTATAAAGGAGTACACGATGGCTATTTGAAAAGGGAAAGAATGACTAATGAAAATTTTAACACAGCCAAAAGAAATCGGCTTCTGTAACTCTATCAATACATCACCTTCAACAAGATGATCACTTTACGGTAATCACTATTTTTTATGGAAAGTGATGTGTAAAATGACAAACAACTATTAGAGAGAGATACTACACAATAGAAAACAAAAAAAAATATATTCATAAGAGACCACGATGAATGGATCAATGAATGAGTTTGGATATAAGACATATGATGTATGTCTTAACCGAAGATAAGAGGCTCAAAATGATTGATGAAGGATGTTACTGGTGGATCAATGCAACAGGCTGTATATACATACATTTCTATTAATGTATATTAAATCATGTTTAATGTGTAATGGTAATGTGAAGACACCAATGCCAGTAGACTGCCAATGTTGATTGTACAGGGATGATGGTGTAACAAGGATATACAAGGGATGGTGTTAGGGAATGAGGAAACCTGCAGTGAGTATGGTGGAGTGTCACAAAGGGACAATGTACTGGAATGATGCTGGGTCAGATATGAAAACATAAGGTAACATATATCATGCTCTATTCCTTGGAACCAAGGCTTGACGCTGAAATGTGAAAACTGATAATGTCGGATGCATAAACTATGTAAAACAGTGATGCTTAAACAGACCCCTACCACAACTTATCAGAAAGCTTGGACTGACATTACAA
This sequence comes from Nuphar pumila, assembly GCF_984573655.1. Taxonomy (NCBI): domain Eukaryota; kingdom Viridiplantae; phylum Streptophyta; class Magnoliopsida; order Nymphaeales; family Nymphaeaceae; genus Nuphar; species Nuphar pumila. Next base: position 46,842,657 of record NC_143260.1, on the reverse strand, counting down.
CATTTCAAATTTGTATTAAAAGAAATCGAAACAATCAGGTCACAAGATAGTCAGATCCTTTATGCTTAACTGTAGATGAATGGAAAAATATAAAACCTATGGATACGTGACAGAAAATTTTGAAAAAAAAAACCGAGAAATATATGAGATCGGGAAATGTTAAAACATACAGACATCAATATTGATATGATATTATAAGAAGCAAAAATCAAGATTAACACTGAATTTATATGTAGTGCCCTGGTCAATGGCACTTATTTGTTATACGATATGTCCTCATGGACAATCGATTTAGGTAATGACATACAGTCGCCTTTCTCAAAAACTACTTGAATATGCAGAAAACAATAAGGTGCAGGAAGGTTAAACGATATTGAAATTAAATAGGAAATTTGTAAGAGAACAGAGGAAATTTTATGGATATGATAAAAACCAAAGATGATGTCATGTGACAATGAGAAAGTTACCATATCTAACACCTGAAATCTTAGTTACTGCACTTGTAAAAGACTGAAAAACTGAAATCTCTTATAAAACAATCTTCTTAAATAATGATAAATCATGGATGTGTAACAGGATGAGCTAGATATGCATATGAAAATCATGAATTGAAATGAAGATGTTATTTTGAAATATTCATGATGCTGGAATGAATCATACAAAAGCCTTAGGGAAAAATGACGATTTGGTGAAACCATGACCTTCAAACTGAATCGAGAATGCCATTGAGAGGCATCATCGATTCTTGACGCATTGGATAAACCAAGATGCAAACCACATCAACCGCTGAAACGGGTTTGTAATGCATATGGCATGAACGTGATGCCTAATTCGCATAAATGTAGATGTAAAGAGGATCTTTACCTTGGTTCGGCAGAGGCTGAAGGAGCGCTTCCTACAGGGGTGAATTGAGCCTCCAGATGTAGATGGGAAAGCCTCACCACACTCTTCCTGGCTGTCCTTTTGAATGCTCTGATGCAAGACGGTGGAAGAAATCCACCGTGAAGAGAGGAGGAAGATCCCCCCTGGGGCCAAGAGAAAGTGGCGAAGATGGAGGAGAGCAGAGATTCACGATTCACAGAGGCTGAAAAGGGGTTTTTGAAAAGAAAACACTCTCTCAAAATGGAGGTAACAGAGGAACTTGAGAAATAGGAGAATCCGGAGTTCAAAAATCGGGCTCCTCTTGTGCGATCATTTGGGTTCCTTTTTAAAGATTTTCAGAAGTTTTATTCGAAAGATCAACGCTTTTGAAACTTTTTCAACCGAATTTCGAAAGCATTTGAAAATCTTTTAAACATGGGAAATCCCACCAAAAAGTGGAGAGGGGTACCACTAAAGCAAAAGATGGAGGAGGTTGGAGAGAACTTTTTTAAGGAGAAGGGGGGGCGTTCTCGGAAATGTAAATCACCCACCACTTAGCATGGGTTTTGATAGAGATTGGGGAGTTTAAAAAAACAAAAAACAATAACCTCCCCTAAGTAAGGGGAGTTAATGAGGAGGAAACGGCTGGACTCTCTCTCTCTCTCTCTCAACGTTTTGCCTCCTATTCTTCTCTTCCACTGTGAAGGTAGACCTCCATTGTTGGGATTGTGTGAACCTCCATTAGCGACGTGGTGTGCTGCTTCAACGAAGAAAAGAAGGTGCATTTGTTGCCATCGTGAGTCTCCAAAGTGGTAAGGGGCATTATTTTCGTATGTATGTAATCAATGCTTAGTGGTACTAGTATGTGCATCAATGTTTTTTTTTAGCACAAACAAGGAAAAATATACCTATCATGGTGGTCACGAGCCTCAACCAGGGTCGTGGCGGATATAGGTTCTAGTTTGGTTGTGTGGTTGGTTGAGAGTCCAATAAATAGTTGATTTAGTTGGTAAGCATGGACAAATGTAGCGGACTCAGATTACAAAAAAAGAAAAATATGTAGCATAATGCACTCCTTTGCAAGTAACAGACTGGAAGATGAACCATTTCCAATGTCAACCACATGGCATGCATGGTTGACGTTGAGCGTGGTTTACTTGTGAATAGTCAATGATTGTTTACTCATTCTTATTACTCAGTTAATGTATTAGATGTATTCATGGAGGTTACCAGATTACACATGTGTTGAATGCTCAAACAAAAAAATCTGGAAGAGGGACCATGCACAACTCACGTTAGTTAGTCTGTTTATCATGTATGAATTTGAGACTGTCGGTTGGGTATATCAGGCCTGCATAACTTGCTTAAACATAAGAACTTGACAACATAGTTCAAGATTTACAAGTATTGTTTTACATAGCTGTAGTATTATCTATTTATATTGTATGCAAATGCATCAGCCCAATGCATTCTGAATGTTCGACTGGTTGATAAAAATACGCATATACATTACTTGCATAACCATGATGTAGCTAAAACAAAATTTCTTATAATCTGGTCCTGTAACGTCATGCTCATTCCCTTCTTTTTAGTTATATTTTTCCTTTATAACCTGGACATAGGTAAGTTGGTTTATACTTGAAACGTTAACCCACTATGCATATACGATTCTAGGGTCATGTGTGGGGAGTTTGCTGAGTACACAACCCATATGTACCTACCTATACCATAGTAGTTCAAGGAGAAAAAAATAAACATAAGATAATAGTAAAGTAGGTATGGGTGGGGATACACTAATTGGGGTCTACACAATCACCACGCCCAGCAAAGACGCTGGGTATTAGTTGCACTGAACGTCAAACCTTGCTGGACATTATTAACACATATATATATATTTGTGTTAATATATATGTATCCCATTGCTGAAGTGATATTGGTAGGTCGATTATGCCAGTAACGACAAGCCTGATTCTATGAAACTCACAATAGGTTACCTAATGATCAGTCGGTTGAACCAGTCCAGTTATTGTCAACCAGTTACAGAGCTTATGCGGACCCTGTTATCGACTGATCCTAGCTCGATCTGGTGGGCCGGAGTGTGTGTCGGTGAACCAGGCCAGGGTAGTGACCTATTCCACTGGGCAACATACAATGACCCACTGGTGTTGTTAAACACCATGTGTGCCAGTCTGGGCTGGAGGGCCTCTCGATGATCGAGTGCTTTCTGCAACATCGACAACAAGCTAGCTGCATGGCATTCCTGCTGTCGATGGATAGGTGTTTGACCGAACAAGATGAGCGAACTATCGGGTTCAATGACGGTGGAAATTGCCAGCTTATGACTGAGGTAGCAACCTGTTGATGCCACTTCTAGCTGGAGGTCGGTATTGATGTCATAACCCGGTTCGGGACTGCCATAATCAGTAGAACCCTATGCTTGGCTTTATTTAGGGGTCGACTTGACCTTAGCATAGTTCTGGTCACTTTGTGGCTGTATATATATATATATATATATATATATATATATATATATATATATGGATTGACCCTACGATCAGCATGCTTCCGAGTTGTGGTTAGGTAAGTCACCGCCTTGGTTGATTCATGCCAACCATGTCACGTGGATGGCATAGTGTGGGTGCGTATACCATAGTTCAAGACAGAAAATGTAAAGGAGGGCTCTGAGTCGAGCCGAATTCAGAAAGGTTCACTCCTTGGTGGTTCATATGTCACCTTGACTATAAAATGTGTAAACCCTATGACGGGTTCAGGATTTTTGAAATCCCCTATGGTGCAAAGGCTCGCACGGGAAAAATAATGAAAAAAAAACAAATGTATGCATAATCATAAAGGTTGCGAGATTCTGGGTATACCTGAAATATGGTATATGTTACCGGATTCTCCGGGCTCTGGGTATACCTGAAAGATGGTATATGTTACTGGACTTATGGTCTACCTTGGAGAGGGTAGGTGGTACAAGCTTCGTGGACGTTCTTGTTTTCGTGAGAGCTAGGCGTCTCACCGGGTCCCCAATCTATGAAGTTAGGGGACCAGGACTACCAATATATCCTAGGTGATAGATCCAAGTCTTCTGCAAAAGTGTTCAGGATGTCTCCTAATTTCTTGTTCTAGCCACTGGGGAGTTCTCTCTCGGTCATGAACCGTCCCCTTTGGATATCCGTACAACTAGTCATATGGGTTATTAAATAATAGACCCTCGTATGGTCTCGGTCCGCTACAAGGTCTATGCATGTGTGTACCCACAGGGTAAGAGTAAGATAAACATTAAATAATTGAAGTTGACAGGAAACTTATTGTTGAATAATTGTGAACTGTTGTTATGATAATTGTAGAACTTGTAAAATTACACCTTATGCTTGTATGAATAAATGTACCTTTAGTCCAGTTATCGCTCATACTGTATCATGAAGTAGAAAGCATGTTTATTTTCTTGAAATAATGCAAATTACCTGCTAGCTGTAATTTTAGATATCTGCACATATTTGTACACAGAACACTAAGCACCACATATAAATATAATGCTTTTTACGCAGACAGGGGAGTCTGACCCTTCTGCTTTAAATGTTTTTTAGGTAGCAACTAATCGGAGCATCGGGGTGTCGTTATGGATATAGCCAAGAGATCTCATTTAATTCAGTATTTTATGTTTGAACTCTGATTAGTAGATTTACATTTCTGTTATGAGATGTAATTAATGACATTAATGCTTTAATTAATAAATGGTATGCTTTTAGTACTTCTCTATTTTTACCCTATAATGCACCCAACTCTTGTTTTCACACTTTCGCTATAAAAAAAATTTTACTCCAAAATTTTTACAATAAAAAGTTGGGGCGTTACAACTATCCTTGAGTTGACTTTCTAAATGCATGTTGGGTTTCATATTCCTCGTCAGTATCATCCACCGATTCTGCCTCATCAGATGTTTCTTCATGATGACTCTGCCTTTTAGTGATCTTCTCTTTCTTCTTCACTGTTCGGGCCTTGACAATTTTCTTAGTATTAGTTCTTCCTGAACCAGTCCCTGTCTCTTCAGTCAGCATTTTGCTCATCATTTTTTGAAACAACAAGTACATCTGAGGGTCGATGTCATCATGGGCCTGTTGGCTATCATTTTCGGCAAATCGTGGAGAGGTCATTTCTTATTCTAAGGCTGTAGAATGACTGATATGCTGGACGGGTGCGGTTTTCCTGTCGGACCTTGTTTGAACCATATAAGTTTGTGAATGCTCTCTGCAGAACAAAACAGGCTGTTAGCTTTGAAGAATGGCTTTGGAATAAAACAAACAGAGGGGAAAACATTTGACGAGGGTTAGTTTGACAATTCGAAGGATACCCTATTACCAGGGATTGGGTCATTGCTAGAGTCATGACAATTGTGTTGATATTCTTTGTAAAAAGAGATAAACAACTAAAATATGCCTTGTTACCTAGGCGAGGTCATCAAACTGTAAAAGAATGAGAATTGTTGAAGGAAAATAATTTTATTAATAATAAGCTTGAGAAAGAGGGGGCAGACGAACAATTTTCCACCACTCATGATAATTAGAAGATATTCGGGGACCAAGAAAAACAGTAAGAGTTACAAAATAATCCCAACTATATTTGGCAGAATGGTATGTCCCGGACCACTGAGCAAACTTTAGATCAAACTCTGGCACAATGCCTGACAAAAACCGAGCTTCAATGTGCTTCTGTCTCTGCAAGAACTGTCTGACACATCGCTCTGGCTAATAATAAACTGAGAAGAACGATCCGATTAACTTGAATCGCTTGCCATATGCGTAAGTGTACCGAGGAAGTGACTCATGATAGTCAAAGTAATCCCACACGATTTCTTCTTCGTCGAGATTCTCGATCACGAATCTGTACCAAGCAAAGGGTAGTGGCTTCTTGTTGTTATATCTGAATGAACTGGATTGAGATGGTACGTGCCGAAGGAACCAAGACTGTAGTGCATAGATGCACCCTTCTACTAAGATCGAATCTTTAGGCACGAAACGAGTCAATCCACGATATAAGAAGGTGCGTGCGGCCATGGCAATAGAGAGATGGTTGGTTTGCTGATTTTCCCATCTTCGCAAAAGTTGTACTATTCTGATATCAACGTAATTTCGTCCATCTAGAAAGAAAGCCAATCCCACAGTGCATAGGACCATCGCATGCTGAATTCTCTCTCGAGCTGTTTTAGATAACGAGCTGACTTCTATGAATGCCCATACTATCGGTAGATCTCGAGCAAATTTACGTATTCATTTGAATCTGTTTTAATCAGAGGCCAAGATTTTCGTCCTGTCATGCAAGTTAAAGCATCTCGGGGGTCCAGACCCTTGACATTGATAAAAAACTGTTGCTCCAATGGATCTCCAGGTTGATCAGCTGGCTTGGGCAATCCCATGATCTTTGAAAACTCATCCATTAACAAAGTCCTTTCTCCCCATGGGAACTAGAAGGTACAAGTGCTCGAGTTTCACCGTTTTGCCAATGCATGAATCAAATTGTCGTTGACTGTCTGTTTTCCCACATCGGATGTCAGTTTTAACCCACAATCGCTCAAATGGTTCGAAAACATACGAGAGAAATTTTTTAGCCACGAATAGTACCATCGGGGAATAAAGGATCTGGTGCTGAGGACTCAATGCTCGGGAAGACTTTGCTGCACCTCGTAGGAGTTGTGGCCCTCAGAAAAAACTGAATCGAGTTGACTAGATGCCATCAGGATAGTCTGGAAAATATAAAAGAAATAATGACAGGTTTGAGAGAAAAACTATATGATTTTTGAAGAAATTGTAGGCAGGATAAAAACTAGGTTGGAAATTCGAGATCTAGAGGAAAGAGATGATGAAAATCACCTGGAGTTTTGAAGAAAATAGAGGTTCCTTTTGAAAATCATCTAGGGTTTAAAGAAAATAAGAAGGAGATGCTAGGCAATGGATGAAAATAGATGGAACTGGGGGATTTTGAAAATCGTCCAGTATTTTATAAAAACTTAGGAAAAATGTGAAAACAAAGAAAAATAAAGGGAAATAAATGAAATACATTCAATCACATCCTGTACAAACAATTATGAACATACAACATTCCCTAAGAAGCTGACTCTAAATGCATCAGTTTTGAAAGAGTTTGTAGGACCTTAATCCTGAACTCTAGAATCAGATCAGCTGTGTCCAATCATGCTATGCCGATATACTCAAGCCGAGGCTCGATATACGTAGCATAAAATCAATTTCTCTGGTTCTAGGCTTATGTTTTCCAACATCCTTGTGCTCTTGCTGATATAATTTGGACTATGGTCCTTGGTACGTGGCAGGGGGGTTTTAACCCAAATAGGTGGCCCAGTTGTGAGACTTTGTCTCAAACTATGGTTCTGAAAGAAAGCCCAGCAACGTGAAGACCGGGTAAAGATAGGTGAGGTGGTTTTTGAAAACATGAGCACATGCAAGCAAACAGAGGGCTCTAAAACCTAAAAAAGTAGAGTTTTTGAAAATTTTGAAGAAGCAAACAATGTTTACAATCAAGTCCTAGATTGAGAAGTGGTATATTAGACCTAAGTCTAAGTGAGCATGAATAATGTCTCATCAATCAGTCCTACCAAACCATACCTAGTCTACATGCAATCCATGTCAGTTGGGTTTGAGTCTAGGCTCCTAGGTTCACATGATATCAGAAAGTAAAAGCTGACATTTCATAAAACACGATTTTGATAACTTGAACAAAGCAGAGCATTAGATTGATCAGGTGAAGACAGGTCCCATCACAGTCATCAAACCTATTATTATTGTAAAATTTTACTTTTGCAAGTCAAACTAACTCGCCTCCATTTTAAAAATGCGGGAAAATTTTGTAGAATGGGACTCGCCTATCGGTACGAGGTTCAACCATTCCTGACACCTTTACCAGGGATAATTGAACCAAGGATCAATCAAATGCTTTGCTTTGCTCAACTTATCTAAATCATGTTCTATTTCCTAAATGCACAAAGAATCGGGCATGTACTATGAATTTCTGAAAATACAGGTTTGAAAACATGATGTTTGCGTTAAAGATTTGAAATACTTAGAAAGAATCTTGGAAAAGATGGTACTTTGAAAATCGTGAGCTCTGTAAGAGAACATTTATGAGGAAAATGAAAATCAATTTCTGAAGAAAAACAAGTATTTTGTGACGATCAATTTCTGAAGAATTTCAAATAACTTTGGGAAAAACTTGATTTCCTTTAATCCAAACTTTGAAATTGAAGATGTTATGACTTAGAAAATCATGATTTGAACTTGAGAAATACTTGAAATACCATTTGAAAGCTTAGAGTTTTGAGAAAATCAATTTCTGAGTGAGGCTTAGAAAATTTTGAGAAAATCGATTTCTCTGAATTGGAATTGAAATTTGCAAATTGAATGAAATGAATGAATATGGATTTGAAAGTCATGGTTTTGAGAAGTTGAGAAAATCTTTTTGTATTTTTGAGAAACGCAATGCATTTTGAAGTTAGCCTAAGAGTGTATGCTGAATGTGGCTAATATGAAGATTACAAATCTGGGTCTCATTCGTATTCTGACTATGGACATGAATACGAATTTCACCGAGTTTGTCAACTCCCTAAGAGCTTGTGCACGTGCCATTTGTGTCAATCATGGTGAAATTGAAATATTGCATGAATGACAAACATAGCAGTTATATATCAAAATTTAAACTATATGCAATGCAAATCCTAATCTAAGCAGAAATTGAAATTCTTATTCCAAATTTAATTACAATTTACATCACTAATTGAATTTGAATAAATAAAAATAAAAGAAATACATCCTTGAATGTCCCTGCAAAACTAGAAATCTTGTTAGTGAAGATATGTTGGCTTTTCTAGACTTATTCAGTAATGTCTGGAAATTACTGAATTTCTCTAGATATAAGCCTTTTTTCGTGTTTTCTCTGATATAAACATAATAAAGAATACTATAAAATTTAGTAAATAATAAAAATAAATAACTTTGAAATTTAGAATTTGGGGAAAATTGACAAAAATACCCCTGAAAACAAGACTATGGCCTTGAAATCAGAGTTTTTCAAAAAATATTTTGGTAAAATTTGGGATTTAGGGTTTTAAAAGACTCAAATCAAAGCCAAATCGAATATGAAATGCCCTAGCATGATTATAAATATGATTAAATCCTACAAACATGAACTTATACATAAAAAATTAGAAATATCATGAAAATCATGATTTTGTCAGTGTTTCAGGATCCTACGGGCACCCTATTTTGCAATATAATTGATTCAAGCATCAAATGAATCCCAAAATTAATGAAAATAAACATGTGGACTTATTATAACCTTAAAATTAAACTGTAATCATAAAAATCTATTTTTGACATAAATTAATTATGAAAATTGCATAAAAACTCTAAAATATGCTATTTTTACCCGCGGGCACGTACCTATTTCAGTGTCAGACCCTAATCAAAGGACAATTCACCATGTAAATTCATAAACAATTACAGAGACATAATATACAGAAAAACAGATATTCTCCCTTTTACAGATCATTGATCAGATCTTCGGTTAGGGAGATATTGTTCCGATAATATTTGATCAATTATAACAAATATAAAAACTAACAAAACAGATGCTCCCGGTTTTAAATACAGGTAAAAATAACAGAACACATCAAAAAATTCTCAAATTTTAGCAATGAATATAAGATAAATAGATAAACAATTTCCCTTTTTACGGATGATTAATCGAATCCTCGGTTAGGGAGATACGATCAACACAAGTTGAATTAGGGTTTTAATAAAACATAACAAGTTCTAAAAGGTTGATCTGACTCTCTAACAAAGGAAAAATATAATAAAATTACACTAAATAATAGACTCTAATACAAAGCTACTTCAATTTACTAATCCCAAATCAGAATTTGGATGACAAAAATAACGCAACTGCAAGTTATACATGAATATGAAGAGCAATTTTAAATAACAGGAATCACGATTCGACTTTGTATTTTTTTAACAGGGTTCCCGAATCTTAAAACCTCTTATTTTTGAGAATTTGAGTTTAAACTTGAAATTTGAAATCAGGATTGAATTTAAAAATCGATTTAGAAACTCAAAGCCAATCTCAAATTTTGATTTTGAATTTCAAAATGATCTCAATTTAGAGCTGAATTGAAAAATCAAACTCAGAATTTAGATAGAACTTGAAGATTTTTGGATTTTGAAATGGAAATAAAGAATTTAAACTTTAATATTTGAATTTGAGATGAATTTCAAAGTTAGAACATGGAATTCAGAAAATGTGAAGTTTAGAAATAAGAATTGGAAAATTAGAATTTGGAATAAGATTCAAAATCGAGTGGGAAAGGTGAATTTGATTTTGTAAATAAAAGTTGAAAATGATTTTTTTTATTTAAAAAATGGAAAAAATGAAATTTTGAAAGTTTATTTCAAACATCACTTGGATTTTGAAAAATAATTTGAAAATGGTTTGAAAAGGAATACAGTTTTATCCTAGATGATAAATGCTATGAAATTTATTTAAAGATAAAAAATTTTAAAGCAAATTTTATTCTTTAATAGAATTGAAATAAGATTAAAATTATAATGCATTCATGATTATGGTCAAAAATATATTATAATATAATCTATATTTAAATTCTAATAAAGAATAAAATTAATTTTTGTACCTTTATAGGATTTAAAACAAAATTAACTTTTAATATATCCATGACTATGGCCACAAATATATTTCAAGTTAATTTATACTTTAAATTCTGATAGAAGAATAGAATATTTTAGAAAAATATGATGAAAATCAAATGTTATTCCATAAAAGATAAAAATCCTAAGTATTGTTCACATTTTGACTATGGTCATAAATGTGAATCATTTACTTAGAATTATTTACCTCTTATTAGAAAGGTGTATGTGCCATTCATGTTTCACCATTGTGGATTTTTGAAATAAAAATAAGAATAAAATGAGATGTCACAGGCAATTATGAGAACTATATGCTCATACATTCTATTTTAAGCTGAAAAGATAAAAATTCTTATTAATATCTAATTATTACAGTCTTGAATTGAAATTGAAATTGAAATTATAAAATTCCTAATCTAAAAAAGGAATTTAACATTTTCCACGTTTTCCCTGCAAAACTGGGTTAGCACAAGGTAAAAATGCAAAATATAGAGAAAATGGAAAGTGCTATATTGAAAACAAAAATGCGTATGATTATACCTATTCTAATGAAGAATGCATATACACTATCTAAATGCTATGCATGTGTTAATGATGAAATACATATGTCATACCTAAATGCAAATGCATAGGCTAGTGAGAAATGCAAACATATTTACAAGATGAAAATGCCTATATATATGTATAACTGAAGATGCATATGGATATGAGAAACTAAAAATATCTACAGAGAATGCAATATAAGCATATGCATTATATTGAGATAAAGTACAGAAAAAATGCAAGACTAATGTATGCATTGTAATAACATGAAATGCAAGAGATATAATGCCTGTGAATGTGTGGTAAAGTATACATATGAAATGAGATAAAGAGAGTAATGTGCTGACAATGAAAGTGTGAGTGCGATATGTGAATGCAGGGAATCAAAGTGTAGTGAGTGTAATAAGATGTGTTGGGGTGTGAAGATGTAGCAAGCCATAGCAGTGCTTGGCACTGTTGTAGGTGCCAAAAAGAAAGCCACAACAGTGCTTGGCACTGCTGTAGGCGTATGAGAGTTGCAACAATGCTTGGCACTGCTGTAGGTGCTAAAGAGAAAGCCACAGGTCGTTTCTGAGCAACATATATATTTGCAAGTGCTGGAGGGGGTGTAAAATGGGGCAGTAGGTGCAGCAAGGTGAAGAAGTAATGCTGGATATGCGGGTGCAAGTGTAGGAGATGGGTAGTGCAGAATGCCACAAATGTGCAGGTGGGGTGCAACAAATGTTGCTGTGAAAAGTGTAGTGGAGATGTGCAGGTGGTAAGAAATAGTGAACTGGTGTTGGTGCAACAGTGAGATGAGAAGGAAAACCCCCACAGTTATGAAATAAAAGAATTTATTCTGCCTCCCACAGCATGCGCTTGGTAAATCAACTTCATTGCCATCATATGATCTAGACCCATTTCACGGAGAAGGGTGATGCCAACACTTTTAGCTATGCTATCCAACTGTAACATAGAATCATTGACATACCTTGCAATCACCAAATGCCTTTTCAGCTTGATGCATGCATGTGCTACAACAAGATGGAAACTAGGTGGAGGCAAGCTTATCACAGCTTCGACTTCAGAGATGTACTTATACCATTCTTCCTTATTCATTACATCAAGAGCAACTGCCTCTGCATTTGGGATGCCTTCAATAGCCTTTCCAGCATCATTTAGATAGTGAGATGCCAGAATAACATGAGCATCTTTTGGGCCTTCAACATCACACCCTAGGCATGATCCACATTGATTCTTTGCAATTGTTTCATTTGAAAAAGAAAGAAATAAAAAGTAACAGTAGGTTCACAGACTCGACCTGCACCCAGTATAAGAACGGTTGGCCTACTTCTTATGTAAAGATCTTTCTTAATAACACCTTCATCAACCTTGCCAACTTTCAGAGAAAACTACTCCTTATTGCCCCATAATCATCACTTTGGTTGGCAATAATAGAAAAGAATCAATGATTTGGTTTGGTTGGTCATTATCATCAGCAGAAACTTCAAACTCTGAGTAAGACATGGCATTAGCACTTTGACCAACTTCACATCAGAGTAGCAAACTTCTTCTTGGCAACTCGTGAAATTCCACTAGAGGGGGGGTGAATAGTGAAATATGATTATGATCGATAAAATAAAATAATTATGTTTTAAGGCACAACACATAAAACACAGAAGTTATACTGGTTCGGTCAATATCCAGACCTACATCCAGTCCCCAAGCAAACCACTTGAGATTCCACTATAACATCCGAGTTACCGGATAAATAGTACAACACCCTCTTCCCAAGAGGTCTTCTTCTCTCAACAGAGAAGGGGCACACCCTCTTCCCAAGAGGTCTTCTTCTCTCAACAGAGAAGGGCAACACCCTCTTTCACAGAGGTCTACTTCTTTAAACAAAGAAGGAATACAATGAATAACAGAGTTACAATTCTTCCTATAGAACCTTCAGAATGATATGAATGCACAAATGAGGATTCTAAGAATGTTCTGTTTGTCACTCAGAGAATACTCTTTGTCAAAGAGCTGGACTTGACTTTTTCTCTTTTCTTCCTTTTTCTTTTTCTCTTTCTTTTTCAAGGCTCTCTTTTCAAATCACGAATAAAACTTTTTCTCTTTGTAAGCTCACACGTCTATTCCATTCCTCTCTCTTTCGAATAGTTTATGTGTGTGTGTTTATATAGCTTATAAAAAGTAGTCGTTACATTTTGGAATTGTAACTTTTTGAAATATGAAATGTTATGTCATTTCAAAAATATCTTTTAGAGAAGATCGAGAATGCCTTTTTCCAGAAGAGTAAAATAGAGGGTACACTAGTCATTGTAGTGTTTTAGGTAATACATATTTTATGTAAAAAGTCTATTTCTTACAATAGTACATTTGAACGTTGGGTTGTAGTTTTGTCTTTATTCTAATTAATGATTTGAGGTACATTAGTACTTCTTTACTTTAAATGAGTGTAAGTACTATGAGTGCTTTGAGATATTTATTTATACATAGTCATGTCAAGTGTATTCTTTATGTAGTGTATTTCAAAGTCTCCAGAGAGAATGAGGACCAAAAAGAAGGTCGACATTCTTTGGGAAGGATATTTAGAAAGGATTTGTTACAGAAGGCATTTAATGCTTTGTAGAGAGAATGATGACTTCAAGTAAGTCGACATTCTATGGTTATGAGAAAAAGTAACTATAGTTCTTTTAAAACCATATTTTATTTGTTTTTCTTATGTGTAGCCGATTTATGTTTTTGTCTTCTTTTTGTATTTAAGAAACATTTCATTAGAGAAGATAACTAAGGTCTTTTCAAAAACATATTTTATTTGTTTTTCTTATGTAGTCGATTTTATGTTTTTGTCTTCTTCTTATATTAAAAAATATTTCATTAAAGAAGATAACTAAAGTCTTTTCAAAAACATATTTTATTTGTTTTCTCCATGTAGTCGATGTTATGTTTTTGTCTTTTTCCTACATTCCTTTTTTCATGTTGTCTTGTATATAGTGTAAGGTACAATAATTATATGACAAAAAGTCTTTTTCATAAAAGGTTGTAAGAAGTACAATTATTATATGACAAAATATCTTTTTCATAAAAGGTTGTAAGAAGGTACACTTATTGGTTTTCAAAAAAAGAAGCTTTTTGAAACTATCGTATACTTTTATGATATAGTATGTATGAATGAGTATGTAATATGCAAAATGCAAGTTCCTGAAGGTTCTGTTACATATGACTTTAAAGAGAAAAAAATCTTCATCTTGAGGTAGCCGATTTCTTTATTTGAGCTTTAGGAAAGCATGGCTCATCAAGCTTTTTCTTCAAGGAGTATGATTGCACCATAGTTGTACTTGAACAGGAAGTCTTCATCCTTATTGGGTGAGATATCCTTGCATCAAATACTCGTTAGATTTAAGGCAAAACATATTCAGTCATAAGATAACATTATTTCAAGAGAACATATTATCATATCATACAAAATCAAATAAGACAGTGTATCATATTATGTGACATCAAAACCGAATTTCTCAACATTCTCCCCCTTTTTGATGATGACAAAATATGCTCCCCCTGTTAAAAAGACATTATGCATAGAAATAATAATATGATAAAAATGTGAGATAATGTTTAAAGAGAGAATGTTTCTCCAATAATGGAGACAGTTTCTCCCCCTTTGTCATGGACAAAAAGGAGGGATCAGAGTAAAAAAAATTATTACAGACCAAAAAATAATTTAAAAGTTATTACAGACTAAATATAAAAATGCGTCTATCTCGAAGGTGGAGAAGGTGAAGGCGTTCGGGTGTCACGATTCCGCTTGCGAGTCTGCTGCAATAGGGCTTGATTACGAAGGATTCGATCTTGAGTTTGCTCGATATCCATCATAGCAGAAAAGTAATTGAAGGAGGATATTGGATCTACTTCATCAGAGCCGGGCATGTGCAGGGACCTTAGATTGAAGGTGGTAGCATCGAGGACGTGAGAGGGTCGGAGGATGACTTCGTTATGAAGAGGTACTTGGAAGTAGTTGAAAATGGGAGTTATAAAACACCCAAAAAGAAGAGGCTCAAATTTCTGATAACGAATAAAGAGGTTGAAAATAATGGATGACCAATTTATCAGAAGAGAAGAAAGGATGGCGTAGATAAGAAGAGAAATTTTTCGAGGAACTAATCCCTGGCGGGGATGCTTGGGATAGAGGTTGTGGAAGAGAATCTGGGCAAGTAGCTGAGCTTGAGGTTGGAGATTCCTCATGTGCCACGGAAGTTGGTAGCAGTTGATGCAGAGAAGTATTTTTCGAAGTATCGATCGGTCGATTGGTACTATGGCGTTAAGGTCGGTACCGGTGGAAGGTAGATTTAGAATTCTACCTAGGTCGGAAGCATTGAAAATCATCAGCTGTCCTCGAACTTTGCTGGTGATTGAGGTTTGTTCATGATCAGAAGAGAAGTTGGTATAAAACAGTCGAACTAGTTCAGGATAATAGGCGGCTGGGGATGAAGATCCTATGAGAGGTTTGAGTTCGAGGAGATAGGTGTCTAAGTCGAAGAACATGAAGTCGTCAAAGTTGATCAATTTTCCTTCATGAATGGGGCGAGAGCAGAGTGAGGTGTAGGTGTGAAACAAATCAGGATACCTTAGATCGGCGGAGGTGATCACATTGGTAGAAGAGGAAGTCATTTTCGAGTGTCTTGAAAATAAAGCACTAGGAGAGAAAGGAGCTAGAACCGAGAGAAAATTTGTATAAGGATAGAAAAGATCGAATGGAATGGTAAGAGATGAACCAATTGATTAAATAGAAGGAAGAAAATAATTGTTGATATGAAATGAGGAAATGCGTGAGTTGTAAAATAAGAGACTTGTGAATGACAAATCAAATCAATTTTGGAAGAAAGTGTTTTATATTAGCATAGATATTAAGAAGGACATAGTTTCGAAATAATTTTTCTATATATGTAACAAATTTACTATGGGCAATCTTGTTGGATAGTGAGAAGAGTCATGAATTGAGTATGGAGTGTCATATTAAGAGAAAGAATGATTCAAGAGTTTTCGTGAAGATCATGAAGAATAGAGAGTGAATAATGGCCTAATAAGAACAAACAACTTTTTCAAGAATTTACTTTATGTGAAAGCATTCCAAAATCGTGAAGAGGGAGTTTGGAATAGGACAAACATGAGAGTATGAGGAAATGCAATAATTTCTTATTTAAGAAGTGTATATTTTGATATACGTGAAAGGAGTGTGAATAGATATAAAGGAGGGTGATACGGATATGTAAAAGAAATGAGAGTGGTCATAAAGGACACCAATCACTTGAAGTTGGATAGAAATTGTATGACATAAAGTGGAGTGAAGGACAAGGTTTTAATGAATCTCGATTGGAGAGAGATATAAAATATATGAGAGAGTCATGGTCACGGATGAAAAGGAACTTCGTATAATGTAGAGAGAGAGATAAAATGGTGATACAAAACGTACTAATGAGTGGAGTACAAGTTTTTGAAAAGAGAATTTTACAGTACTTTTTCGTAAAAGATGTAAACCATGAAGAGATGATAATAGATTGTTCTTAGGCTATGATATAATAGATGATATAGTAAAACTTTATATGAAATATAATAACTTAAAAGGTGGTACGAGAGGATAATCATTTGAATTTTTCATGAAAGACATTAATGTCTTAGTGAAGTGTCTCGATAGGAGGAAAGGAAGACATGATAAAAATAGAGTGTACATACTATATGATATAACAAATGATATAGTAAAATTTATACGTAAAAACATAGCAACTAGATCTTTAGAAGAAGGTAAAAAGAACAAAAAAAAACATCATTCGATTTTGACTAAAATTTGAAAAGTAAGATTTCTCATAAAATAATATGTTATCATGTTGAAGGTGAATCAACTTAACGTAAGAGAAGTTTTCACAAAAGGACAACAAATAATAAAGGAGATATGAGATGAGTGATGTGAACAATGTCATGATAGCTTTTAATATAATTAGTTCTTATGGATATGAGTGAAAGGAGATAGGACAAGGAGTCATTATGGATGTGTACTTGAAAGATGACAAGTTGAAAGACATAAAGAATGTGTCTTATAAGAGTTTAGAGTATACGTGAATATGGAAACCTAGTTTGACTAACACAAATCGATAAGAAGAAAAAAACTTTTAAAATAAGATTTTAACAAAACTTATAAGAAGTATTATATTAAGTGTGATTAATTTATAAGTCACTTAGTTTACATATTCCTAGTTCTCTTCTAATTCGTGTGAAGTCTTCATGTTTTAATGGTTTAGTGAATATGTCTGCTAACTGTTGATTAGTGGGTATGAATTCTAGTTTAATTATGTTGTTTAAGACTTGTTCTCTTAAGAAGTGGTGTCTTATTTGAATGTGCTTAGTTCGTGAGTGTAAAATAGGATTCTTAGATAGGTTTATAGCACTTGTATTGTCACAAAAAATAGTTGTATTTTCAAAATTTAAACCAAAATCTTTTAATGTTTGTTTCATCCAGATAACTTGAGTACAAGCTAGGCTAGCAGCAATGTATTCGGCTTCAGTAGTTGATAATGATACACAATTCTGTTTCTTACTGAACCATGATACCAGTGAGTGCCCTAGCATGTGACATGTTCCACTTGTGCTTTTTCTGTCAGATTTACTTCCAGCAAAGTCAGCATCACTGTATGAGATTAGATTAAATGTAGAGGATTTTGAATAGAATAATCCAAAATCAACTGTGTCTTTTAAATATCTCATTATTCTTTTTACAGCTTTAAGATGTGATTCTTTTGGGTTTGACTGGAATCTAGCACACAAGCAAACACTAAACATTATATCTGGACGGCTAGCAGTTAAATAAAGAAGTGATCCTATCATACCTCGGTATACCTTTGTATCAACAGTCTTACCATCTTCATCTTTGTCCAACACAGTAGTAGTGCTCATAGGAGTGGATTTTGAAGCAGTTGAGTTCATGTTGAACCTCTTCAGAAGTTCATGAGCATACTTAGATTGGTTTATGAAAACTTCATACTTGGTTTGCTTAATATGCAGTCCAAGAAAGTAGGTGAGTTCTCCCATCATACTCATTTCGAATTCCTTCTGCATGGACTTAGAAAAATCTTCACAGAGAGTGTTGTTAGAAGATCCAAAGATGATGTCGTCGACATAGATTTGAACAATTAGGGTATGATTATCCACTACTTTGACAAATAGTGTAGAATCTGCTTTGCCAACAGAAAAACCAGTTTTTAATAAAAAGGTTTTAAGTCTTTCGTACCAAGCACGAGGTGCTTGTTTTAAACCATACAAAGCACGTTTGAGTTTAAAAACATGATCTGGGTATTGTTCATTTTCAAATCCTGGAGGTTGTTTAACATAGACTTCTTCATTTATAAAACCATTTAAGAAAGCACTTTTAACATCCATTTGAAATAATTTAAAATCCATATAGCTTGCATATGCTAAGAGCATTCTAATAGATTCAAGTCTAGCAACAGGAGCAAATGTTTCATCAAAGTCAATACCTTCCTCCTGGTTGTATCCTTGAGCTACTAGTCTGGCCTTGTTTCTTATAACATTACCTGTTTCGTCTAGCTTGTTTCTGAAGATCCATCTTGTCCCAATGATTGGATGATCCTTTGGTCTCGGCACAAGATCCCAAACGTCATTTCTTTGGAATTGATTCAGTTCTTCAGTCATGGCTAGCATCCAGAACTCATCAATGATGGCTTCATCAATCTTCTTTGGTTCAAGTTGAGAAATGAATGCCATGTTTGCAATCCGTTCTAGCTGAGCTCTAGTTTGAACCCCCTTTGTTAGTTCTCCCAAAATCTGCTTTTGAGGATGATCTTTGATATCGACAAAGGTTCTTTGGTGATCATCTTCATTAGACTTAGCTGTGTTATCTAAAAATAAATCTGTACTTTCAACATCATCATTAGTTTGTATATGAACAAATTGATCAATAGATTCACAAAAACTAACATGCATAGATTCTTCAATAGTATTATGACACTTATTGAAAACTCTGTATGCTTTACTATGACTTGAATATCCTAAGAATATGCCTTCAACAGATTTAGCATCAAACTTATCCAGGCTATCTTTTGTGTTTAGGATAAAGCATTTACATCCAAAGACTTTGAAGTAGTCTATTCTTGGAGTTCTGTCATAGAATAGTTCATAGGGAGTTTTATTTAATAAGGGTCTAATGAGAACTCTATTTGTTATGTAGCATGCAGTATTAACAGCTTCTGCCCAAAAAGATTTTACAAGATTATTGTGTTGGAGCATAGTCCTGGCAGATTCCTGAAGAGTTCTATTCTTTCTTTCTACTACACCATTTTGAGGTGCAGCTCTAGGGAAGGCAAAGTTATGAGAAATACCACGCAAGTTACAAAAATTTTCAAAGAGTTCATTTTCAAATTCTCCTCCATGGTCACTACGGATTTTAACAATAGAACATGATTTTTCGTTTTGTAATTTTTTACATAAGATTTCAAACTGACAAAACGTGTCACTTTTGTTTTTCAAAAATATTACCCAAGTAAATCTTGAGTAATCATCTACAATGACAAAAACATATCTATTATGATTAAGGCTAGCTACCCTAGAAGGACCAAAAAGGTCCAGGTGGAGAAGCTCTAAAGGTCTTTTACTTGAGATGACATTTTTTTGATTTGAAAGGAGATTTTGACAATTTTCCTAATTGACATGCATCACAAAAATAATCCTTTTTAAAAGATATGTTGGGTAACCCACGTACTAATTTATTTTTAGCTAGTTTGGACATGTATTTTGAATTGACATGGCCCATTCTCATGTGCCATAGATGTTGAGTGTCATTATTAGCTATAAGACAATGTTCTGTGATGTTTTCTAGGTATAGTTCGTATATATTATTCTTTCTTATACCTTTTAAGATGATGTTTTCATTTGTGTCAGCTATGAGGCATGCATCATGATTAAAGCTAACATTATAACCTGTGTCACACATTTGACTGATACTTAGTAGGTTATGTTTTAAGCCTTTAACAAGGAGAACGTCTTTGATAAGAGGTTTGTCTATGTTACCAATATTTCCAATACCAATTATCAAACCTTTGTTGTTATCTCCAAAGGTGACGGTTCCTCCTTCTTTATGATGAAGAACAACAAAAAGGTCTGGATGTCCTGTCATGTGCTTTGAACATCCACTATCTAGTATCCATCTGTTCTTCTTTGGAGCCTGCAAAACATTAAGTAAATCTTCTTTTTGGTACCCAATCGGGTCCTTTTTTGTTAGACTTGGGAACCCATATCCATTTGGATTTGGGTTTGTCTATCTCTTTAGAGGAGTTAAAAAGATTATCAATATAATACTCCTTATTTGGTTCAGATGATTTTTTCACAAATGTGGTCTTTTGATTTATACAAGAAGGTTTTTTGAAATGAGAATAGCCAATCCCATTCTTGTAAAAGGAGACCTTCTGAGAGGATAAGAGTTTATCCAAGTTCTCTTTACCTTTAGTAAACTTGAAAACCGTTTTCATGAGGTTCTCAGTTTTACTTTTTAGCTCTGAAATTTCTACTTGCATATCTTTAGTTTTGGAGCTAGTAGAAGAAATTTCAGATATAAGCAAACGATTTTTCTTTTTCAACTCAGAATTTTCACTGCTGAGTTTTTCATTCTCTTGAGAAAGCTCTAAATTTTCAGATTTTAAAGCTTTATTTTTTAAACTTAATTTTCTAGATTCTTCAAATAGTTCTTGAAAAGCATCTAAAAGTTCTTCAAAGAAAAAATCAGAGATTTCACTTACCGAACTTTCGTTTGCCATGAAGCACATATTTGCCGTTTCGGCTTCATCATCACTTGACTCTTCACTAGTGGATGGTTCTGAATCATCCCATTAAGCATGCAGAGCCTTTTTCTTGAAGAACCTCTTCTTTGGTTCCTCAGTCTTGGACTTTTTTTTGAGAAGGGGACAGTCACGTTTTAAGTGCCCTGGCTTATTACACTGAAAGCACATGGGATCTTCTTTAAGATCTTTTCTTTCCTTGTGCCTGTTTGGAAGCCGATTCCTTCTCATGAAGCGCTGGAATTTTCTGGTAAGTAGCGCAATTTCTGATTCTTTATCTGAGTCTTCATTCTCAAATAGGGCTGGGAAAGCTAGAGTTTTCTTTACTGGTTGCTCTTCTTCCCTTCTTTCTTTCATGTGGACTTCATAGGCCATAAGATTGCCTATTAAGTCATCCAATGTAAGCTTAGATAAATCTTGAGCTTCTTCAATAGCAGTGGTCTTTCTCTCCCAATCAGTTGTGAGAGATCTCAAGATTTTCTTCACCTTTTCAGTCTGGGAATATGTTACACCCAGAGATTTCAGATCGTTGGTGATGTTGGTGAATCTGGTAAACATCTCTGTGATGGGTTCATCTTTGTTCATTTTGAACAACTCATATTTTCTAACAAGAGATGATATTTTGACTTCTTTAACTTTGTTGGTTCCTTCATGAATCACCTCCAAAGAATGCCAAATGTCATATGCAGATTCACATATAGATATTCTGTTGAATTCATTTTGATCAATGTCACAATATAAGGCATTCATAGCCTTTGCATTTAAGTTTGCCATTTTCTTTTCTTCATCAGACCATAAGTTATAGTCTGCGAATGGAGATGTGTATGGATACTCAACAATTTTCCATACAGCAAAGTCTATGGATTTGAGAAAGATAGTCATTCTGCACTTCCAATATCCATAGTTGGAGCCATTGAAGAAGGGAGGACGAGATGCGTGTTGACCTTCAATATCACGAGCATAAGAGGTAGATGCCATTTGTGCTGGAAGACTTGTTACGTCGAAACCAGCAAACCTGCTCTGATACCAAATGAAATTCCACTAGAGGGGGGGTGAATAGTGAAATATGATTATGATCGATAAAATAAAATAATTATGTTTTAAGGCACAACACATAAAACACAGAAGTTATACTGGTTCGGTCAATATCCAGACCTACATCCAGTCCCCAAGCAAACCACTTGAGATTCCACTATAACATCCGAGTTACCGGATAAATAGTACAACACCCTCTTCCCAAGAGGTCTTCTTCTCTCAACAGAGAAGGGGCACACCCTCTTCCCAAGAGGTCTTCTTCTCTCAACAGAGAAGGGCAACACCCTCTTTCACAGAGGTCTACTTCTTTAAACAAAGAAGGAATACAGTGAATAACAGAGTTACAATTCTTCCTATAGAACCTTCAGAATGATATGAATGCACGAATGAAGGATTCTAAGAATGTTCTGTTTGTCACTCAGAGAATACTCTTTGTCAAAGAGCTGGACTTGACTTTTTCTTTTTTCTTCCTTTTTCTTTTTCTCTTTCTTTTTCAAGGCTCTCTTTTCAAATCACGAATAGAACTTTTTCTCTTTGTAAGCTCACACGTCTATTCCATTCCTCTCTCTTTCGAATAGTTTATGTGTGTGTGTTTATATAGCTTATAAAAAGTAGTCGTTACATTTTGGAATTGTAACTTTTTGAAATATGAAATGTTATGTCATTTCAAAAATATCTTTTAGAGAAGATCGAGAATGCCTTTTTCCAGAAGAGTAAAATAGAGGGTACACTAGTCGTTGTAGTGTTTTAGGTAATACATATTTTATGTAAAAAGTCTATTTCTTACAATAGTACATTTGAACGTTGGATTGTAGTTTTGTCTTTATTCTAATTAATGATTTGAGGTACATTAGTACTTCTTTACTTTAAATGAGTGTAAGTACTATGAGTGCTTTGAGATATTTATTTGTACATAGTCATGTCAAGTGTATTCTTTATGTAGTGTATTTCAAAGTCTCCAGAGAGAATGAGGACCAAAAAGAAGGTCGACATTCTTTGGGAAGGATATTTAGAAAGGATTTGTTACAGAAGGCATTTAATGCTTTGTAGAGAGAATGATGACTTCAAGTAAGTCGACATTCTATGGTTATGAGAAAAAGTAACTATAGTTCTTTTAAAACCATATTTTATTTGTTTTTCTTATGTGTAGCCGATTTATTTTTTGTCTTCTTTTTGTATTTAAGAAACATTTCATTAGAGAAGATAACTAAGGTCTTTTCAAAAACATATTTTATTTGTTTTTCTTATGTAGTCGATTTTATGTTTTTGTCTTCTTCTTATATTAAAAAATATTTCATTAAAGAAGATAACTAAAGTCTTTTCAAAAACATATTTTATTTGTTTTCTCCATGTAGTCGATGTTATGTTTTTGTCTTTTTCCTACATTCCTTTTTTCATGTTGTCTTGTATATAGTGTAAGGTACAATGATTATATGACAAAAAGTCTTTTTCATAAAAGGTTGTAAGAAGGTACAATTATTATATGACAAAATATCTTTTTCATAAAAGGTTGTAAGAAGGTACACTTATTGGTTTTAAAAAAAAGAAGCTTTTTGAAACTATCGTATACTTTTATGATATAGTATGTATGAATGAGTATGTAATATGCAAAATGCAAGTTCCTGAAGGTTCTGTTACATATGACTTTAAAGAGAAAAAAATCTTCATCTTGAGGTAGCCGATTTCTTCATTTGAGCTTTAGGAAAGCATGGCTCATCAAGCTTTTTCTTCAAGGAGTATGATTGCACCATAGTTGTACTTGAACAGGAAGTCTTCATCCTTATTGGGTGAGATATCCTTGCATCAAATACTCGTTAGATTTAAGGCAAAACATATTCAGTCATAAGATAACATTATTTCAAGAGAACATATTATCATATCATACAAAATCAAATAAGACAGTGTATCATATTATGTGACATCAAAACTGAATTTCTCAACAACTCGATCATTGGAATGATCACATACTTGCCAATTGTTGTAAAAGATGCTACTATCTGGTTACTTGTATTGTGAAAACCTTTAAACTTATGAACAAGATCACCACCATTAAAAATCCTGACCCATGAATCTGCAGATGTGATCAACACGTCCAAGGGATTCCATGGGAGAAACTGGAAACCTGTAATCTTCTTTCCCTGGTATTTCTTTTTCTTATTTAGCATATCTATTTGATTTTCCTGTTGCAGCTTATTTCCTCAAGTTTTGTATACCCTGCAACTTCCCTTGTGAGAATCAACCAATGCATCCTGACCATCAGGGGTATAGCAAGCAACAGTAACCATCTCATGTAGATTACTCCACTCAACAACCTGGCAATCTGGTATGCTCCATATTCGGACCTTTGCATCTAGAGACTCTCTAATAAAATATCTATCATCGACAAGGTTGAATTGGATGCATGTCACATAATCACTATGTGAGAACACCTTTAGACAAGAATTGCTAGACATATGCCACAATCTAACTTTTTCGTCCATCGAGGATGAAAGCAAATACTGGGATTTTGACCACTATAGATCAAGGACATCTTCAAGAGTCCCCGTGAAGAGCAGAGGATATACCGTGAAGATGTAGTGGATGATGCTAAACAAGGAATACGTTGCAGAAGATGTAAAACACACAGAACAGAGAGAAATAAAACATGATGATGTTGAACTTAAGACAAAAGATTATCTATGAAATGGATGAACGAAATGGTGCGATAATTGAACCAGTGCCCATGCCATGAGATGCAGGATTCATCTGATTTCACACAAGACCGAACACACAAGGAAATTACAACAGATCTCACCATGAATTACATTCAATTCATGATGAAATATGAGCAGATTACGCAATGCCTTCACAGAAAATGCAATATCCAAAACATGATGCTAATGGTAATGTAAAAAAAAAACCTATGCTAAGGTAACTAATGCAATGTAGGAGGCTAATGATGCTGCAACAAAGAAAAGAATGGACAGAATGCAGGTGACGAACATATGATGAATCGACGATTTATTACACAAATGCTTCTCTATAACTGAACATATGAATGAAGATCAAGGATAACACGATGATGTGGAGAATATCAAATGAAGCGAGGTAAAGTGATGATGTGCATATGCTATCGATGAAGGACAAAATTTCAGAAACAGAAAAATGAAATCAATCAAAATGTTGGAAACGAAATAAAGATAATATAATATAGAAAATATAGATTGCAACAGGGAATGAAAAAAAATATGATAAGCAAATGCATTTGAACAGTATATCGGAAATTAAACAGAGAACCAGCCGGAAAATGAATGCAATACGTGATGAGAATCAACTGTGCAATTTGTTGTAGCCTCAAATGCAGTTAGCATTGAAATAGAGGCAATGTTACTGTTGCAATATGTAACATCGAGGCTGCAATAGGCAGATCGATGATACAAGATTGCTTTTGGTGAACAGTGAAATAAGAAAAGGGGGAAAATTGTGAAGAATCAGAGGGGATAAAGTAAAAAGGAATAGAAGAATAGGGAAGGAGATATGTTACTTATCATGAAGGAGCCTTGGAAGGAAGAAACACTTCTTCTGGATGCTGAACAGATCGGGCACCCTCAGAAAAGAAAAGGAAGAGAAGCACAAAGGAAAGGAAGAGGGAAAGAGAAGAAGAGGGGAGGTGAAGAATGGATGAATCGAGATTGGAAGGGTGAAGGCGGATGAGGAGAAGGCCTCTCGATGGTTGTTTAAATAGGAGGAAACCGTTAGAAAAATTTCAAAATGGGTCCCTTCTTGTTTTAAAACTTTTCAAAAAGAAGGCTCCAAGTTTATGAAGATTTTCAAAAAAGGCTAAAGCTTGCTTTTTCTGAATTTTCTTTTTTTCTTTTATATTTTTGACGGAGAAACCTAAGAAAAAGATGCGAAAACACGAGAATTTTAAAAGGTGGGATCCAGACGAGGTTTTTGAAAGATTTTTGTAAAATATTCATTTTGAAATTTAAAGATTTTTTGAAATGAGGTTTTTGTGAAAATATATGGTTAATTTCAGAAATTAAGTTTCAAAAAATTGATTTGGATCTAAGATTTGGAATAGATATTCGAGTTTGGATCTCGAATTGAGGAAAAGAGAGGAGTGGATTCAAATGGATATTAGATATGGATGAAATGTCTGAGCTATTCAAAAAATTGATTTTGTATTTTTAAATTTTGAAAATAGAGAAATCTAGCTAAGAATTGGATATTTGATCTGGATCCAAAATTGGATCAAGCACAAAAGATGAAATCGGATTTCAGATCTCCAAATGAATCTGAGAAATGACTAGAATTTGATCAGAAGTTGACCCCATTATTCAGAAGATGGGGTCAGGGGCAAAAAGGGAATTTTTGAATTTTTTGAAAAATTTGGGGTGTTAACACAACCAAAAAATCCAATCTGGTAAACTACTCTGAGTGGTGTAAAGCCAGGATCCCATTCCCTCAAAGCACACACCCATTAAAGAAAAAACCCATCTCTTTGAATCGTGTCATTAATGGCGGGCTATATATAGTTCCCTTCTATCGTTAATGGCAGGCAGAGAGAGACTGAGGATGACAACTAGGGATCCAGTAGGAGGGAGACAATCATGAATACGATGTTGGTTCTCTCTTGCCACTAATGACGGGTGATTTTTTTGTTTTGAACCAGCATATATATAGAGAGAGAGACCCCAAAAGGTGAAAGTGTTTTGGATAAAAATGCATGTAGCAAACTGTTACTCGACTGAGGAGATAAAGATAAACTCAAAGAGAGTACAGGGCATGAAATAATATTTGTATTGATAAAATATCAAATGAAAGAAGATCAGGGTAAGCTCCCTAAAATGAAGGAGACAGTTAACAATAATGAGATGAAAAAGATAGATAAGGCAAAGCATAAGATTGCAGTAGGGTAAGATTAGTTGGAAACTAATCGACCTTAAGATATTGCATAAGATGCGACTCCTAAAGTGGTTGAAGATCAAACTTATCATGATTTACGATATCATATCCTTAAAATTAAGGAAAAATTGTCTCATATTTGATTCTCAATTTGTATTGGCAATATTTGTCTTTTGACAACCTTCTCACTATATTTATTTGTGAGTTTTTTTCTATAATATAATCAAGTGAGAATCGGTATATAATGCCCACAATTTTTTAAGATTTTTTTTAAATTTTTGCACTTTTTTTTATTGAATGATAAATCAAAAAATTTAAATTTTGGTAGGCACTAGGTTGTAGTATTTTTAGGATTTAGAAAAAAATTCTAAGTATGAAGAAAATACCCATGCACGCCCAATGGTATCATCAACCCTATGGAGTTTTGATTTTTTTTCAAAAATTATTTTTGAATAATTCAAAGTAACCTTTTAAGGGATATTTAAAATGAATAATTTAAATAAATGAAAGGTTGAAAATTTATAGGTGAAATCTACTCACACTTAAGTCTAATGACATTTATATAATTCCACATTTGTATTTATAAAGAATTGAATTTACATTTAGTTTGAATTAATTATGAATTTCATTTAGTAGAATGGAACTTAAGAATTAATTAAATCATATAAACTGGTAGGAGTCTATAGTTGGGTTGTCCCATCCTATGTGGCACTCCTACTTAAACTCTAAAATAAATAAAAACTTAAAATTCAAGAGTTAAAATAAAACTTACCAAATTTTAAAGCAAGATTTTACTAGTCAAATCTTGTTTTGTTTTTTAAAATAAGACTCGATAAGGGGGCATCCCCCCCTAGAGAGTCCAATTTGAAGAAGGGGTTGGACCAAGAAGGAAAGAAAGGAAAGAAGAAGAAAAAAATAGTAGAAGTTTATGAAAACTAACCTAGATCTAAGATCAAGGGTTATGATTAACTCCAGCCATTTATCCAACCCTAATAGTATAAAATAGAGCAGGGGGTTCACACACCCCTATTTGCCCTCTTTTTTTATTTTTTCTAAATTTTCTTTCCCCACAGCAAACCCATGGTGTTTTCACCCTTGGCTCAGCAAGGGAGTCATTCATGATCATGTGAGGAATGTAAGGACATCGTTCATATTAAATGATCGATTCATCTTTAAAAAATGATCTACGCACGAATGACCAATTTTTCGTCAAAAAGGTAAGAAGTTCTATACTCTACACATAAAATAAAATTTGTTGGTACAAATTCTTTCGATTTTTTATAAGTGCAGACACTAAACCATGCCTCCCACACGTGGGTTTGGCTTAGGGCTGACTATGCATGTGATAAAAAGGGGTTTTCGAAAGGTAATCCCTCTAAAAATTATTTTCTCTCAAAACTGATTTCTCATGAAATAAAATTGTAAAAACTGCAAAATACACAAGTTACCCAGTTATTTTATACATTTTAATTTGCATTAGTAGATTATGTTCATACTGATGTGCTGTAAAAAAATTAGAATGATTTCTATGGTCATTTTTATAAGAAAATACATGTTTTGCATTACCAGGTTTCTTAGATTTTTTTTTGATAATTACATATTTCTGGCCTAATACCCAATTGGTAAATGACTCGCATTTATTTTGTCTGAAAAAGTTTTAACGAATGGTTTGTTTTATTGAAAAGTTATAAAATTTCGCATCTACTGTGAAATTATGAGCCATGTTTATAGACTGAGCACAAATTTGTGACATTCAGAACAGAAAAGTGTAGGTCTGCACCAAAACATTCGTAACTCCCTCATACAGTTGAATTTTTATGAATGGTTTATGGCATTGGAAAGATGACAAAATTTTATACAAACTGTGAAAAATTTAGCTCTGACCACTGATTGAAAGAATTTTTACAGCTTCTAGAACAATCGGATAGAGTTAGACTTTTCATAAATTTGGGGAAAGGTTCTTTCTTATTATTTGTTAGATCTTAATCATTCCAACATATTTAATAGGTTAATATTAGGTTTTATTGATGAAATATAGGTTTTATAAGTTCTAAAAATTCCTTATATGCATGAATCCATGTTCTTGTATGCGAAAAATCATTTTAAAAAGGTTTAGGCAAAAACGTTTTTAGGGTTTTGATGTTTTTGATAAAGAGAGTTGTTTTGAGTATATTGGATGAATTATTTCATGTTTAGCATGATTAAACTGCATGTTATTGTATAAATAATCCATGTTTTCATGATTGTTTAGGGTTTTGCATGATTTTTGCATAAATGTAATCATATTTGAAATATTTCTTGAAGGTTTTGTGATTTTTGGATGATATATGTTATTGTTTTAGCAAGATAAATATGAATCTGATCAAATATGAATTATATGATGATGTAACAATGTTTAGAGTATCAAAAATCATGATTGTATGGGTTTTTACCTAGAATTTTGTTCTTGCTTGATGGGTCTTACATGAGTTTGAATCTTGACTTTCCTGTCCTCATTTTTTATCCTGGCTTATTTTAGAAAAAATGATATTTTTATAAAAACAAATCCAATAAATTAAAATAAAAATACTGGAGTGTTTTACATATCTAGGGCTTGAATTTAGAATCTTGTTTCGCTTCATTGAGACTAGTATTGAGGTTGAAACATCGATTATAATAGAGTACAAAGAATTTTCTTGGTTTTATTATAACGAAATTTTCAATTATGTTTCTTGGATTGTTTTTCTGAGACATAGGAGCATTCACAGTAAAATTGAGAGAGTGTAATTCAGTACCTATGATTTTTGGTGGGTTTTCCAAAAATAGGTTAACAGAGATCTGAATTTGCACAATATGACATGTGTGGGTGCTTAATTGTATTTGATATTATGTATGCAAAGTTATGAAAGTTTATCATATTGTTTATGTATATATGCACATGTTTGCAAAGTGAGAAATACAAGTATGTTATCGAATGCAATATTTTAAACTTTCATCCATTTGTCCCGAAGTAGCCAAATCATCTTTGATGGATTTTAATATGGTGTTGCATATAAGACATTTAATTTAAATAAGTAAAACATGTAACATTAAAGTAAGGGATTGCAAGGAGAGGGCAAGTGGTATAAATAGCTTCATGATAATATGTTTTTGTGCATGGAAGGTTGCTCCTCTCTAATCACGAAGATAGGAGAAACCCTCTGCAATAGATTGCAGTGTAGGAGAAAGAAACTCATGAGTGAAAGTCTGATGCATCGAGATGGTGGTGTTGGGAGCTTCTCTTATACTTTTCGTCCCTCACTCGGTATTGGTGAAAGGTACTTAGCCAGAACAAAGCCACCTATATATGAAAACACCACCTACGCCACGACCCTGATCCAGGTATATGCTTGTCTTTGTATCTATGAGGCTAAGAAGAGAAACCTAAGTCTGTATGCATTAGAAAGGCATAGCATGCATCATATAAGAAAGAAAAGATAATTAAAGATAATAATTAGTTCAAATATATGAATAACTTCTGCATTGGTAAGTACATGTATTTTTAACTGTTCATGCATTTTTACTTGTTTAAGTTTGAATGAATGATGGATAAATGTTAACTTTTGCAATTCTATGCTCACTTGAGATATTTGCAATACTTATTGAACATTGTCATATTTGATTTGTTAAATGCATAGAAATCTAAAATAATTCCTGCTTATGAATTCTAGATTACATGTTTAGTATAGCTCTATCCTACTGAGACAAGTTTTGTTTGACCCTATAAAAAATTAATATTTTTTAGGAAGTGAGTGAACTCACATGCAATGGTGGGAGGTTGCGATAGGGACCGAGTCTTACCTTTTCTAAACCTCCAAAGTTCTGGAATAAGAGCATTTTAGTTGCTCAAAAACTCTAATATTTTATTTGATTTGATAATTAGATTTTTATTAATAATGTTGGGCATATATGAACATTTATTTCATACATGAATGTCTAATTTCTAAGTTCAAATGCACGTGTGAATGTGAATGCAAATGAGAAGTAATGTGCTAAGTTTTAGTCCCATTTGACTATTCTGTTGCAATTTTATAAAGGTATTTAAAAGTATAAAAAAAATCATGATTTTCGTGACTTAAAAATTGGGGTGTTACACGATTAGTCATGAACGTGGAATTTATCAAATTCAAACCACGTATATCTTATGTTATCTTCTTTCTCTTTATGTTTCTTTTCTCTTTATGGTATTAGAGCTATCGAAGTGATTTTGTTCATCTTGTTTCCATGGCTTCACCTGTGCCTCAGCCTTTAATCTATTTTCTTTCTTTTATGCATTAAGTAAAGGAAGAAGAAATTGTCTCAAAACAAAAATTTCAATGACTTAAAGAAAAATGGTGAATCGCAACTACAAAATAAAAAAAGAAGGGAAAGGAAGTGGGTGTTATTTGCCAGATATGCAATAAGAAAAATCACTCTACATTTAAGTGTTTCACTCATTTCAACCATACTTTTCAACCTGAAGATGGCCTCAAGCTTTGGCCATAATAACGATGTCCGAGAGTTAAGATGTTGAATGGTTTGCTGATATAGGAGCCACGATACACATGTCAGAGAACCCAGGTAAATTGTATAATATTAAACCTTATACCGGTAATGACCTTGTGATGGTAGGGAATGACGAAAAAATGCCTATTACTCCCACTAAAAATGCTAGTATTAAAGCAAATTCAATTTCTATCTCTTTATAAGATATTTTGTATATTCTTTCTCTTAAGAAAGACCTTATGTTAGTTAACTAGTTAAGAAGGGACCTACCATATATTTTTGAATTTTCTTCATGTAAATGTGATATAAAGAAAGAAAATAGGGAAAATAGTGGCCAAGGGGAGTAGAAAAGGAGGCCGCTATGCATTTGGTGGAGGTCCTGAGGTGTTCTTCTCCACACAATTCAAAAAGGTTTCAAAAGAAAAATGACACGAGTGACCTAGACACCCACAAATGATCACCATGAGATATTTGAATAAAAAACTCATTAATGTTATTCCCAGCAATAAAAGCATCATATGTGCTAGTTGTCAGCTTGGTAAGGTTTGTCGCCCATCATTTCTACATTATGATAATATAGCTCAAGAACCTTTTCAAAAGGTGCATTCTGGTATTTGGGGACCAGCTCCCACTATGTCTCATGAAAACTATCACTATTATGTGGATTTTATCGATGACAACACAAGGTTCACGTGGATATACCCTTTGAAGCAAAAGTCACTTTCATAAATATGTTGAATGTCAGTTTGATAAAAAGCTTGAGGTGTTTCAATCAGATGGCGGTGATGAGTTCATAAGTCAAAAAATTATCAAATATCTTGATGGTATTGACATAAGACACCAAACATTGTGTCCTATGAGACCACAACAAAATGGTGTTGTAGAGAGAAAACATCAAAATATAACTGAGATGGGTCTTACCATGATTTTTTATAGTGGTATCCCAAAAAGATATTTGGTGAAAGCATTTTTTATGGCATTTTTTTTAATAAATTGTCTCCCCTCTTCTAGTTTAAACATGAATACTCCATATTTCAGACTGCTTGGCACACAACCAGATTATTCAAGCCCATGCATTTTTGGTTCCCAATGTTTTCCTATTTAAGAGACTATGAGAAAAATAAAATTGATTATAAATTTCTTCTTTGTGTTTTTTTATGATATAGTGTGTAATATAAAGGTTACAAGTGCCTTCATCCTGCTACTGGGCGTATATTCATGTCAAGACATGTTATTTTTTATGAGCATAATATGCCTTACTAAGACCTACCTTCATTATATAAAGATGAAAACATTTCATGAGTTTTTTTGTTACTAAAGATTGGAACCACTCTAAACCTCCTGCAAGTACTGAAAATTTTGGTGTCACAAACAATCAAAATGTTACTTGTTATCATGACCAACAACTTATTGAAAATGTGCAGGTTTTCCATATTATCAACAACATGATTATCAAACTAGCAACAATTAAGGTTCAAAGGGAGACAGTCAGGAGATGAGTATCGAGAAACTTTCCATCAATACCAATGAACATCTTGATTTGAGTATAGTTAATCTGAATGTTATTGAATAATCAATACAAGTTGAAATGGGTGCTAACATATCGTCGTGAGGAGTATTTAGAAGAACGTGAGGTTCTTCTAACACAAAAATGATGAGGCTACTCAGGAACAAACACAAAACTCACACTCTATGGTGACTAGAAGTATGATAGGTATCTTTAAACCATATCCCAAATATCTTAATCTTCATGTTTTATATGATTTGATTCCAAGAGAACCCAAGTCCATGAAAGAGGCCTTGACTCATCTAGGATGAAAACTTGCCATGGATGAAAAAATAACAGCTTTAGCTGCTAACCACACTTGAGACTTAGTTCAATGAAATCGTCCATGAACATAGTAAGTTCAAAATGGGTCTTTAAAACTAAACTAAAAGCATATTGAAGATTGGATAGACTTAAGGCGTGTTTGGTTGCACGAGGTTTCAATTAAATTGAAGGGATTGATTTTCAAGAAACTTTTTCACCAGTCATACGCCTTGCAAGTATTAGAGTCATTGTTAAACAGTTAGACATGAAGAATGCTTTTCTTCATGGATCCTTTAAAGTTGTTTTTGTCACAAAGTTTGTAAAATCAGATAGACAACTTAGAGATATTTTTACTAAGGCATTGGAAAAAGTGCAATTCGGAGTTTTGAGAGGCAAACTTGGCATATGCAGTAGGCTTAGTTTGAAGAAGACAAAGAGTTTTGGATAAAAATGCATGTAACAAACTGTTACTCAACAAAGAAAATAAAGATAAACTCAAAGAGAGTACAGGAGATGAAACAGTATCTGTACTTAGAAAATATCAAATGGAAGAAGATCAGGGTAAGCTCCCTAAAATAAAGGAGACGGTTGGCAAATGTAAGATGAAAAAGATAGATAAGGCAAAGCATAAGATTGCAGTAGGGTCGAATCAGTTAGAAACTGATCCACCTTATCATGTTGCCAAGTATGAGACTCCTAAAGTGGTTGAAGATAGAACTTATCATGATTCACAATATCATATCCTTAAAATTAAGAAAAATCTGGCTCATATTTGATTCTCAAATTGTATTGGTGTCATCTGTTTGTCGACAGCCTTCTCAGTGTATTTATTTGTGAATTTTTCTTGTAATATAATCAAGTGAGTATAGGTTAGCCATGGACATAGAATTTATCAAATTCGAACCATCGTATATCTCGTGTCATCTTCTTTCTGTTTCTTTTCTCTTTAAAAGACATTTATCTTTTAAGATTCAACTTAATTTTTTATTATTATTTTTTACATTAACGACATCAGTTAACAAAAAAGGTTAAA
Organism: Nuphar pumila; assembly: GCF_984573655.1. Taxonomy (NCBI): domain Eukaryota; kingdom Viridiplantae; phylum Streptophyta; class Magnoliopsida; order Nymphaeales; family Nymphaeaceae; genus Nuphar; species Nuphar pumila. The sequence continues at coordinate 46,808,445 of NC_143260.1, read as the reverse complement.
CAAAAAACACGTGGGTCTCATCGAGAATCAGTGACCAAGTAGTCTCACTGTACTGGAATGAGCTCTAAAGTCATTTTAGAAATGACCTGATCTGCTTCCTCCGTGGTGGGGGTTGTTTGAAAAATTAAATGTAAAGTCGCACCAACTACCCCCCTGAGCACTGCTGGCAGTAGGTCCTAAAGGTAGAATATGTTGTAATCACCGGTGTCGTGAGAATACCAAATACATACATATGTGACCGACCATAGTCTACCAGACCCTAGTGATTTCTTTGATTCCATCTACACAATTTTTAGTTATTGTGTAGGCTTCCTCTTAAAGTTTGGATAATTTTTATGGCAGCGTTAAACCCAAGCGAAGATCCACCAACTCTCTCTCTTTCATGGTTTGACTTCTTAATAAAGTAAGAAGGTAATCACGTGATTCCAAATAAAAAAAAAACGGAGCATGCAAATCACCAACTCTGCATCTTTTAGCTCATACAATAATAAATCGAAGCAGGTTATATGTTTCCCCCGAAGATGGCAGTTAGCTACATCTCGTGTTCGGGGGTCCCAATGAGTGCATCGTATGTAAGCACGTGTGACTCGTATCCCCATGTTTGTCGGCATCAATTAGCGTCGGAGTTCGGTGGAGTTGCAAATACTTAAGTACCCTTTCATCCACTGGTGCCATAAAACGATGATGGTAAAAAATGAGCGGTTGCAAAGACTTAAGTACCCCGAAGATGGTTATTTAACTGCACTGCAGGATTATCCGAGAAAGGAATGCTTCCTGAAGAAGACCATGAACATCAGCCCTCTCTTTCTCTCCCTTCTCTTTATGCCTCTGTGCACATCCAGCAGATGATCCTACACTGCTCCATCAAGCACCGACTGACCTGCACACAGACTGTAGCATGGTTCAACTTCATGAGTTATAGAGCCTGATTCAGAGTTTTTGCCCTTACAGGAGGGGAATCTGGGGGCTCTCCCCGATGTGGGTCCCTCTGCGCGGTCAGCGGGCAGGGGTCCAGGGAGAGGCGCCCCTGGCGGTGGGGGGCAGCGCCCCCCAAAACAAATTTTTTTTTTTGGGCCTTGTATAAATTCTTTCTTTTTTCTCTCTCTTGTAACTGTCGAAAAAGTGCAATAAAGTGTTTTGTTTGATCGTGACACTCATATGTTTTCTTCGGTTGTTTCTTGCTCGAAGATTTTGTAACACTCTTTTTTGCAATTTTTGTTTTTTTTGCTACGCAATTTTCGTAAATCACTACTCGAGTTAGCGATTTTTCATTTTTTTCGCTACGCAATTTTCGTAAATCACTACTCGATTTAGCGATTTACGAAAATCGCATAGCGATTTGCCATTGATTTGGCAGGGAAGTGGGTCCTGTCGGAGAGCACGACGCTGAAGGTTGAGATGAGGACCTCACAGTGCCAGAACCTGACGAATGCCCGCCAAGACTTGAGGGTGAGAACGCCTGTGTTGAGCAGCGTTAAGGTGCCCTAGAAGGCATAGCCCTGATGGAAAGTATTGCTGACATAGGGGTAAACGGATTGTACTTTGAAAAACTCCATTGTAGGTATACTGGAGGAAGATTCAGTTATAGGTGTCCCTCGAAGGCGACAGAGGGGCCGTCTGTTGCCCACTGAACGAGGGCAGCATTCCAGCCACTGTTAGCAGAAAGAGGACGATGATCACCATAGGATTGCTGGCTCTTTGTCTCTCTTAATACAGTGTTTCACGAAGAAGGAAGAAGAAGAAGAAGAAGGAAGAAGAAGAAGAAGAAGATGATGACAAAAAGTTCAAATGGAAAAGAAAGAGAGAGTGTTTCAGGTTTGTTTCGTTGTTTGGATTTTGAAGAGTTAACATCATCCTCGACTTTATTGATGGAAGATATTTTTATCCTTTTTTTGAACCATCGTTTCCCTTTTTTTGAATGAAGAACATTTTTGTCATTTTCTTGAATTGTGACGAGAATAGCAAGAAAGGGTACTTAAGTCTTTGCAACTGCATCATACTTCAACGTTAATTGATGCTGACAAACATGAAGATACAAGCCCCATGTCCTTACATACGTTGCACTCATTGAAACCCCCGAGCACGCGATATAGCTAACGACCGTCTTCTAGGGGGAGAACACACACCACCCTCTCATAATAAATTGATTCATACAAATTTAGCATCAAAGGGTAAGCTTGCAAACCAGCCTCCACTTGGCTTGCTGCCATCCTCAGGTTGCCGGCCCAACTGAGAGAACCATATGAAATAACAAAAGAAAAAAAAAAGGTAACCCAGATAAGGAAAGGAATCCTCCACCAAATGAAAGAACGAAAATCATTGTTGGTTGCTTTCTACGAACGAGAGATGAGTTTAGTGTACAAGAACTCGTTCCAAGTGTCAGGCAGTCCCGGTAGGCACCAGTGGATGCAGTCGGCGTAAGTGTCGGGATCGGCTTTCTGCTCCGCCGTCAGCATCTTGCCTTGCCGGATCGTATAGACCGACGTGTGCGCGTCTTTCCGGTACTCCGATAAGGTCGTTATGTTGAGGAAGAATACAGGCGCCCTCATCGAGGAGGTGACGTTCGTGGCCACCACCAAGAGTCGCCGGTCGGTCCCCACGTCTAAGTTCGTCATGTTCGTCGACACCGGCATTGTCTCCAGCGCACACTTTATTCCATTGGGATCGTTCCAATCCATGCTCCTAGCAACAACATTAATTAACGGAAGTGAGTTTTGATTTTTTTTTTTTCGATGAAAAGAAAAAATGTGGTAGCCTGGATTAAGCATTTTACTTTATATGGAGAGGAGACATGCTGCTAAAGAACACCTTGGTTCTTTGCTCATCGATATTCTCATCGATCCACTTAGCCCACGTCCTTAATACCCTCTCGTATGCTATCGGCCTTTCGATCTCGTCGTACTCTGTGGACCCACTGTCAAACGATCCTCGCCTATTATTTTGTTTTAGAAGAAGAGAAAGAGAAGAGAAGCCAAATTTAGTTTCATTCCTATCAATATTAGGACTAGACCCGTATAAGCACATAATTGGTTACTATGAAAAGACTTACAAAACTTTCATCTTGAAAAGACTTACAAAACTTTCATCTTGAATGTGTTCATCCACCAGATATAGGTATTAAAGATCAAAACATCGATGCCCCTCCAGTTCTCTGCATGTTTTCGGATAGACTCGGGCATTATAATCCGATTCAATATGCTATGCATCGTTGGATCATCGGAGTTGGATTCCACCAGGAATGGTGCCCAATAGAACTCCACAGTTGCGTTGTATTCCTGCATCGGCGCACAACAAACTTTCAAGTTATGGCCATCAATATTTCTTTGCTTTTGTGTCTGCGCAAACTAAAAGGCCCCACACAAACATGAGATACCTCTGCTCTGAACACGGAAAGCGATCCAGTTTTGTTCAGGCTTTTCTTCCCGGGAGGTACGACGGACTGAACGAGGCATACCATGGACTCCCATTGGTTTCTATTGAGCGAGTCTCCCACAAACATGAGCCTTTTGCCCCTCAATTTCTCTAGTAACAGCCTCGCATCGAACCTGATCACAGATGAGAGAATCTAGCCTTCCGATCCGTCTGCGATCTAATTTCACGTAAAGCGGATTCGAAAGAGAGAGCATGGAAATTTAAATACCTGGGCATTGAGCATGAACGGGGCTGCCACCTCCAGTTTTGGTAGAGTGTGTCCTTTCTCCCATTTCTGACGCAAGTCACTTGGGCTGTCAAGAACTCACACTCGCCCTCCTTGTACAAAGGATGGGACACATTGTCGAAAACCCATTCCCCATCAAAAAGATCGCAATCTTTTGGCATATCGTAAACAAACTCTTTCTCCACTGTTGCCACTTCTGCTACTCGCTTCCCTTCCTTCTTCTTCTTCTTCTTCTTCTTATCCTTATCCTTCTTCCTTTCCTTCATAATTTTCGTACCTTCCCCGTTGTCACTGTTGTAGCCTCTTTCTTCGTCAGTCTCGGCGTCTCTTTCAAATATCGTTTCTACTGGTTTTTTATCAGCTGGCTCAAATTTCTCATCGTATTGAGGCAACAAAATAGTTGAGGCTTTGTTGGTGGGCTTCTCCTCATGAACGTCCTTGAATTCTAATGTTGTCTCCTCCTGCAAGGTGCCGGAAGCAGCTTGTGGCTCGTCGTTCTCTTGCCATGTTTTCTGCTTCGAGAACGGAAACTCTGCAATCGATTTAACGTCTTCGTTGTACATGAATGCTGCAAAGACGAGAATGGAGCCGATGACAACGAAGACGGAGACATTGTTGCTCCTCCGATGAATATGCTTCATTACCGTTCCGTCGGAGCTGGAGAAACTGCCTTTCCTTCTCGGTAGATACATGAAGACAACAGCTCGAATGGAATAGGAAGATGAGGAAGACAAACGCTGTAACAAATAGTTGAGGGGACGGAAGGATTAGGTTGAACGTTTGGTGAAGTGGGGCCGTCATGGGACAAACCAGAGAGAGAGAGAGAGAGAGCTGCTGCTTTCTTTTATCTTTATTCTTCTAATTTACTCCACTATCATCTTAGAGATTAAAAATGATTAACTACACCAACAAGTGTTTCGAGTACGTATAATGAAAGTTTCAATGACGGGTCGACCAAACAGAGGGTCAACAATTTTTTTGCCATTAACTATATGCTCTTTAATTTCCGCGGTGGGTGGGTCTCTTCCCTTTTTTAGAAAAGAATTCTTGTCACTCGTGTTTTAAAATTGTCAAATGAGTGGGATTATCTGCCTACTACTTAAGATGTTGCTTGTTCTCTGACTACAGCTATAGAATAGCATTGTTTATCTTTTGAATTCATACCACATCTTGCTTATGCTGAAAAAACAAGATAAAGGAAAAACAAGTTTTGGTATTTTGGTTGCACTATAACAAAAAACAATCAGCGGCTATTTGTACACTGGCCAATCAGAAAAAATGCCACTGATAAATGGAAAAGCGGCAGTTTGGGCTATAGGGTACCTACAGCGTCAGTTCAAAACTTCGGCTAGCTGCCGAATATATGCCAAATAGACAGCTGCAGTTCGAGACTTCCGCTATACGTAATATATTTTTTTGGGTCCAATCTTCTCGAGCGGGAGGGCTCCCTCCCTTCTTCTTTTCATTCTCTCTCAAACTGAAATCCCTTCTTTTCATTCCCAGTCGCTGCCGAACGCCCTCTGCTGCGTGCGCCTGTCGACAGGTACCTCTCTCTCTTGTTGGTGTCGGTAATGGCGAAGGATCGCCTCTTGAGGCTTTGTTTGGGAGCGCTTCCAATACCTGATGCAAGTGATCCAAATGGTTATGCGAAACTGATATCTCAATGATGTCTCACAAAGAATGTATTCAAAATTAGCAAGCAGTATCTGGCTGATGTCTCACTGAAAATTAAAGTCCAAGCATCTAGATGTTGAGTGTTGACACCTTTTTTCCTGTTTGCTTCCATTTGTGTGTTTGCTTCTATTTGTGTATTTCTTTGTTTTAATTTTATGTTGATTTACTTGCAGAAGATCTTTTGCATTGTCTCTCCAAAAGGAGAAAACCTCACATAAGTTTTCTGTTGCTTTTTTTTTTGCTTGGGATTTTACACAATTGAAGGAGGTGTGACTGCTGGTAGCATTTCTCTTGTGCCTTAAGGTTGCAGCATTTTTGTGCTGCATATGTCTATGGTCTACGTGCTTTTCATTCCTTGTTTACTGTGTACCTCAATTGATTTGCCATGAAGGATGGTTGTGAATCCATCCTCAGCCAGTCTGCTTGCCTGATAACTAGATAGATGGCAGTTTATGTTTCCAACATATATAGAAAGAGAGATTAACTTGTGAGGCGGATGCATATTTTAGGTTTCTGTGAACTATAAGTTGTTCTATAATTGTTGTGATTTAGGTAAAACTAGCTTCAGCCTTATGTTTATCTCCTAGCATAGTTGTTGATTTATACTATTTTTTCTTCTCAGCTTTGGTTTATGTGTGATTTTTGTTTATTTCTTCACTTGGAATCCTCTACCATGCAATCCTCTTCGTTAGGCTTCTCCCTTACCGATCTCCTCGATTCCCAGGTCCGCGAATCTCTCTCTCTCTCACCCACAAAGTGTATAGATCGTTGCTCCCCCAGGGGCATATTGGTTCCCTGAGTGTGTGTTATGGGCTAAGGGCCCTTCCCCAAGATCTCGGGTCTTGGCTTGGTTAATTTTGCATGATAGGATTCAGACTCATAGTTATTTAAAGAAGTTGGGTTTTCAGTTTCCTAGCTGGTGTGTACTTTGTCAAGCTGCTGAAGAAACTAATTCTCATTTATTCCGATCTTGCCCAATCTTTGTGGCCCTATTTAATAGGACGTGGAGATCTCCGACCGTAATTGTTAAAGAGGAGTCTTTTGCGCTTGATATGCTCTTGGGCCCTATTGAAATTAGACGATGCAAGCGGTGGAAACTGATTTGGAAGACATGGTTGCTTACTACTTGGTGATTGGTTTGGATGGCACACAATGATGCTACTTTCTGTCAAATTTCGGTCATCTTTAATAATCTTGTCCATAAAATCTTGGTTGATGTATATGTGATTCTACGTATGCATCTTAGAGACCTCTCATTCTCTCTGAACAACGTTCACTCATCAGTGGTTTCTTCTAATCCTGCGGATCCTGGTTGAGCTTGGCTTTGTTGTCTGTTGTTATCTATTTGTAGTTTCTTTTTCTTTAGCTTTTTATTTTTCTATGTTTTTGTTTTGTTTTCTATATTGTTCGGTTCATGGGTTCAACATTTTGTTGGTCTTCATGAGTGATAATGTCGGTCTTCTTTCGACCCTCTCTCTCTCTCTCTGATTTTAGATCAAATTCTTATATTCTCATTTCCCTTGTTTGTTGGGTTTGAGTGCAGACATTGGGTTCTCAATCACTCTTGTTGCCATCCTTTATGCCCCTACACACCCACTTGAAGTCTATCTTTCTAAGTCTCATTTTTCACTATATGACTTCTGTTTCTTGTTGTGGGGCATTCTCCTCACTATTCCCCTCTAATGTTCTCTCTTGTTTCTTTTTTCTTGTCAAGCAGGGCTTGTTGGTATCAACAACTGGTTTTCCAGCGAGGAGTGACACTCACTTCAGAGACTCAATTTTGGAGGTGGACGTTCAAGAAGAAGAAGCGTATATTCTGAGAAATCTTCCAGAGACATGAATGAGCAACAAAGGAAAGGTGGGGAATTGAGCAGAAGGGATTCGAGAGATTAGATTGATAAATGCAAGATGGTTTCAAAGTTTGTTGCTTCAGAAGTGGCTTGTAGAGTTTATATTAGTTCTTATATACTCATTTTTATGTTTCTAATTTATTTAAAAAACTAATATATTGTTAGTCTTTTGGTTGAAATATATGGAAAAGAGGACAGATGGAGCAGTGCTTGGCAGAGCTGAATTTTTTGGGATGACACACACATCCGGATCCTCAGACAAAAAAAAATTGTATGTATTTTAATTTTTTGTTTTTTTCATATATCATATTTGACAACTCTTATTGCAGGATGAAATAGAACAAAGACTGTCTCAACTTGTGTGGAATAGGTTCAACTGCTTCTCAACTATGGGGTCCTCAATCAAAACAAGTTTAATATACACGACTTGCCACTGAAGCATCAAAAATGGTTGCTGAAGTTAAATCAAAGCTTGATAGCCTACAAACGGACTTTGAAGAAATGCATAGAACAAATCTATAAATGCAACGAGATAATGATGAAATGCAAAGAGCTAATAAAGAAGTGAAGACGACTAACAGATCAATGAAACAACAAATGCATATGTTCATGAATATAATTATATCTCAATTTAAAGGCACACAAATGTTGGACTTCATGAATATGACGACAAATCAATGTGGAACACTTTCTAATCAGGTAACATTCTAATGTTTTTATATTCTTTAATGATAGAAGGATTATATATATAAATATATAGTTTAGAATTAATTCTTTCATGTATTGCTATTAGGTTATGGAGGGCATGGACACGGTGGATTGCTATGCAGCAACAAAGATTTTAGATCATTGTACAAGACTATTGGTTGGATTGAATGTTTTATCATTGTACAAGCTATAGTCTGAGAACTTTTTTGCTAGCTACAATGGAACTTTGATTTTTTGGCTTGAACTCTTGGAATGCTTTTGTTTTGTAGCTTTCTCGTTGGTTTGATTATCAAAGTATTCCTGTGGTTGAATTTTGAATTTTGATGGGGGCAATTGATTAGCAAACTACTTTTAGAGAAAACATGATGATTTGGAATTTGTTTCACTCAAAGATATTAGAGAACACATATAGCTGGCTGATTCTAATTTAGTTGTTATTGTGCTTCAATCTTCTAATTCTAAGTAATTTTTGCACATGCACATGCATTTAGCCAATTGATAAGGAACTCTGGATGCTTCTCACCCCAGTTGCTTTCTGTCACGCACTTGGACATGTGATGACCAATGTCTCTTTTGCTGTAGTTGTTGTTTCTTTCACACATACTATCAAAGGTATGGCTTCCGACCTAGTTTTTTGCAAATTGTTCTGGAATTCTTCTTCCTCATGCAAGTGTTTTCATTCTTAATTTGTGTATTAGCAAAGAAACCTGCTTTAATGAAGCAATTTTTCAAGGTGACTTAAGGTGTTTGCACTTGAAACTAATCAATTGCCTATTCAATCTATAGAAGAATATTAGCAACCATGGTAGTAATGCTTTCAAGTCTGCAATATATGAAGTCAAAGAACTTGATGTGTCGAACTTAGTTGTCCTTCTGTCACAACCGTGGTAGTAATGCTTTGCAGAAGCTGGCCAGTTTTCTCCAGGTCTCATGTAACAGGACACGTGGGATTGTACGATGATAAAAAAGATGAGAGAACCATGGCATCCATACTTATCTTGCTATTCACTTGTACAGATTTATCCCTTTCAAGAGCAATGGCACAGATGGTGATGAATTTTTCTTTGCAGTGTGTTATATTCAGAGATCAATTGATAGTACATTGAATACTTTTTCACATGGAAACTTGTTCATCATATTTCTTTTTCAAGATTTCTAGTGTATTGCATGTTTAAGGCATTTAAGGGATATCCTGGACATGTAAATGTTGTTCTGTACACGAAACCCGAGTGTAACATCTAAAATTTTTCTGAACGAATGAAGATCTTTAGCTTCACATTGCAGTTCAAATGTTTTTAAATTCAGATCAGAATGTGCATTTTGCTCAGTCAGATTAATACATTTAGTATTTTTATGTATTATATTTTTTACAACCAATTATTTAAAAAAAATGTGTAGGTGGAAATAGCGGCAATTTACAAACTGCCACTGTTTGTCTGATAATGAGCATGGTTTTAAAATCCGGTGACTCGTGACTTAACCGGGTAAAACTCAGTGACTAACGGGTCATGCTAACTTTATATTTTATATAAAATATATAAATATATGTATATTTTATGATTATTATCTATATTTTATAGTATTTTACCAATATATTATATATAATATACATTATTTGATTTTTTTATAATATATTTACATATATAATCATATTTTTATATATAATATATATAAGATTTATATTATATTTTATATAATACATGTAATTATATATAAAATATATTATATATGTATATATATGCATTACTCGCCCATGACTCGACTGAATTTTGTTAAAGTCGAGTTTGACCTTGTTTTTAACCTGGTGACTGGGCGATCCGGGCCAAGTCACCGGGTCAACCAAGCAAGTTTTTAAACTATGATAATGAGCAGTCAACATTGGCAATTTGTAAGAGATGCTATAGGGTACCTACAAAGTTTAAACCACTACAAGGAAAATGCGCATTTGCGACAGATGATATACGTCGCTAATCCATCATTGAACATCTTTGCGATGGATTTTGCGATGGATTTTACGACGGACTAGTGACGTATATCATCCGTCGCATAACCCTAGTCGCTAAATTGCGACAGAATTTATCTGTCGCCACTCCCTCACTATGTTGCGATGGCTTAGAGACGGATCATGTACGTCGCGAATTCATCGCTAAATGGAGACTGATTTGGTTATGCGACAAAATATAATCTGTCTCTATTTTGTCGCTAATATTTATCGATGGCCATTAGTGACGGATTACATTCTGTCGCAAACTGATGACTATTTCAAATTGGCGACGGAGTAGCGACGGACATTATCCGTCGCTAATTTGTAATAAAATTTATTTTTTTTTTAAATATTTTGAAACTCGAGAAAAATTTCTCGTACAATTCATATATCCTGCTTATAAAAAAATGGTACACATAAAACATACATACAAATTAAACACAAATGCTAACTTAAGCAAACTTTAATAACCAAATACAGTCCTTGCGAAGTTATAATTAGTTACAAGTTTGTCAAATAAATTAAACAAAAAAATATAATCCTCGCCAAGATTTTGGGCATCATCTTCATTTTCTCGATCTGCCCCTCCCTCCATGCCTCTATCAGCTCCTCTACGCTGATCATCTCCAGCATCCTACAAAAGAGAACCAAAATGTTAGTATTTATAATCAAAACATAATAAAATAAATTATTTTCAATCCACCTAATATAATGCAATAAAGTAAATGACTGAATGACACATAGACTAGTAATAAACTGAAGCACATTAACAAAATTATAAGGAAAATTTTATAGTAATTAATCATGCATACCTGACAGGCACTTGAGCTCATGTTGAATGCAGATGAAGTTCCTCTGTTCTGAAAAAAGTTGCATAACTCATTACGGACAATGTTGTGAATGGCTTGATTCAAAAAGTGTTGCATTTTTCCCTCAAGACGCTGACAGACACCATCTTAAGATATAGTAGGGTCAATAGGACATTGGGAGTTGATGCTGGCGAGAGAACTCTGTGAGCTCAGGCTGCAGGAAGCAACGACTGGTGTGGTGTTCATGTTACTCCCAAACCCGAACACACGACCCTTTTAGGGTTCACCTGTAGCAGTCACCCATGTTGCAGAATCAAAAGACAGATGTTGAGTGGAGTCATTGTCGTATCGCTGTATCATTTGTTGCTCGTATGACTCCTACAAAGTAATAATTAGAATATGAATTAATAATTAAGAATTACAATGTTTATGATAACACAATTCAAAGTAACTTGTATATTACAATGTTTATTAATACAATAAATACATACCGTTGTCGCTCTCGCCTTCTCTGATATAAAATCTTCTGTGTTCTTACGTTTATGTGTTTCAACAAATGCATCCTTGTAAGGCACAATGTCTCACTTTTCTGCTTCCTGCAATGTGACATGATATAAAAAATCGATTAATAAGTATGCAGAAATACTTACAAATTTGACAATATATATATTGATGACTTACCATTTTCTTTTGGTGGCTCTCCAAAGTCCTAGATTCACCTGTGTGTAGATGTGTATCGGGCATCGTTGCTCGGTTTTGTACAGTCTTTACTGAGTGGTTTTGAAAATCATTGCTCGCCCACTTGTCGCACATGCCCTCCCAATAATCTCTCCTGACAGTAGCCGGTCCATGGTCGTTCCACTGCAGTGGATCATCTATCCTACCAGCTGCTTTTTTTGTTGCAGTCTTCATATTGTGCAGTATGTCAGCAAATTGATTGGCAGCCAGCTTCTGCCACACTACCCTCGCGTCCTTCTCCTCATTTGCACTCGTGAAGCGATAGGAGGCCTACAAATACTTTCAGAACGTTAGCACACATAAATAAAAAACACTGCTTCTTATGATAAATGATCACATACCATGAATTAGGAAATTAAGCTGTCCAACACCTCTCTCGGGTACTTTTTTCATTGCGCTACCGGTCCTGGAAGATGATGTAGTAATGACTTCATAATTCCTTGTATTACTTCTTGCTACTAAAACCTTGCACTGCACATGAAAAGATACACATTAACAATCGACCGTCAATATACATTTTTATAAGTTAAATATTGAACAAGTAACAATGAAATACTTACGATCGACCATCGATATACACTATTTGAATTACTTATCATGGGTCACACTGAGAAGACCCTACATTCGGCGTAGGTGGGTCATGTGTAGGCGAAACAGCACCTACAGAACAATGAGTTAGAAATTCACACAATGTACATTTCAACTAATCAAATATATAATTATTTAAATGATATACCTACCGAAGGAGCCCATGAAGATGAAGGCTCAGACTGACTACCATTGGGTGCTCGACGAGTGTGTCCTCCACAAACCATATTCTAACAAATAAAAATATACTGGCAATACATTCAAACATTGCAATACATTCAAATCAATACAATACACTTCAATACATTTTAATCATTCGGATCAAATTGAAAAAAACTTCATGCAAGACAGTCAAATATTGCAATACATTCAAATAATTCTAACACGTTACATGTGCATTCAATTCATAACTCTATACCTATCGAACGTACATAATTAATTCAAAAAATATTTGAGACATGTAATACATTCAAACATTACAATACATTTCAATATATTCAAATCAATACAATATATTTCAATACATTCAAATCATTCTAATCATTAAGATCAAATTATAAAAAACTTCATGTAAGACATTCAAACATTAAAATGCATTTCAATATATTCAAATCAATACAATACATTTCAATACATTCTAATCATTCAGATCAAATTGAAAAAACTTCATGCAAGACATTCAAACATTGCAATACATTTCAATATATTCAAATCAATACAATACATTTTAATACATTCAAATCATTCATATCATTCAGATCATTTAGATCAAATTGAAAAAAACTTCATGCAAGACATTCAAACATTGCAATACATTTCAATATATTCAAATCAATACAATACATTCAAATCTTTCTAGTCATTCAGATCAAATTGAAAAAAAACTTCATGCAAGACATTTAAACATTGCAATACATTTCAATATATTCAAATCAATACAATACATTTCAATACATTCAAATCATTCTAATCATTCAGATCAAATTGAAAAAAACTTCATGCAAGACATTCAAACATTGCAATATATTTCAATATATTCAAATCAGTATAATACATTTCAATATATTCAAATTATTCTAATCATTCAGATCAAATTGTATTATAAGTTGTATTTTACTAGCTCGTGAATGATTCATCATCACTTGTCTGACTTTCATACTCTTCTTCTTCTTCTTCCTCTTCCTCCTCCTCTTCGTCATCATCTTCTTCTTCTTCATTTAGCGCCCATCCACTTCGTATATCATTTGGATCACATTCTTCCATGCATGTGCCATCAGATAATAAAGATATGACATGCATACCATATGCGACATCACTGGGTAGAAATCGACGGTGACAATCAAACCAGCATGGCTTCCTTCCATGCATCAATCTAAACAATTTTGTATCCTCCATGCAATACGGACATACTAACCTCTCATGTGTGCTCCAACCAGATAACATACCATATGCAGGGAAGTCACTAATTGTCCATAGAACAACAACCTTCATATTGAAGTTTTGTTTTTTGTGGGCATCATACGTGAGAACACCGTCATCCCACAGTATTTTCAGTTCATCAATCAATGGTTTCAAATATACATCAAGATTTTGGTCGGGAGACGTCGGACCATGGATCAATAGAGACAAGAAAAGATTTTGACGCTTCATACACAAGCTTGGAGGAAGGTTGTATGGGATGACAAATACTGGCCGACACGAGTATGGGGTTGATCTACCCCCAAATGGATTAAATCCATCTGAACATAAACCTAGCCTAACATTTCTCACTTCCAAAGCAAAGTTCTGATAAGTACGATCAAAGTGCCTCCAAGCTTCTGCGTCAACAAGATGTGTGATCTTATCTTTATCATGTCGGACTTTATTTGCATGCTATATCATTTGTTTAGCTATCCTCGAAGACATATGAAGATGTTGCAATCTAAGGGTGAGAGAGAAGTAGAAAAGTGACTTATATGACACTTTTTTTTACCTTGTACTATCAATTTTCTTTGTCTTTGGCTTGAACCGAGGATGTTCACATGATTGACATGATCTACTTTTTTCTTGATCTTTAAAATACAACATGCAGTGATTGAGACAAACATCTATCTTTTGATGTAATACCCAAAATTTTTAATGATTTATAAATTCTGAAGAAAATTCAAGTTTTAATTTTTATTTATTCTGAATGTGAATTATAGTTAAAACCCTTATTTTTATGGTTAGTATTGTTCAAAGTAAAGATCTGAATATATATTTAAAATCCTGATAAAATTTTGTTGAGGCTTGTTCAAAAATCAGAATTCAGGGACATTCTAGTCATTAATCAAATTGTCAAAGGGTAGCTTAGTAATTTGCCAATTCAGTGGCATTTTTCGGTAAAATACCCAACTATATAAGGTCAAAATAGTAATCTTTCTTTTAGGATATTTTCAGGGAATTAATAAAATTGTCAGGGACGAAAATGGTAATTTACCATTTTCAATGGCAGGCTATGTAATTTATTGAACTACAGAAGGACACTCAAGTAATTCTAAATCTCCTATGGCATTTCTGAAAGATGGAATTGAGCCAAGGTTAACTTGGGTATTAAAAAGTAGCAAATTGAATAAAATATATTAATTTATAATATTTTAATCTCAGACCATGGTTTTAGAAAAACCACTGGCCCAAAACCATGGACAGGCCATGGTTTTCCAAAACCATGGGAGGACAAGTGTCACTCCTCAGTGAGGAGGTGACACTAAGCCTCTCTCTCTCTTTGACACTTGTCAGAAGAATGACAAGTGTCATTCAAAAATTAATTTTTTAATTACTTTGGTGACAAATGTCACCAAAGTGGGCCCCACAAGGGGGGGCGACCTCCCTTCTCTCTCCTATAAATACCCCTCACCCCCTCTCTCTCTACTCAAGTTCAAAACCCTCCCTTCTCTCTCTAAGCTCTCTCTCTCCTACTTTCTCTCTCTACCTTTGATTTTCTCTCTCTAACTTTTAAACCAAAACCTCCGTAGAATCTCAGATTTTTTCTGAGAAACCTCTTCTAGCCCTTTTCCTCTTTCTTTTAGCAAAGTCCGTTCTTCTGCAAGAAGCTCCGTCAGATCAGAAACAGCCTCAGAAGCACTACCTGCAGGAGTTCTGCTAAACTTAGCAGAAAAGTCAGATTTGGATAGCGGAAGCGCTGCTCAAATCAACTAAACAAGGTTAGTATTCAAGAACCATCTTCTGAATTCAAATTCTCCTTCTAAACCCCAATTCTACTTTGTGTGGATTTAAATTTTGACAATTTTGTCAAAATTTAATCCAACCCAGCCTCTACGCAAGGGAAGTTCTGTTCAAATTTTTCTAAATATTTTTAAGTATTCCAAACTACTTTAGCAGTAGTTCTGGCAAAATTTTATAAAAGACTTTTGAAAAATTAAGTTTTTATAGCAGGAGTTCTGTCAAAATAATTTAAAGATTTTTGAAAAAAGTAGAATTAGTATAGCAGTAATTCTGACCAAATTTTTAAATAATTTCTAAAGATTAATTATTTTAATCAGAATTTTGGCAAAAGCTTTTCAGATAATTTAGAAATTTTTAGTAGAAGATATATCAAAATTTTTATAATTATTTCAGAAAAAAATTGATTTTTATAAAAGAAATTTTGTTAAATCCTTTTAAATATTTAAATCAAATTTTTTGAAAAACCTTTATAAAAATATTTGTGACGCAAAGTCATGTTCGAATTCTTACAACTCGAATTCAAGTTCAAACCTTTTTTCGAATATTTGAGTTATTACAGAGGAAACTCTGTGAAAATTCTTATAAAAGTTTTAAAGTCAATTACAAATAAATTTTTAGATTTTTAATAATTTCTTCAAAAGATACTTCTTTAAATCATAGGGCAAATACTACTCAAAATTTGATATAAAAATATTAACTAATATAATGAATTCTATCAGATTAAATCAAAGCACGAGCGCTTTATCCTATCGAAATCCAAGTAAGTTATTCTATCAAAATCTTATAATTTTATATTAGACATGCTTTTGATTCATGTTTTTGATTCATGCATGATTATCTAAATTTGATTTATGATCAAATGCATATTTCAATATCTGCATATTTCAATTTCAAATCTTATGATTTTGAATCGAATACTATGGTTAAGACATTGATGATATTGATAAATAGAAGAATTTTGTATAGCATGTTGATTTTTGAAAGATTTTATTGCTGCATGAGTCATGTCTACACAAATTTAATTCTCGCCTTCACAGGCGAATGCTCGTTATAATAGAGCAAAATTCTGGATGGGCTGGATACATATGAACCGTGTTTATTTGAAAGGAATGATTTGGCTATTGAGCCTAGTTTTTGAAAAGATGAAAAGTCCTATAAAAGAATCCTTCAAGCCCATCTAGGTTTAGCCTACCCTGGAAGGGGTAGTGGTACAACCAGGAGTGACATTGTGAAGATGATAATTGTTGGGAGCGATAGATTCCCTGGACCTCCTGTCACTCGGGTTGAGGAGGTCGAGACAACGGGTCTCAAGGCTGTCGCATGCCAGTGGATGCATCCAACTCTCCTTGTTTGCTCGCCATTGCTGCGAATCTTCCCGGTCGTTGACTGCTCGCATGGGAGCCCGTTTCACTCAGGTATCCGGGTAATCCACAATAGAATAATATACCCCCGGAATACTTAGTTTGAGATCGGAGTACTCTCCACCGTACCAGGAGGGCGTTAATATCGAAACAATGACCTCTTTCTTTCACAGAATTTGATCTGAGATTATGCATTATTTTAAATTGTTTTTAATTGCCTTATTTTGCATAATTGTTCTTGAATAAATGCATTTTGATTTGTAAATTATTGAAATCATGCTTAATATTTGAATTGTATGGTTTTGATTAATGACTTACTTGGCTATCATAAGTCTAACCCTGTTTTATGGGGATTTCAGGTTCAAATATGGAATAGGAAATCTTACAATGGATGTTGGACAAGTGTGGCATCGAAGAATCCAGATTCCCAAGATCCTGAGATTAATTTAGGATTTATTTTAAATTTAATCCTAAATATTTTCATTTTTGAACCTTGTGAAAAGACTATGTATATAATGTTGATATAAATTATTGTTGTTTTTGTTGTTAATTGGAATGTGACGTGCCTGAGGTTTAGGAAACCGAAAATCAAAAATTATTTCCGCTGTTTAAAAAAAAAAAAAAAAAAAAAAAAAAATCTGCATTTTTAAAGGTTTTAAAACCCCGGGGCGTTACATTTGATACCCCATACCTAGAGCTTTGACCATAACCTTCGCACGGTAGAGATTTTGTAACAATTTCTCATCTTTGGGCAACATACTCTTCACAATAGGGCACAAACGGTCAAAACATGATTGACTCAAATTAAACTCGCACTTCAAATTCAGTTGTTGAAGAATTGCATACAAGATAGTGTGACTCTCGCAACCATTCCACAGTGGTTCATCAGCATCTCTAAGTAAGTCATAAAATAGACTAGCTGTATCATTTGTTTATTTTTTTTTTACCCCAGTTGGTGCATCACTATGTCCCACAGCAAAACCCATTTCCGATCCTGCGACATCAAATATCAAATCCACATATGAATTATCGTGCACCACATTCACCCATGTATCAAAATTATTCCAAAAATCTTTATCGTGAAGCATCCAATTTTGATAACCACTAACAAAACCCTTCATGTATAGGTGATGTCTAATGTCATGAGGTTTTACAAATCAATTGTTCTTACATATCTTGCAGAGGCATCTGATTCGACCAGTGGAATCCACTGTACTGACACTTGCCGTTGCGAATTCAATAAATCTGTCAACACCATCCATATATTCATGCGACACCTCATTATCAACTATCTTACGATACATCCATTCACGGTTTGCAGCCATTTTGTCTTATAATATTACAGATATTATCATCACTAGTTAAAAGAAAATCTTAATAATGCTATGATGAAACAAATATCTAATTTATCTATTAATTTTTGTTTGGTGATTGTTTGCAATACAATTTTTTGTTTACATTAAAACGTAGATTTTCATGTGCAATACACCATCACATCATATTTATATACATCAAGAAGGTATTTAGAAATTCGAAATCGTATTATATATAACGAAACATTCATTTGAACAAAAAATTCATGATACAATTCCACATGGAAGGCATAATCAAATAAAAAAAACTTTGTGCAAGCATGAATACAGAAACATCAAACATTATAATACACTCAAAACATTCATATCAAAATATATATCAAACATGTACTTGCAGCAAATACACTCCAATATCCTGCTAACTACTATCATGCCTAGCATGAAATTCGTACTCAAAAAATAAGAACACTTCTATTCTCATACATTAAAATCATGCTCAGCATGATCTCCAAACTCCATCAAAACCGTCCTAGATATCCACAACTAAGTGAGTGTGTGAACAAAAAAGTGTTGCATCCAATAAATTAAATAACATGTGATGCACTAGCATCACTTACTCACTACGGGTATTTACCCGATTTGAATTGCTTATGCCTTTGCATTTTTTTTCTTATTTCTTTTTGCATTGCATTTTTAGCCACATATGATGCTTAGAACTAAGCATCGCGTGTCTTTGGCTGAGCAACGTACCTGCAAAGCATAAATATACAGCACAATACAGGGAGGCGGGTTGGGGGGGTACCTGCGAGGTCACCAGAAACGGGATAAAAGCGTCTGGGATATCAGAAATACGAGCAAAAAAAAAGGAGAAAAGGGGATGTCCGGATGGGGGTGTCGGCGGGCCAGGGGCCTGGGGAGCAAGAGGAGGGGAAGGGGGGCGGCGAGTCAGAGGGTCGACAGGCAGCGGGAAGGTGGGCTAGGAGGCAAGAGGAGGCGGGAAGGGGGGCGATGGGCGGCAGGCTGGGGGCAAGAGGAGAGGGGAATGGGGGGCGAGAGGCGACGGGAAGCATGGCGGTGGGAAGAGGGGTCGACAAATGACGGGAAGGGGGGCGAGGGGCGGCTGGCTGTCGGGCAACAAGAGGCGGGAAGAGGGGGGGAGTTACAAGAGGCGGTAAGGGAGGCGGTGGGTCGACAGACGGCAGGAAGAGGGGCACCGGCCGACCGTGGGGCAACAAGAGGCGGGAAGGGGTGCGACGGCTGGCAGGCTGTGGGGCAATAGGAGGCCGATGGGAGGAGGGCCGGAGGTGACTAGAGGCGGGTCGGGGAGGCGATGGGAGGCAGACCGGGGAGATGCGACGGAGAGGGAAAAGTTAAGAGAAAGAAAGGAGAAAAATTAGGGATTTACAGAGAAATTAGCGACAACTTAGCAACGGCCACATTCTGTCGCTATTTGGCGATGACTCAGCGACAAAATAGGTTTGTCGTTGATTCGTCGCTAAGCTATAACAGATATGGCGACGAAATAAAATCCATCGCTAATCCGTCGCTCGATTGTGACGGATTATCGACATAAAAGTTTTCGTCGCTAAAATTGCAAATAATCGCTATTTTGGCGACGAATATTAGTCTCTCGCTAATCCGTCGACACTTTGCGATGGATTTTTTTCGTAGCAAATGTTCGTCGCTAAATAGGATTTTTCTTGTAGTGAACTGCCATAGTACAAGCGACTATCCAAACCGGCCCTCAAGTAGGGCTTATAGTGGTAGTTGCAGATTGCCACTTTATGATAACAGCTGCAATTATGAAACTTCTGCTATAGGATACCTTCAGTGGCAGTTTAAAATGTAGTTGTAGGTACTAGTGGCAAATCAAGACAGGCCCCATGTAGGACCTACAGTGGCAGTTGTAAATGCCACTGTAGGGTAACATCACCAATTACCTAATGCTGCTATACGAAACCTACAGTGGCAGTTATAATTGCGCTATAGATCAAAGAAATGACACTGTTACCAAACACCAACAGCACCTACAGTGCCATCGGTGAACTGCCGCTGTTTCCTTTGGCGGCATTTACACCAGAGTTTTTGACATAGCCATTTTGTTGTTTGCCCCTAACTTTTTTAATTGATGAAATGTCCTGACTCTCATAACTTGGACATGTCAGTCATTTCATTGAAATGGACCAAACGGTACCAACACATATTTCTTTGCAAGGAAAGTCATGTCCAAAAGTATCATTCTTTTTCATTTTTATTATGTCTATTGGCGGAGCACGCAATGGCCGGGCCCCAATTTTTAATTTGTAACTATCAATTATTAATTTGACAGGTAGGACTTCTGTCAAATACATAACAGTTCTCTCGCCTGCAGGTCTGTAAGGGAAGACGACATATTAAAGATTAGAAGAGCTTAAAGCTCCCATCCAGCTAAAAGACAAACAACCCGCATGCAACATGCTCCGCCAAGCGCATCAGGTAATAGAGCATCTAGTGACGAATCGTCAGTTATATTCATTTCTTGGAAAATATTCGGTACTAATGAAGGTACGGAACTATTGAGTTAGAAATCACAGGTGCAAGCTATATCAACTGAATCTAACTGCATAGATATGTTCAACATGGCTTGTTGGCTAAGGATCAAGCTTTGGATCTTGTTTCCTGATGTAAAAACATGATTTTTTGAGTTATGAAATTTTGGCACATTAGGCCATTGATTTTTTAGTGTCTTTAAAAACTGCTTACTTGTTATAATCATATATTATTCAAAATGTATTTCTTACTAAACAAACTATGTAGCTCACATCTGTCACATTTGATGTACCAAAAAATGGAACATTTTGAAGAAAAGAATTATTTCTACCCACAATGGTTCTACACCTTCATTAGTTATACCAAATATTTGCCCTTCAATTCCTACCGAACATTTCACTTAGGAACCGTGCGTCTCACTCGAGATGTATGTGAACGTGCTCATCAGCTCAAGTGCGATGTGGAGTAAAGTAGGTATTGAATATAACATATAGGTTGGTTATATAGAATATGACCTTATCTGTCCATATAATATGCCTATCATAAGCCGACACTAACTCTTGATATCAAGCCCACCTGCCCTGCTCATTAGTGGGTTTTGCCTTGTTTAAAATTTTAGGGATAACGGGCCATTAGTGTCAGTACCAATGGAGAGAACTGGCTCAGAAGACCATCATACGCCATATGACCGATGGCAGCTAGATCAGGTGCAATCACATTCCATCTTTTGTTGTGTTTCACAATTGACAGGCTATATCCCAGAGATGTTGGGCAGTCAGGTGCAGCGGCACACTCAAAGTGTGCAATATGATTACACCTGATCTGCCCTCCATATGACCTGGTCTGTCCACATAAGGTGTGGCCAACTTACTAACCGCAGGCGGTATCGTGCATCTTGAAAAGGAATGACATTTACTGGTAGCTGTAGGGCCACGGTGAGAGATTCTGATCAGAAGATTAATTCTGTCGAAAATAAATGCTATCGATTGGTAATTCAGACATTAATGCCCTGTTCAACTTCTCCCTAGGGGACAACTTTTCTTTGTGGAGTAAATTAGAGTTTTAGATGCAATAGTATTGACCAGAATACTATATACTACTTGCGTCCTTAATTGGCCATGCAACTTTTGAATATTGTATAGTTATATAAAGTAAGGGGCATTATTGTGGATTATGGTATCAAAAATCGTGTGTATTATCATTGTACTAAAACACAAGGAACATGACTAACATGTTCACTGCACGCTGCAGCTGCGCTGTTGTAGTAGGTTTGATTGGATGGTTGGAGGATCGCTTTCGGTAATAGTTTGGTAATGGCAATGGCTATCACTACGGCTCGCAAGTTAAAGGCCTTTCTTTCAAACCAAGTAAATAAATAAATAGAGCTTGAAACCAAGAATTAATCATGTTTCCACGATCATAGAGATGCATGAAAGTTTAAACGGAAAATAGTGGCGAAAAAATTCTTGTGGGAAATCAATTTTTTTTTTGTTTTTCGGGTATTTTATAAGCAAAATATCAGAAAAAATAAACGACGCTTTCTATTCATGGATAAACAAGAGAGTAGAACAGAAAAAAAGAAAAGACACTAAAAAACCGCAATCCTGAATAAGATCATATTTTATCAAAGTAATTTTTTAAAATTTCTATATCAAAGCCATCTATTATTTAAATATACCATTATTTTTTCTATTAATCTTAGACATGAAGTGACCAAATTGGCTCGCACAAATGGAACCTAGATAGGCCACTTCGACCAAAAAGAGTGATGAAGACGGGCGCTTATCGACCTTTGATGGCTTGAATGGCAAGCAGGGGCATCCAGGAATCAGATGGGCCGTGTGTTCTGAGTTCGGATCGGGTGCAATCACATGGCACAAAATTTATGCATTAAGCACCTAATTGCCCTCCATCTGGCCTTGGGCCCCACAACTAACAGGCCTGTCCTCAAGATGGAGGGTGATCAGGTGCTTAATGCACAAATATTTGTGCAATCATATTGTACCTACGAGTGTTCTGTCATATGAGAAAAAGTGACAGGCATATATGTGAAACCACGAGCTTAGGTTAGGAGATCTTGAGTATGAACTACTATTTTTTTTTATGATGAGGAACCCTAGCTGAGAATCAGGACACTTAATGAGCCTGCCCTACGAGGTAAACCCCAGGTGGGGTCACGGGCACCCAAGCCCTTAAGAACCAGTTAAAGCACCTGCACACCAGTAAGAGTGAAACTTGAGACGAAGCAGGTTATATGTGCACCCCCCCCCCCAAACACGCAGGTGCGTGTTCGCGGGTTCGAATGAGTGCCCCGTATGTAAGCACGTGTGGTTCGTATCCCCATGTTTGTCAGCATCAGTTAGCATCAGAGTCTGGTTCGGTTACAAAGACTTAAGTACCCTTTCCGTCATTGGTGCCATAAAACGACGATTCTAGAAAAGGAGCGGTTGCAAAGACTTAAGTATCCCGGATATGGTTATTTAAGACCCAGTCCCTGCACTGCAGGATTATCCGAGAAAGGAATCTCCCATGAAGAAGGCCATGAACATCAACCCTCTCTCTCTCCCTCCCTTCTCTTTCTGCCTCTGTGCACATCCAGCAGATGATCCTACACTGCTCCATCAAGCACCGACTGATCTGCACAATGATTGTAGCATGGTTCACCTTGATGAGTTGTGGAGCCTGATTCAGAGTTTTTGCCCTTATAGGAGGGGGGTCTGGGGGCTCATCCCGGCATGGGTCCCACTGCGCATTTAGCGGGCGGGGGTGCCCCTGGCGGGGGTCTCTAGAGGGCAGCGCCCCCCAGAAGAATTTTTTTTGGGGACCTTGTATAAATTCTTTCTTTTCTTTCCCTCTTGTAACTGTCGAAAAAGAGCAATAAAGTTTTTCCTCTGGGCGGCCATGATTTTTTACTCCCTCTCATATTTGAGGGAAGGTTTTTCCACATAAATCTGTGTGTCGTTGTGTTTTGTTTGATCATTATTGTTTATTGTTTCCTTCGGTTGTTTCTTGCTCACGGTTTTCGTAACACCCTTTCCCACCATTGGTGTCATGAAACGACGATTCTAGAAAAGGACAAAAAAAAAAATTTTTGCTACGCGATATACGAAAATCGTGTTGCAATTTGCCTTTTTTTTTAATGCGATTTACGAACATCGCGTAGTGATTTGCGGTTTTTTTTGCTACGTGATTTTCGTAAATCGCTACTCGATTTAGCAATTTTTTATTTTTTTTTCGCTATGCGATTTTTGTAAATCGCTACGCGATTTAGCGATTTTCTGTCTTTTTTTTTTCTACGCGATTTTCGTAAATCGCTACTCGATTTAGCGATTTGCCATTTTTTTTTCACTACGCAATTTTTGTAAATTGCTATTTGATATAGTGATTTACAAAAATCATTTAGCGATTTGCTATTTTTTTTGCTATTCAATTTTCGTAAATCGCTACTCGATTTAGCGAGTTTCGCTACGCGGTTTTTGTAAATCGCTACTGTGTGTAAATCATAAATCGCTACATGGAACTCCACCCCATTGAGCACGATCTTCACCATGACCAGGCTGTAGTCGTCAGCCGTCCCAATGGCAGTCTTGAAGTCCGTGACGAGAAAGTTGGAGAGGAACGTGTCATTCCCGACGTTGGCAGGGAGGTGGGTCCTATCAGAGAGCACGACGCCAGAGGTCGAGATGAGGACCTCACGGTGCCAGAACCCGATGAATGCCAGCCAAGACTTGAGGGTGCGAACACCCATGTTGAGCAGCGTCAGGGTGGCCTGAAAGGCATAGCCCTGATCGAAAGTATTGCAGACATAGGGGTAGACAGATTGTACTTTGAAAGACTCTGTTGTAGGTGTACTGGAGGAAGATTCTATTGTATGTGTCCCTCAAAGTGGCGGAGGGGCCGCCGCAGTCGGTTGCCCGCTGGACGAGGGCAGCATTCTGGCCACTGCTAACAGGAAGAGGACGACGATCGTCATCGGATCGCCGGTTCATTGCCTCCCTTAATTTCTTCTCTAGAGAGAGAGAGAGAGAGTTTTACAGTGTTTTATGGAGAATGAAGAAGAAGAAAATGACGACGGAAAGTTCAAACGAAAAAAAAAAAAAAAACGCTTTAGGTTCGTTTCGTTGTTTGGACTTTGAAGAGTTAACATCATCCTTGACTTTTTTGATGGAAGACATTTTTGTCCTTTTCTTGAATCACCGTTTTCCTTTTTATGAATAAAGGACATTTTTGTCATTTTTTTAAACCGGGTTTCATGGTGAGAATAGCAAGAAAGGGTACTTAAGTCTTTACAATCATACCGGATTCCAATGTTAAGTGATGCTGACACGCATGGAAATACGAGCTACATGTGCTTATATACATGATGCTCATTCGGACCCGAACATGCACTGTAGCAAACAGTGCGTCCTTGGGGACAACACACAACACCCTCCCAACTTGAGACGGTTCAACACTGGCGGGTGTTTGAGTCCCAACCACATGATAAACGTAAACTAAAAGGACACCTAAAGTTTGTTTGTGCAAATAGAGGGTGATCATCATGAAATTTCACCCAGTCCAACCCCTCCCTCGACCAGCAAACGCGGATAGCGTCTACAACGTCCGTCCTAATTAGCCGAGCCACTTGACATGAGTTGTGCAGCAGTTCACTTAAAATCCTGCCAAGTATTTCCTTCCAGATACGCCACCAGGCTGCGTAGATCCACCATCTCAAGATTTGTCACCACTTCTCAGAATGTTGGAGAGAGGGTGGGCCAAGCAGCCAGGTTCTAAAATCAGTTTTTGGGGAGAATGAGATGTATGGCCAGGGCATGCGAAAAATCTCTAGGGTGAAGCGACAAGACAAAAATATATGGATGGGTACTTCTTCATAGACGCACAATGGGCATCGATTTGCAAGATGGAGTCCCAGCCTTTTTAGTCGATCCTGAATGTTGATGCTTCCTGTGAACAGCAATCACGAGAAGAACAACGCCCGTGAGGAGTGGCCTTTGGACCAAAGCGCCTTGGGGGACAACCAGTCTGCACCGTGCTCAAGTCGGGCCTTGTAGGCGGACGCGACGGACTAACAACCATTGCTGCAGAGGGTCTAAATCAGCTCTTGTCCATTGGTGGATCCACTTGTATGTTGTTTGAATTTCGGTAAAACCTTAAAAAGGTTCTTCCAAATGGATGTCCCTCGTTTCCCAAGACGCATGACGTAGAGGCTCTGTCAATGTGATATTTGTGCTTGACAAAATCCAATTTGGTGGCAAGCCACCACCACCAGCCACACAAGATTACTTGGTTCTGAAAATAAGCATGGAGACCCTATTCCAGGCCACAGGAAGGAACAACATAGACGTGAAACTTATCCTCAATCTTCTTCGGGATAAAAAATAGACGCATCATGTGGAGGGGAATGCTGTTAAGAACGTGTCGAATCAGGATAATTCGACCCGGTTTCTATACGAAGCAGTTAAGAAGCTTCCTATCCACTTTACTTTCAACGCTCGCCAACAAAGCATGAGTGGCTCTACCTTGGTTAAGGTAGAAACCAAGACAGTCAATGAGAAAAGATACATAACGACATCCAAATAAATGTTCTGCGGAAGATATTGTACCCCTAAATGGCTGGTTGCAATTTTCAATAATCACAGAATGTATAGACTTTGATATCAGGTCCTTCATTTTATTGCAGAAGAACCTCCACCTATTTATGAATTTGTGGGCATCGTTAGCAAAACTCTATTTAAAAACATGTCTATTTTAATAAAACTTAAAAATGAAAAACAAATGAAAAACTTTTTAAAAAAATATAAAAAACACATTCTTTTAAGAAAAACAATGAGTACACGAAAAATTGTATTTAAATATAATGCTTTTCAATAAAACTTAGTTATAGATCTAATTGGGTCAGATCTTGGTTTGGATAACAATGATTCATAAATTTGAAACACATTATTAGGATTCACTCTTTCGAGGGAGGTCGTAACACAATGAAATCTATCAAAAAGAAGGAAGAATTCCATAATACTATGGTCAACTAAGTGCCTGTTCACTCTCCCTTTCAATGCATTCTTCACAATCCGAACTATATCCCTTCTAGTGCTTTCCGCAGTATATATGTTCTTGCATCCCCTTTAACTATGTTCATGAGCACTTTTTTTTTTGTATTTCAAGTCACAGAGATTACTGATGATGGGAAGTGCACCAATATTGTATCAGAATTTTTCCAAATTTACACTAAAAATAAGGGTGGGGAATCTCCCCCTAAGAACCATCTAAGCAGGATTTGATCATTTTTTGGTATTGATGACAATCATTTATGAAAATAGTGAGATTCTTTGTTTTGAGAAGAAAGGCAAATTCATTTATGAAGTATAACTAGGAAAAGGTGCTTGAACATTAGGTACTTTCACGTACTTGAACATGTTGGCTGTCCATTCGCGTTTGATGGACGGCCAACAATAAAAAAAAAAAAACAATTAACGTCAAAATCACCCAAACGAGCAATAGCCACGACAAAAGTCGATGCTATTGACCTTTAGTGACAACTTTTGTCATCGCTATTGCTCGTTTGGCTTTCCTCTTTTTTGAAGTTGGCCGTCCATCAAAACGGCCAGCATGTTCAAATGTGTAAATACCTAATGTTCAAGCACCTACGCACTATTCCTGTAGTACATACATTACAACTTACATATACACTGCATTTCAAGGCTGCAGCACAGTTTGTCGTCCTGAGCCTGCATCCAGTTCTAATCCCCATTGGACAGAACACATCAACCTATGAGATGCTCTGTTTTTGTTTTTAGTTTTAACCACCTCTGAAAATTTACAACCAGTCCTTTGCTGCTGGCCCCAATCGAATGACGAGTTCTCATCCGTGGGCCAAAAAAAACTTTAAAAATGACACGCTGTGACTGCAAGACTGCAGGCATGACGCTGCCCTCGTTGTTGCTGGAATTTAGATTCTTCACCTCTTTGAACTCTTTGCTTATTCTGATCTGCAAAGAATTCAGTTTCGTGGCAGCAGCATCGAATGCAATTTCATTTCGATGTAGCCTAATCTGCCGCCATGCTATCAGAATCCAACACCACCACTGGTAGTCGCCCTTACCATCTGTACGCCATTGCCAGGAGAGGAATAAATCATGACGGTGATTGTGTTCAGGTAGACGTTTGTTCCAGAATATATAGTGCAGTTCCTAAAACCATTTGCACTCAGTGAATAGGTGCACTGTGGTCTCAACAGCATTCTTTCATAGTCTGCACCTACTTACAAGGCAAATGCCTATGCGTTGTAGGTTGTTTTTACCATGGATCACTAGCCACCCAAACATTGTTGATCTTGGAGACAGATCAGCCCCCCAAAGGCTACGATCAGGGAGCCACGTTACTGACCGTGCATTCTGCACTCTATAACATGACATCATTGTGAAAGCCCCATCTTTTTCGTGCTCCCACCATAACATGCCCTCTCCTCTCGCGAGTTGCACACCCTTCAACAAGGTCATGAGTTCTTGTAGTTGCAGGGCAATGGTGTTGCTATGTCGCCGACCATCAACAACCTGTCATTAGTGCTCGTTCAATTGGCAGCCCCTTATCGTGCTACTTGTTCCCCTGCAAAGTTGAAAGAGCGTTAGTACCTTTGCAGAAGTAGTACCTCAACAATCTAGGCATCCTAACTAATGTCCGTCGTTATAGAGAAAAGTAGCATTGATGAAAGCTCAAAAAGCATTGGATCAATGTCTCTTCCCCAACTAATATAGGCTCAACAACCACTTCAAAAATCAACCTTCTTCCTTCTTCGGTGCCGCGGTGTTCACATTTATTTATCCCGGTAAAAACTTCTTGGATTCTTGATCCCGACACTTCATTTCATATGACTCCTAATGACTCCATACTATCTGATTGCTATGATAACTCTAATGATTCCTATATGTCTACCATCGATGGAACCTCTTTAAAAATCATGAGTTTTGGTACTTTAAAATATTTTTTTCAAGACTTTTATGTCTCAAATGTTAGAATAGTATCAAAATTAAATTTGAATCATTTATTGATTTCTCAAATTATCAATCATAGGTGTAAGATTATCTCTTTTTCATCTAGTAGTTGTTTTGTGCAGGATCTCTAGTCAAGGAGGCCGATTGGGTGAGGCTATAGAAGAGGAGATATCTATTTCATGGACAACCTACACTTGTCAAATCAAGCTTTTTGTAATTTTCTGAAAAAGAAAGATATAGAAAATTGGCATACAAGATTAGGATAGCCTAGTATATCTAAATTACATTTGTTTTCATTTCTTGTAAATTGTAATAGAAATGATTTAGTTTCTAAAGATTGCATTCTCGAACAAATGAAATCTCTACCTTTTGCTTTAAGTAATTTTGTCTCTAAGGAATCATTTGAGTTAATACATTCAAAGCCAGTAATATCCAGAGGAGGTGTGTCATATTATGTTATATTTGTTGATGATTATAGTAGACATATATGGATACATTTTCTTACACTCAAATCCAAAGTATTTGCTTGTTTTCAAAAATTTTACAAACTAGTTAAACATCAATTTAAAGCAAATATAAAAAAAAATGATCTGACTATGGGAGATAATTTTTGTCCAATGATTTAAAAAACTCCTTGACCACCATGGAATAATACATCCAAGTTCATGTCCCAATACTCCACAACAAAATGGTTTAGCTGAAAAAAAAACATCGACACAATATTGAAACCACAAGGGCCTTGCTTATTTCAACAAATATTTTAAAAACCGTTTGGGCCAATGGCGCTCTTACGTCGATTTACCTAATTAATAGAATGCCTTTAATTACTCTTGAAAATATCTCTCCTATAAAAAAAATTATTTAAAGTTTCTCCTGATTACAAAAGATTAAGGGTTTTTATTGTAAATATTTTGTTCTTATTAACAAAAACAACAAACTTTTCACAAAAACTATTCCATACTTCTTGAAAAAGAAAATGTATTTGATAAGGTTGAGTCTAAGAGTGTGAATACTTCTTTTCTTTTTTTAGTAAATAAACATGATAATAATCTTGATAATGATGTGCATGAGTTGATGTTATTAATGCAAACGGGGATGACAATAATGATGTCCATAATGCACGAGAGTGAAAATGTTCATAACAATGTAGATGAATCTCATAATAACATAGACATTTACACTTGTCATATTGAGGACCACCCTTCATGTGCCTTGGAAAAATACTATAAAAATCAAGAAATAGATCAATCTAGCAATAGAAGATCAATGAAGATATCCAAAGCACCTAGTAGATTTGTGTTTTATGAATCATTTGAACCAAAATATAGAACATGTCATGACTATCTACTCATATATAGAATCATCTTCCTTCAATGAAACTAAAAAACATAAAGAATCAATCAAAACTATGAGCAATAAATTAGAAACCCTAAAAAGAGCTAAAACTTGATAAATTCAATCGTTACCCATAGGTAAGAAACCCATAGGATGTAGATGAGTCTATGGTTGATATTTTGAAATGATCTTTTTAAAACAATTATTTTCAATAAAACTTTGGAAAATCGTCAACCAAAAGTATAAAAACCGACTTTCCACAAAGTGGTAAGTACGGGTCGAATCCTCAGGGAACGAGAATTAATCAAAATATTTCTTAAAATTTAATTTATTAATTACCAAGATCAATGTACAATTACACAACTAATTAAATTACAATAAAAACAATTTGAAATAGCACTCCAGTCTTCAGTTGCACGCCAGGGGGTATTTTGGTCTTTTCACCACTTAAACGATATTTGCACTTGAACAAAGAATCCTGGAAAAAAATGAAGATGCTTTTCAACCTAAAATGCAGAAAAATACAAAGTTAGTATTCTATTCTAACAATGAAAACGATAAATAAAACTAAGTCTAATTTTACGAAATTAATAAAACAAATGCTAATTATCAGACAATAATTAAATAAAATACTAAATTAATTCTAAAATTAACTAAATTAATTCTACTAATGCTGTATGATGATTATGCAGATCCTAAAATGCAGAAAGTACCGAAAACAGGTCTAAAATGCCGAAACTAAGGAAATTACAAAAATGCCCCTAACTAGTGTAAAATAGATTTCTGATAGGTTCTCGGAAAACCACTGTTTGACAAGGAAAACGAGGTCCGATTTTCCCGAATTTTGTTGTGTTCTGCAACTGACAGATTAAACAATCTGACAGTTTTTACAGAATGAAAAAATGATATCTGGAACTCTAGATATAAGCGTTTCAAAACTGGGAAAAATCAGGATATCGAAAGTCCTGTAATTTAAAAACCAGAAAAAGCGGTTTTCGCAAAACGCTTAAAAATCAGACCAAATCAACTTTGAAAGAGATGAAATTTGGTCTGCAGTTAGCTAACATGTTGATAAAGTGAATAGAAAAAGAATTTTTTAAAAACGCAGAGTTTTTGCCTATGAAATTGCGACAGTGCGATGCAGCAAAAATCAATCTTTTCTTTCAATGCACTATTCACTCTATGAATCTATTTTACACACTAAGAATGTAATCTAAATGTAATGCAGACTTAAATGATCCTATATGATTGATTATATGCTGATATTAACTATGATGAAGCTAAATGAAATCTAAATGAAGTATGATATGCATTTTATGACTCTAAGCTAAATGAAATAATAATGCAATTACAACTAAGGCACTAAATCATGCATTTAACTATATGACTAAGTACTGCACCAAATATAAACTAAATGCACTATACTAACTAAATTATTAACATACGACAAACCAATAAGCACGCATCAAATCAACAAATATAAAATTTAACTAAAACAATTAAATAAATAACTACACTATCTATTCTAAAATCACGATGGATTAAATCTAAAAAAAATGAGAATAATAGGGAACAATAAGAGACGGAGTTGAAATAGGACTAGGGTCGACTCGACTAGGCTCGGTTGACTTAGGTGGACTCGGTTTTGACTTAAGCTTAGGGTAGGTTTGACTTGACTAGGCTTAACCTAGGGTTTGACTTGGGCTAGGATTCGAGTTGGGTTAGGCACACGGCACACCTAACTAAGTCAACTAGGTTGACTAGGTTAGGTTAGGTTTCAATAGGTAGGTTCAGTTGACTCAATCTAGATTTGATCTAGATTAGGTTTGACTTGGACTAAGGTTGACTCGACCTAGTCTCGGTCTTGACTCACCCTGGGTTGGACTAAGACTTGACTAGGGTTAGGTCTTGGTCTATGACTTGACTTAGGCTAGGCTCGGTTTTGACTAGACTCAGGTGGGTTTAGACTAGGGTTTGACTCACTTAATTAGGTCGACTAAATTAGTAACCTATTAATTGTCTTAAAGTTAATTCAAATTTAACGATTTTAATGTAGAAGGTTGGAAAAAATAAGGGAATAATTATCAATGCTCAAAATTTGAAATGATTTGGATTCTCTAAAATTGCCAACTTAATGAGGGAGTTACACTCCTTAATTATTTTTAAAGGCTCACTTTGGAAAATGGAAAGTCCAACTTAGAAAAACCCCACGATTTTTGCTTTCCCAGATTGAGTAAATGGTATTTATTTCTTTCTGAAAATCGTGGAACATAAATTGGAATTTTAATTTAATTTCAAAAACACTTTCCAAAGCTAAAGAGTAACTCCTTCTTTAATGCACACTCAAAATTTAAATCTCTCTTAAATGCCCCACACGATTTTTGAAGAATCTATTATTTCCAAAAACTTTTCAAATTCAATTACCTTAATTACCTTCCTTCTCAAAAATCGCCAACCCTAATGGTGCTACTTTCTAAGCTAATGCAATTAAGACTACCTAGGGAATAAAAGGACTTAAATAGAAATCCGATTTTCTAGGATTAAATGCTACCCTAATTCTCAAAGCCTACTTAAATGACCCCTAAAAACGGCTAAGGCAATAAAACCCTAATACATTGAATCTAGACAACCTAATTAAACCTACCTAATTGCAATTAATAATTACCAAAAACAGCCGTGGAGCTCAAGGGGAGTTCTAATGGCTGCCACACGCAGCCTAGATCTCGAATTGAGCTCTAATGGCTGCCGCCCCTCCTTGGGGAAGAAGAAGACTAAAAAAAACAAAAATACAAACTAAAAAAAAAAATGATTAAACTAAGTAACAAATAATTTGATAAAACTAAATTAAAATATAATAAAAATCTCTTAATTACACAAATGCAAACATGAACAACACTATGCTGGAATTCATTAAAAACATAAAGAAAATAAAACTCGATTTTTGTAATTTTTTCTTTCAATCACAAGAAACTACCTAAAAATTGCAAACACAAAGAAAACAAGGATTAAAACAACCCTAAAACGATGAATTTGACTCACCCAACTCTAAGAGACTGTTAATCTACACACAAACAGAAAATCACCCAAAGAACACGAGAGGATCACCTACACTTGCATGATTTCAATTCTTTATTCACGATTTTTACAAAAACTCTTCATGCAACATGTAAGAAATTCATTTTCCTTAAAACGAAAACTAAAGGATACTGAAATAAACAAAACTCACACACAACACACAACACTACAGAAAGAAAAAAAAAACAAAACAAGAATATTTTTGTAAAACCCAAGAATCGGCTAGAAATAGTCTAGCCAATTTTTGTATTTTTCTTTTCAAATTAAACAAAAACCACAAAACACAATCAAACGACTAAGATGAATAAAAATGAACACTTTTTATATTGAATTTTCAGTAGAACAAGACCAAGAACATCTATGACAGATTTGAAGAATCAGCTAGATGAAGATCTAGCCGATTTTAATAAAAAGGGTGAAAAAAAACTAAAAAAAAAACAAGATTTAAATGAATCAATCAAGCAAATAAACCTAAGCTAACATGCTGGCCTATGCACGAAATCTATTCTAAGGTTGAAAACAAAAAGAAAAACAAGAAACACTCAGAAAAATAAGAAAATAAAATCAACACTCAATTCGGTTTTAGCTAGAAGAGAAGGAAGAAGAAGACCTACCTCTTGGGTGATCCGACGACCGGAGGGATGAAGAAGAGCGGACCGTGGCTTGATCTTGACGTCCCAAACGGTTCGAGGATGCTGGAACTTCACCAAAAACAGCACCTTTGCAGCTGCTACACGTTGGAGATCCACCGAAGATGGAGTATGCGTCGATTCTCGATCGGAGGGTGTAGAAAACCGGATGGAGGTAGGGCCGGCTCACCTTGTTGGTGTGTTTCGCACTCCCATACAAGGTTAGTAGTCTTCACCTCTGCTACACCTGCAAAAACATAGAAAAATGGTGAAAATACAGCAAGGAAAAAGGAATAAATGAATAGAAAGCACAAGAGAGATCGAAATATGCTTGGAAACCAAGCATGAACCGGTCTTCAATGGCCAAAACGTGGGAGAATAGAGGGGAAGGAGGTGCTGGAGCTAGAGGCACTGCAGGGGGCGTCAATCCAAGCCAAAGACGTCTAGGGATTCTCTAAAAATTGTATTTATAATTCTGACATTTTTCAGAAAGAAGGTTAAAAAATAAAATTTTGCTAGGCGCCACTTTCAGGGGGGGTTGCTGTAAAACTTTTTGAATTGGATATGAATAGGCGTATGGGTTGGGTTTTGGGCTTTCTAAGGGTTGATCCAAAGTCCAAATAACCTAATTGGGTCGGATATGGATCCGATCCACCTCGAAATCCATGCCCAAACACTGAAATAGCCATAACTCTCTCATTTTAACTCCGATTTTTCTGAAATTCGAACCATAACCCCTTACTATCAAAATGCATCTAAACATGGGTTTAAAACCTTAAACTTGTTACAAAATGCATGAAAAACTTATTAACATGATGTGCATTTCATGCATCATCAAATACCCTATTGCTTGAATGTTTGTTAGTCCCTTAACGAACCCTAATTATGCTATGCAACAAAGACAAGAAATGCTAAGCATGAATGCATAATACTAACTCACTTTCGTAGGAATCACGGTTGCATTTAGCATATGCAACAAGCCCTTTAAACCCCTGGCTTACACCAATGGACGAGTAAGGTCTCGTGAGGGTTTGCAGAGATGCTACCCACAAACATGAATGAAATGCAAGGATGATTTTTTCAAAAATATGAGGCTCTTAAGAATGCAGTTGGAACAAATATTTCATGTAATTGACCTTCTCAACACAAGTTTAAAAATCTCATGCCACCACAGTAAAAATTCTTTTTCCTTCACTTTTTTAATATTGTAGCTTGTTTATGATTTTTCTCAGAAAGTCAAGTATTCTCATGTTTTACTCATTTATTCTCACTTGTATATTTTATGCACAGTAATACACATATATGCCTAAGCAATAAAAATTTTCTCATTCAGCACATTATCTTTTTTCTTTCTTTCATTTTTTCATTTTTCAAATTTGCTCTCTTGAGCATTCTTCTCACATGAGCACTATTTCGAATAGTCAATTTTCGTAACCCGTGTAGCGAGCTTTGGGTCAGTGACTCCCAGGCTGGCAAACCTTAGGGCACTAGATACAAAGTATCCCTCGGACTTAATTGCTCGAGTCACTAGACCTTCTATTCTAATAGTTTACGTATAGTCTTCCTCTCATCATGTGCAATGTCTTTATCTCTTAGGCTTTCTATGCAGTCCATGTAACAAGCTTTAGAACCGGTGGCTCCCAAACCAGCTGGCTTTGGGGCACCAGGTGTAAAACACCTTTCAGATTCTACTTACTCAAACTACAAAGGCCACAGATATCAACTAGATAAGAGGATGATTTCCTTCGTTATCCTTTTCGTTAAGAGACTCAAATACTGCATCTCGTGTCTGGGTTCTACTACTAGGATTCACGAAGACATCAACAACTAAACGTAGCTCTATTCTTTTTAAACTCATTTTTCAAAAACATCTTTCCATTGCTTATTTCTTTCACAAAACACACTGTGCATACTTATACTAAAGTGATTCAAAATTTTCTAACAATCAAATATTATCTTTTCTTTGAATTTCTCATAAATAACTACTTTATTTGACTCAGTTCAGGAAAAAAAAATCATGGGGCTTAAAAATTTATAAACTGTTAGATTATGCCAAAAACAATCATATATGCTACAACTTGTTCTTAATTGCCTACTTTAATTACCAGACATAAAAAAAAAATTTGAAATTTTTGTGTGCATGCATCTAAACCACCCCCCCATGCTTGAATGACACTGTCCCTAGTGGCATACAAAATATATAACAATACGATGCACATGCACACTAAAAGACAATAAGAATATGGGAGAAAAGATAGATACAACCTGATCTGCTCTGAGCTTCTGAAGTTGAATTTCATCTGATCTTTGAATTCTTTGAAAGCTCTTCTCTGTACCTGGTAACTTGATATACTAAGTGTTAGATTCATCCTACATACATCAAAACAAATGTTAGCACATATGAAATGAAATACTGAATAAAGAAAAATACTGAAATGAAAAATAAACTAGTGTACATATGATACATCCCTCTGGTCAAATCCTCATGCCTTCGTGAGATGCACTATCTCACACTCACCATCCTGCAAGGCATCTGAAATGAAGGGCTTCAATCTTTGCCCATTCACCTTGAATGTACCTTGGGTCATAGGATCGAATAATGTCACTGCTCCATGGGGAAATACTTCTTTCACAATGTAAGGAACTGTCCATCTCGATCTCAACTTTCCTGGAAATAAATGCAAACGAGAATTGTATAGCCACACTTTCTAATCTGGCTCAAACACTTTCCTGGCAATATGCTTATCATGAAATGCTTTTGTGCGAGCTTTGTATAATTTGGCATTCTCATACGCATCATTCCTGAGTTCCTCTAATTCTGAGAGCTGGAGTGCTCTCTCTTTGCCAGCCTGGGTGAGGTCAAAATTCAATTTCTTGATAGCCCAATACGCTCTATGTTCTAGCTCGACAAGAAGATGGCATGCTTTCCCGAATACAAGGCGATACGGGGACATGTCAATGGGAGTCTTAAATGCAGTTCTATATGCCTAAAGTGCATCATCTAAGCGCTGGGACCAATCCTTGCGGTCTGGGTGAACTGTCTTTTCTAAAATTTGCTTAATCTCCCTATTGAACACTTCAACCTGTCCACTAGTCTGCGGATGATATGGAGTGGTGAATCTATGATTGACAGAATATCTTCTCAGCAGAGAAGCTATCTGTACATTCCTAAAATGCTTGCCACTATCGCTAATCATCGCACGTGGCACACCAAAACGACTAAAAATGTTGTGCTTAATGAACTTAAGCACTACTCTATGATCATTGGTCTTGGTTACCACAGCCTCGACCCATTTGGACACATAATCAACCGCCAGCAGAATGTATAAATTTTTGAATGAAGGCGGAAATGGTCCCATGAAATCAATGCCCCAAACATCAAAAATCTCGACTATCAAAATCGGAAGCAAGGGCATCATGTCCCTCTTGGACATGTTCCCAATCTGCTGACATCGAATACAACGCCTACAGAACTCATGAGCATCCCTGTGGAGTGTGGGCCAATAAAATCCAGACTGCAAAATCTTTGCAGCCGTCTTCCTACTGCTAAAATGCCCTCCACAGGCTAACGAATGGGAAAAACTAAGAATGGACTGGTACTCCTCTTCTAGAACACATCTCCTAATGATCTGATCTGCATAGTATTTGAACAACTCTGGTTCATCCCAATAATAGTGCCTCACCTGAGATAGGAATCTCTCACGCTCATTCTTGTTCCAATGCTCAGGTATCTATCTTGAAACCAGATAGTTCACAATATCTGCAAACCAGGG
Organism: Nuphar pumila; assembly: GCF_984573655.1. NCBI lineage: Eukaryota > Viridiplantae > Streptophyta > Magnoliopsida > Nymphaeales > Nymphaeaceae > Nuphar > Nuphar pumila. The sequence goes on along the minus strand of NC_143260.1, from coordinate 46,771,229 downwards.
TAACTGCGATGTCCTAACTGTCATGATCTGCTCGTCGGGGAAAGAATCACTGATCGGCCTCTGATCCTGCGTGGTCTCCACGATCAGTCTGGAAAGATGGTCTGCTACTACATTTTCGCTTCCCTTCTTATCTCGAATCTCAAGATCAAACTTCTGTAGTAGAAGAACCCAACGAATCAATCTCGGTTTGGTGTCTTTCTTATTCAACAAATATTTCAATGCCGCATGGTCAGAATAGACAACCACCTTCGAACCGAGTAAATAGGACCTAAACTTATCCAATGCGAAAACTACTGCAAGTAGCTCCTTCTCTGTCGTAGTATAATTCATCTGAGCATCAGACAAAGTTCTACTCGCATAGTAGATCACATAGGGCTTCCTATCAATGCGTTGTCCTAAAATAGCCCCCATAGCATAATCAGATGCATCACACATAATCTCAAATGGGAGAGTCCAATCCGGAGGTCTCAAAATGGGTGCAGTAATCAAGGCCTCTTTGAGAATCTCAAAGGCCTTCAAACAATCCTCGCTAAAAACAAAGGGCTGGTCCTTCTCCAATAAAGTACATAGCGGTCGAGAGATTTTACTGAAATCTTTTATGAACTGCCTATAAAAGCCCGCATGCCCTAAAAATGACTGAATCTGCCTCGCAGAGGTGGGTGGAGTCAAACGGGAAATGGATTCCACCTTCGCTCTGTCAACCTCAATATCTCGCTTGGACACAATGTGTCCAAGCACAATCCCCTCCTGGACCATAAAATGGCTCTTTTCCCAACTCAGGACAAGATTTGTCTCTGCACACCTACTCAGTACTCGAGTAAGTTTTTGGAGGCAATCTTCAAAAGAAGAGCCATAAACTGAAAAGTCGTCCATGAAAACTTCCATCACATCATCAATCATGTTCGAGAAGATAGCAAGCATGCACCTCTGAAAAGTGGTCGGGGCATTACAGAGCCCAAACGGCATACGTCTAAACGCGAAGGTACCATAAGGACATGTAAACGTAGTCTTCTCCTGGTCGTCAGGATGGACAGCTACCTGATTGTAACCTGAGTATCCATCTAAAAAGCAATAGTAGCTCTGTCCTGCGAGTCTCTCTAAGATCTGATCAATGAATGACAATGGGAAATGATCTTTCCTAGTTGCCACATTCAGCTTCCGATAATCGATACAGACTCGCCATCCTGTGGTGGTTCTCATCGGAATTCTCTCACCCTTCTCGTTCTCGACCACAGTGAGTCCTGACTTCTTCGGCACAACCTGAATCGGACTGACCCACTGGCTATCAAAAATAGGGTAAATGATTCTGGCATCCAACCACTTCACCACCTCGTTCTTCACCACTTCCTTCATGTTGGGATTTAGCCTTCTCTGCATATCCCTAACTGGCTTGACTTCCTCATCACAATGAATTCTATGCATGCAGAATGAAGGATCAATCTCTTTCAAATCAGCAACTCCCGAGCCAATCGCTGCCTTGTGCTCTCGAAGAATAGTCAGCAATCTCTGCTCTTGCTCTTCAGTGAGCAGGGACGAGATGATCACAGGCAGAGTCTTATCATCTCCGAGGTATGCATACTTGAGTGAATCCGGTAAGGGTTTCAACTCAAGTTTCGGAGGTGACTCGATCGAAGATTTGGCGGGGGTCTCCGCAAGTGGTGGGAGAGTCTCAATGATGTTTCCCCAAGGTGGTCTCTCTGACGACACTCTAGACACATCTACACTATCTACACCACTATTCTTCTCTATATGGTACAAATCTAAAGAATCCTCAGTGATATACAACTCGGGCTGCTCTTCCACTAACTCATGTGCAATATCTACATGAAAGCAGTCCATGTCTTCTGCTGGACCCATCGCGGCATTGAAAATATTCAGCTTGACCTTCCTATTGCCGAATGAAAGATCCATGGCTCCGGTCCTACAGTTGATGCACGCATTGGCAGTCGCCAAGAATGGTCTGCCCAAAATGATCGAAGTTTGGTGTTGGTTATCAACTCCTTCCATATCCAGAATAATGAAATCGACTGAAAAATAAAAGTCATCCACCTTAACTAGCACGTCCTCCAAGACACCTCTCGGTACCTTGACAGAATGATCTGCCAGTTGCAGTGTAATCAGAGTCGATCTCATCTCTCCTAGCCCGAAAGAATCAAAGAAATACCCGGGCAGAATGTTCACGCTTGCTCCAAGATCGAGCAATGCACGTTCTATCCGGATGTTCTCTATAGTACAAGCAATAATAGGGGCTCCAGGGTCCTTGAGCTTTGGTGGTGTCTGATGCTGAAGTACTGAACTCACCTGCTCAGTCAGATGGACCCTGTTAGGAACTCTCTCTCTCTAGATTTTTGCTTTTGCGTACATAGCTCCTTCAGGAATTTGGCATATGACGGCACCTGCTGAATCGCATCAAGCAGAGGTAAGTTGATTTGTACATGCTTGAAGATGCCAGGCATGTCCTGGATCTTCGCACCCTGCTTCCCTCTAAACCCGGGAGACTCTAATGCTTTGGGATAGGGTGGTGGGGGAATATACTCTGCTGGCTCCTCCTCTTTGTGAGAAGGCTCACTCCTATCCTTCTTCTGCACTGAGGATGAAGATGATGAAGATAATGAAGATGATGATGGGGATGGGGATGATAATGATGGCTGAGCCGACGTAGGTGAAACAATGATCTCTGGCTCCTCTATCCTCTCTCTACTCTCTCTCTCTGCTCTCGACGTGATACTCATGTCCACTCCTCAGGGCCATAACCGATTTGGCCTGCTGCTGTGTCTCAGTATGAAACAGGCCTCTAGTCATCTGGTCCTTGCCCTTCGGGTTCATGACAGCCTGACTCGGCAATGTACCCTCGGGTCTCCTACTAATAGCCTCAGCTAACTGTCCCATTTGTGACTCTAACTTAGCAATGGACTGCGTATGTGAGCTCAATATCTGGCTACACTTCTCGAAGGCGTTCTGATTAGAGGTTTTCACCTCTTGGAATGCCTGGAGAAGTCTCTCCTCAAAAGATGTCTGCGGGGCAGACTCCTACTGAATCGGGGAAGGGACTGAAGAAGAAGACTGAGAATAGCTCGGTCTTTGGAATGGCTGAGTAAAAGATGGTTGCCGAGCTGGCTGAGGGGATGTAGGCATCTGCATGGAAGACTGTGGATTCTTCCATGAAAAATTGGGATGGTTACGCCAACCCGGATTATATGTCGATGAAAATGGGTTATTCGGCGGTCTGATGTAACCCTGAGCTGCCTGAACTTGTTCTTGAACAAATTCAGGATACTGAGCTGCCGACAGGCACTCAGTGATATTGTGTGCCGGACTGGCACACAGAGTACACACCTGATGTGTAGTGGCCGGTCCTGAGAGAAGTTGGTCCAGCTTCTGAGCAATCATGTCTACTTTGCACTGTAGTGCAGTAGATGGACCAATCTCAAGAACACCAGCTTTCTTCTGAATGTTGGGTGTGGCTCTATCAGAATGAGAGCTCAAAGCATGGTGGAGTGAATTCTCGGCCAATGTATCAAATAACCTTCATGCTTCGTCCTCGCTCTTCAGCATGAATGTCCCTCCACATGAAGAGTCGATCATCTGACGATTCTTGTCAGACAATCCATCATAGAAGCTCTACACCAGTTGCCATTTCGGCACCTGATGATGGGGACATTTCCTGAGGAGATCCTTCATTCTCTCCCAGGTCTCATGAAAGTGCTCACCATCTAGCTCCGCAAAGCTAGTGATGGCTCGACGATACTGGTTTGTACGACCAATGGAAAAATATTTCTGAAGAAACTCCTGTTGTAACTTCTCCCAAGACTCTATTTCTACAGAATCTAAGGACTTTAGTCAATACTTGGCTTTGTCCTTCAATGAAAAAGGGAATAGAGTCAACCTTAAGGCGTCATCATCGAAATTCTGTATCTTTACTGTAGAACAGATTTTAAGGAATTCATCTAAATGGCGGTAGGGATCCTCGTGACTAAGGCCATAAAAAGATGGGAGCATCTGAATAATGCTGGCATTAATCTCATAATGAGGCACTCCTACTTCGGGTCTCCGAATGCAGGATGCCTGAACATAATCTGTGGGAATGAAGTATTCCCGCAAAGGACGTGGATGAACTGGGGGTGGAGGTGGAGGATCCATGTCAGCCATTGTTGTCGAACTTCGATGAGAATGTAAAATTCTCTCTGGGTTGTCAACAAATGGATGTAATGGTGCCTGGTACTAAGACCAGATGTAAGCAAACGACCTAAATCTAAAACTAAACTAACACAGGTACTAAAACGTAAAAAAAACAAATAACAGCAACTAAGAAACAGATATACTAACTATCTATGTCAGAATTCTATAACTAAATGAATAACAACAAAGTAAACTATTCTAAAATACTAAAAAAAAACAAATAAATACAGGAAATCACAAACTAAGTTTTTCTAAAACCCACCTGTCTAATCGCTCCTTGCAGAATGATAATTAAGTGAATCCTAGAAAGGACAGGATGTGAATCCTATATTTACTAACTATGTTAATCCTATATTCACTTACTAATCCTACTAACTAAAAATAAAACAACTAATTAACTAACTAAAACAAATTAATAAATCAAACTCTAAGAAATAAAGTAATTAATTCGCCGTTCCCTGACAACGGCGCTAAATTTTGGTTGATATTTTGAAATGATCTTTTTAAAACAATTATTTTCAATAAAACTTTGGAAAATCGTCAACCAAAAGTATAAAAACCGACTTTCCACAAAGTGGTAAGTACGGGTCGAATCCTCAGGGAACAAGAATTAATCAAAATATTTCTTAAAATTTAATTTATTAATTACCAAGATCAATATACAATTACACAACTAATTAAATTACAATAAAAATAATTTGAAATAGCACTCCAGTCTTCAGTTGCACGCCAGGGGGTATTTTGGTCTTTTCACCACTTAAACGATATTTACACTTGAACAAAGAATCCTGGAAAAAAATGAAGATGCTTTTCAACCTAAAATGCAGAAAAATACAAAGATAGTATTCTATTCTAACAATGAAAACGATAAATAAAACTAAGTCTAATTTTATGAAATTAATAAAACAAATGCTAATTATCAGACAATAATTAAATAAAATACTAAACTAATTCTAAAATTAACTAAATTAATTCTACTAATGTTGTATGATGATTATGCAGCTCCTAAAATGCAGAAAGTACTGAAAACAAGTCTAAAATGTCGAAACTAAGGAAATTACAAAAATGCCCCTAACTAGTGTAAAATAGATTTCTGACAAGTTCTCAAAAACCACTGTTTGACAAGACAAACGATGTCCGATTTTCCCAAATTTTGTTCTGTTCTGCAACTTACAGATTAAACAATCTGACAGTTTTTACAGAATGAAAAAATGATATCTGGAACTCCAGATGTAAGCGTTTCAAAACTATGAAAAATCAGGATATCGAAAGTCCTGTAATTTAAAAACCAGAAAAAGCGGTTTTCGCAAAACGCTTAAAAATCAGACCAATCAACTCCGAAAGAGCTGAAATTTGGTCTGCGGTTAGCTAACACGTTGATAAAGTGAATAGAAAAAGAATTTTCTAAAAACGCAAAGTTTTTGCCTATGAAATTGCGACAGTGCGATGCAGCAAAAATCAGTCTTTTCTTTCAATGCACTATTCACTCTATGAATCTATTTTACACACTAAGAATGTAATCTAAATGTAATGCAGACTTAAATGATCCTATATGACTGATTATATGCTGATATTAACTACGATGAAGCTAAATGAAATCTAAATAAAGTATGATATGCATTTTATGACTCTAAGCTAAATGAAATAATAATGCAATTACAACTAAGGCACTAAATCATGCATTTAACTATATGACTAAGTACTGCACCAAATATAAACTAAATGCACTATACTAACTAAATTATTAACATACGACAAACCAACAAGCATGCATCAAATCAACAAATATAAAATTTAACTAAAACAATTAAATAAATAACTACACTATCTATTCTAAAATCACGATGGATTAAATCTAAAAAAAATGAGAATAATAGGGAACAATAAGAGACGGAGTTGAAATAGGACTAGGGTCGACTCGACTAGGCTCGGTTGACTTAGGTGGACTCGGTTTTGACTTAAGCTTAGGGTAGGTTTGACTTGACTAGGCTTAACCTAGGGTTTGACTTGGGCTAGGATTCGAGTTGGGTTAGGCACACGGCACACCTAACTAAGTCAACTAGGTTGACTAGGTTAGGTTAGGTTTCAATAGGTAGGTTCAGTTGACTCAATCTAGATTTGATCTAGATTAGGTTTGACTTGGACTAAGGTTGACTCGACCTAGGCTCGGTCTTGACTCACCCTGGGTTGGACTAAGACTTGACTAGGGTTAGGTCTTGGTCTATGACTTGACTTAGGCTAGGCTCGGTTTTGACTAGACTCAGGTGGGTTTAGACTAGGGTTTGACTCACTTAATTAGGTTGAATAAATTAGTAACCTATTAATTGTCTTAAAGTTAATTCAAATCTAACGATTTTAATATAGAAGGTCGGAAAAAATAAGGTAATAATTATCAATGCTCAAAATTTGAAATGATTTGGATTCTCTAAAATCGCCAACTTAATGAGGGAGTTACACTCCTTAATTATTTTTAAAGGCTCACTTTGGAAAATGGAAAGTCCAACTTAGAAAAACCCCACGATTTTTGCTTTCCCAGATTGAGTAAATGGTATTTATTTCTTTCTGAAAATCGTGGAACCTAAATTGGAATTTTAATTTAATTTCAAAAACACTTTCCAAAGCTAAAGAGTAACTCCTTCTTTAATGCACACTCAAAATTTAAATCTCCCTTAAATTCCCCACACGATTTTTGAAGAATCTATTATTTCCAAAAACTTTTCAAATTCAATTACCTTAATTACCTTTCTTCTCAAAAATCGCCAACCCTAATGGTGCTACTTTCTAAGCTAATGCAATTAAGACTACCTAGGGAATAAAAGGACTTAAATAGAAATCCGATTTTCTAGGATTAAATGCTACCCTAATTCTCAAAGCCTACTTAAATGACCCCTAAAAACGGCTAAGGCAATAAAACCCTAATACATTGAATCTAGACAACCTAATTAAACCTACCTAATTGCAATTAATAATTACCAAAAACAGCCGTGGAGCTCAAGGGGAGTTCTAATGGCTGCCACACGCAGCCTAGATCTCGAATTGAGCTCTAATGGCTGCCGCCCCTCCTTGGGGAAGAAGAAGACTAAAAAAAACAAAAATACAAACTAAAAAAAAAATGATTAAACTAAGTAACAAATAATTTGATAAAACTAAATTAAAATATAATAAAAATCTCTTAATTACACAAATGCAAACATGAACAACACTATGCTGGAATTCATTAAAAACATAAAGAAAATAAAACTCGATTTTTGTAATTTTTTCTTTCAATCACAAGAAACTACCTAAAAATTGCAAACACAAAGAAAACAAGGATTAAGACAACCCTAAAACGATGAATTTGACTCACTCAACTCTAAGAGACAGTTAATCTACACACAAACAGAAAATCATCTGAAGAACACGAGAGAATCACCTACACTTGCATGATTTCAATTCTTTATTCACGATTTTTACAAAAACTCTTCATGCAACATGTAAGAAATTCATTTTCCTTAAAACAAAAACTAAAGGATACTGAAATAAACAAAACTCACACACAACACACAGCAACACTACAGAAAGAAAAAAAAACAAAACAAGAATATTTTTGTAAAACCCAAGAATCAGCTAGAAATAGTCTAGCCTATTTTTGTATTTTTCTTTTCAAATTAAACAAAAACCACAACACACAATCAAACGACTAAGATGAATAAAAATGAACACTTTTTATATTGGATTTTCAGTAGAACAGGACCAAGAACATCTATGACAGATTTGAAGAATCGGCTAGATGAAGATCTAGCCGATTTTAATAAAAAGGGTGAAAAAAAACTAAAAAAAAAATAAGATTCAAATGAATCAATCAAGCAAATAAACCTAAGCTAACGTGCTGGCCTATGCACGAAATCTATTCTAAGGTTGAAAACAAAAAGAAAAACAAGAAACACTCAGAAAAATAAGAAAATAAAATCAACACTCAATTCGGTTTTAGCTAGAAGAGAAGGAAGAAGAAGACCTACCTCTTGGGTGATCCGACGACCGGAGGGATGAAGAAGAGCGGACCGTGGCTTGATCTTGACGTCCTAAACGGTTCGAGGATGCTGGAACTTCACCAAAAACAGCACCTTTGCAGCTGCTACACATTGGAGATCCACCGAAGATGGAGTATGCGCCGATTCTCGATCGGGGGGTGTAGAAAACTGGATGGAGGTAGGGCCGGCTCACCTTGTTGTTGTGTTTCGCACTCCCATACAAGGTTAGTAGTCTCCACCTATGCTACACCTGCAAAAACACAGAAAAATGGTGAAAATACAGCAAGGAAAAAGGAAGAAATGAATAGAAAGCACAAGAGAGATCGAAATATGCTTGGAAACCAAGCATGAACCGGTCTTCAATGGCCAAAACGTGGGAGAATAGAGGGGAAGGAGGTGCTGGAGCTAGAGGCACTGCAGGGGGCGTCAATCCAAGCCAAATACGTCTAGGGATTCTCTAAAAATTGTATTTATAATTCTGACATTTTTCAGAAAGAAGGTTAAAAAATAAAATTTTGCTAGGCGCCACTTTCAGGGGGGGTTTCTGTAAAACTTTTTGAATTGGATATGGATAGGCGTATGGGTTGGGTTTTGGGCTTTCTAAGGGTTGATCCAAAGTCCAAATAACCTAATTGGGTCGGATATGGATCCGAACCACCTCGAAATCCATGCCCAAACACTGAAATAGCCATAACTCTCTCATTTTAACTCCGTTTTTTCTGAAATTCGAACCATAACCCCTTACTATCAAAATGCATCTAAACATGGGTTTAAAACCTTAAACTTGTTACAAAATGTATGAAAAACTTATTAACATGATGTGCATTTCATGCATCATCAGTCTACAAAATTAAAACTAAGTGTGATGGATCATTAGAAAGATACAAAGCTAAGTTAATGACTAATGGTTATAATAAAAAATATGAAATAGACTATGAGAAAACATTTGCCTCGGTATTTAGGACTACTATTGTTAGAACCAATGTCGTAAGTATCGTATTGTATCTTATGATACAGTATAATACATATAGTTACTATGGGAAATAATGATACGATACACACTTGTATCGTGATATGAGTGTGTATCGTATGTATCATACGATACAACATTATATTATACGATACACCTTCAGAGCACTTTAAAAAGGGTCGAATCATAATTTATTTATTTTTGAATTTTAAAGACCTCATGAGGGATGACTCCCTCATTTGTGTAGAGGTCATTGGATGGGTATCCGCGCACCTTAGGACTTGTGAGAGTGATTTGGGAGTCAATCCATGCACAAGGGAGAGGGCTTTTGCAGTTTGCTCTAGTAAGAGTGCATTTTCACCATTTTTCTACTCAAGGAATTGGGTTAATGTAAAAAATCTCTTTTATTTGCTTCTTATTGAGTTTGTTTGAGGAAATATGGTATTAAATGATCCAACAAGACAATGAGACACTAAAGTAATCAGTGAAAACTGATTGAAAATCTAGTGCAACCTATATAGTCAAAGGCACTGACTAGGCGCCTAGTTGGGCTGGTCGAAGGAAAAACTAAGAATCGTCCGTATTCCTAGTTTTCCCCCATTAGGTTATACTTAGTACTTAGGCAATTTCTGACCTTATAAGGGCTAATACCACATTATAATCTAATGTTTACAAACAATTCATTTAATTAATGAATGGTTTAAATTCATTTGAATCCATGATTAGACTAATCCAAAATTTGGACTTGGACCCAAGTCCGTTACAGAGAATGAATTTGATCCTATGATGAGTTATAGTAATTGTAACCCGTCCAAAATTATAACCGAAACCAAAATGAATATTTTCGTTGTATTCTAAAGAGTTAAAATGCAAGAAATTTTAAATATATTTTTGAGTTAAATTTTTGGGGTGTTACATTCACTCCCTCTTTTCTCTCTTCTTTTATCCTTTCACAAGTGAATGCTTTTGAGAATTAAGCTTTAAAAGTTTTTTTTTCTTAGATATATAGAATTAGGTCACCATAATGGTTCCTTAGTGGTCTTACACTTATATTCGAAAACTTGATTTGATTCCCCACTCATTCATGATTTCTCACTTTGAATTGGTTCAAATGAACTTGGATTCTCTACCTCACTGCATGTTTTCTTTTTTCATCTTGATTCCATCCATTAAAATTTTGTAAAAGTTAATGAGATTTTTGAAGATCATTATTCTTGAAATGATAGAAGGTCACATCTTTATTGAGAATTTGGGATTATTAAAAAAGGATTTTATGAAAATCTTTCTCTCCTCTAGTCTAGGGATGCCTATTTTCTAGGTTGGGAGAACTTACTCCAAAACTCATAACTCCTGAGATAACCTTTGATTTGTAGATTTTTCTCAATAGAAGTGATGACCAAAAAATTTTGAAATCATTTAGAAAAACCAAGATCTTTAAAACTTTTTCCATTTTGAAAAATGGTTTTTGAAACATATGGGTTTTTTTAAACTTTGGAATTTTCTTTTTAATTTTTGAGATTTTCACATTTTTTTTAGAAATTTTCATTTTTTTTGGAATTTTGGAAATTTTCATTTTTTTGGAAATTTGGAATTTTTATTTCTTTGGAATTTTGGAAGTTTTCAATTTTTTTTTTAGAATTTTGCAATGATAAAAGTAGAAAATGGCATATTTTTAGGATTTAAAATTTTTCTATTTTTTTGGATTTTTCAATAATAAAAGCAGAAAATAACATAAAAGGAAATCTTTTAGAATTTTTTTTTTTATTTCTATAATTTTTATGCTTGCATACTTACGAAGGCTGGGTTAGGAATACTTACATGTGCCCCATTGATGTCAATCTTGCATACTTACAATCTTGTTGAGTGTTATAAGGTATGACAACGAGACACTCAAGTAATCAGAGAAAACTAACAGGTAAAGCATTTATAAGCAAACAACACTCTTTGACTGGATTATTACATTCTATACGTGAAGAATAGGAAGTCATTTCTTTGATCACATGAGGCTTTAGGACCTTCTGACTCAAGGATCCTACATAAACTTGAAGTATCCAAATTACTTATTCTTCTCTTTTTAAGAGGATCTTTCTTATCTTGGCGGTAGTCTCATGAATGCTCTGTTGGACATTATGGGTTATGGGTCCAACCCACAGTGTGACCCGGATTGACACCCATTAGTGGGTCATGTTAGTGACCCCGTAATGGGGTTAGTGGGTGGGAGTTACGTGAATGTGGAGAGACCACTGATGTCTTCTTTTAAATCGTTGTAATTTTGAAAAGATTTTTATATGAAAAGCATGTGAAAACCAGACATCAAATAATAAAAGCCGGTTCTCACTAGTGGATGAGACCGGGTCGAACTCAGGGAACAGGAATATATCGTATTCAAGTACACAAATCTAAACTAATCTTTATTGCCGAATTATTTGAAATGTAAAATATTCAAGAAAAGTAAAGACAACTAACTATTACAACAAATGAATACCCTTCGCAGAGGGCGTAAAGTGCAATATTTACAAACCCAATTAAAATTCTAATTCTGAATTTAAAAGTAAAAATCTTCTAATCTTGCATCTCGTATGTCATGTAGTCACTTCTGCTCCTCTTCTGTGCGATCCTGCACAATTCAAAAAGGACACGAGCAGTACAAGAAAAAGAAGTAGAAAATCTACTAAACAGAACATCCAAATTAACTAATTGCTAATACTAAAAAAAAACTAAAATATAGTATGAAAGAACTCTACACTACAAACCAAGATATGCTAATCAACTAACTAAGCTAATTACAAAACAATTAACAATGAACTCATTACATACATTGTATTTCAACCATCCAAATCACATTGAAAATCAAACTTTCAAGCTGCAAACATCCATCCAATTTTCAAATGAATTTCAGACTATAGAATTTTACTATTCATAACCGGCTGGAATAAATCCAGTTCTTCAATCACTGCTGGAATTCAAACACAATTTACAGCTCAAATATTACAAATATCAACTACATTAACTTCAATGGATTCCAAACAGTCGATCAACCAGAAAAAACACTCAGAAAAAAATATATCAGTCAGTAAAAAAAAAATCAGTAATCAACTAACTGAAAATCAGTTTCTTTCACACTCACATTGAAATCAAAACCCAATTTCTTTCACATTTACCATAAACAATCCTCTTTCTTGATTTGAAATAACATTGGTGAAATGAAATTTAATTCCAGTTGAAGCAATGAATACCAATCGTGAAATACATTTCACGGTGGCTCAAGAAATAAACCACCGGATTCACCTCTTCACGGTAATCGTGAAGTTGTTCCAGTTAAATCAGGGGATTCGAGCAAGAGGATGTCATTCAAGCAAGAGAATCACCAGAGATGCAGCAACTAATAGATTTTCACCAGTAATGCAATATTCAAAAACATTCCAGATTGCCGAACAGATCAGGCAATCTATTGCCGGTAACAGAGATGTTGAAAAACTTTAGAACATGATAATAAAAAATTGGACGACTCACTCAGCCTGAAATCAATTTAAGATCAAATAAAAACTGCAGACATTCAATCGATGTTTGATAAAATTCAGACATTCAACTACTAATCTTTAGATCTTCACTTATATTTCGAAACATCACTTGCCGGAAAACAATTACTTGCCGGAAAACAATCACTTGCCGGACAAATCCATAAACGGCAGTCAATCACTGGAGAATGCAATGAACATCAGATAAATCTCAATACGGCTGGTGATTATTTTTTCTTTGATGTTAAAATCAGAAGAAAAAAATTAAAACTGATTCAGATAGCCGATTGCTTTGGAATCAAACATTCATCCGATCAACTATTATGATTTCATCACCGGAGACAGAATCCTTTGAATCAACTTTGATCGATCCAGATGATCGATTAACATTTTGTAAAAATTTATTAATGACTCTAGATCCAGATGATCTAAATGCTCCGCCGGCTGAAGGGAAGATCTGGCGACTGAAGGTAATCTCCGGTGGCTGAAGGTAATCTGCGGTGGCTGAAGGGAAAATCTGGCGACTGAAGGTAATCTCCTCTTCTAATCGATCAATATTAGGTAATCGATCGATAGATTCAGATCGTTACATCAACAAAACTTGATTTATCAGAAGCAAAAACATTCATTCGCCAGAAATTTTATCAACAACACGGATCAGATTCATTCCAGTTTTAATTTCCCCGATCAGTCATCAGAATTCCATTTGATTGAATGTAATTACTCCAGGCATCCGATGATCGATCACAAATTGCTATTGATTACCGGATTGAGTGAATTTGAAAAATTAATGTTCAAATGATGCTAAAGCTTCATCGATTTTATTATCAATGCAGAAAAAAATTAATACTATGCACTACATATGAACTACAAATTACAGTGAAATCTAGAATTTTCTTTTTGAATCTACATTTTCAGAATGAATCATAAATGCTACAATTTTATTTTGTTTTGATTTTATTCCAGATAACTAATCTATTGAAACATAGAAGAAAGAATTAGAGAAGAGAAGAAGAGGAAGAAGAAGAAGAAGAAGATAAGAAGAAGAAGAACTCACCGTAAATGGAGGGGTTAGAAGAGAGGTTGGAATCCTCTTTCTTGCTTCAGTTGTTGTAGGAATTCTCCACCGGAAAGAAGATGAGAAAAAAGAGGGGAAAATAGGGAGAAGAAGAAGAAGAGGTAAGAAGAGGTGGAGAGGAAGGGAAAGAAGAGAGGGCTTAGGCAAAAGAGAGAAGACAAGCCTCTCTTCCCCCTACGTATCATATTTATAATTTTGAACTTTTCTCCATAAGTCCCTCTTCTTTGTAAAATTTCATTTCAAAAACCTCTCTTCAAAAAGTTATTTACAAAATACCTCAAAATGACTATGTTTTAGAAAATACAAAACTAAGTCTATTTTAACTCTAATTTTTTTATGATTTTCAAAAAACTAAACTACTACAATTATGTCAAACACTAAAATAGGCATTAAAATGTAAAATAAAACTATTTTTCATGCATTTTCTATTTTTAAATCATTTTAGCACATTTACTCGAAACTAACATAAAATTGGGTTTTTAAATCATTTTCTCATGAAATTATGCATATTTTTATATGAAAAATCCCTAAAATATATGCATGATCAAATACCCCCATGCTTATGTTTTGCTAGTCCTCGAGCAAACTAGAAAAATGCAAGAAATCAAACTATCACCTAACTCACTTTCGTAGGAATCACGGTTGCATTTAGCTCATGCAACAAGCCCTTTCAACCCTTGGGTTACCCCAGTGGACGAGTAAGGTCTCGTGAGGGTTTGCAGTGATGCTACCCACAAACATCTCTGTCATGTATGCATAATATTACACATCCTCACAATCAGTAGGTAATCAAAGACTTTATTTTTCACAAATATTTCCTGTTATTTCAAAATCAAAAGATAATTAGAGTCTTTTATGTACCACCACAGAAAAAGAATTTCTTTCACTTTTCTAAAAATCACAATTATTTATGTTTTATTCTTAGAAAATCCAATAAAAACATATTATTATTTACTTATCCTCACTCATATGTTTTCTACACAGGTTTTCTCAATCACACTTCTAAGCATTGAACTTTTCTTTCTTTTTAAGCTCTTTCCTTTTCTTTTTTTTCACGCTTTTTCTTTTTTTGCGCACTTATTTTTCTCTTATAGCTTGCGTGTGGTCTGCTTTTATGCCTTGTGCAATGTCAATATCTTTTATACTTTTTCAATATATATCAAAAGATATCAACTAAGACATAAAAGTGACTTCCTTCATTCACCCTTATAACATGAGAGTCAAACATTTCAACTTGTATTTGTTCTCAGTTACTTAGGATCACGAAGTTTTCCACTCTCCTTTTCGAAAATGGCATTAAAAGTTTCAACTTACATCTAAGTTCCATCTACTAAGGATTGTGGAATTATCCAAACAACCTAACGCATGCTTTTTCTCACTTTTTGAGCTCATTTTTATGGTTTTGTTCATTTGCTTAGTTTTTCAAAAATAAAACTGTGCATATTCATATTTATGATTCAAAATAAACTCTAACATGTACCTATCATCATTTCCTCGAAATCCACATAAACAACCATAATTTTTAGATCTATGTCAGAAAAAATTTTCGTGGGGCTAAAAAAATCCTCTAAAAACATCAGATTTGAAATAACATTCATATAAGTTCAAACTCTTTCTTTAAAAATCTACTTTTCATGAGAGATGTGTAAACATGTGCAAGAACGTAAACAGAAATATCAAGGTGTGCAAACTACACCCTCCCCCATGCTTGAATGACACTGTCCCAGTGGCACTCCCCCATGCTTATATGAAACTAAGTGAATGCACATGAGAGAAAATAAATGAGGGAAAAGAGTAGAATAACCTGACATGAATTAAAAATACACGTTCTATGAATGTAATACATGCAATGTATACATGACAAAACACAAAACTCAAGAATGAAACAAAAAGAACATGAAAAACTCATGAAAAAGTAAAAACAAAATAAAACCTATAAATTCTAAGCAAATCTAATAATATACAAGATATGGGTTGCCTCCCATAAAGCGCTAAGTTTCACGTCCCCAGCCAGACGGATCCCTGGAAAAACCTTCATCGTCCATGAGATCAATGGACATGAAGTCAGACTCAACCGGGCTCTATGAAGAAAAGAGTGTCATCTGTGACACTACGCACTGTGTTTCCATCCCTTCTACCTCCAACTGTATGATCATAACTCTCTCGACGTGAAGAACGGAGATTAGTCTCATCTGAGAGACTGGTCAATAATCGAGAGTCTAGGACCGACCGAGTACCAATGAATGCAACTTCAGACAAGTGGTGAATATGATCTGGCTTGACTTGGTCAAGCACCTTCTGCATCTGCACCTCTTGCTTACTAAAAATTGGTGATCCTAAAGGCTGAGAAAATGGGGCTTTATATGATGAAAATGTATGTTGTGAGTAAGGCCCCTTCTGCTGAGGTATCATGAAGATCGACTCGTCAGTATAAATGATATGGGGTTCATGAGTCGATTCCTGAATGGGGTGACACACCTTCCCATACTGAAGGGGTGTAATAGATTTGACTTGCTCATGATGTGAATCGGTGGTTTGCAAGTCGAATAACATAGAATCCTCTCCCTTTGAGACAACAGACTGACTATGAAGGTTCCCCTGACTTTGTCTACTCAATGTCTGAGCTAACTGTCCCATTTGAGTCTCTAGCTTGGCTATTGACTGCGTATGGGAACAAAGAGTGGCCTTGATATCAGAAAAGGCTTCTAACATCTTCTCTTGAAATGATGAACTTGGACTGGGCTCCTGAGGAGAAGGTAGACAATACTGGGAATGAACCTGTGGAAATATAGGATGCGAGTAACCTTGTGAAGGGTTACTGGGTCTATACTGTGTCTGGGAGGGCTGATGGGATGGAAAAATAGACTGGTTTCGCCAACCTGGGTTATATGAGGATGTAAATGAATCGGGCATGGGTTTAGCGAAACCTTGGGCAGCATTCACCTGCTCCTGGACGAATTCAGGATATAATAGCGCTGCCGGACAATCTGAAACACAGTGTGCAGGGCTAGCACATAGCTCGCACACTCTTTCTACTGGACTTCTCGAAGAATTGGCTAGGAATTGATCTAACTTCCTAGTCAACTGGTCAACCTTGGTACGCAATTCTAACTCGGACCCAACTTCGGAAATCCCAACTTTCCTAGGACCACTAGACAGAGATGTAGTCCTATCGAGCCGTGAAGACAAGGTATGATGCATCGTGTTTTCACTCAAGGTCTCAAATAGAGATCACGCCTCATCTTCAATCTTGAGCATAAAAGTGCCCCCACAAGACGAATCAACCATTTGACGATGCTTTTCAGTAAGCCCGTCATAAAAATACTGCACCAACTGCCAACGAGGCACCTGGTGATGGGGACACTTGCGGAGAAGATCTTTCAATCTCTCCCAAGACTCGTGAAATTGTTCTCCCTCAATTTGAGAAAAACTGGTTAGAGCTTTACGAAACTGATTCGTTTTACTAATTGGGAAATATTTTTTTAAAAATTCTTTTTGCATTCCTTCCCAAGTAGTAATACGAACCGTCTTAAGAGATTTTAACCAGTGCTTGGCTTTATCTTTGAGAGAGAACGAAAACAAAGTTAACCTCATAGCATCATCTCCAAAGTTATTGATTCACACAGTCGAGCAAATCTCAAGGAATTCGTCGAGATGACGATATGGGTCCTCATTGCTAAGGCCATAAAACGAAGGTAACATTTGAATCACACTGGCCTTAATCTCAAAATGGCTCGCTCCTACATCAGGTCTCGTGATGCAGGAGGCGGGAGTATACGTATTTGGCATGAAGTACTCCCTCAAAGGATGGATCAAATGATGATCGTCAGCCATTGCGTACACCTTAGAGTAGACCGGTGTAGCACACGTCCTAACTTTGGGTTTTCTACCTAACTAACGCACTAAGCGGCCAAACCACGCAAACCACAAAGCGAGTTAACTAAAAACAACAAAAACTAAACAAACACCACGCAGTTACACATAAAAGAGATTATGCATAGAAATATGAAATCTATGTGTACGGTACCAATCGTACACAGTCACCTCTAAGGGAATCCTAATAGGTGGGCTGTGCAGAAAAGTAAGCTCGTCTCTAAGATATGCACATACGTGGTTCTAAACCTAAATGCAACACAAACACTAGGCAATAAAGTGAATATTAATATTACGCCGTTCCCCGGCAACGACGCCAAAAATTTGATGTCTTCTTTTAAATCGTTGTAATTTTGAAAAGATTTTTATATGAAAAGCATGTGAAAACCAGACATCAAATAATAAAAACCGGTTCTCACTAGTGGATGAGACCGGGTCGAACTCAGGGAACGGGAATATATCGTATTCAAGTACACAAATCTAAACTAATCTTTATTGCCGAATTATTTAAAATGTAAAATATTCAAGAAAAGTAAAGACAACTAACTATTACAACAAATGAATACCCTTCGCAGAGGGCGTAAAGTGCAATATTTACAAACCCAATTAAAATTCTAATTCTGAATTTAAAAGTAAAAATCTTCTAATCTTGCATCTCGTATGTCATGTAGTCACTTCTGCTCCTCTTCTGTGCGATCCTGCACAATTCAAAAAGGACACGAGCAATACAAGAAAAAGAAGTAGAAAATCTACTAAACAGAACATCCAAATTAACTAATTGCTAATACTAAAAAAAAACTAAAATATAGTATGAAAGAACTCTACACTACAAACCAAGATATGCTAATCAACTAACTAAGCTAATTACAAAACAATTAACAATGAACTCATTACATACTTTGTATTTCAACCATCCAAATCACATTGAAAATCAAACTTTCAAGCTGCAAACATCCATCCAATTTTCAAATGAATTTCAGACTATAGAATTTTACTATTCATAACCGGCTGGAATAAATCCAGTTCTTCAATCACTGCTGGAATTCAAACACAATTTACAGCTCAAATATTACAAATATCAACTACATTAACTTCAATGGATTCCAAACAGTCGATCAAACAGAAAAAACACTCAGAAAAAAATATATCAATCAGTAAAAAAAAAATCAGTAATCAACTAACTGAAAATCAGTTTCTTTCACACTCACATTGAAATCAAAACCCAATTTCTTTCACATTTACCAGAAACAATCCTCTTTCTTGATTTGAAATAACATTGGTGAAATGAAATTTAATTCCAGTTGAAGCAATGAATACCAATCGTGAAATACATTTCACGGTGGCTCAAGAAATAAACCACCGGATTCACCTCTTCACGGTAATCGTGAAGTTGTTCCAGTTAAATCAGGGGATTCGAGCAAGAGGATGTCATTCAAGCAAGAGAATCACCAGAGATGCAGCAACTAATAGATTTTCACCAGTAATGCAATATTCAAAAACATTCCAGATTGCCGAACAGATCAGGCAATCTATTGCCGGTAACAGAGATGTTGAAAAACTTTAGAACATGATAATAAAAAATTGGACGACTCACTCAGCCTGAAATCAATTTAAGATCAAATAAAAACTGCAGACATTCAATCGATGTTTGATAAAATTCAGACATTCAACTACTAATCTTTAGATCTTCACTTATATTTCGAAACATCACTTGCCGGAAAACAATTACTTGCCGGAAAACAATCACTTGCCGGACAAATCCATAAACGGCAGTCAATCACTGGAGAATGCAATGAACATCAGATAAATCTCAATACGGCTGGTGATTATTTTTTCTTTGATGTTAAAATCAGAAGAAAAAAATTAAAACTGATTCAGATAGCCGATTGCTTTGGAATCAAACATTCATCCGATCAACTATTATGATTTCATCACCGGAGACAGAATCCTTTGAATCAACTTTGATCGATCCAGATGATCGATTAACATTTTGTAAAAATTTATTAATGACTCTAGATCCAGATGATCTAAATGCTCCGCCGGCTGAAGGGAAGATCTGGCGACTGAAGGTAATCTCCGGTGGCTGAAGGTAATCTGCGGTGGCTGAAGGGAAAATCTGGCGACTGAAGGTAATCTCCTCTTCTAATCGATCAATATTAGGTAATCGATCGATAGATTCAGATCGTTACATCAACAAAACTTGATTTATCAGAAGCAAAAACATTCATTCGCCAGAAATTTTATCAACAACACGGATCAGATTCATTCCAGTTTTAATTTCCCCGATCAGTCATCAGAATTCCATTTGATTGAATGTAATTACTCCAGGCATCCGATGATCGATCACAAATTGCTATTGATTACCGGATTGAGTGAATTTGAAAAATTAATGTTCAAATGATGCTAAAGCTTCATCGATTTTATTATCAATGCAGAAAAAAATTAATACTATGCACTACATATGAACTACAAATTACAGTGAAATCTAGAATTTTCTTTTTGAATCTACATTTTCAGAATGAATCATAAATGCTACAATTTTATTTTGTTTTGATTTTATTCCAGATAACTAATCTATTGAAACATAGAAGAAAGAATTAGAGAAGAGAAGAAGAGGAAGAAGAAGAAGAAGAAGATAAGAAGAAGAAGAACTCACCGTAAATGGAGGGGTTAGAAGAGAGGTTGGAATCCTCTTTCTTGCTTCAGTTGTTGTAGGAATTCTCCACCGGAAAGAAGATGAGAAAAAAGAGGGGAAAATAGGGAGAAGAAGAAGAAGAGGTAAGAAGAGGTGGAGAGGAAGGGAAAGAAGAGAGGGCTTAGGCAAAAGAGAGAAGACAAGCCTCTCTTCCCCCTACGTATCATATTTATAATTTTGAACTTTTCTCCATAAGTCCCTCTTCTTTGTAAAATTTCATTTCAAAAACCTCTCTTCAAAAAGTTATTTACAAAATACCTCAAAATGACTATGTTTTAGAAAATACAAAACTAAGTCTATTTTAACTCTAATTTTTTTATGATTTTCAAAAAACTAAACTACTACAATTATGTCAAACACTAAAATAGGCATTAAAATGTAAAATAAAACTATTTTTCATGCATTTTCTATTTTTAAATCATTTTAGCACATTTACTCGAAACTAACATAAAATTGGGTTTTTAAATCATTTTCTCATGAAATTATGCATATTTTTATATGAAAAATCCCTAAAATATATGCATGATCAAATACCCCCATGCTTATGTTTTGCTAGTCCTCGAGCAAACTAGAAAAATGCAAGAAATCAAACTATCACCTAACTCACTTTCGTAGGAATCACGGTTGCATTTAGCTCATGCAACAAGCCCTTTCAACCCTTGGGTTACCCCAGTGGACGAGTAAGGTCTCGTGAGGGTTTGCAGTGATGCTACCCACAAACATCTCTGTCATGTATGCATAATATTACACATCCTCACAATCAGTAGGTAATCAAAGACTTTATTTTTCACAAATATTTCCTGTTATTTCAAAATCAAAAGATAATTAGAGTCTTTTATGTACCACCACAGAAAAAGAATTTCTTTCACTTTTCTAAAAATCACAATTATTTATGTTTTATTCTTAGAAAATCCAATAAAAACATATTATTATTTACTTATCCTCACTCATATGTTTTCTACACAGGTTTTCTCAATCACACTTCTAAGCATTGAACTTTTCTTTCTTTTTAAGCTCTTTCCTTTTCTTTTTTTTCACGCTTTTTCTTTTTTTGCGCACTTATTTTTCTCTTATAGCTTGCGTGTGGTCTGCTTTTATGCCTTGTGCAATGTCAATATCTTTTATACTTTTTCAATATATATCAAAAGATATCAACTAAGACATAAAAGTGACTTCCTTCATTCACCCTTATAACATGAGAGTCAAACATTTCAACTTGTATTTGTTCTCAGTTACTTAGGATCACAAAGTTTTCCACTCTCCTTTTCGAAAATGGCATTAAAAGTTTCAACTTACATCTAAGTTCCATCTACTAAGGATTGTGGAATTATCCAAACAACCTAACGCATGCTTTTTCTCACTTTTTGAGCTCATTTTTATGGTTTTGTTCATTTGCTTAGTTTTTCAAAAATAAAACTGTGCATATTCATATTTATGATTCAAAATAAACTCTAACATGTACCTATCATCATTTCCTCGAAATCCACATAAACAACCATAATTTTTAGATCTATGTCAGAAAAAAATTTCGTGGGGCTAAAAAAATCCTCTAAAAACATCAGATTTGAAATAACATTCATATAAGTTCAAACTCTTTCTTTAAAAATCTACTTTTCATGAGAGATGTGTAAACATGTGCAAGAACGTAAACAGAAATATCAAGGTGTGCAAACTACACCCTCCCCCATGCTTGAATGACACTGTCCCAGTGGCACTCCCCCATGCTTATATGAAACTAAGTGAATGCACATGAGAGAAAATAAATGAGGGAAAAGAGTAGAATAACCTGACATGAATTAAAAATACACGTTCTATGAATGTAATACATGCAATGTATACATGACAAAACACAAAACTCAAGAATGAAACAAAAAGAACATGAAAAACTCATGAAAAAGTAAAAACAAAATAAAACCTATAAATTCTAAGCAAATCTAATAATATACAAGATATGGGTTGCCTCCCATAAAGCGCTAAGTTTCACGTCCCCAGCCAGACGGATCCCTGGAAAAACCTTCATCGTCCATGAGATCAATGGACATGAAGTCAGACTCAACCGGGCTCTATGAAGAAAAGAGTGTCATCTGTGACACTACGCACTGTGTTTCCATCCCTTCTACCTCCAACTGTATGATCATAACTCTCTCGACGTGAAGAACGGAGATTAGTCTCATCTGAGAGACTGGTCAATAATCGAGAGTCTAGGACCGACCGAGTACCAATGAATGCAACTTCAGACAAGTGGTGAATATGATCTGGCTTGACTTGGTCAAGCACCTTCTGCATCTGCACCTCTTGCTTACTAAAAATTGGTGATCCTAAAGGCTGAGAAAATGGGGCTTTATATGATGAAAATGTATGTTGTGAGTAAGGCCCCTTCTGCTGAGGTATCATGAAGATCGACTCGTCAGTATAAATGATATGGGGTTCATGAGTCGATTCCTGAATGGGGTGACACACCTTCCCATACTGAAGGGGTGTAATAGATTTGACTTGCTCATGATGTGAATCGGTGGTTTGCAAGTCGAATAACATAGAATCCTCTCCCTTTGAGACAACAGACTGACTATGAAGGTTCCCCTGACTTTGTCTACTCAATGTCTGAGCTAACTGTCCCATTTGAGTCTCTAGCTTGGCTATTGACTGCGTATGGGAACAAAGAGTGGCCTTGATATCAGAAAAGGCTTCTAACATCTTCTCTTGAAATGATGAACTTGGACTGGGCTCCTGAGGAGAAGGTAGACAATACTGGGAATGAACCTGTGGAAATATAGGATGCGAGTAACCTTGTGAAGGGTTACTGGGTCTATACTGTGTCTGGGAGGGCTGATGGGATGGAAAAATAGACTGGTTTCGCCAACCTGGGTTATATGAGGATGTAAATGAATCGGGCATGGGTTTAGCGAAACCTTGGGCAGCATTCACCTGCTCCTGGACGAATTCAGGATATAATAGCGCTGCCGGACAATCTGAAACACAGTGTGCAGGGCTAGCACATAGCTCGCACACTCTTTCTACTGGACTTCTCGAAGAATTGGCTAGGAATTGATCTAACTTCCTAGTCAACTGGTCAACCTTGGTACGCAATTCTAACTCGGACCCAACTTCGGAAATCCCAACTTTCCTAGGACCACTAGACAGAGATGTAGTCCTATCGAGCCGTGAAGACAAGGTATGATGCATCGTTTTTTCACTCAAGGTCTCAAATAGAGACCACGCCTCATCTTCACTCTTGAGCATAAAAGTGCCCCCACAAGACGAATCAACCATTTGACGATGCTTTTCAGTAAGCCCGTCATAAAAATACTGCACCAACTGCCAACGAGGCACCTGGTGATGGGGACACTTGCGGAGAAGATCTTTCAATCTCTCCCAAGACTCGTGAAATTGTTCTCCCTCAATTTGAGAAAAACTGGTTAGAGCTTTACGAAACTGATTCGTTTTACTAATTGGGAAATATTTTTTTAAAAATTCTTTTTGCATTCCTTCCCAAGTAGTAATACGAACCGTCTTAAGAGATTTTAACCAGTGCTTGGCTTTATCTTTGAGAGAGAACGGAAACAAAGTTAACCTCATAGCATCATCTCCAAAGTTATTGATTCGCACAGTCGAGCAAATCTCAAGGAATTCGTCGAGATGACGATATGGGTCCTCATTGCTAAGGCCATAAAACGAAGGTAACATTTGAATCACACTGGCCTTAATCTCAAAATGGCTCGCTCCTACATCAGGTCTCGTGATGCAGGAGGCGGGAGTATACGTATTTTGCATGAAGTACTCCCTCAAAGGATGGATCAAATGATGATCGTCAGCCATTGCGTACACCTTAGAGTAGACCGGTGTAGCACACGTCTTAACTTTGGGTTTTCTACCTAACTAACGCACTAAGCGGCCAAACCACGCAAACCACAAAGCGAGTTAACTAAAAACAACAAAAACTAAACAAACACCACGCAGTTACACATAAAAGAGATTATGCATAGAAATATGAAATCTATGTGTACGGTACCAATCGTACACAGTCACCTCTAAGGGAATCCTAATAGGTGGGCTGTGCAGAAAAGTAAGCTCGTCTCTAAGATATGCACATACGTGGTTCTAAACCTAAATGCAACACAAACACTAGGCAATAAAGTGAATACTAATATTACGCCGTTCCCCGGCAACGGCGCCAAAAATTTGATGTCTTCTTTTAAATCGTTGTAATTTTGAAAAGATTTTTATATGAAAAGCATGTGAAAACCAGACATCAAATAATAAAAACCGGTTCTCACTAGTGGATGAGACCGGGTCGAACTCAGGGAACGGGAATATATCATATTCAAGTACACAAATCTAAACTAATCTTTATTGCCGAATTATTTGAAATGTAAAATATTCAAGAAAAGTAAAGACAACTAACTATTACAACAAATGAATACCCTTCGCAGAGGGCGTAAAGTGCAATATTTACAAACCCAATTAAAATTCTAATTCTGAATTTAAAAGTAAAAATCTTCTAATCTTGCATCTCGTATGTCATGTAGTCACTTTTGCTCCTCTTCTGTGCGATCCTGCACAATTCAAAAAGGACACGAGCAGTACAAGAAAAAGAAGTAGAAAATCTACTAAACAGAACATCCAAATTAACTAATTGCTAATACTAAAAAAAAACTAAAATATAGTATGAAAGAACTCTACACTACAAACCAAGATATGCTAATCAACTAACTAAGCTAATTACAAAACAATTAACAATGAACTCATTACATACTTTGTATTTCAACCATCCAAATCACATTGAAAATCAAACTTTCAAGCTGCAAACATCCATCCAATTTTCAAATGAATTTCAGACTATAGAATTTTACTATTCATAACCGGCTGGAATAAATCCAGTTCTTCAATCACTGCTGGAATTCAAACACAATTTACAGCTCAAATATTACAAATATCAACTACATTAACTTCAATGGATTCCAAACAGTCGATCAACCAGAAAAAACACTCAGAAAAAAATATATCAGTCAGTAAAAAAAAAATCAGTAATCAACTAACTGAAAATCAGTTTCTTTCACACTCACATTGAAATCAAAACCCAATTTCTTTCACATTTACCATAAACAATCCTCTTTCTTGATTTGAAATAACATTGGTGAAATGAAATTTAATTCCAGTTGAAGCAATGAATACCAATCGTGAAATACATTTCACGGTGGCTCAAGAAATAAACCACCGGATTCACCTCTTCACGGTAATCGTGAAGTTGTTCCAGTTAAATCAGGGGATTCGAGCAAGAGGATGTCATTCAAGCAAGAGAATCACCAGAGATGCAGCAACTAATAGATTTTCACCAGTAATGCAATATTCAAAAACATTCCAGATTGCCGAACAGATCAGGCAATCTATTGCCGGTAACAGAGATGTTGAAAAACTTTAGAACATGATAATAAAAAATTGGACGACTCACTCAGCCTGAAATCAATTTAAGATCAAATAAAAACTGCAGACATTCAATCGATGTTTGATAAAATTCAGACATTCAACTACTAATCTTTAGATCTTCACTTATATTTCGAAACATCACTTGCCGGAAAACAATTACTTGCCGGAAAACAATCACTTGCCGGACAAATCCATAAACGGCAGTCAATCACTGGAGAATGCAATGAACATCAGATAAATCTCAATACGGCTGGTGATTATTTTTTCTTTGATGTTAAAATCAGAAGAAAAAAATTAAAACTGATTCAGATAGCCGATTGCTTTGGAATCAAACATTCATCCGATCAACTATTATGATTTCATCACCGGAGACAGAATCCTTTGAATCAACTTTGATCGATCCAGATGATCGATTAACATTTTGTAAAAATTTATTAATGACTCTAGATCCAGATGATCTAAATGCTCCGCCGGCTGAAGGGAAGATCTGGCGACTGAAGGTAATCTCCGGTGGCTGAAGGTAATCTGCGGTGGCTGAAGGGAAAATCTGGTGACTGAAGGTAATCTCCTCTTCTGATCGATCAATATTAGGTAATCGATCGATAGATTCAGATCGTTACATCAACAAAACTTGATTTATCAGAAGCAAAAACATTCATTCGCCAGAAATTTTATCAACAACACGGATCAGATTCATTACAGTTTTAATTTCCCCGATCAGTCATCAGAATTCCATTTGATTGAATGTAATTACTCCAGGCATCCGATGATCGATCACAAATTGCTATTGATTACCGGATTGAGTGAATTTGAAAAATTAATGTTCAAATGATGCTAAAGCTTCATCGATTTTATTATCAATGCAGAAAAAAATTAATACTATGCACTACATATGAACTACAAATTACAGTGAAATCTAGAATTTTCTTTTTGAATCTACATTTTCAGAATGAATCATAAATGCTACAATTTTATTTTGTTTTGATTTTATTCCAGATAACTAATCTATTGAAACATAGAAGAAAGAATTAGAGAAGAGAAGAAGAGGAAGAAGAAGAACTCGCCGTAAGTGGAGGGGTTAGAAGAGAGGTTGGAATCCTCTTTCTTGCTTCAGCTGTTGTAGGAATTCTCCACCGGAAAGAAGATGAGAAAAAAGAGGGGAAAATAGGGAGAAGAAGAAGAAGAGGTAAGAAGAGGTGGAGAGGAAGGGAAAGAAGAGAGGGCTTAGGCAAAAGAGAGAAGACAAGCCTCTCTTCCCCCTACGTATCATATTTATAATTTTGAACTTTTCTCCATAAGTCCCTCTTCTTTGTAAAATTTCATTTCAAAAACCTCTCTTCAAAAAGTTATTTACAAAATACCTCAAAATGACTATGTTTTAGAAAATACAAAACTAAGTCTATTTTAACTCTAATTTTTTTATGATTTTCAAAAAACTAAACTACTACAATTATGTCAAACACTAAAATAGGCATTAAAATGTAAAATAAAACTATTTTTCATGCATTTTCTATTTTTAAATCATTTTAGCACATTTACTCGAAACTAACATAAAATTGGGTTTTTAAATCATTTTCTCATGAAATCATGCATATTTTTATATGAAAAATCCCTAAAATATATGCATGATCAACCACATTCACGTAACTGCCTAATCTCCCATTACATAAGGGGTTAGGGGCTATGAGGATGATGAGACATTCATAACATTTACCCTGCCAAAACAATTCTGCATTCGGATACAACAGAATAGGGTCCTGCTCACCGTCAACCTAAGGTCTGGGCTCATTGTGGGCGTCAACCGGCTAAGGAGAATGTCGAATTCCCTACACGCACTATGGCGAATTCAGGTACGCTTCCTGTCAGTGTTTGTTTCACAGGATTCGCCAACATTGGGTTATGGGCCCACAACCATGCATTTCCGCTGCGCGTGGCCGTGTAGGTCCTTTCGGCGTTTCGCTTCGCTGTTTGAATTCTGGATTCTGCGACAGCATGTCACCGTGGGGTGACATCCTAGCAGACTGTCGCAAACATCATTGTTTGCGACAGAGGATGGAAATCATTTTTTTTTGGCAGACTGTCGCCGTGGGGCGACAGCCTTCATCGGCAACTTTCACCACAGGAGCGACAACAATTTCACAGCAGCGGTCGGCTCAGGCGACCCAGACCCTCATTAAAAAAAAATAGATTGATTTATACCTGTGGTCATCGGGCTGCAGAGAGGATCTGCCGTTGTCAGGATCGTCGCTGGAGCCGTCGCTTGAGATCCCCTGCACCATCGGGTTGCAGGGTGGTCGGCCTATGTCGAGGTCATCGGAGGAGTTGCCGGGGTTGAGAACGTCGGATGGCCGACGTCTGGGGTTTGAAAAAACCCTTTTATCTCAGCCCGACGTCCATCAGGATCAATCGGTGCCGGGGCTGTCGTCGGATCGGACGATCACTATGGGGCGATGCGCAGGCTGGATCGATCGTCGGTCACTGGCGACCTTGCCGATGCTGCTGCACCAGCCGTGCCCTTTTTCCTCTGCTCCTTCAGCCATCGGACTGAAGAGAAATCGGATGTCGTCATGGGGTGACGTCGGTTGCCGATGGCCGTCGGCGTAGATGTGTCGCCTGAGGTGGTGAGCGTCGTCGGCTAGACACCGACGTTGGTCGTCGATGAGCAAGCGACGTGGGTCGCTGGGGGATTTTAGGGCATCCAGAAATGGCAGTCATCGTCGTCTGGAACTATCGGAGCCGGGGGATATTGCCGGATTGAAGTCACTGTGGGGTGACGCAGGTCGCCGGCAACCGGCGTCGGTCGCCGTTCTGCGACGTGGGTCACCATGGAACCGAAAAGGGCAAAAACCCTTTCGGTTTCCCTAGAAATGCAAACAGAAATCGTGTATTTTTGTCTCATTTTTTTTAAGGGGACCGGATCGAGTCCGGCGAGGAGACCCGATGACAGACCCGATCTAAACCCATTTTTTGGATGGATCGGATCTGTCGTTGATTCTTGGATCTGACCCGAACCCATAATGGTTCCGGGTCTGGGTCGGATCCGGAAAGAATCGGGTCTCTCTCTCGGATCGGGTTAGAACCGGGTCCATTTAGGACTGGGTCTGACCCGGATCCATTATAAGTCGGATCTGATCTGAGTCCTTTTCAGATCGGGTCTAACCCGAGTTCTGTTCGGACCGGGTCTGACTCGTATCAAGTATGGGTCGGGTAAGATCTGAATCCCATTTAAATCGGGTCGGATTCATGTTAAGCAGGATCCGAACACTATTAAGACTGAATCGGATCAGGAACCTGATTCGACCCCTTCCGGAACCGGTTCAGAGATGTTTTTGACTGGTTCTTTCCAGTTTTTCACCAGTTCCGAAATGCTAGACCTTGTTTTCATAAATATATGAAAATACAGGGATTTGGCATACGGTTATAGGGTTTTATGAACTTTTATTCATATTTAGTATCGGTTCATAAGGTTTAGAACCGGTTTGAACCCTTTAGTGACCGGTTTGGGGCGGTTTTAGACCGATTCAGAGTGTTTTTAGACCGGTTCCTACTTGAGGATCCTGGGTTTTACCCATATGAGCATGCTTTTGTTATTTTTCATGTTTTATAAAGTATTTATTTTAAATAATGCATGACTTATGCATGTTAATTCATGTATTTTGCGTTGGTTAAGTTGTGCACGATGATTTTAAGCATGAATTATAACTAAATTCATGACAATTAGTTTATGTATATTAGTTGAAGCATGAACTTATATTATGTCACGAATATACATGTATTAAAATGTGTGTATGAGCGTGCTCCATAATACGAATAGGATTTTCGGTAAAAGATCTTGATTGACCGATTCTTGTAATCACCAAAGTGATCTGAGTCGTGTTAATTAAGGATTCTTTAGACCGTATTAAGATTCATAATTATGATTGTGTGTGAATTTATGAAATATCAATTCTACCCAAAGGTAGGTCGTTGTGTTCCAAATTTACATAGGGTGTGATAGTAGATGTGTATTTCAACCCATGAAGCATGTTCGTACCCAAAGGTACAGTACCAAATTGCCTCTAGTTACATGATCTGCTAGTTTCACCAACTGAAGTCAATTCCTTGAGAATTGAAGAGACGGAACAACTATGAGCATTTTCATTTTCACCTAAGTGGAACGATAATGGCTCAACTATGCTTGTCTCAGAAAAGGTGAAAATAAAGGGTCTCACTTTTACCTTTTCAACACGAGTCTCTTCTGAGCAATAATAGTAATGTCTTTCTGTTTTCGTTCCTTGTTTTATCAGGTTCCTTCCTTATCGACAATTCTAGCAATATCCCCATTTTAGACGGATCGAATTTTTCTGATTGGAAAGAAATTATATTATTCACTTTGGGCTATATGGATTTAGATCTGGCCCTTAGAATTGACGAACCTCCCGCTCTTACAGAGCAGAGTACAGCCGATCAGAAGGTTGCCGTTGAGAAGTGGGAGCGCTCGAACAAACTTAGCATGTTGCTTTTGCAATCTCGAGTGGCTAAGAATATTCGAGGCGTCATTCCTCATTGTAGGACTGTGAAGGAATTTTTGGGAGCCATTGAGGCTCAGTTTGTCACTTCTAATAAGGCAAGGGTCAGTACGCTCATGTCCAAATTAGTGTCTATGAAATATATTGGTGACAGTCACATCCGACAACATATTTTGAAAATGAGGAATATTGCGACTCAACTGAATGACATGAAGTTCGCCATCTCTGACTCTTTCTTAGTTCATCTAATCTTAACCTTGTTACCTACTAAGTATGGACCCTTTAAAATATTCTACAACACACATAATGATGAGTGGTCTTTTAATGACTTCTTGGCCAAGTGTGTTGAAGAAGAGGAGAGATTGAAGGGTGAGAGGGTGCCAAGTGCACATATGACCTCTTATAAGGATAAACAGAGGTCGAGGTCAAAGAAAAGCCCATTCAAAAGAAAGAATCAGAAGTGAGCCACTGTGGAGAGTTCAAACTCTTAGGCAAAAGCTAAATCCCAGTCAGGAGGCCCTTCTATGAAGTGTTTCTTCTGTAAAAAGAAGAGGCATAAGAAGGTAGATTGTTTGAAGTACAAGAAGTGACTCAAACATAAAGGTAATAAGTCATTTGTTTCTCATGAGTGCAATCTAATTCATGTTCCATTGTATAGTTGGTGGATTGATTCTGGTGACACGGTGTACATTGCCAACTCTTTGCAGGCATTTCTGAACAAAAGAGAACCAACGGAGCATGAAAGAAGCATCTTCTAAGGAAATAAGATGCGTTCGCATGTCAAGAGCGTTGGGACTTGCAAAATTGTGTTGAAGTCAGGATTTATATTGGATTTGGTCTATGCATTTTATGTGCCATCTTATAGTCGAAACCTAATTTCAATTTCAAAACTTGATAAGTTTGACTTTGTATTTAAATTTGAACTTATTATTATGAAAAATTCAATGAATATAGGTTCTACATATATGTGTGATGGTTTGTATCGATTAAGAACCAAATTCCAAATTCAAGAATCTCACTCCATTGAGAACACAATGATTGACAATAAACGTGGCCTAAAGGATGATCAATCCTATTTGCTTTGGCATCGGAGGTTAGGACATATCTCGAAAGAGAGAGTCCAAAGACTTATGAAAGAAGAAATCCTTGAATCCCTTGATTTTACGAATATAGAGTCATGTGTTGACTGCATAAAGGGTAAGCAGTCTAACACATATAAGAAAGATGTCAAACGCAGCAATGGAAAGTTAGAAATAGTGCATACGGATGTCTGCGGCCCTTTTTCACCGTGTTATACGGGTGAAAAATATTTTATCACCTTTATAGATGATTACTCACGGTATATGTATCTCTACTTATTATCTGAAAAATCAGAGGTCTTTCAGGTTTTTAAGGACTTCAAGAAAGAAGTAGAGAAACAAACCGGTGAAGTTATTAAGGTTGTCAGGTCTGATAGAGGTGGCAAATATTATGGTTGTTTCACTGAGATGGGACAAAAGAAAGGTCCATTAGCGCGGTTTCTAAAAGAAGAAGGCATTGCACCTCAGTATAACATGCCTGGTAGTACTTACCAGAATGGTGTAGCTGAAAGGAGAAACCGTACGCTTGAAGAAATGGTTTGAGCGATGTTGAATCACTCAAACCTTCCTTTGACCTTGTGGGGTGAAGCTCTTAGGACAGCAGTGCATATTCTGAATAAGGTTCCTACAAAGGTTGTTCAAAAGACTCCTTACGAGTTATGGACAAGTAGAAAACCTTCTTTATCATATATGCACATATGGGAATGTTCAACAGAAGCTAAATTGTATAACCCACATATAAAAGCTTTTGATCCTAGGTCAACTAGTGGTTTCTTCATTGGTTATCCAGAAAGATCAAAAGGCTTTAGGTTTTATTGTTCATCTCATACACCACAGATAGTGGAAACAAATAAAGCAAGATTTCTTGAAAATGGTTTTGTTGGGATAAATGTGTCTCAAAATATTGATTTTGAAGAAATGCAGGATTCAGGTTTCACACCTGCTAAGGATAAAGACCCAATTTTCTCTATCATTGTTCCTTCGAGTAATGTAAGAGAAAGTCCAGTCAATGAACATCAATCTTAAATAGATCCGGTTGTTGATGAGGATATACAACAACAACAGGATACAGAGGCTCATTTTGAACCACCTATAGCACTTGTATGGAGGTTCACCAGAATTAGGAAATCTGCTATCCATCCAGACTATGTGGTGTATTTACATGAGTCAAATGATTTCATAGACATTGATGAAGATCCCTTCACATTTGCAGAAGCCATTGAAATTGAAAGATCAACGCATTGGATTAATGCCATGAAAGAAGAGCTTAACTCTATGGCAAAGAACCAAGTGTGGGATTTTGTACCTCGATCAGATGGAGTTAGACCTGTTGGTTGTAAATGAGTTTATAAAACCAAAACAGACTCTAAAGGTCACGTGGAGAGGTACAAGGCTAAGCTTGTTGCAAAAGGTTTCACACAGATAGAGGGCATTGATTATAATGAGACTTTTTCTCCTGCCTCAACTAAGAAATCATTGAGGATAATCATGGCCCTCGTAGCTCATTTTGATTTAGAGTTGCATCAGATGGATGTGAAAACTGCCTTCTTGAATGGGGATTTGGATGAGGAGGTATACATGAAACAACCTTCTGGTTTCAGTATAGATGACTCGAATAACTTAGTTTGCAAATTGAATAAGTCAATTTATGGACTTAAATAGGCCTCCCGCCAGTGGTATAAGAAGTTCAACTAGGTAATAATGAACTTTGGATTCACTGAAAACATTGTTGATCAGTGTATTTACATTAAGACTAGTGAGAGTAAGTTCATAATTTTGGCTTTATATGTTGACGATATTCTTCTTGCAACTAATGATTTGAGTCTTTTACTTGAAACAAAAGATTTTCTTTCCTCTCATTTCGATATGAAAGACATGGGTGAGGCTACTTATGTCCTTGGAATCGAGATCTGTCGTAACAGAACTAAGGGTGTCCTTGGTCTCTCTCAGAAATCCTATATCCTTAAGGTTCTTAAAAGATATGTGATGGAGAATTGTTCTCCTGGTTCGACACCCATAGTAAAAGGGGATAAATTGAGCTTAAAGGACTGTCCTCAGGATGATATTGCGAAGGCTCAGATGGATGTTATCCCATATGCTTCGGCAGTTGGGAGTTTGCAGTACGGGCAGACCTGCACTCGACCTGATATAGCATTTGTTATGGGAATGCTTGGTAGATATCAGTCAAATTTAGGCATTGCGAACTGGAAGGCAGCGAAGAAGGTTATGCGCTATTTACAAGGAACGAAAGACTATATGTTGACCTACAGGAAAGCTGACCACCTAGAGGTCGTTGGATACTCTGATGCGGACTTAGGAGGGTGTATTGACATTAGAAAATTCACTACTAGATACATTTTCCTTCTAGCGGGTGATGATGTCTCATGAAGAAGTGGAAAGCAGTCTATCACTGCTGCTCATACCATGGAGGCAGAATTTATTGCTCTATACGAGACTTCGGCACAGGCCATTTGGATAAGAAACTTCATTATGGGTCTTGGTATAATGGACTCTATTGAGATACCACTAAAGATCTTTTGTGACAATGAAGCAGTCATGTCCTTTTCAAATAACAACAAGAGCTCAACATCGTGTCGACACATGGAGTTAAAATATTTTGTTGTTAAAGAAAGAACTGAGAATCATCTGGTATGTATTGATATAATTGGGATGAAGGAAATGATTGTGGATCCCCTTATTAAAGGTCTAGCACCAAGATTATATTCCCAACATGTAAAGGGGATGGGTCTTTTTTATTCCTTCTGATGTATGACAATACATTATGTGATCACATTTGTGTTTATGTTTTGATTCTCTAAGGTTTTGTGTTATTGTTGATTTTGCATAAAGAATCTCTCATATGGGTTAGAGAGAATAACAGAATAACAATATTAAAAGGACCAATAGAAGAGGTGAGAGACCAACCTATTCATAATGGTAATTTTCTACATGCCTAAGCATTGAAGGTGAATTTTAGTGTAGTATATAGAAATATGACATTTCATAAAGGGGTGTTGATATCCATGACTCATACGATTCATCCTTGTGATAAAAGGTGGCATGTGAACCCACATGAAGAATTAAATCGAGATAACGGTATACACCTCGATTTAGTACACTTTTGGTGTCAATGGGTCAAGTGGGAGAATGTTGGACATTATGGGTTATGGGTCCAACCCACTGTGTGACCCGGATTGACACCCATTAGTGGGTCACGTTAGTGGCCACGTAATGGGGTTAGTGGGTGGGAGTTACGTGAATGTGGAGATATTGCATTCACGTAATTGCCTAATCTCCCATTACATAAGGGGTTAGGGGCTATGAGGATGATGAGACATTCATAGCATTTACCCTGCCAAAACAGTTCTGCATTCGGATACAGCGGAACAGGGTCCTGCTCATCATCGACCTAAGGCCTGGGCTCATTGTGGGCGTCGACTAGCTGAGGAGAACGCTGAATTCCCTACACGCACTATGGTGAATTCAGGTACGCTTCCAGTGTTTGTTTTATAGGATTCACCAACATGCTCTTCATGTCTTCTTCCCTTTTTTTATTTCCTTTTATGATCCTATCTTCTTTTTGCTGGAGAAATAATTGCCTTTGTAGAAACGACAATTCTTTTTTTCCTTTTTTTTTTGTCATGCTTTGACCTTACTTTTCTCCTGTCTTAATGCTTGTGTTTAGAATTTCTGTCATGACTGGCTCTGTTATCTCATAACTATGAGGGCTTATCCTGAGAGATGGCAAGCACCATGTCCAAGACTGCCCTTTTCCTATTGTGGCCAAATTTAGGAATGGTTCTGCCTCTCTAATATAAATCATTTGGCTTGCCGTCATTCATGAAAGTCTTGCACCTCTTTGAATAGTCTGCTACTACTACTACTTTGGTTTCCTCAAATTGTGGGCATATCTATCATGTCAGTTCGAGGAAGCATAGGTTGGGTCATTCTAATTATGGGGTCATCAACAAAGATTACCATAACTCTATCTTCCCAGTGGATTTTAAGACATTGATGGTGAGTGGATGACACAACTTTAAGATCAAGAATCCAAGGTCTTCCCAACACATGGTTGTAGGATGTCAGGAATATCTACTACATGGAACAGGATTTTATGAACAACTACATCAACATAATGGTTCCTTCAGGTGTGGTAGTATTTTTATCATATCCACTAATTTGGATGTAAGACCTTGAGACTCCTAGCCTTTTAGCAATAAGATAGACAAATATTTATTCCTTTGCCTCCATCTACTAAGTAATTTGAGACTGAAATTTCATGGATCTACATTGTTATATATCAAGCTTTTGTATGAAGAAGACTAGGCTTGGTTGAGTACTTCAGAAAATACGAGAAGCAGAATGGTCATGATTTAGGAAACTAAAGATACCAGTTCTTCTGGGTCTATGGATCTTGGAACTTTTATTTTCTGAAGGACCTCATCTAATGCTTTTGGTGTTTAGGTCAGGCTTCAATCAGATCCATGATTTATACGTGGACCATGGTTTTTGACAATTGATGCTTAAGGTTATATTTCCTTGACTTTCAAATGGATCATGATTTGCAAGAGGGACTTGGCTTTCTTTTTTACGTAGGTTTGATGGGGGTGACACTCTCTTATATAGTTGTTCAAGTTGGTAAATTCTTCCTGATCAAGTTACATGGTCTACCTCCGTGAGTTTTCACTGGGCTTGAGAGCTACCACAGGTAGGACTCTTGCAACTGGTTTTTCAAGGTCATTTTGAGGTGGACCCTAGTGATTTTTCCTGATTCCTAGTCAAGGTATATGACATTGATTTTGGTTTCTGCATTTAGTTTAATAGTTGGGATTCATACTTATTCTGCCTCGGCATGTTCTGTTCCAAAGTTTTTTGTGCCCCTTGCCTTAACTGAACTTGATTTTGGTTTCTTTCATCATTCTTGGGCTTCCAAATCTTGTTGTCCAGATAATTATTGACAACTTACTTGGTTCTTTTGGAAGTCATTCTTCTCGAAGTTACCAACTTTGCTTGACCATTTAATTATTATACACTCATAAAGTTCTCTTTTAATCCTAAATTTGATTCATTTTGCTCTCTTCATAAGTTTTTTTAAGATTCCAGCCACTATGGTACTTATTAGACTCTTTGGTGGCTGAGCAAAGTTGTCAAGAATAATTGTCAAATCATTCATCTCTGGTAGTGGCAATGATGATAAAGGTTATGGTGATAGTGATGGTAGAAAAATGGTAGTGGTGATAATGGTAGTAATGGTGGTTGGGGGTAATGGAGGTGAAACGAAAAAAAATAAATATTCATAAAAGAATAAAAGGGATGAAAATTTAAAAAATATAAAAAAAAGTAAATGATTTAAACACAAAACTTGCTATTTAAAATAAATATAAGTGGCAGAGAGCAGTTTATAGAGTGATCCAAACGAGGGGTAATTAAATTTAAAAATATATTAGTTATTTTATTTGACTAAATCAAATTTTATTGCAAAAGCAAAAAACTTGAACAGTTGTTTTTAAAGGAAGACGCTAGGGGTTACCCTGAATTCTATAATTATTAAAAATCAATTACATCTTATCACCCCAAGAGGGTAGCCAATCCAGTGGCTTGTCCTTCTAAAAGAAAGAATTACAAGAATGTAGAAATAGAAGAACAAAACCCATGGCCAATAATGGGAAAGGGATAATGCTAAAGAGAAAATGCCATGCCACTCACAAGTTGCTGACAACACATTACACCAACATCTATTGTTGGACACCACCTGCACATGAGTCCCATTCGAGCTTTCACTGAAAAAATGATACGTTTTGCTGCCCACGGGTTCGGACTAGTTCAAGTATAGGTCAAATAGGTTAAAACTGGTTAAAATAGAAAACAAGTTCAGTTGTGTTTTGACAAGTTTTACTAAAAAAAATAGAACTCCCAATTGGTTGGGCAGGAAAATCCTAATTTTTTAAGGTATTGATCTGGACAAGTTGGGGAAGGTCTGATTAAAAATTTAGGGTCTAACTCCACGGGGTTCTGGAGCTATGAGGTCAGGAACATGAAAGGTTTGGGTTTCAGATTTGGCAGGGTTCGGTAAAGAGGTTGTTTCTTCTAACCGGTCAGAGTTTGTAGCTGGTTTTTGAAGGGTTCGATGGAGACACGTGAGTGCATCTATGGTTAAAATTTGAGGTCCAACTAAGGTCTAATTAGAGAGATACGACTGCTCAAAGTTGGTCTAAATTTTGGTTTTATCAACAGGCTGAAATTGAGCTTAACTGGGTTCACATGGATTAGGTGGGTTCTTGGATGGGCCGTGACTAAGGAAAGGGTTGGGACCACTTACTGGAGTTGAGCAAGCTTACTAGAGATGGTCTACTATGGTTGGCACAGCTAGGGCTAGGCTGGAACAACAGGGAACGTAAATGCACCACAGAAAGTCAAATACACCTAATTGCTTAATTAAACACTTGAATGAACCTTGACTGCAGCCTTGGTCCACTTGGACAGATCCACCAAGGATTAAGCCACCCATGAGTAAGGACTTGTCCTTAGGAAGAGAGATGAGTCAAGAGAAGAGACTCTCAATAGGGTCAAGATAGGGACCTGATTTAGAAGAGGGGCCAGGGGCCAAGAGAGAGAGAGAGAAAGAAGAGAGGGCCACACCCAAATGAGCGAGAGACAACTTGATTCAATATTTCATTTGCTAAATAATTCATACAATATATGGCTATATATAGGCCTCCAAGAGACATTTATAACCCTTCACAATCTCAAGAAAAATAAATAAGCAAAACCTATTTAGCTACAAGCTACTTTGCCAAAATAAGATAACACCAACTCTAATTCAAGTAAAGTCTTTCCCAAGCCAAAGATAACACCTTCAAGCTCCTACCTTAAAGTAGGTAAGACCTTGTTTGACTTCATAACAAACAAATAGAGAGCCTATTTATAGTCTCTTTCCATCTTTTACACGCCCAGCAGGAGCCTCCCAAGGGGAGGTTGACCTCTTAGTGGGCCTCACCAAGTCCAGTTGTCCACCTCTTAGCATCTTTCGATTCAGGTCCTCCCAAGTGAGGTCCGTTTCCTCTTTCTCTACTCCAACTGGTGCGTCTGTGGATTCGGTTTCTTCAAGCTTTACCAAAAGTTGTTCTAGAATCAATTGGGTCCCAACCGATTATTGTTAATACAGATCTTGGTGCCAGTGGATCCTTATAAAAAATGACAACAGTCTTCCTCCACCGGCTTGTTTACATACAGCCATTTTAAGCCTCCAATAAAGAAAATCATCACCTTGTCATAAGTTGCAAACAAGACCAGATGAAAGCCTCTAAATGTGACTTATCCAAATCTGAGAGTGAGATTCACATCGCCCATCCAAAATGGGTCAGCCACGATGCCGACTCTTATGAATAGCTTCATTGTCTTATCCAACTCTTTTGGGCCAATCTAACTCAGAAAAATGTTCAGTACATGCTGCCCAAACACTGTCTATTACTGCCTCTCTTCCAGGGAACTCCCCTTCATGGCATGTATTTCTCAAACAACAATTTTTTCATTTTTTAAGCCAAGGAAACGAAAATTGAAAGGACTTCCACCACATGCGTTCTAGAATAATATCCGAATGAGGAACTCCGCTTCTCCCAAATTTGCTGCATATAAACTTCCACATACTTTGAGATACCAAGCATGAACAAAATAAATGGGTATGGCTCTCCTCTTCCCTTCAACATTAAAATCATTTATTAGGAAGAGGCACTCCAAAACTTTAAAGCCTATCCTGCGTTAATTCTTGTAGCATGCTAAGTAGACAACCCAAGAGGCTCTTGGGGAGATCCTTTTGACTCAACATATTTATAACATTGATGAGCCAGCGCCTCCTTGCAAATAGGATGCCAAGTATTTCTGAGACACATTTTCAGTACTACAAATACCTTTCCACCATGACTGATCACTTCTTTGAGTCGTGTGAAAGGAGTAAAAGCTAAGCAGGTTATATGTCCCCCCCTCCCCCCCCCCCCGGAACACGCAGTCATGCCAAAGCAAGAAAATGAGCATAAACACAACTCCCAAAAACTCCAAGTGTGTCCCTAAACAACACCTGTTTGATATTAGATAGATACATCTCTCTCAGATGTAAGAGAGACAAGGGGTGAACTATTCTATGGGTCTGTCCAAAACTTCGTAAGGGACCCATCCAATACCTTACAAGAGACAAATATTTCAATCTTCGACCAACCCTACAAAATACCTTTTCAGGCAACTGACCCGCTTAAAGAATTAATACCCCCAATAATTCATTCCACAAATATTTGGCCCTCATAAATTCATCCCACGTAAAGTTGCTGAAATAAACATCTAAAGTATGCTTTGCCAAATAGGTCATATTCAACTCCTCAATTCTTCTAAAGCTAATACCACTTTTTGTTTTTTGTTTGCAAAGTACCTCCCAAGAAACGAGGTGTGGGCATTTTTTAGAATTTCAATCATGCCACAAAAATGTTCTAAAGAGCTTCCAGTTGATTAATAATTTTTTTGGGCATCCTATAAGAAAAGAGCCAGAAAAACAGAAATACTAAGAAAAATCCTCCCTGCATAAGACAAAAACTTCTTTTCAACTCTCCATACGTTGTTGAATCTTAAAAATAACGTGTTGCCATAAAATTGAATTCATTTTGTTGATACACAAAGGAAGGCCCAAGTATTTAATGGGCAGCTCATGTAGCTTCAAATCAACCAATAGTGATAATCGTGCAACACTATTTTGCTCAACATTAAATGGAATAATAATATATTTATTATTATTTATCTTTATCCCAGCTGCAACCTCAAACTCCTTTAAAATATCTTTGAGAGACCCTATTTGCTCCTCCCCAAGTTTAAAAAAAAGAACATCATCTGCAAAAAATAAATGCGACACATACTTCTCATAATGCAAGAAATTAATAATCTCCAGTTGATTTTGTTCTATACCTAAATTTAATCTTCTTGACAACTTCTCGGCAACCACCAAAAACAAATAGGGAGAAATAGGATCTCTTGGTCTTATGTCATGAGGGTTCATAAACTTATTCTCAAAGATTTTATTCACCACTACTTTGAAAATAAGTTGTCGAAACACGTAACATAATACAATGCACTCATGTAAAATAAAAACCCAATAGAAGAAGAGAATTTTTCAAAAAGCTCCAGGATACTCTATCATAAGCTTTAGAAAGGTCCAACTTTAAGCGTAGAGCTGTAATTTTTACTCTTGCAAGATACTATCCTGATTATCCTTGCCTTTCAAAAAAGCACCCTGAT
Source organism: Nuphar pumila (assembly GCF_984573655.1). Classification (NCBI taxonomy): domain Eukaryota; kingdom Viridiplantae; phylum Streptophyta; class Magnoliopsida; order Nymphaeales; family Nymphaeaceae; genus Nuphar; species Nuphar pumila. The sequence continues at coordinate 46,730,619 of NC_143260.1, read as the reverse complement.
TTTTTAGATATTACTCTCTTAAAGATACCTCTCATGCAATTCACCATGACTTAAGAAATATTTTTATACAAAAATTGCATAAGTAGATAGGCTAAAAATTCATCAACTAATCCGCTCTCAAAGCTTTAAGAATAAACATTCAACAATGCTTTTGGTTTAAACATTCGAATGATTTTATATAAAAAAACATTCATAGAAATACTTAATCAATGCTATTATATACAAATCAAAGACATTTAAATGACTTTATATAAAAATTCATTAATAGAAAACATTTAAATTATTTTCATGTGACCTACTTTGTTCAGTTGTGTCTAGAGTCTGTTTTGCTTTGATTGAGTCTTAATGTAAAGTGTTGAGTCACTTACAACTTTCTCTGGGCCACCCATGTACTTTGGTTCAGGTTGATAAATACCCTAAAGGGTCAGTTCATAGATCTGAACTGTAATGAGCCTTCGAGCAAAAATGTGAATGAATGTAAATGCGAAGTGCTTTCTTTTGTTTACCCTTGTTGAGATTTCTTTTGAGTGATTGTGATTTCTCTCCCTCTCTATTTTCTTGCTTTTTTGTAGTCTCAGTTATCAAAGTTTCTGCTACTACAAGTGAGCGATCAAAAGGCTTGCGGTGGTAAGGAAGGATCATTGCTCCGCACTGCCGTATTGAAGAAGTAGGCCCATGACAAGTACCAGTGCCCCTTCCCGACTTAGAGAAGGGACTCAGGAGTTGGTGTTGAGAGACACACCGACAAGCCATGATTTGTGAGCAAGACATTGTGGTGCACCGTTACAACTTGCAGAGCACCAAAGGAAAGGCAATTGTCGAGGCCGAGGAGATGGGTTCACCTCGGGGCCATGAGCAGATGATCGTGATCGTCAATAGACTGCTTGTAACGCCCCAAAATCCCAACTTAAAAAATTCATTGAATTGTTGAGTAAAAAAAAATTGAAAGCATTGCGCAAAGCGAAAAATCAAAAGAGGAAAAGAGTTGGAAATTCTGAGCAGGTTATAGGATGAATCAGCAAGTCGAAACAACACATTGCCATTTATTTACAAAATGAGACAGAAAGATGTACAATTCATTTCTTTACAAAATATCTCTAAAAAAGAAATGGGACATATCCCCAAAAATGATTGACAGAATCATGAAAAGTTTAGAAGTGTGGGATTCAAGCCTCGCGGCACATCGAACCCCATTGCACAACCTGTCAGCAACTTGTATCCCCATAAAACGAGGTCAGTACTCTTGCGAGTTAGTGAGAGAATACCCACAATTATCCATTCATGAAAAATATAAGTATTCATATCTTAATGTGCAACAATTAACCTAGATAATAAAGACAATAGCATAAGTGAATCTAACATGATAGAGCAGTTAGAATATTGTAATGAATAAACACGTGTAACTGTAATAAGTAAAGAAGCAGTAAGGGATAATGCTAAGCAATAAGCGACAATGTCAAGCACTAACATACTTAGATAGTAACATTAGACATTTAAGTGAGTGAGCAAGGAAGATACAACTCTAGCAACCTAATCAAAGATAAGCAGTAGAATTGTTATCAAGTGATTAGCAGGATTATATATTTAACATTGACATTCATCGACAACAGTGAACATTTCATTAATTATAACTAAGAGCAGAGACATACAACCTTAAATCATAGAGTTAATACTAAGTATTGAATAACATCATTATATAACAAATATGCAGTTAAATACATAACCAAGTGTATTTGAGCATTTAAGCCATTAAACAATTATATAAATAAGCAATTGAATAGTTAAGCAATTAGACAATTAAATAGTTGAGCAATTAAGAAAGTAAGTCATTGAGCAATTCCCATGATAGAATCATCAAATTCATAAGTCAACGGTCAATCTTAATTAGGCATATCTAGCAACATTCCCTCCTTACGAGGTACTTAGGCCCATCCGGCCTTGTGTTCCTCGCAGAGCAACACGATCAACATGTCGATGTCACACTCATACATTTACGTGCTCTAGCACGATAAGCCAAGAAGAGTACTTCGTCGGTGAAGGTGATACCATCATTCATCATTTAGGGGTGTATGACATTCTCAAACAAGTGAGCTCAACTCACGAGGTGGGTCCATTGCCCACACGCAACTCACCATGGATTGCCAACATTCAATAAGTCCGGAAAGACAATTATACCCCTACAATGTGCCTCAAGTCCCTTTTGCATTTCTGGGATGAATAAAGTGTCGGGTGTGCATCATGTGTCAAGTGTACATGCACATGAATTCGTTTAAGCATTCATCGCATGCTAAGCAACATCATTAAATATAAGGCACTTGATTTATAAACATGCTCAATTCAACACATTTTGGTTGATGATCAACATGCTTCATTAAGCTATTTAAATTCAGTGACATGGTGTGTCATATGCATGTGAACACATCAAACTAACAAGTATGCCAGCTAAACTACGACACTCGAGCCATCATAACATGCACATCGTATGCAATTCATCACTGTGTCAAGATGTGAGAATTGCACATGTTGCAACATAATTCATCAAGCATGTCGTAAATCATTCTAAGTTGGAATGATGTCACTTCATTAAGCATTCAATCGTATATTTCCATACTTCAAAATACATGTGCTACATCATTGTAAGCAAGTTATATTATTTTGCACATGCTTTATTGGATAATTCACCTCATGGTCGATGCCAATACCATTCGTCACATATCATGGAATATTAATCCTTACCCTCATAATTTGTTTCAAGCAATAATTTACATGTTATAGGATATCCGACATTCATTTCGATAAAGCAGGCTTCAAACGTATAATTCATTCTAGTGATGAATTGTGTGATAGTGTACTTTGTCTCAATGAAATGTATGTGCAAGAACTATAGATATTTTTCTTTTAGAAGTTGTCAAGCACATGATATTTTGAGCTTGTTTTATGCAAGCTACCATAAGTATTGAATGTGTAAGGGGAGATTAATATCGCAATGAGAGAAGGGATGCTATGAGTGTGTAACACACGGAAAAGGTGCAACAAGGACATGCTGCCCTATATGCACCAAAGTATGGGAAACAATACGATGTGCCAAGGTGCTGCCAGCAAGTGCACCTTGTTGCGAGAAAACACAACACAAGTGGTGCTATCAAAAACATGACGAACGGAGTGAGTTTACACAATGTGAGTGCTGCCCAAGAGCGCGGGGTTTCGTGAGCTATTGTTGCAGGCTAATGGCAGTCATGAAGCCCACTACTATAGAAAAATCTATAGCAAAAAGGGTGTTGCCACGTAGAGCCACCATCGCGAGAGGTTGCAGCCAACAATATGTTGTCGTACACCTTCAAGCATGCTATCAATCGCAGCACTCTAGAAGCTACAGCGATGCCAAAAATCATAGGCTTGATGCCATGAGAAAGGTGTTGCTACGAGACTGGTTATCACTGGGAATTTGCAGCGACTTAGTGTGTTGCCCTAGCCCTTCATTTCTGCTGAAGAATGGCAACAAACATGGTGCTTCCCTACAGGGTTTTCCTACGGACGATTGGCAGCAAGCTAGGTGTCGTCTGATATGCATACTTTTTGCAGTAAATGTGGTTCACACTGTGCTTCCAACAAGTGCCAGGTGCAGAAAGGAAAAAAAAAAAGACAACAAGCTTGTTGCTGCAAGGGAGCCCGTATTCTGGGCCAAGGTGTAGCAGCGAGGTGCTGCTAAATATATGTCAACCAGTGGGGGATTTGCATGAAAGCGCATGCTGCAGCGAACGCCTTTGATGTTCAGAAAAAAATTGCAGCATGCACATGCTGTCAGGAGCGGGAGAAAATAGTAAGTGAAGTCTTAAACAAAATTTAAGAGTAATTGCCCCTTAGGGTACCAACTCGAATGAGGTACAGAGCTGCAACAACACGCTTTCATATATGCTACAAACATACCCTATGCTGGAAATAACAGGAAATCAGAAAACCCGAAAAAAAATCTAAATCTGAATATTAACACATGCTTTAAAATCCCTAGCTTCCAACAGCAGCACAAAGATTGATTTTTATACTTAGACGAAGATTCAGCCATGACGTTGAACATAAGAGTTTTAGAGTTATGTCTTAGCTTTCCTCATTATCAAATGAATCAATTTTTCATGAAGGGAAATATCGAGAAATCCTGAAAATACAAGACATTGTCCATGGCATTTTGGACTGAACAGGGATTGACAAAAAAAATATGTTTGTTGGACATTTGATAGGGATTTTGAAGGACTCTGTAGACTGATTCAGGTAAAGTCCTCAACCATAAAGTTGTAGGACTGTGTCTTAGCTTTTCACAAAATCAAACCAATCAATTTTTCATGAAAGTAACTGGGAGAAATCACGAAAATACGGGACATTGTCCAGGGCATTCTGGACTGAACAGGGCCTGACAGAAATCCAATTGTCTGACATTTGGACAGGGATTTTGAAGGACCCTTCGGACTGATTCAGGCAAAGTCTTCATCTACAAAGTTGTAGGACTGTGTCTTATCTTTCCATAATGTCCAAGAATATTGAAATCAGACCAGTATATAAGCAGATACAGTCAATTCTTTAGAGTTAAACTAGACAGCGACTGATAAAAAAATAAATCTAACTGACTGACAGTTTGACAGGGATTTTGAATGACCTTGCGTACCGAATCAGGCCAAGACTTTAACTACAAAGTTAGAGGCATGTGTCTTGGCTTTCCATAATGTCTATGAACAACAAAATCCAACCAGTATCTTGGCAGATACGGTCGATTCTTCAAAGTCACCTCTGACAAATTCTGGAATCGAGAAAAACTGGTGCATGCAAGAGATATATGGTGCGTGAACATGCTAGAAAAAAAATACGGTAACTATGCATATGAGCAAGAAAGAAAAGAATAACAAAAAAGCAAGCAATGTGCTTCGAGTTAGCAATGAAAAGATAAAGAAAAATAAAGCTTCAGTCATCTCTAATCCGTCCAGCTCCCATGCATGGCATAGCATGCCATGGGAGAAGGGACTTCATGCAAAAAGAATATGGTTTTCACAAAGTGAAAGTCATAAAAGTCTCTCACCTTGAAATTGTATGGAGTGCTTCAAGAAACAAAAATGGTGAAATCAATGGCTCCCCTTGCTTGAGGTGTAGAGAGAAGTCCCTAGCTTGGTACCCACCCCTACACCAAAACACAAAGGGAGGAAGGAGGAAGATGGGCTCACGGTTTTGGAGAGAGGGGAAAGAGAAAGAGATGTGAGAAATGAACTCTCTCTCTCCTTCTTAGGGTTATATAGGTTAGGGTTTTAATCCAACGGTTAGGACTTAATCTGGAAAATGGAGGGATGTGGTTCACTCACTTAAGTGTCACACCCTTCTAGGCGGTGGCACTTTTATAAATAAGTCCTCCAGCCAAAAACGCCCCTATGAGCTTCTATCTTTTGAATTTTTTTTTAAATTTCTTACATTATCACCCCCTCTAGAGCCCTACACGCCCTCTATGGTTTGTAAAACTTTCAAAAATGCCCGCACATGCCCCCTTGAGTGAAAAATATTGTATTTATTTTATTTCATTTGAAATTACACTTAGGTTTTCTATAATTCACCTTTCTAATCTTCGATAAAACTCCAAAATTTCTTAAAAACCATATTCCTTGTCAAATTTTGAATGATGAAGAGGGTTTAATTATTTAAAAATTTTGATGGTGCAATTCTAATATTTTATGTGTTTTGATTTAAAACTTAGGGATTTAGTATAATTATGAGGAATATATGTATATATACATAGATAATCGCATTACAAATTTATGTCTCGCATTGAATTTTTTCTCAAAAATTTTGTGGGTCTTACATCCTACCCTTTTTAAAAAGGATTTCGTCCGCGAAATCACAAACACCAAACAATAAAAAGGTCGGGATAGTTTTTCCCCCATACTCATTTTGGGCTCCCATGTGCATTCTTCGATGCCATGGTGTTGCTAACACACTTTGATCGACAAAATGGTAATGGTACGCAAAACTTGATCTCAATGACCAACGATCTCGATAGGTTTCTCAATCTTTGTCATGCTTTTCTTTCGATGGAGTCTAATCAGTATAAACTAAATCTCCAATAGACTTCTTCGGACAAAACTTAGTGATATGCTCTGGCTGCTTACACTTGAAACACTTGCCATTATAGAGAGGGCAAACTCCGAAGGGATGATCTTCATTGCATCATCGACACTTTTGTTGGACATTTGATTGTTGCGATTGCCTTTGTTGCAGGCGGTCCTGGTAATCTTCCTAACACTTTTGCTTCTTGGTGGGTGGTTTAAACTACTTTCCGCTAGGATTCTTCTTACTAGTACTCACATGAATCTTGGTTTGTGATCCGAGTTTATTCCGCTGGTTCTTCTGCTCCTTAATCTAGTCTTCTTCCAATAGTGTTGCTACCTCGATGGCCTCATCGAGTGATTTTGGCGTGCTAGTGAGCACTTTGATTCTCAGAGTTGGCTTCAACCCATGAGTGAAATTCATTACTCGATCCTTTTCGTGGCGTAAACATTTGGACAATATCGCTCCAAACAACGAAACTTAATGTTGTAGGTCTAAAAATTCTTGCATCTTCTTACTTTGCTCATGCTTAGAAAAATATGCAGAGTTAAAAACCTCTACAAACTCGTCCCACGTAACATTCCCATCTTGGAATTTAACCGCAAAAATCGTGTCCCACCACTTCTCAGCATGATCTTTCAAATGATAGGTACCAAAATTCATCTTCTGCTCCTCTGAGACATTTAAAACACAAAAAATATGTTCTATCTCGCATATCCATGACTCAGCAACTTCAGGGTCCGTCTTACCCTTAAAAGCAAGAGGATTCATTTTCATAAAGCACTTGTAGGTGATCGTACCTATGTTTTGCTTATCTTGGACCACCTGATGGAGGTTCGCACCCATCTGTTGCATCGCAACCACTTGCTGTTGCACAACCTCAGCAAGGTTGTTCACAGTGTCCATGATATCGCTACACCTGACCTCTCATGCCATCTATCAGGATAGAAACATATAATAATAATTAATCAATAGGTTTCACAACTATGCTCGCTAAATAATAATCGTAGCAACCTTTCAAAAGTCTCGAGTGTATAATGCATAATTCAAGTAGTGACACATCACAATTTAATTGTGTAATATCACAATCTATATACATGTTCTTCGAATGACCTCAAGTGACACCACATAAGGCCGTTATCGTCAAAAAAACACCATTCTAGACGACCATCGTTAGAGAATTGCCACTCTAATGCACTATCTGGAGAATCACCACTCTGATCTCATAAATAGCGAGCCACCACTCGAAAGACATCGTTAGAAAACCAACATCCTAACGACATTGTTGAAGAATCACCACCCTAATTATATCGTTAGAGAATCACCACCCTAACGGCATTGTTGAAGAATCACCACTTCAATAGCATCATTAGAAAATCATCACCCTAATGGCATCATCATAAAATCACCACTCTAACGGCATTGCTGAGGAATCACCACCCCAGCAACATCTTTAGAGCATCACCACCCTAATGACATCGTCAGAGAATCATCACCTTAATGGTATCATTGAAGAGTCACCACTTCAACCATTTCATTAGAGACTCACTACTCTAATGACATCGTCAGAGAATCACCACTCTAACAGCATTGCTGGAGAATCACCACTCCAATAACCTTCATTAGAGAATCACCACTCTAACAGCATCGTCAGAGAATCACCACTCTAACGGTATTGTTGGAGAGTCACCACTCCAACAACCTTCATTAGAGAATCATCACTCTAATGGAATCATTAGGGAATCACCACCCTAACGGTATCATAAGAGAATCATCACTCTAACGGCATCACTGGGAATCACCACCCTAGCCAATCTCATCACACCACAAGCCCCTCAGACTGTGGTTGGGAACAAAACTCCCACAACGCTTTTTCAAAACAATGCCGCCATGAAGATCAACATTATCTTGTCCCGTCTACGACCCTCTCAGGAGTCGACTACCATCATCGGCAACTCATAAGCAGCTCGCTAAGTGCATAAATTTATGTATGTTCTCATCACCAAGAACAATTGGGGATCTACAGTTTCCTCCAACGGGAAATTCCAAGGTCCAACTGGCACAGACAAGGCTTTAGCCTTCTGTCCGAAAGATCACTTCCAAAAATATCCTCATCAATGATAGGGTCACGAACATCTCCAACGGAGTTGAAAAACATAAGGAAACACTAACTTAAAGCCTCATCAAATGACTCTTATCAAAACAATATCGTTTCCAATATGATTGGTGTAATAGTTTCGATTGTCATTATCATTCATCAATCATCTCCACTCTGGTAATGTGGAATGAGGAAGTGAAGCTGGTGTGTACTAATGAGAAATTGGTGAAATACACAGATAGTCTCTGGGTTTAGATCAAGAACTTCAACCCTCACAGGAGTTGCCACGAACTAGCTTGGGAAACCACATCCTCGAGCATAAAAGCATAATCTTTCGAGAACTTTAGATCAAACATCAACTGACACTTAATCTCTAAGTGTCTTCTCAGACCATAATAGGTGCATACACTCAGTTTACGGGGATTGATTCACCCCACATGTTTCATCTTACATCTCGCACAAAGAAAGTGCTCGATTAGCAAATACTTGCACGTTTTGCATGATAGTCTGAACCGCTTGGTTCAGGCTCTCGATGCCTTGAGCCTATTCATATAAGGCTTCAAGCATAAAATCATGTCTCGCATTCAACAACAATGGATAAAGCATACATATTTATCTAACTATGCATGAATAAGAAACCAAACAACAATCAATAAAATCTACTAAGTCAGGTATACTTACAGTGTGATGGTCGATGCGTACAGAGTCTTGAACCACACTTTTAAAATACTGCTCTAATACCAAGATCTATAACGCCCCAAAATCCCAACATGGAAAATCCATTGAATTGTAGAGTAAAAAAAATGGAAAGCATTGCGCAAAGCAAAAAATCAAAAGTGGAAAAGAGTTGGAAATTCTGAGCAGGTTATAAGATGAATCAACAAGTAGAAACAACACATTGCCATGTATTTACAAAATGAGACAAAAAGATGTACAATTCATTTCTTTACAAAATGTCTCTCAAAAAGAAATGGGACATATCCCCAAAAATGTCTGCCAGAATCATGAGAAGTTTAGAAGTGTGGGATTCAAGCCTCGCAGCACATCGAGCCCCATCACACAACCTGTCAGCAACTTGTATCCCCATAAAACGAGGTCAGTACTCTTGCGAGTTAGTGAGAGAATACCCACAATTATCCATTCATGAAAAATATAAGTATTCATATCTTAATGTGCAACAATTAACCTAGATAATAAAGACAATAGCATAAGTGAATCTAACATGATAGAGCAGTTAGAATATTGTAATGAATAAACATGTGTAACTGTAATAAGTAAAGAAGCAGTAAGGGATAATGCTAAGCAATAAGCGACAATGTCAAGCACTAACATACTTAGATAGTAACATTAGACATTTAAGTGAGTGAGCAAGGAAGATACAACTCTAGCAACCTAATCAAAGATAAGCAGTAGAATTGTTATCAAGTGATCAGCAGGATTATGTAATTAACATTGACATTCATCGGCAATAGTAAACATTTCATTAATTATAACTAAGAGCAGGGACATAGAACCTTAAATCACAGAGTTAATACTAAGTATTGAATAACATTATTATATAACAAATATGCATCTAGATACATAACCAAGTGTATTTGAGCATTTAAGTCATTAAATGATTATACAAATAAGCAATTGAACAGTTAATCAATTGGACAATTAAATAGTTGAGCAATTGAGCAAGTAAGCCATTGAGAAATTTCTATGATAGAATCATCAAAAATATAAGTCAACGGTTAATCTTAATTAGGCATATCCAGCAACATTCCCTCCTTCTGAGGTACTTAGGCCCATCCGGCCTTGTGTTCCCAACAGGGCAACATGATCAACATGTCGAAGTCACACTCGTACATTTACGTGCTCTAGTATGACAAGCCAAGAAGAGTACTTCATCGGTGAAGGCGATAACATCATTCATCATTTAGGGGTGTATGACATTCTCAAACAAGTGAGCTCAACTCACGAGGTGGGTCCATTGCCCACACGCAACTCACCATGGATTGCCAACATTCAATAAGTCCGGAAAGACAATTATACTCCTACAATGTGCCTCAAGTCCCTTTTGCATTTCTGGGATGAATCAAGTGTCAGGTGTGCATCATGTGTCAAGTGTACATGCACATGAATTCGTTTAAGCATTCATCGCATGCTAGGCAACATCGTTAAATATAAGGCACTTGATTTATAAACATGCTCAGTTCAACATATTTTGGTTGATGATCAACATGCTTTATTAAGCCGTTTAAGTTCAGTGACATGGTGTGCCATGTGCATGTGAACATATCAAACTAACAAGTATGTCAACTAAACTACGACACTCGAGCCATCATAACATGCACATTGTATGCAATTCATCAGTGTGTCAAGATGTGAGAATTGCACGTGTTGCAACATAATTCATCGAGCATGTCGTAAATCATTCTAAGTTGGAATGATGTCACTTCATTAAGCATTCAATCGTATATTTTCATAATTCAAAATACATGCGCTATATCATTGTAAGCAAGTCATATTATTTTGCACATGCTTTATTGGACAATTCACCTCATGGTCGATGCCAATACCATTCATCACACATCATGGAATATCAATCCTTACGCTCATAATTTGTTTCAAGCAATAATTTACATGTTATAGAATATCCGGCATTCGTTTTGATAAAGCGGGCCTCAAATATATAATTCATTCTATTGATGAATTATGTGATAGCGTACTTTGTCTCAATGGCATGTATGTGCAAGCACTATAGATATTTTTCTTTCAGAAGTTGTCAAGCATGTGATATTTCGAGCTTGTTTTATGCAATCTACCATAAGTATTGAACGTGTAAGGGGAGATTAATATTGCAACAAGAGAAGGGCTGCTATGAGTGTGTAACATGTAGAAAAGGTGCAACAAGGACATGTTGTTGTGATCATCGCAAAAATTTTCCTCTCATAATATTCTCTCTCTTCCTTCTCTTTTCCTTTCTATCCTTTATTCCCTCCTTTTTTTGAAAGGAGACAATAAAAGACAGAAAAGAAAAGAGAAGAGAAAAGAAAAGAGAGAGAAGAGAAGAGGAAACTCTTTTATGGGGTCTCACTTGACCTTAATTTTGAAAATATTTAAGAAAATAACTCGCCTCCGTTTTGAAATATTTGCGGGAAAACTGGGAGACGGGATCCGCTCGTCGGTACGAGGTTCGACCGTTCCTGGCGCCTTTACCAGGGGTAATCGAACCAAGGGTCGAATTCATGCCTTTTGCTTTGCTTAAATATAATCTAAGAATTTATTCTAAGTCTAAATGCACAAAGAATCATGCTTGTGCAATGCAAAAATGTATGCTCTTTTTTAAAATGATTTGGAAATCTCCAAGCATTTCTGAGATGAATCTGATAATAGAGTGAAGAAATGGTTTCTAATTTAGAACTTTAAGATTTAAAGTTCTAAGTTTTTGGAATAATCAGAGTTTGGAAAAATAAATCTGAACTTCAAAAGAATGGTTTTGAGATAGAAGGGGAAGAAAGGAAAATTCAAAGTCATTAATGGGCTTTGAATTTAGGATTTTGAATCAGGATGAATATTTGGAATGGAATTTGAATTCTAACTTTGAAGTTTGAAATCAGAAGGAGATTTGGAAAATCTAGATAGAATTGAGAAATAGAATTGTTTTTGAGAGTTGGAATCACTACAAGAAAAATGTTAATTAGCGACGGAAATTTGCGACGGATTTTTTTCGTCGCAAATTAGCGACAGATTAGCTAGAGAAAACTTTCTTCATGAATCCGTCGCTAAGTAGCTACAGATTAGCGATGAAAGTTGTTTCATAGCTAATCCGTCATTAATTAGCGACGGATTAACAACAACAAATTTTTCGTCGCTAATTCTCAATACAAGAAAAACATTTTAGAGAGGGATTTAGCGAGGGAATTTTTTTCGTCGCTAATTAGCGACGGAAAAATTCCCTCGCTAATTTTCAATTTAAACCGAGCGCGGAATTTTCCCTCTCTCCCCGTTCGAAATTTAAATCGATCGCGCTCGATTTAAACTGAGCGGCGTCGGAGAGCGCGTTGGAGAGCATGTACATGAGCGTGGTGGACGGCGACGCCGGAGGACGGTCGGCGATCGCTGGAGGACGACGACGCTGGTTCATGGAGGACGACAATGTCGGTTCATGGAGGACGGCGACGCCGGAGGACGGTCGGCGATCGCTGGAGGACGTCGGCGCCGGTTCACGGAGGACGACGACGTCGGTTCATGGAGGACGATGACGTCGGTTCACGGAGGATGACGACGTCGGTTCACAGAGGACGGTCGACGATCGCTGGAGGACGTCGGCACCGGTTCACAGAGGACGACGATGCCGGTTCATGGAGGACGGCGACGCTGGTTCACGGAGGATGACGGCGACGCCGGTTCACGGAGGATGACGGCACCGGTTCATGGAGGATGGCGACGACGGAGAGAACCTGTTCACGGAGGACGACGACGCCGGTTCACGGAGGACGACGACGCCGGTTCACGGAGGACGGCGGTGCCGGAGAGCACCGGTTCACGGAGGACGATACAAGTCCGGCGATGAGGCAGAGCGATCGTTCTGTGCATGCAATGCCTGTCGGGTGTGGTATAAGTCCGGCTTATTGTTGCTCGACAGGGATCAATTTTGTTTTATTTTATTTTTTAAATTTAGCGACGGATAATGTTCGTCGCTAATCTATCACAAATTAGCGACGGAATTAACGACAAATAAGTTTTTCCGCTAATTAGCAAGCAAAAATTTGCGATGGCCTCTATCCATCGCTAATCCATCGCTAAGCCGTCGCTAAACAGTTTAGCGATGGATATAGGTCGTCGCTAATCCATGATTTTCTTGTAGTGAATTCAAGATGGAATTTGAATCCAAAGTCTGGATTCTAAATAGAGTTCAAAATTAAATTCTTGATTTAGAACCCGGAAATAGGACTTGGATTTGAAATCTAAGATGAAAAATGGAATTGGATTTAAGAATTGGAATTGAGTTCGGATCTGAAGTCTGAGACCCAAAGTAAAGTTGGATTCTAGATCCTAAAATGGAATTGGATCTGAAGTCTGAGATCCAAAGTGGAGTTGGATTCTAGATCCGAAAAATGGATTTTGGATCTGAAGTCTGAGATCCAAAGTGAAGTTGGATTCTGGATCCTAAAATGGATTTTGGATCTAAAGTCTGAGATTCAAAGTGAAGTTGGATTATGGATCCTAAGTTGGAATTGGACCCAAGATCTTGAATCTGAGATAAAATTTGGATCTAACTTTGGATTTGGGTTTTGGAAGTCCAAATAGGACTTTTGAAGACGGATCTGGGTTTTGAAAACCCAGATTAGACTTAAAATTTAGAGTCAAATTTTTGAGATTGAGAGTCAATCTCAAATTTTGATTTTGAATTTGAAGATAGGAAGATAATTTTGGTTTTGAATTTGAAATCAGAAGATGAATCAGAGGTTTTAAAGTTGAATTGAACTTTAAAAATGAAATTTTGAGATATTAAATTGAATTTGAAATTGAAATTGAATCTTGACAATGAATTTGGAATTTTGATTTGAGAATTGAATTTTGAGTATACAAATGAATTTCAAAGTCAAATTGGACTTTGAATTTGAAGCTTGAATTTGGAATTTAGAAAAAATGAATCAAGAATTTCAAAGTTAAATTGAATTTTGAAATCGGATTGGAGTTTTGAATATAAAATGAATTTGAAAGTTCAAAGTCAAATTGGACTTTGAAAATGAGATAAAATTGATGAGTTGAGATAGATATTGAAGAGAGATATTCAAAATCACTTGGGGTTTTAAAAAGGGAATTTTGAAAATATGATGCAATTCTATCCTAAATGATGAATGAATTTAAAGATTTTGAAATTGGATTTTTGAAATTCATATTTCATTCTTTAAATGAATTAAGAATGAGATTGAAGATATAATACATCTTTGACTATGGTCATTGGATGTATTATATAATAACCACATTTAAATTCAAGTGAAGAATAAAATACATTTTTGGTGCTTTTATAGAGTTTAAAATAAAATTAACTCTCAATATACCCTGACTATGGTCATTGGTATATATATTGAATTAATTTTAAATTAAACTCTGATAAAAGAAGAAAATATTTAAAGAAAATATGATGGATTTTGAAAAGGATCCAGTGTGGGTACAGTGTTATTCCATAAAAGATGAAAATCCTAAGTTTTGTTTACATCCTGACTATGACCATTGATGTAAATCATCCACTTAGGATTAATCACCTTTTTTGAAATGGTGCACATACCATTCGTGTTTCACCATTGTGAGATTTTGGAAAATAAAGATCAAAAACATGGAAACAAGCAATTTATGACATTACAATGCTCATTCATTCTATTTAAAAGCTGAAAATGTAAATTCTCATTAAGATCTAACTTATTACAACATAAAAAATGAATTTACAACTCCAAGTAATGATATTTTTCACATATTCCCTGCAAAATAAAGTTTATATGGCAAAACACCAAGTATGGAGAGAAATTCAGATGTTATGATAGAACTAGAATGTATATGATATTACCTGAGTGTCAATGAGAAAACATCAAAAGAAATGTATATATGATGCTTTATGATGATGAGACTACATATATATATATATATATATATATATATATATATATATATATATATATATATATATATATATATATAGGTATTGGAGCACATGTGCAATGTACCATACTACCAAGAAGTGGTTGCTACCACAGTGAATAGTGTGTTGTGATAAAGGAAGTGCAAGTGAATGTAGTGAGTTACAACAAGGTGAATGTGAATGTTGCAGGGAAGCTGGAGGGATGCTGACAGCAAGAAATATGATAATATGAAGGTAGTAAGTGAATAAGGGTGGTGATATAGGGGAAAAGAGTGTATAGAGAACATCAAGTGGAGAAAGTGAAGGATTTGAAGTGCAGCAAGGTGCTACTGTAGATAAATGTGTTGTTCCAAGGGGTGCTGAGATAAATGCAATGTGACTTACAACAAGTATACAGGTAATTGACTGGTTAATGCAGCGTGTTGTATTGAAATGGTGGTGAAAGATGATTGGTGTAAGTGTGAAGATATGATTTGGTTGTAGACAAAAAAAAGGAAGATGAGGGTGTTGAAGGTGTACAAGGTACCTAGGTGCGTGGGGTGGAGCTTATGTTGTTGGTGGAATGTGGTGGATAATATACAGTGCACAGGGGATAAACAATAAACATAGACATTTACAGAGCATAGGAGATGAATGAGTAAGGAGTAAGAAAATGACAATTACAGCATTTAAGAGATACAAAAATTTCGGTCATCTGTTTAGGCAATAAAGCAAATGTACTCAATGAAAATTTAATAAAAATGAAAAGATGAAAACCAGATGATATTTACCAACTTTGTGCAGCGATTATATCTACCTTATGTTTCAGCTCCGCTAGCAAACAACTCCGACAACTCCAGCTAGGTTCCCTATCTAAGAAACCTGTTTTTGGATTCCGTTGGAGTTAGACTGTTGGGTGTATCGCTCTTTGGTATGCCATTCCTAGGTGCTCCATAGCTATCAGCAATAGAAAACATCAAGAAAGTCAGTAAAAGAATGTTGTTGTATAGTAAGGTACAAGTTTATTTGTTGTATTAGCCTGGCGCAATCGAGATTACTGATTCAGCTGTAGTAGCTTAGCTGCTTCCGAGGTGCAGCTTTTCTTACCTGCGTAATTGAATAGCACCTGTTGAACAGGAGCTGGACTGGTAATCGGGTCCAGAAATCCTTAACTTAATGATATGTATGATCAAGACTTTTACTTTCCTACACGTTAATCTTGCATACATCTGACTTTTTTTTTTTAGTCTAAGCACCCAGGGATAATCATAACACTTTGTAATATGACCTGGGATAGGGTAAACGCAGGAACAGAAATTCTTTTAGGTTCACTTCATTCTGGATTTTTTGATGTCAGAGGGCTATGGATCTCATGCACGATCTTAGGCTGAATATATGAAGATGATCACGACGCCTTGCAGTATAACTTGGGACAAAATGATAAACCCAAGATCTGTGTAAATGAAAACATTAGTCCTTGGTGACCCTCCCCCTATGATCCCAAGTGACGAGGAGACAACCAAAGTGGAAGGTGCTCCGGTAAAAAACCAGGTGATATTGCCCTGTACTAAGAAATTGCCTTTTGCGTCACTCATAACAGATATCCTAAGGGCCGATATACCAAAATATACCTTTTATTTCTAGCTCTTGAAACTGCATGTACAGGAGTGACTTGAGTATTAGATGATAAACATGTAAACACAGATGAGATAGGAGATCCAACAAATGCAACAGACAAAACAAATTGAAACTGTCCTAAATTATAAATTTCCAGAACCATGATTTAATACAGCGATTTTCTGCAACACAGCATGCAAACGAGAAATTAATGATAAACAGCTAGCATCCAAATTTCCTCAGAATATAAATAGATATGCATAGCAGGAAAAAAAAAGATGGGAAAAACTTAAATTGGAGCAACCTTATCATGGTAAAAAGAAAAGAAAAGAAAATAACAAGTACATGAACAAATTATGAAGTCTAAGAGAATGTTTAGAGTAGGGATGACTTTATCTACAAACCGACGGCCAACCTCATTCTGAATTAGCATGATAACTGGTTTTCAAAATGAAACAAGGGACTGTGTAGCAATCGAATTCTTGATGAAAAAGATTAATTAATATTCATTGGAACATTTCATAACAGAGGATCCTGAGCTTTACTGTAAGTCATATAATGATTTCATAATAAAACATAAGTTAATTCATATCTCCACTGTGAAATCACCAGAGATATCCACCCTAGTTGAAACAATAGTGCGATGCCTTCGGTGTATTTTTCACATGGTCTGTTAAGGCAACGATAACGCTCATCGAAGACCGAGTGGAATTGATTAAAGCCTCAAATGTCTGGTTCCAAAATGTCCATCGACCTTTAACTAGATCAAAAAATTTTGACAAACCTCTGATCTATCTGATCCAGACCCCCGATCGAATCAGAAACTGATAGATCAGACGTCTGATTCTAATACTTCCATCAATTGGATCGAAACAAACGGAAAAGGTTGCATGAATTTGCAGATCAAACACTCGACCAAGGGCTAAAATAACAAAATACATCAAACTCAAATAAAAACCAATGAACAAAATTAACAAAATCAAAGAAACACCATCAAATATGGGCTGAGATGTCTAGATCGATAATTGGAAAATCCACCAAACTCAAACAGAAACCAAATGAAAATAATAAATTGTAAAATAAAAGAGGAAAAAGACAATGTTAGAATGTAAGATGTTGAAACTAATATGTGATGAATGCAGACAAACCGAGGGAGTTTGACGATGAATGGAGAGAAAGGGAGTAAAATAAAACTGAGAAGGAACTGTAGGAACGTGAAGTTTTCGTTTGATATTGCACAAAAAAAATGGATTGGTGCCTACTATATGCAGTCTGATACCACAGTGGTGCTTTAATGGGGGTAACAAATAAGAAAATTTAACCTAATCAGAAACCAACGGAAAAAAAAGGGAAAATAAAGAAGATGAAACAAGATGAAGGGAAAATCAATGGATGACAAATATTATTACCAAACGAAACTGGAATGAGGGGAAATAAACAGAGGAAAGAGTCTATGTTTACTGTGAATTGATTTGAGAAGTAAAAGGGGTGCTCCTTCTGAATATTGTTATTTCTATATTTACTTGTATCCTTCCTGAGTGATAATTGATCCTCAAATGCGAATGATCGATTGTAACCTTGCTGCAATGGTCGGCTTCCTCTGACTGTGGTTCGAGTTTCAAGGGAAGGAGCACTCCTTTGGTTCCTGATATAGATTGTTTTGTGCAAAAGAGATTGAAAGAGGCACGGCTTCTTCAGTGACTTCCACAGGAGAAGGGAACCAGAGGGGAAGAAGAAGGAAAAAAATCGAGCAGAGAAGATGATGGTGGGGTGAAGGCGGATCTGTAATGGAGGCTAGGAGGGGAAAGGGTGAAGATGGATGATTGAATGGGGCTTCCTGCGGGCTCTTTTTAAAGAGGAGAAGAGGAAGGTTCGGGAAAGTAGCCAGTTGGAGATGAGCGGTAGGAAGAGGAGGGTTTCGGTGATGGGGGATTCGGAGGGGTGCGATGGATCGTGAAGGGAAGCCGAGAGGGGAAGAGAGAAAGAGAGGGTTTGGAAGAGGGTTTTTGTGAAAGCTGAGAGAGAGCGACCCTATCAAAAGAAAACCGAATTAGGGTTTTTATTTTCAAGCTTGTCCTTGTACTTTATAAAATTTCCAAAATGAGGCTCTTTTTATAAGATTTTTTTCAAAAAAGATAGATTTAAATAAAAGATGATTTTCAAAAGGTGGTTCTAAGAGCTTATTATTGTATTTTTTTTTCTTGTATTTTCTTTGTGTTTTCTAATTTTTGTATTTTTGACAAAAAGACTTTCTAACTAGGGAAATGAGATATTAAAGACTATTTTTGGAATTTTTTTGAGAAATATTTACAAAAAAGAGGGGTTTTCTGAGAATTTTAACGTTGTTTCTTGAAAATTCTTCAGAAAATGGGTTAGGAATAAAAATGAGCTTGGATTCCAGCGAATCCGAGAAATGAATGGAATTTTTGGTTAAAATTTTGACCCGATTATTCAGAGAATGTGAGTCAGAGGCAAAAAATGAGTTTTTGGATTTTTGAAAATTTTGGGGTGTTCACAGCTGCCCTATATGCACCAAAGTATGGGAAACAATACGTTGTGCCAAGGTGCTGATAGCAAGTGCACCTTGTTGCGAGGAAACAAAACACAAGTGGTGCTATCAAAAACATGACAAACAAAGTGAATTTCCATGATGTGAGTGTTGCCCAAGAGCACAGGGTTTTGCGAGCTATTGCAGCAGGCTAATGGCAGATATGAAGCACACTACTACAGAAAAATCTATAGCAAAAAGGGCGCTGCCACGTAGAGCCACCATCACGAGTGGTTGCAACCAACAATATGTTGTTGTACACCTTCAAGCATGCTATCGATCGCAGCGCTCTATAAGCTACAGTGATGCCAAAAATCATAAGCTTGATGCCATGAGCAAGGTGTTGCTACGAGACTAGTTATCACTGGGAATTTGCAGCGACTCAGTGTGCTGCTCTAGTCCTTCATTTCTGCTGAAGAATGGCAGCAAACATGGTGTTGCCCTATAGGGTTTTCATGCAAATGATTGGCAACAAGCTTGGTGTCGCCTGATATGTGTACTTTCTGCAGTAAATGTGGTTCACACTGTGCCAGGTGCAGAAAGGAAAAAAAAAAGATAGCAAGCTTGTTGCTACAAGGGAGGCTGTATTCTGGGCCAGGGTGTAGAAGCGAGGTGCTGCTAAATATATGTCAGCCAGTGGGCGATTTGCATGAAAGAGCATGCTGCAGCGAATGCCTTTGATGTTCGAAAAAAAATCGCAGCTTGCATATGCTGCCCAGAGCGGGAGAAATAAGTAGGCAGAGTCTTAAACAAAATTTATGAGCAACTGCCTCTTAGGGTACCAACTCGAATAAGGTACAGAGCTGAAAAAACATGCTGTCGTATATGCTACAAACATACCCTATGCTGGAAATAACATGAAATTGGAAAACCTCAAAAAAAATCTAAATTCGGATATTAACATATGCTTTAAAATCCCTAACTTCCAATAGCAGCAGAAAGATTGATTTTTTTTTATACTTAGACGAAGATTCAGCCATGACATTGAACAAAAGAGTTTTAGAGTTATGTCTTAGATTTCCATAGAATCAAACCAATCAATTTTTCATGAAGGGAATCGAGAGAAATTCTGAAAATATGAAACATTGTCCATGGCATTTTGGACTGAACAGGGACTGACACAAAAAATCTGTTTGTTCAACATTTGACAGGGATTTTGAAGGCTTTTATGGAACTATTCAGGCAAAGTCTTCAACTACAAAGTTGTAGGGCTGTGTCTTAGCTTTCCACAGTATCAAGCCAATCAATTTTTCATGAAGGGAATTGGGAGAAATCCTGAAAATACAAGATACTATCCAGAGCATTCTGGACAGAACAGGGCTTGACATAAATCCAATTGTTCAACATTTTTAAAGAAATGTTGAAGGACTCTGTATACTGATTCAGGCAAAATATTCAACTAAAAAGTTGTAGGACTGTGTCTTATCTTTTCAGAATATCCACGAACACTGAAATCCGACTAGTATCTAGGTATATACGATTGATTCTTTGGAGTCGAACTGGATAAGGACTAACAAAAAAACAAATTTGACTGACTGACAGTTTAATAGGGATTTTGAATGACTCTGCGTACCGAATCAGGCCAAGCCTTTAACTACAAAGTTAGAGGCATGTGTCTTGTCTTTTCATAGTGTCTAAGAACACCGAGATTTGACTTGTATCTAGGCATATACGGTCGATTCTTCAGAGTCACCTCTGACAAATTCTGGAATCAGGGAAAATCGGTGCATGCAAGAGATATATGGTGCGTGAACATGCTAGAAAAAAAATTGGCAACCATGCGTATGAGCAAGAAAAAAATTATAACAAAACAACAAGCAATGTGCATCGAGTTAGCAATGAGAAGATAAAGAAAAATAAAGCTTCAGCCATCTCTAATCCGTCCAGCTCCCATGCATGGCATAGCATGTCATGGGAGAACGGACTTCATGCTAAAAGAATATGGTTTTCACAAAGTGGAAGCCATGAAAGTCTCTCACCTTGAAACCGTATGGAGTGCTTCAAGAAGCAAAAATGGTGAAACCAATGGCTCCCCTTGCTTGAGGTGTAGAGAGGAGTCCCTAGCTTGGTACCCACCCCTACACCAAAACACAAAGGGAGGAAGGAGGAAGATGGGCTCACGGTTTTAGAGAGAGAAAGAGAGGAGAGAAATGAGCTCTCTCTCTCCTTCTTAGGGTTATATATATTAGGGTTTTAATCTAACGGTTGTGACTTAATCTGGAAAATGGAGGGATATGGTTCACTCACTTAAGTGTCACACCCTTCTAGGCGGTGGCACTTTTATAAATAAGCCCTCTAGCCAAAAACTCCCCTATGAGCTTCTATCTTTTGAATTTTTTTTTAAATTTCTTACATTAGCACCCCCTCTAGAGCCCTACACGCCGTCTAGGGTTTGTAAAACTTTTAAAAATGCCCTCACACGCCCTCTTGAGTGAAAAATATTCTATTTATTTTATTTCATTTGAAATTACACTTAGGTTTTCTATAATTCACCTTTCTAATCTCCAATAAAACTCCAAAATTTCTTAAAAACCATATTCCTTGTCAAATTGCTAAAGATGAAGAGGGTTTAATTAGTTAAAAATTTTGATGGTGCAATTCTAATACTTTATGTGTTTTGATTTAAAACTTAGGGATCTAGTATAATTACAAGGAATATATGTATATATACATAGATAATCGCATTACAAATTTATGTCTCGCATTAAAAATTTTTCTCAAAAAAATTGTGGGTCTTACAGTGATGGTTGATATGACTTCGCACGAGGAAGTGATTTCCTGCACAATTGAGTTGTTCGAAGGACTGAACGACGAGGTGATGAGCCTGCGAGGAGGTAAACTTGTTGATGGGACAGGTTACTTCGCTAACTACGACAGCCATCATCCTGTAGACTGAAGTTGAGGAGCTTCAGTTGAAGAACCACACTCTACAGCGGACAGTTACTCTCAATAGTGGAAATGGCGATAGGCCATCAAAGATAGATGTGTCAAGGACAGCTAAATTCCATGGTTCTAGGGATAGCAAGGCTATAGAAAACTTTTTATTCCAGGTGGAAGACTACTTGGACATTCAGAATATATTGGTTAAAGACCTCAAGGTAAAGATGACAGCATCTCTACTTGACGGAGATGCTATAGCCTGGTGGAGACAGAAGCATAGTGACATGGAAAGGGGCCACTGCGTGATTGATACCTTTGAAGCCTTCGAAAATGAGCTATGAAACTACTTTATGCCAAGAAATATACAGCATCAAGCTTATCAGATGGTGGCAGAACTCAAACACACTAGAACCTTGATAAACTATATTAGGACGTTCCAGAAGCTCATACTAGACGTACTCAATATGTCGGATGAAGACAAACTAAATTGGTTTATTATGGGACTATAGCTTTAGTCACAGTCCAAAGTGGAAATAAGCAATCCCCAAACTTTGAAAGATGCATATGTGACGGCCAAGCGACTAGTGGATACATAGCGCAAGTCCTTCACTCTATTGACCAAGGCTGAAAAGAAGCCAGACCAAGAAGAAAGAAAGAGTATTGACAAGATAATAAAGGTGAGTCATTGACCCAGCACTATTTCGACAAGAAGCATAATGATAGAAAGCACAACAATAATGACAACAAAGGGTCGGTTATGACCTGTTGGTTGTGTGGTGAAAGACTGTAAGATTCACGATATTTCTAAGATAATATAATATAAGATGTAGAATTTTCTATTTGATTACGAGGATTTTTCATAAAGTCGTGTATATATGTATGCACTTACGGTTATACGAGGTCCTAAATTGTGTAATTATGATATACAAAGTGATTGAGGGCAAACCATGAAAAATTAAATCCTGATATTTCTGAATTAGATTTATGATATATCTAATTAGTCACTCCCCAAATTTTGAACCTAAACGAGGAAAAAACCTCATTATTTCATGTGAATTATCGGTAAACGAGTATCGATAAGATATGAGTTGTAACGAGAGCGAATTTCGTTAGAATTAAAAATCTAAATGAATAATTTTAAAACTTAGGTTTTAATTTATGAAATGTAACTTTGAAATGAATTATTGAAATCATTGAAACCTAGCTTTTAAATGAGAAATGAGCAAGGTTTTTAAAAAATACTCGAAATGGAATTTTGTAAAACCAAAGTGCGCTTTTTCAAAATTTTCAAAAGGGGTGATTTGGAATTTTCAAAAGGTGGTTAGCATGGGGCCCACGTGAGCATGATCTCAGCCCATGCTACCTTGAAAAAATATATATATAAAAATTCAAAAAGGAGCATTTAACAAGGAATTTTGGAAAAGTTGAAAAAGGCAAAATTGGGGTTGTCTTTTAGAATTTCAAGGAGTGAGTGGTGGCATAGGCCACATAGGTTGGGCACCCCTTAGGGGTGTAGCCCTATCCGTTTAATACAAAAAAAAGAAAAGAAAAAAAATGAATTTTCAAAGGGAGCATTTGAAAAAGCTTTGACCCTTGGTCAAAAAGTGGGTCAAAGGGGACAAGCTCCTTTTATTTTAAGGGGAGTTGTTGGGGGCTACCTTGAAGGGTGGCTGGACCCTTGGAGTAGGCTCATTAAGGAGGGGGACAACCCCGGGGTGGAGGGCATGAGAGGGGAGGACCCTCCATCTCCTCCTCTCAAATCTCAGCCCTCCATCAAGTGGAAGGCCTATTTAAGAGGGCTGAAGGGGTGAGGAGAGAGAAAATCTCATTCTCTTCTCCTCCCTACGTTGACTCTCTTGTCCCTTTTTTCCTAGTGGTGGGAGTGAAGAAGTAAGACTTTGAGTGTGTGAGGTCTAGAGTGAGCCTTGTATAAGGCTAAGAAGGTGAGCTTGTGTGCAAGGGAGGCTTGCAAGGGCTGTGTGTGCATAGTGAGCAGCCAGAACCCCAACTCCATCCTCATTCCGAAGACCCAAGGTGAAGAACATCCACCTTGTTTATCTATTTTTTTTAATGCTTATATCACGTAGGGTGAAGTTTTGATTCGGCCTTTCCGTTGATTTCTATGGTTCACTTTGATTCTAGCATGAATGGGTGTCACTCTAGCATGTACACACACCCACCGGGCGCTTTACGCAAAATGGGTTGCATTTTGGTATTTCTGAAATTCTAGAACGTCGAAGACGCCTATGCTAAAAGGACTGTATCTCACTGGATACTAGTCAGAATGATGCATTCTTAAACTTTTTGAAAAATTGAGACGATTCTCTCCAACTTCGATGTTGATAAGTTTCCCTGATTCGGTCTGTAAACTTTTCAAAAATTCCATTTTAGCTGACTGACACTTCTCCGTCAGCAGTCCAGGAAGTCCCAGACACTGTCCGATAATCCTGCGACACCTTCCAAACCACAGGTCAGAATTTTGTGTTCTTGAACTCTGTGTAGAGCTAACAAGTAGCTTTACGATATTTGTGTTCAGCACTCTCACTTTGTGAGTGATAGTGTAGAGTGTAAGAGTGTGAGTGTAGTGAATGCAGTGAAGAGTGTAAATGTTATAGTGTGTAAGTAGTGTGAATAGTGTTGTTTGCAGTAAGAGATAGTGAAAGTGTTGTGTAAGTGAGTTAAGTGTGAGTGTTGTTGTGAGTGAGTGAGAGTGCGTGTTGTGAATGAGTGTTGAGTGAACAACAATAGTGTTGTTTACAGTGTTGTGAGTGTGTTTTAGCTTAGTGTGGTGAGTGAGTGAGAGTGGGCTGTGATATAATGTAAATTGTGTTGTGAACAAGAACTGTGAATGTTATAAATGTTGTGAGAATAGTTCATCTGTGAATGTATTGAGAATTGCCACATTGAATGTTGTTGTGTGTGAGTGAAGAGTGTAAGTGTTGTAAGTGAGTTAAGAGTGAATGTTGTAAGTGACTGTGAGTGTATTGTGAGAGTGACTGCTATAAGTGAATGTGAGTGAGCTGTAATAGCTGTGTGTTGTGTGAGTGTGAGTGTTATGTACTGTGAGAGTGTGTTGTGGGATGTGTGTGTGTTTGATTTTCTATGTGTGTTTTAAATTGTTTAGCGTTCAAATCATTTGCTATACTTAGCATTAGCATAGTATATTTTGCAATTGCATTGGTTGTTCTTCATATAGCATTAGCTGGACTTAGTTGGTTACATATAGTATAGTTGTTTTACATAGTTTCATCATATTTTAGATCTTAAGTCATTTCCAGATTTACATTGCTCTTAGCATACTTGTTAATTTTTTTTTTGTACTGCTTGTGCTTTTGAATTGTGTAGGAAAGCCGAAGTGGAGCGGAAGCAAGCAAGCGAATGGTACTTGTTGCGCACCTATTCAACATGTGACATGGAGGCACAAGCATAGAAGATTTTTTTTTTAGATTGGGAGTTTAATTTCCAATTAATTCTTGGGTTATAATAAAACAATTTTAAATGCTCTACGTAGGGTATTCATGTGTTGCAATAAGTAGTTTATTTTTCATACTTTTTCCATTTTAGCAATAAAGAATAGTTAATTGTGTGTTCAAATATGAAGTATTACCCATTCCCTGAGTTCGACCTGGTCTCTACCACTAGTGAGAACCAGTTTTATTATTTGGTGTCTGGTTTTCACATTGCTTTTCAATTAAAAATCTTTTCAAAAATTATTTCATAAACAAGAAAGACATCAGGCCGTGAGAGAAGGAGAAGGTGAAGGAGAGTGCAATGGGCGACGAGCGGTGAGAGGAGCAGATGAAGGAGAATGCAGTGGGCGACGATCGACAAGAGAAGGAGGTGAAGGAGAATGTGGTGGGCGATGGGCGGCGAGAGAAGGAGGAGGTGAAGGAGAGTGTGGCGGGTGACGGGTGACGGACGACGGGAGGTGGACAACGGGCGACAGACGGTGAGAGAAGGAGGAGGTGAAGGAGAGTGTGACGGGCGACGGGTGACGAACGACGGGCAGTGGACGATGGGCAACAAGCGGCGGATGACGAGCGATGGACGACGAGCGACAGGCGGTGGGCGAAGGGCGACGACCGACGGCGATGGGTGACAGAATGAAACAGAAAAAGAGAAAAGAAAGGGGCTCGCATTAGGGTTTTATGAGAAATTTAGGGACGGATTAACGACAAAAAAATTTTGTCGCAAATACCATCACAAATTTGTGATGGAGTAGCGACGAAAAAATGGTGTTGCTCATCCGTCGCAAAGTTGCAATGGAGTGTGAGATAGAATTTGTCTATCACAAATTAGCGACAACATTGACAATGAAATTTTTCCATCGTAAATTCCGTAACTAATTCCAACTTTAGGGACAAATAGTTTTCTCTCGCTAATCCGTCGTAAAGTTGCAACGGATTATTTTTGTCGTAAATTTTCATCGCTAAATAACGTTTTTCTTGTAGTGACACCAGGGACCGCCCATCTAATGTTGGAGCACCAGGGACTACCCATCTATAAGTGTCACTTTTCTTGGTATACCAAAATAATAGTTGTGTCTACACACCACCCCGAGCAAAGTAATGAAAACTCTCTAAAATCGTGGCTAGGAGAAAGAAACTCAATATCGGGTTCAGAGGCAACAACAATACACACAAAGTTTTTGTATCTTTTTAGTTTCCCCAAAACCGTAACTCTAATAGTCTCGTAGTCCCGATGAGACATCTTAGAAAGTATATTACACTGTTCTTTTTTTAAAGTTATTATTAATAGTTGTTTCATTAATTTATAATTCAGCATGCCAAATTGATATCACAAATTCGCATTTCTAAATGTGAGGCTCGTCACAGGGCTTCAGCCCATGGCAAATGCAGAATAGTGCAATTAAAACCACAATAGCCAATATGATTTTTGAAATGCATAAACAAGTAAAGCAAGGAGCATACCGGCTCAAGGCATTCCACTGCCCATGATGATCCACTTTGATCATCCATGCATTCATATACAAAAATCATTAGGAACATGCCAATGCATTCATTACATGTCACATGCTTTCCAATGCACAACCATGCATGCCAATGACTATATCCTTAAGCATGTATTCATATTCAGATGTATACATTCACATAACCATACCCAAAGCATGCTTTTATTCATGAACCAATTCAAGTAAGCATGTGAACCAATGCATGCTTTCATTTATGTATCATATAAATTTAACATGTGAACACTCGTGCAATTACATGCATGTAAAACATGTTGACTTCATGTATACACATACATAAGAAAACAACTATGCATTAGTATTGCGGACAAACATGATATACTAAACACAAGCATGTGAAAACTTCATTCTATTGGCTGCATAAAGATATATCAGCCCCACTTAGCGAAAATCTGGAAACTAAATAACATGATTGTACACATTCTTTTTATGAGTGCACGTACATTTGAACCAATCCTAAAATAACATAATGCTAAAGCAGGTCATATTAAGTTAAAGCATGTGAATAAAAACATCCCATAGTTAGCATGCATTACAATCGAGATACATACGCTTAGCAAGGTTTGAAGCTTTTAAGATGCATAACGAAAAATATTATATATATATATATATATTATAAAAACCCACATGCCCAGCTGAGCCCACTCGGTTGGGCCTATGAGACCCTACAGGCCTAATAACCAGGTCTGTCAGCACCTGATTGGGAGCTACCCCGGTCTAGCCAGGTCTAGCTAGACCAACAGCAAATAATAAAAGTTATTTATTTATTATTATTATTATTTAAAAAAAATTGTCAGTTGGGGTTGGACAAACCCCATTCTGATTTTATTTTCTCAATTTACAATTGAGTTTTTAACAACAATGTGCATGTATCTACATGTTAAAAGTCAAGCTGGGTTTGGTAGACCTCAATCTAATATAATTTAGTCTTTATTTTTAAAGGATGAGCTGGGTTTAGACAGATCTCATCTCATTTTAATCAAGTTCACTTATGGATTTCAAAACAATATTGTCTTAACACTGGGTGAAGTGCACTTGAATATATGTATTTTTATTTTTATATCAGACACACTAGAGTTGGGCAAACTCCAACCCAATAATGTTCAAGACACCAAGGGAATGTGAACATGCAACATCTCAACACAAGGGAACATGCATTAGTTGGCAGATTGGGGATTTAGGTAGACCTCAAATCTGTTATACAACATACCATGCAAAAAGAAAATCCAATGTATTTAGACACAAGGCAGAAAGTATAACTTTCAATCAAAATGATCCCTAAATAGAGCCACTTAACATTACATAGTTGCATATGTATTTTGGAATCAGATTCACGTAAATACATTAACCAGTAAACACACGAGTACATATGCTTATGCACAACCATCGAACAGAGATACAACTTTCACAACAACATCAAAATTTGTAAACAATGAAGGATTAATTATACAATCCCAAAACCACATTCAATAAATCTGCATCTGACATCAGGGTGCAAGTATATAGGATATTCATATTCACATGACTGTCAAAACTTCACTAAACTCATAAATAAATGGATTCAATCAATAATATTGGTCCACAGTATGTGTATATACATAGTTGTATAGTAAAAAAAATATTCATGGGTCGACGTATGATATGTTCACACCCTTTATTCGATCGTGGCTATCACATGGTCACCCAATTCAGACCCATGTGCATACCAGTCCGAACTGACCTAACACAGTCCCTAGTTTTTTTTCTCTAAAGTCATGCTCTTCAAAAATGTTTTTGGTACTTATTCACGGTTTAGGTTTTTTTTTACTCTTTACCGGCCATGATTCACATTTATGGCTTCATATATATTTCATAATACATATTTTTGAAATAAATGGTATTTGTGTGCCACTGAGCATGATGTACACACATAGAGCTTATATGTACCTACGCATGCTCTTTGGATTATGATAAAATTTTGTTTCAATAAAGAAAAACACATGTAAAAAAATTTTTATGTGAGAAAAGATCAAAAGAATCTCATGGAAATCGATATCCACCAAAAGAAACATCTAAATAAACATGTCTACTACCAATAAAAATTCTTTTTTTAGCATATACAGAATTTTTATTGCATGAAAGAGTGAAAATAATTAAGAACACAACCATGGAGGAAAATCTATGCATCATCCTGCATGTGTTTTTATGAAAACATAGATTTAAACACTCTTTCCATGGATTTTCATCAAATTATTGCATGAAAATCCAATATATATCAATTTTTCACTTGATTCAAGAGAGAAAACACATACCTTGAATAAAAAAAGTGAAGAAAAATATGAGTGAAGGTTGAAAAATGTGGGTGGAGGGCTGGAACAGCTCTCCTCCTCCTCTCCTTCCTTCCTTCTTCCTCTCTTTTTCTTTTTTTCTCTCTTTCTTCCTTTCTCTTTCTCTTTCCTTCTTTTTTTTTTGACTTTATATAGACAAGAGGGGGGTGATATCCTCCCCCTTCTTCACCCCTCTCTAAATGGGCTGAAAAAGGAGAGTTTCCTCCTTGGAGGATTCTCTCTCACCCTCTTTTAAAATTTCATTAACTCAATATTTTAACTTTTTCAAAGTTTCTAATTTTTTTGAAGTCCTTTCTTAAACTTACTTAAGTCTCTTTAGGAATGTATAAGGACCTCTTTTAAGAAGTCCTAAACAACCCTAAAATAAAATTCAGAATTAAATAGAATTAATTAATTATTTAGTATTTATTAATTAATAATTATCTAGAAGTTACCAAAAATAGCCAAATTAACTAGAGAGGCTTTTTAACCTTAATTAACTCTAAATTGAAGCTTTTTAATAAATTCAAAGCTATAAAATAGTTGAGCATGGATTTAGATCTGGATCCAAGATCTAAATCCATTTTCTAAATTCAAAACGAAATTTAGACTAGACCAAATCCAGATTAATATGGGTCTTGGATAGAGTTCAGATCCATATTAATTCGGATCAAAACTATTGGATCCAGTCCGATCCAAATCTGGATCTAAACTGACAAACTGTTTCTTTTTCAAAAAGATGTGATTTTTGGGCCAACCAGAACTCAAATTTAAAAAAGTAACATACTGTTGCATTGGGCATTTCAAGACGCATCCAACAACATATTACACGAATATCAAATTTTGAAATTCACCCAAAAAATAATCTGAATTTTGCTCAAATTTTGCTTAAATTTAAAGGTAAAAAATAAAGCTCTTTCTTACGCTTTGATTGGCTCGTCTTGACCTTTTCGATGAGACCTGAGCCAAGCCTAGACTCAAAAGCATTAGTTAAAAATCAAGGTTCAAACAATTTTTCTCCCAGACTTATCCAAATTTTTTAAAAACCAGAGAATGACTAAGTAAGAAAATACATGGTATTACATGGCCAGCTTAATTAAAGGAGCTATGCAGGGAGATGGACAAGATGTTGGAAGCAAGCATTATTCATCCTTCTAAAGCACCCTTTGGCACCCCAGTACTTTTTTAGGTGAAGCATGACGGCTCCAAATGGCTATGTGTAGACAATCGTGCATTAAACAAGGTCACGATGAAGAACAAGTATCCATTTTCACTAATAGCAGACTTGTTCGACCAACTAGGCAGTGCATGTATTGTTTTAAAGCAAGATTTGTGATTAGATTATTGGCAAGTGAGGATTGCTAATGGTGATGAGCTCAAGATGACTTGTGTCACTCTCTATGGTGCCTATGAATTCCTAGTGATGTCATTCAGGTTGAATAATATGTCGGCCACATTCACGACATTGATGAACAAGATCTTCTACCCTTAGACAAGTTCATGGTAGTTTATCTCGACGATATCGTGATTTGTAACAGTAGCATGGAGGAACATGTTGGGCACTTTCGAACAATATTTCAGGTCTTAAAGGAGAATGACCTCTATGTCAAGTGAGAGAAGTGTTTCTTCGGCCAAGAGAAGATTAGCTTCCTTGGCCACGAGGTGGGGCATGGTTTGCTGCACATGGACGAGCAGAAGATAAGAACCATCCAAGAATAGAATCCGCATACCAAAGTGCCAGAGTTGCTATAATTCCTTGGCTTGGTCAACTATTATCGATGATTCATTGAAGGCTACTCTCTCATTGTTGCATCCCTCATGGATTTACTAAAAAAGAATCGAGTATGGCTCTGAACAAGATCCTGCCCAGACGCCTTTGACGACTTGAAGAAGGCCCTGGTGAGGGAACCAGTGTTGCGGTTGCCAGACCACTCTAACCCCTTTGAAGTTCACATAGATGCCTCAGACTTCTCCATGAGCAGAGTTATTATGCAGGAGGGTCATCCAATTGCCTATGAGAGTCAGAAGCTAAAGGATGCGAAGAGGCACTACACAGTGTATGAGTGTGAAATTATGGTCATCGTGCACTACCTTAGAACCTGGCAACACTATCTCTTGGGTGCCCAGTTCATCGTCAAGAGAGACAACGTCACCATGAACTATTTTCAAATATAGAAGAAGTTGACACCCAAGCAAACTCGATGGCAAATGTTTATAACTGAATTTGACTTTGCTTTAGAGTATAAGGTGGGAAAGACCAACGTTATTGCTGACACTCTGAGTCGCAAGGAAGAACTGGCAGCTGTACAGGCAGAGCCTTCCGAAGTTCACTTGGAGGGCGTATTGTTGGACTGCATTCGTGAAGGAATGCAACAGGACACAACAGCGCAACACCTTGTCTCTCTGGCACAGGCGGAAAAGACTCAACAATTCTAGCTACGGATCGACCTCCTCGTGACAAAAGGGGGACACATCTTCATGCTGCAAATTGCTTAAGGAGTGCCATGATACTTTATGGGCAGGTTATACAGGTCAGAAGTGGACCTTAGCACTCCTTGAGTACAGTTACTATTGGCTACAAATGAGAGACAATGTGGAGGGATATGTGCAAATATGCCTCATCTGCCAGCAAGGCAAGGGGATCAAACAAAAGACTCCCGGCCTCCTTGAGCCTCTACCTATCCCAGAATGTCCTTAGAAAAGCATTTCCTTGGACTTCATTGTTAGCTTGCCGAAGGTATATGGCTTCAGCTCCAACCTGGTGGTGGTAGACCATTTCTCTAAATATGCCACCTTCATCTCAACTTTCAAAGAGTGCCCTATAGAGAAGATGACAGAGCTGCTCGCCAAGCATGTGGTGAAGCACTGGGGTATACCATTGTGAGTGATCGCGATGCTCGCTTCACGGGAAAATTCTTGCATGAAGTGTTTTGGTTACTCAGCTCGAATTCGCTATTTTCAACAAGTTTTCACCCACAGACCGATGGGCAGACGGAACACATCAACGGACTATTAGAGCAATATCTCAAGCACTTTGTTAGCGCCAATCAGAAGGACTGAGTAAAGCTCCCGAACATGGATAAATTCTGCTATGATCTTTAGAAGAGTGAGTCTTCAGGCCATAGCTCGTTCGAGATAGCCATAAGACAACAACGGCTAATCCCACGTACTCTAGCCATGTAGGAGAAGGGAAGGCCATCATTTGGCTAACAGTTTGTTTAAGATTGGCACGAGCACACCGAGCCGGTGAAGGCGTTTCTGCACAAAGCAGCAAAGACGATAAAGAAGAAAGCAGACAAGCACCGTTGTCCTGTTGGGGACCAAGTGTTGGTGAAACTCTACCCAGATCGCACATGCATCTTCTCTGGATGACACCACAGATTGATCAGAAAGTATGAGGGACCATTCACCATTACCAAGAAAATGGGCAACCTAGCGTACAAGCCGGACCTGCCTTCAAACTTCAATGTGCAACCTGAAACAGTTCTATGCGGATGAAGGGGATTTGAAACGTAGCATGCCACAACGCGCTCCCACTACAAGAAAATTGCTAATTAGCGATGGATTTTTTCCATTGCAATATTGCGGCAAATTAATGAGAGAAACTAATCTGTCGCTAAGATTTGTAATATTTACGAAACTAGCGATGGAAAAACTTCCGTCGCTAGTTAGCGACAGCTTAGCAATGATAGGTTTTTGTCGCAACACACGCGACAGTTAGCGACGGATTTGGCGACATAAGTTTTTTCGTCGCTACATAGCGACGATGTTAGCGATAGAAATCTTCCGTCGCTAAATGGTCATGTAAATTTACGATGGAGTTGCGACGGAATTAGGCCGTTGACAAATCCGTCGCTAATTTTCTCGTAAATCCCTAATCAGAGCCATTTTTTCTCTTTCCTGTTTCGTCTCTCTCGCCCGCTCGACGCACTCCTCCATCGCCCGATGCACTCCCCGGCCCGCCGCTCGTCGCTCCCTGGTCCACCGCCCAGCCCGTCGCCCCCGGTCCACCACCCCCCGCCCGACGTCTCCCAGGTAAATCCCTCTTTTTTTTCGGCAGGGGGGGCCCCTGCCCCTTTTATTTTTTCTGGCAGGGGGTCGCTCCCCCCTGCCTCATTTGTTTTTTTCAGCAGCGGGGGGCTACCCCCTGCTGTGTTTTGTTTTTTCCGACAAGGGGTCGCCCCCCCTGCCTCGTTTGTTTTTTTCGGCAGGGGGGGGCGACCCTCTGCCATGTTTTGTTTTTTTTGGCAGGGGGGCGAACCCCCTGCCTCATTGTTTTATTCGGGCAGGGGGTCACCCATGGGTTGCCCCCCTGCCTCGTTTGTTTTTTCTGGCAGGGGGGGCAACCCCCTGCCGCATTTTGTTTTTTCTGGCAGGGGGGCGACCCCCCTGCCTCATTGTTTTATTCGGGTAGAGGGTCGCCCCCTGCCACTTTTTTTTTTCGGCAGGGGGGGCGACTCCCTGCCTCATTTTTTTTCCGGCAGGGGGGCGACTCCTTGCCTCATTTTTTTTCTGGCAGGGGGTCGCCCCCTGCTTCATTTTTTTATTCGGGCAGGGGGTTGCCCCTCCTGCCTCATTTTTTTTTTGGCAGGGGGGCGACGGGTCGGGTGGCGCCCGACGATCATCGGGTTCCTGAACCACGGCATCACTCCATGCTTGCCGCTCCAGGGGATGGTCACTGCCTCTGAAGACCTCGTGCTACTGTCGTACATCGTTGGCCTACTGACTGGTTGACCGAACTTGAGGGCGGTCGGGCCGAACGGAGAGGTGGTCGACGCCCGGGAGGCATTCCGCCTCGCCGAAATCTCGTCCGACTTCGATATTTATTCTAAATTTTTTCTTTCGACAGAGGGTGACTTCATTTTAACACAGTGTCTCTTGCAGATTTCTTAATGAATCATGCTTGTGCCCCGCCACCCGTAGTAAGTAAGTGACAAAAATAATGCAAATCCGGTAAATACCCGTGGTGAGTAAGTGATGCAAGCGCATCATATGTTACTTAATTTATTAAATGCAACACTTTATTGTTCACACACTCACTTAGTTGTTGATATCTATGACTGCTTTGTTGGAGTTTAGAGATCATGCTGAGCATGATTTTAATGTATGAGAATAGAAGTGCTCTTATTTTTGGAGTATGGATTCCATGCTAGGCATGGTAGTAGTTAGCGGGATATTGGAGTATGTTTGTTATAGGTACATGTTTGACATTTTTTTGATATGAATGATTTCGATGTATTACAATGTTTGATGTGATTGTATCCATGCTAGCATGTAGTTAGTTTTAATTTGATTATGACTTACATGTAAAATTGTATAATGAAAGCATGTTTCAAATGAATGTATCGTGTTATGAATAGTTTACACATGAAAATATTAAGTTATCAATGCATGCATCATAGTTTTTGTTATTGTATGACATCATATATTGCATGATAAATTTGATATTTTCTTCATCATAGCATTCTAATAATTCTCTTTTAACTAGTTAGGATATTATTCGTAACATCATACGACAAAATGACTACAAACCATGAATGGATGTACCGTAGGATAGTTGACAATAAGTAATCGCATGAATATATGGATGGTGTTGAAAGTTTTATTGAATTTGCAACGACAAGTGTCAGTACAGTGGATCCTACAGGTTGAATTAGGTGTCCCTGCAAGATTTGTAAGAATAATTGCTTTGTAGAACCTCGTGGCGTTAGACATCACCTATACAGGAAGGGTTTTGTGAGCGATTATCAGAATTGGATGTTTCATGGTGAAGAATTTAGAAACAATTTTGATGCACGGGTGAATGTGGTGCATGATAATCCATATATGAATTTGATATTTGATGTTGTAGGAACATAACTGGGTTATGCTATGGGTCCTAGTGATGTAACAACTGCAATAGATGAAGAATCACCAAACAATGCAGCTAGTAGATTTTATGATGTACTTAGAGATGTTGATGAGCCACTTTGGAACGGTTGCGAGAGTCACACTATCTTGTTTGTAGTTCTTCAACTAATGAATTTGAAGTCTGAGTATAATTTGAGTCAATCATGTTTTGACCGTTTGTGCATGATTGTGAAGAGTATGTTGCCCAAAGATAAGAAATTGCCACAAAATTTTTATTGTGCGAAGGTTATGATCAACGCTCTAGGTATGGGATATAAAAAGATAGATGTTTGTCCAAATCACTGCATGTTGTATTTTAAGGATCATGAAAATAATAGATCATGCCCGTCATGTGGGCATCATCGATTCAAGCTAAAGACAATAAGCAATGGTAGCACGAGATCAAAAGAGGTTTCATACAAGTCGTTCCGCTACTTTTTTATCACTTCTAGATTGCAACGATTGTATATGTCTTCAAGGACAGCTAAACACATGAAATGACATACAAATAAAGTTTGACATGATGAAGACAAGATCACGCATCCTGTTGACGCTGAAGCTTAGAAGCACTTTGATCGTACTCATCAGAATTTCGCAATGGAAGTGAGAAATGTTAGACTCGGTCTATGTACAGATGAATTTAATCCATTTGGGGGTAGATCAACTTCATACTCATGCTGGACAGTATTTGTAACTTCATACAACCTTTCACCAAGCTTGTGTATGAAGCATCCAAATATTTTCTTGTCTCTATTGATCCCTGATTTGACGTCACGTGGCCAAAATCTTGATGTATATTTAAGGCCATTGATTGATGAACTAAAAGTACTGTGGGATGATGGTGTTACCACGTATGATGCCTACAAAAAATAAAATTTTTATATAAAGGTTGTTATTCTATGGACAATCAGTGACTTCCCTCCATATGGTATGTTATCTGGTTGGAGCACACATGGGAGGTTGGCATGTCTGTACTGCATGGAAGATACAAAAACTTTTAGATTGACGCATAGAAGGAAGCCTTGCTGGTTTGAGTGTCATCGTCGATTTCTACCCAGCGACCATTCGTTCCAACGATAAAGAAATGTGTTTCGAGTAGGCACAACTGAAATGGAAGGTCCACCCACAAGATTGTTTGGCATAGAGATTTTAAGAAGATTGTGATACTTTCCAGATGTATTAACAGATGCTCGTAGTCCAACGCCCTTCCTTGAATTTGGGAAGGATCACAATTGATCAAAAAATATTTTTTGGGAACTACCATATTGGCTGACCCTATTGATATGACATAATTTGGATATGATGCATGTGGAAAAAAATGTGTTTAATACAGTAATGAATATTAAAGGAAAAACAAAGGATAATCCGAAGGCCTGTATGGATTTAAAAGTAATATGTAAAAGACCATAATTGAAACTCAAAGAGTATAATGACAAAGTATTGAAACCAAAGGCAAGGTACATGTTTGGACCTGATCAAATAAAGCATGTATGTCAATGGTTGAGACAGTTGAGATTTTCAGATGGATATGTCTCTAACATTGCTCGGGCTGTGAAGATTGACGATGAACAATTATATGGGTTGAAGAGCCATGATTATCATATCTTTATGCAACGATTGATACCCCTAGCATTCCATGATATTTTAGACAAACCTATATGGGGGGTAATGTCTGAGTTAACTGAATTTTTTAGAACATTGTGCGTATCGAAAGTTGTAGTATCTGATGTAAAGAATCTCGAGGACTCTGTCATCACTATTGTTTATCTGCTAGAAAAGATTTTTTCGCCAGCATTTTTCGATGTTATGGAACATTTAATCATACATTTGCCATATGAACTAAGGGTTGGTGGTCCTGTGCAATATCGGTGGATGTACCCATTTGAAAGGTATATGTTTTCTTATATTTGTCTCTTCAATGACAAATATTTCAAATTTGAAATGTATATTTTTGACAGATGCATGTTTGACCTCAAAAAAAAGGTTCGTAATAAAGAAAAAGTAGAAGGCTCTATTTGTAAGGCGTACACTTTAGAAGAGATTTCAAATTTCTCATCTATGTACTTTGAACCTCATATTCCAACACGTTACACATGCCCGCCTCATAACGATGTTGGTGAACAAGTAACTATAGTTGACACACTGTCGATATTTCAACCACTTGGGCATGCATTTGGTAGTTGCCGATCAAGACTCTTGGCAGATCGAGAGCAGGACGCAGCACACATCTATATTCTTTTTAATTGCTCAACGATCGACCCATACATCGAGTAAGTATATGTAGATGCAACACAATTCTAAATCCTTTTATATTCTATATATGCATATATGGTTCGGTAATATAAGTATTTGTGGTTTGCAGACGATTTGATCCAGAGTTGCGAAAAGAAGTTTCACATCTCACTGATGCAGAAGTACAAAAAGAACGTGAAACTAAGTTTGTGAAGTGGTTGAAAAAGTTGGTAAGGATGCTCACATAAATTGTGTACTTGTAAACAACACTAAGTTAATTGGTCATGATCACAATCATTGTTTATGTTTGTGTGTAGGTCCGCCATGGTGATGTTAAAGATCAAGGAACATGTGATTTACAAAATGGTCCGACCAAAGTTGTGCAATGTTACAATGGGTACATCGTAAATGGTTATTGATTCCATACAAAAGATTACAGTATAAACAAATCAACGATGAATAGTGGTGCGTGTGTCAAGGGTAGCAGCTACGGTGAAAATGAACATGATTACTACGGTGTTATAGAGAAAATAATGGAGTTGACTTACTTAGGAATAAATAATAAGGTAACTTTATTCAAGTGTCATTGGTTTGATCCAACTGCAACAAGAGCCGACAAAGCCTCAGGCATTGTGGAGGTGAATCATAAATCAAGGTTTGGAACATATGAACCATTCATATTAGCCTCGCAAGGTCAACAAGTTTATTATACTTCATATCCGAGTACAAAAAAGTCAGATAGAAATGAATGGTGGGCAGTTTGCAAGGTAAAGTCCAAACTATACCCTGAGTATGATCAGTTACAGAAAGACAAGTTAACTAAAGAGAGTAATTACTATCACTTAGATGATATCTATGACTTCTCTTATGGTTACGATGTTGCGCATGATATGCATGTCATATCTCGATTGGTCGATGAAACATTCATAGAAGAATGTGATCCGAATGATATACAAAGTGGATGGGCAAACAATGAAGAAGAAGATAAAAAAGAAGAATATGAAGAATATGAAAGTCAAACAAGTGATAAAGAAGAATTCTCAAGCTAGTGAGCAAAATCGTGTAATACAAACCTCTATTTGAATGTATTGTAATACTTGATGTGAATTATTTGAATGTATTGCAATACTTGATGTGAATGATGTGAATGATTTGAATATATTGTAATACTTGATGTGAATGATTTGAATGTATTGCAATGATGTGAATGATTTGCAGGTATTTCAATGATTTGAATGTATTGAAATACTTGATTTGAATTATTTGAATGTATTGAAATATATTGCATTGATGTGAATGATTTGAAACAATTTGAATATATTGCATGACATTTTTTATTTGTTAGAATATGGTTCGTGGAGCTTACAGTGGTCGTTCATCCAGTGGTAGTCAGTCTTAGCCTTCATCTTCACGGGCTCCTTTGATAGGTATATCATTTAACTAATTGGATACTTGATTAGTTAAAATGTGCATTCTGAGAATTTCTAACGTATTTTTTTACAGATGATGTTATGCCTGTACATGACCCACTTACACCAGTTGATTATACAAGTTAGAAGTCAACACAGGATACAGAGTCTTCTTAGTGTGGCACAAGAAGACTCATTTGAATAGTGTATATCGCTAATCGACCATAAGTATTTCATTTTCACTTATTGCATATCTTATAAATATTGTATATTGATATTTACTGTGTACCAATTCAGGTGCAGCACGAGGTTTGAGCCACAAGAAGTAGTACGCGATATTAGGAATTCACTACTTCAACATCTATCAGGACCGGTCGCTCAATGGAAAGAGTATCCAAAAGAGGTGATAGACAGATTGTGGTCCTCATTCACAGTATACAGTTGTTTGTCATAGTTAATGTGTTTCATATTTAATTTTTTGTTATAGTTATGTCTACTAACTATCTGAAAATATATATAGGCTTCAAATCGCTTCGCGACTACGATGGATGACCATGATGCAAGGAAGGTGTGGCAGAAGGTGGCTGTCAATCGATTTGCAGACATGTTGCACGATATGAAGACTGCAGCAAAAAAAAGTATCTGGCGGAATAGATGATCCACTACAGTGGAAGGGCCATGGCCCAATTACTATCAGGAGAGATTATTGGGAGAATGTGCGACAAGTGGGAGGGGATGCATTTTGAAACCGCTCAGCGAAGGCTGCATAAAATCGAGCGAAAATGCCCGAAACCCATCTACACACAGGTGGATCTAGGACTTTTGGGAGCCACCTAAAGAAAATAATAACTCATC
The DNA here is from genome assembly GCF_984573655.1 of Nuphar pumila. NCBI lineage: Eukaryota > Viridiplantae > Streptophyta > Magnoliopsida > Nymphaeales > Nymphaeaceae > Nuphar > Nuphar pumila. The sequence goes on along the minus strand of NC_143260.1, from coordinate 46,691,107 downwards.
AATATATATATATATATTGTCAATTTTATAAGTATTGTTACAAACCTGTTAACTAAATCTTTTATCATTTCACTTCGCAGGAAGCAGAAAAATGAGGCATTGTGCCATACAAGGATGTGTTTGTTGAAACACATAAACGTAAGACCACGAGAAAGTTCGTATCAGAGAAGGCTTGAATGACAACGCTATGTATTTATTGTATTAATAATCATTGTAATATACAAGTTATCATAAACATTATAATTCTTAATTATTAATATATACTATAAACATTATTTTGTAGGAGGCATATGAGCAACAGATGGTAGAGCGATATGGCGATGACTCTACTCAGCATCCATCATTTGATCCTACAACATGGGTGATTGTAGTAGGTGAACCCAAAAAGGGTCATGTGTTCGGGTTTGGGAGTAATATGAATACCTCACCAGTCATTGCTTCCCCCAGTCACGGCTCACAGACTTCTTCAGTCAACATCAGCTCCAAGCATCCTATTTTTTTCGGTGATGATGTACGCCATATTGTTAAGGACACAATGCGTGACTACTTCCATGAAACAATTGCCGACGTTCTCCGAGATAAGTTTAACAGTTTTTTGAAGAACAAGAGAGCTTCGATTACAGGTGCCTCTCAGGTAGGAAAGTTTCATGTGATATATTGCATGTTGTTAGATTTCATATAACTTTGATTGCCTTAACTTAGGTGCATTGAATATAATTTATTTCAATATATTTTGTTTATCAATACTGACATTTTATATAATATTTCAGTATAATATTTTTACTACCTTAGAACACATATGAGCATGATAGAATCACATATATAGTTTTTTTACTGCCTTAGAACACATATGAGCATGATAGAATCACATATACAGTTTTTGTACTGCCTTTGAACATATATGAGCAAGATAGAATCACATATATAGTTTTTTTACTGCCTTAGAACACATATGAGCATGGTAGAATCACATATATATTTTTTTGACTGCCTTAGAGCACATATGAGCATGGTAGAATCACATATACATTTTTTTGTCTGCCTTAGAGCACATATGAGCATGATAAAATCACATATACAGTTTTTTGACTGCCTTAGAACACATATGAGCATGATAGAATCACATATACAGTTTTTTTGACTACCTTAGAGCACATGTAAGCATGATATAATCACATATACAGTTTTTTGCCTGCCTTACAACACATATGAGCATGATAAAATCACATATACAATTTTTTGATTGCCTTAGAGCACATATGAGCATGATAGAATCACATATACAATTTTTTTTACTGCCTTAGAACACATATGAGCATAATAGAATCACATATACAATTTTTTTTACTGCCTTAGAACACATATGAGCATGATAGAATCATATATAAAGTTTTTTGACTGCCTTAGAGCACATATGAGCATGATAGAATCACATATAAAGTTTTTTTGACTGCCTTAGAACACGTATGAGCATGATAGAACCACATTTACAGTTTTTTGACTGCCTTAGAGCACATATGAGCATGGTAGAATCACATATAGAGTTTTTTTGACTGCCTTAGAACACATATGAGCATGATATAATCACATCTATAGTTTTTTGTCTACCTTAGAACACATATGAGCATGATAGAATCATATATAAAGTTTTTTGACTGTCTTAGAGCATATATGAGCATGATAGAATCACATATACAGTTTTTTTTACTGCCTTACAACACATATAAGCATGCTATAATCACATATACAGTTTTTTGCCTGCCTTAGAATACATATGAGTATGATAGAATCACATATAAAGTTTTTTTACTGCCTTAGAACACATATGAGCATGGTATAATCACATATACAGTTTTTTTACTGACTTAGAGCACATATGAGCATGGTAGAATCATATATAAAGTTTTTTTACTGCCTTTAGAATACATATGAGCATGATTGAATCACATATAAAGTTTTTTTACTGCCTTAGAACACATATGAGCATGGTAGAATCACATATACATTTTTTGACTACCTTAGAGCACATATGAGCATGATTGAATCACATATAAGTTTTTTTTACTGCCTTAAGAACACATATGAGCATGATAGAATCACATATATAGTTTTTTTACTGCCTTAAAACACATATGATCATGATAGAATCACATATATAATTTTTTTACTGCCTTAGAACACATATAGAGTATAATTTATTTCAATATATTTTGTTTATCAATACTGACCTTTCTTTTCTTATGTACGTTGCTGGCGATAATCAGCGTAGTGGAGCTGAAGGGACAGATCAAGACAATGAACAAGAGGACACACAAAATCTTGGCGATGATTAGATTCATGTGTTGAATTTGTTCTACCTTCTTTTTGTTTCAAAAATGTAAATATTGAATTGTAAATAATTAGAACTTGCGAATTTTGCAGTTGATCAATTAATTGTTTTAGTTTCCTTTTATATGTATTTTGATGTGTACTTTGTTTTTTATTCACATGAAATATAAATTATACAGGAAATATAAATTGTATCACGAGAATTTTTTTCTCGATATTTAATTTTCAAATATTTTTTTAATTTTTTTTCCTTGTTTGCGACGGATATATCCGTCGCTAATTACTATTAGCGTTGAATGTAGTGACGGATTAGCGACTACTATAAATCTGTCGCAACAAAAATCACTGTATAGTAACGACGACCTTGCGACAAATGTTAGCAATTGTTGTTCTGTCACAACTTAGAAACAGAACTGGTGACAGATAGATTTTGTCGCTACTTAGCGACAGAATGGGCGATAGATATATTTTGTTGCTAATTAGCATAAAAAAATTCATGATGGAAGCTATCTGTCTCTAATCCGATGTTGATCCGTCGCTAAGCTGTTTAGCGACGGATTTAGGTCATCGCTAATCCACAGGTTTCTTGTAGTGTCCTATCCTGTAGAGGGCTCTGACAGCACAATGAGCCGAGAAGCGTCTCAGCAAGATCCTTCGCCATAAGGTAAATTACTTGGGCGAAGCAAAGAAGTATCTGGTGCAGTGGGAGGAGACAACAAAGCCAATATGGAAGCCAATATTCTGGATGAAGAACCGCTATCTAGCCGAAGTCAGGACCTACCACGAAGTAGATGGCATCGAGGGCAGCGCATGGCTTAAATGAGGAAGCATGTTCCCCTGCGACCTACTTTATTCAGTTGTGTCTAAAGTCTGTTTTGCTTTGGTTGAGTCTTGATATAAAGTGTTGAGTCACTTACAACTTTCTCTGGGCCACCCATGTACTTTGGTTCAAGTTGATAAATACCCTGAAGGGTCAGCCCGTAGATCTGAACTGTAATGAGTCATCGGGCAAAATTTGTGAATAAATGTAAATGCAAAGAGCTTTCTTTTGTTCACCCTCATTGTAATTGATTTCGAGTGATTGTGATGTCTCTCCCTCGCTATTTTCTCGCTTTCTTACACTCAGTTATCAAAGTTTTCATTGTTGCAAGCGAGCGATCGGAAGGACCGTCGTGCTACATTGGTCTATTGAAGAAGTAAGTCCGAGACACAAATGACATTATATATAAATCAATGAGTTACAATGTTGATCATCGAATACATATAAAAAATAAAAAATAATCAAATAAATTTCTATAATTGAGGATAATGTGATTGCCGCAATGGTAGCTCCTCGATGACCTTATTTGTGTTCTCCAAGAGGTCAACTTGAGTACATGTTATATTCTTTTGAGTACATATTAGACATGCAGATTTATTTAAGTGCAAGTGTCAACTGTCCCTTGGATCCGCTTATGGTCTTTTTGTGCTTCTCTCAAACTCTCTCATCCCCCTAAAAGGCCTACTTTACCATTGAAGAACATGCAACTTGTTGGGATGCTATAAAATCGTTATTGGTGGCATGTGTCATAGACGATAAGTTGATGCCTTCACCGCCCTCACGTTAGTCTTGAAGTTCGAAGATAAATGCCGTGGGGTAATCTTTCGTCTGATTCTTTGTAGCATATGATAGAAATTTACAAATTGCACGAGGGTGACTAGTTGATTGCTGAAAAATCCAAACTGTCGAATGACTTGATTAGCCATTTGGCGCTCAACTTTATTTATGTTGTGCAACCAAATATCATTCCTTATGATGTCCTTTGCCCTCATAACTATATCGACATTCTCCTCCTTTTCTAACATGCCTTCATAGGGGCACCAATTTACCTATATTTTCCTTATGGTTAGGCTTACAAATATGTATTTATTAAAAAAATATACTAAATATCAACAACAATACTTACGTTTACCCTAGTTAGCCTTCAAAATGATGCAACACATTGGACACGTAACATGCGAGGACCCACCAATCTCTGATCACAACCCTCTTCATTGCATGACCGACTCCACATTGCAATATATGAAAATTCATGGGCAACGTCACACATCTGGGCCTTTTAATGGATATGTGCTCCCATATCCAAACCTGCAGAATAATGATTAATAAGGATTAATATACAATATGTGTCAAAACACAACATGTAAATATACAAATAACTATAAATCAAATGTTTAGGTACAATGAAAGAATAAATACCTTTAACAACACCAACATCCTGACAAAGTTTTTTCTTTCGCTCCTAGTGCTACTCAAACTTGCATACATGTGTGCAAGTACAGATGCTCCCCATGTATATTGATCGATGCTATCCAGGTCTTCCAACAATTTGATATACGATGCATGAACTGACTTTCTACCAGTGTCGATGAATACGCATGAGTCAAATAAGTATAACTAGAATGCTCTCACGGTCTTGTTCACCTTACTACCACCCTTTCTTCCAACATATGGTAGTTTTGTCTTCATCCTCCTCGCCCTACCGGAGTCATAAATTTGATCATATCGCCTTAGAGCACATCATCATTTGATTGCAAATAAATATCACACAATTACTTGAAATCGCTTCACCGATGTCCACTAACTTACTCACCATGACACTTTAGTTTGATGATTTGTGTCACGTCCTCCAACATGATGGTCATCTCAAGATCTCTTAACTGGAATGTGTTAGTTGTTGGATTTCAAAACTGCACCATGGCCTCTAAGAGGGGTAACTGATGTTCCATGGTGTAATCTCAAAGAATTTGCGAAAATACATTTGATCCAACAACTCCTTTGCTTCCTCTGTTAGCATTAAAACCATTGGTATGCTTGATTACAGTAGAATCAGTACATGCAGGATGTCGGCGCTTCTTAATCAATTGTCTGAGAATCCTGCAATCTAAATTAAGTTTACTCAAATCAGTAAATTTCAATGAATAATAGCAACATTAAACAAATCAATGGTTGAATGTATATATGTATAGCAACAATTTTAATTTCAATTTCAATTGCATTCATGGATAGTAGCAATATATATATATATATATATATATATATATATATATATATATATATATATATATATATATATATATATATATATATATATATATATATATATAGAGAGAGAGAGAGAGAGAGAGAGAGAGAAAGAGAGAGAGAGAGAGAGAGAGAGAGAGAGAGAGAGAGAGAGAGAGAGAGAATAATGTGTTCCTTAGGCCCCCTTTTTTGTTAGATCTTGTTAGGCCCATTAAAAAATCATAGTTTTAGATATTGTTTCTCATGTCTAACACCGTAGATGTGATCTATACGTTTGATTTAGTGGGAACCAACTTTTGGATCGCCTTAATCTAACCTGTATATAGGTTTTTTTGGTGATCCAAAATCAATGGCTATGAAGGTAACAAATTTTTTGGCTCATAAAAACATGTTTTTTCATTGAAAAAACATGTTTAAAGAGTCGATTCCCACTAAATCGATCATGTCAAACACATCTAAAGGTTCAAATCTATTATAAAACACTTAAAACCTTCATGGCAGAATGGGGCAAAATGAGAAATGGGGCCTAACAGTTCAGTTCTCATATATATAAGACCCAATTTAATCAATAAAATCAATGAATTTCAATAATTTTTTATATGTTTCACAAATACATGGCAAACTAATCAAAGTCAATTTAACAACATTAAACTAATCAATGATTGAATATATATGTACCCCAATTCAATCAATAAATAGTAGCAACATTAAACTAATTAATTATAGAATGTATATATGTATAGTAGTAATTTTAATTTCAATTGCATTCATGTATAGTAGCAATACGTGTCCACGAGTACCAGACCTTCTTATTTGCTGCGACCTCTTCTTTGAAGCTTGCATTTTTTCCTTTGCACAAAGAGTAAGATCAAACTCTTGAACGGTGTTCGCATCCGATACATTCACATGACCCTCACTTATATTTACTTCCTGAGGAGGGTCCACATTAACCTCAGCCCCTTAGTCAAGTAGCTCCTATTCTCTCTCCAGCTTCATTTATTTGAGCATTAAGGTTAGCAACAACCTCACTGCCAACCAATGAGTCACCCTCCCTCCTAAGATACTTCCAGTATAAGAGACAAGATTGTGCTTATAAACTGCTTAACTTTTCTTACATATTATGCCTTAGATATGAGCCACTTTGACATTTGTAGTTGTTCGTTGTACAACAATTCAGCTTTTCCTTCCATCTCATTGTTTGAGCGTAGTTGTATGTGATTATCGAGGGTGAATTTTTTATAAAAAATATCAGACACCCACATTCTTGGCTTTAGGTGTGGTTCCCTCTTTACCCACTTCTGCACACTAAGCCGTGCTTCCAAATCACCAGGATGGCCCAATTTATAGTTCTTTATTGACTTTTGTTATTGTGCTACAATAATAGAAGATGATGTGGGTGTTGACTCTTCGTTGTCTTCTTCTTATTGGCCATATTGTATTAATAAACATATTTAAATCTTTTTATAATAACAAGACAATAAATATTAAAAAGCATTGTAAAAAATAAACAAATTATTTGCATTTCAAAAAGTATTAAAAAAAAGGGAACACTCTGCTTACCAAAATACTGAAAAATTATTTCATTAAAAAAATAAATAAAAGAGAATACTGCTTGATTCAATCGTTAAATAAAAGGGAATAATGTTTGATTCAACTGTTAAACAAAAGGGAATACTGTGCTTACCAGAAAAATGCACTATCGACAGTTCAAAGTTGGAGACCACTAGTTGAGGACAAAAAACAAAAAAAATCCTAGATTGTAAGAAAATAATTAAGTTGATGACCACAACGAGTTTATATATGATTGAAAAAATTATTTTACAAAAAATAAGAAATATCACATATTTGTTATAATTGCATAAATATTTAAGTATAATATTTACGATATAAGGCGATTCATAATTTACTTTATGCAAGATTGTGTAGTATATGCAAATAAGTAAGATATTCGCAAATTTAGTGGAAAGTGGTAAGTGAAATTTTGAAGATAAATTTATGTGATTTTTAAAAGTAAATACAAAAATTAAGATATTTGTGAATTTAGTAATAAGTTTCACTGATAAATTTATGTAATTTTTGAAAGTATATGAAAAAAGTAAGATATTTATGAATTTGATGATAAGTGGAGTTTCACATATAAATTTATGTAATTTCTGAAAGTATATGCAAAAAGTAAGATATTTGCGAATTTAATAGTAAGTGGAGTTTTACAAATATATTTATGAGAAATATTGACGCATATGTGAAAATGTATGATATTTGCGATCTTAGTAGTTTCAGTTTCATAATCATAATCATAAATAAATTTATGTGAGTTTGCGAGTTTCGTATAAAAAAGCTATGATTCTAGATTTAAGTGAGAGTTGAACCTAGCTGATGGATGGTACAATTTTATCGCAATAAAGTCTCAGTTTGCATTTGCAAAAGAAAAAAAATCCTAACGCTATCAGATATTTGTGTTTTTAAACATCACAAAAATATAAAAAATTATAAGGTTTTTAAAGAATCGGGTCAAATTAGCCAAGATACTTATTTTCGGTTCATTTAAAGCCTCAAACAAATTTAAGTTGCCCGTGTTTCAGGCCCGACAACGACACACGACCCTCCAACCCTAGATCCGGCACCCCACGATGGGGGAGATCTTGCTGGAACCAGCCATCGCTTGTGGGGAAGCAGCACGTCGCGTTCCCAGCAGCAAAGCCTCTTCCCCCATAATGAGAGGGGAGGGGAGGGGAGGGCCACTCAAACTATGGTGGTGTCTCTCAACCACAACAAGGTTTGCTTGAGTAGCAGGAAAGACACCGCACCAACAACTCGGGTGACAAGCGCCCAATTCCGGTGGGAGAGAGCCGGCCATAGGGTTCTTAACGGTCGAAAGGGACCGATCGACCAACGGTCGACGATCTCACAGGCCTGTGGTAAACCTAGGAGGAAAAAAAACCTAACGCTTCTCTCTCTCTAAGGTTAATTGAAAAAAGAAAAGAAAAAAAAAGCTGACCAGTAGTTACCAGTTGAAAAGTTGGACATTCATATCTAAACAGGTCAGTCACAAGCTTTTGGGCACGTAAGGCTGGGTGATCGTCTACCTAGCAGGGAGGCGGGCTCGTTAAGTGATCCAGTTCTCGGTGAGGGTTTTCCTTCCTCGAAAAAGAAAAGAAAAAGTCACAAGCTTTTGTAACCTCTCGTGACGATTGTAAACAGGTCATAAAGCCTTCTTTTATCCTCAAGTGGACTCAGCCCTTCTTACCATCAGTCGTCCATCTTTTGTAATCTCTCTCTCTCTCTCGTCTACACCTCCATTCCATGGCTTCCTTTCTGAGCATAACGCCTTCAATAGTAGTAGTACCAAAAAGGTCTTCCCAGGCTCGTCTGCGCGTCTCATCACCCAACACTCGCTTCCTTAGTAAGACCCTCTCTCTCTCTCTCTCTCGCTCGCTCGCTCGCTGTGGCACACAAACACTCTCTAATGGTCTATAATGACTTAAACCAGGGAGACATTTCGTCATCAGAGCAGCTGAAACGGAGACTAATGAAGGTTGGTTTTACTTATTTTATCGAATAGCAAATCTCGTCCTCTTACACTTCTTCATTGGTGAATAAGACTATGTTAATCCTTCCGAAATGTTCGCCATTTTGCTGCAGCCAAAACTTCTAAAGCCCCGGAGGCTGCGCCCATCGCCGGCGGGAAGAGTTCCAACTTAAATCAGCTACTTGGCATAAAGGACGCTGCCCGAGAGTCGGTATGCTTCCTCTCCCCCCTCTTGCTGATTTCCTTGCACCGTTATGTGCAACTTCAGGTTAACCGTCTTTTTCCTATCGGACGCTGTTTCTGTGAAAAAATGACAACCGATTGTCTTTGCCTTCTTGTATCTGTTGACCTCTTTTGAAACCTCCCTTCGACGATGAATGCAGTAGTGGAGTAGACTGAGAAAGGGAAAAACATAATAGTGAAATGCATGAATTGTTTGTTCCAAGGCAGTGGAGAAGTTAAAATATACCGTTACAGTGAGCAATGCAGTCCCTAGTATCTGATCTAGTCTTCCTCCTGCATCAATATTGAAGGATTTTCCCTTTCCCTTGTTTTCCCAGCTTTTCAAGTTAAAAAAAAAAATCCACTGGACAGGAAAAACTAAGGGCACATTTGGAAGCGAGAAAACGTGTTATGGTACTAGATCTAGAGAAGACGTCAGGGCATGAGAGAATGAGTAGTGAGGGTGCTAAGAATGGGAAAGAGGAGATAAGAGGTTGGATTATTTGTGGTTAGAATTCCAAAAATAGCCTAGTCAACTTGGAGTCCATGGAGGCTTAACCAAAGTTGGGAAAATTTTAATATTTTATGGAACTTGTGTACAGAACTTATGAGGACATCCTATTCCTATATAAAAGCCTTGCATTTTTCTTGTTGAGCATGAAAGAAAAATTGAAGTTCTCTCTCTATATCACGTCTCTCTCTCTCTAAATATCACCCTCTTCTCTTCATTTCTCTCTGGTTACTTGACCTCTTGTAGGTCATGTAATGCTTTGATTGAGTCTTTGGGTGCTGCCCAAGGTCCAGCCAAGTCTATGCGCCGCCAAACTCGTAGTGATGGTGTGATCCAACCCTCCCTAATGATTTTCTAAGAATTAAATATTTTAACAAAATCTAAAAATGATGATTGCCAATTTAGAGAAAGCACATGGAAATGAGTGACAAGTGTGAGAGAAAACACATAAAAACATGAAAAGTAGATTGAGAAAACATATAACAAGAATAAATTAAGCCTGTGGAAAGCATAAGAGAAACGTGGGAGAATCGAGATTCTCATTAAGTTTCGGAAGTGAGAAGTATCGCGCTTTCGAAGCAAGTTTCCGGAAAGCGGGCTTTCCACCTATCTAAGAAGCTTCTGGTAACTCAGGTCCATACTCGCTACACACGGCCCTAGACTTACCTATATCCTCTAGACCAAGTCCTGCAAGTTTTAGACATATACCCTACCCAAACCTTTCACCGAATCCCAAACCACCCATACCTAACTAACCGTTTAACCTAGTCCTACCGTATCTCCTCTCACACAACCACGAGAAACCTATGGCCTCTTCCTCACTGTGTCAACAAGGGTGCTGACCCTAAAACACGTAACCCACCGGCCCCAAGGCCTAAGTCCAGCAGGTTCTATTAGCTCGAGTTCCTCGGGCTCAAATTGACGTACCCGTCGGTTGCAAATCCCGATCTCTCAACCGGGCCCATCTCCAGTTCGTCCAACACGTGCCCTAAAAATCCAGAGGGTACAACAAAATGCTAGGAAAATGCATGTCAGAAAATCGCTCCAAACAATAGAAAAAATTTTCCTTCCAAAATTTGCTCAGAAATAGTTTGCATTTTTATAGGTAATAATCAAGTCCATTGGCCTTGTGTATTTTTTGATGCTTCAAAAAGCCATTTATTTGATCTTGTTAACCACTTGCAGATTCCTAAGTTATCCTATAGTCTATCAACTATTTCCAACTACTGAAAGAATTGGCAAGTGTTTCTTCATTGCAGTCTTTTTCCATATCTTTAAAACTTGATCATTCAGAAAACGTTGGTTCATTGTCATATTGCATAATAAGCAGAGCTTTGCCTTAGACAATAAAAGCCTTTTGATGATTCACCATTCACTAGGATATCCTTGACAGCTAGATCTTTCAAGCACAACAATGGTTTTCCTGGCTGAAGTGTGTACTTCTCTTCTGCTGGGTCCTCTTCTATTAGAAGCAGCTCACGTAAGGTTGTGTTCCAAATGCAGATTCTTCACTGGATTTGATGTTTACACCAAGAACAGCATTGTAGATGATACCATATGGCTGCTGAGTATCAATATTATCTTCCTGCTGAATATCACCATGATTGGTCTTTCTGATTATATATTGTCCTTTATGATATTCAAGTGATTCAGCTTGTGGACCATGTTAAAGATCAGATTCTTGACATAATGATACATTCCTGGGCTATCACGTTCTTTGATTGAGGTCCAGAAATTAAGAAAACATCACTATAATTGTGCATGACATTGTCCTTTCTGTTCTTTATTCTAAATGGTCATGTGATCATTATTTACTTAGGTAGCATTCTAATGTTTCCTTTGCTTGAAATTCCTCAGTAGGTATTTATAGGCTAGTTCGATAAGCATCTGTATCATTTCATGATCACATTGGCTTGCTAATTGGCAAGAATATGCCATAATGGAACACTTGTTCCTTGTGGTCTTATCAATGTGAATATAGCCTCTGGAACTGAACCTCTAACTCATCATAATCTGGATATCTTCTTGAACATGCACAAAGTGGTTTTCATTCCCAAGGTTTCGTGATGAAGGCCTAACTGCAATGTAGACTATCATGTGAAAGGCTTCTGTCTAAAAGTATAAAGGTTCATCATATGATGACATGTGAAGTGCTCTTAAAAAATGTGGACTGGTTTATCTCAGCCACATTTTCGTTGTACTTAGATATTATCTTTCATGAAATACACCCAAAGTGCATGAGACAAATAAATAATGTTATATGGGAATTACATCTGTGGAGGCCTGCAAAAATTAGAACAAGTGACTTGAGAATCAATTTATTCAAGCCAAGAAATTCTAGTACGACTTTATCTGTTGCAACAAATTTAGAAGAAGTGAGGTATAACGCCCCAAAATTTCACCCAATTTTTCGATAATATTTTTTGAAATAGTAAGCACAATGGAAATAATTTAAATAAAATGGCGAACATCTTGGGTGAGTTACAAGTGTTAGTAGCCAAACATGACATTGATTAAAGCAAATAAAATAAGAGGTTCATCACTTAAAAATTTAAATGAATTATTACAAGAAGTTTATTCAAAAGAAACGATAAATTGTTCAATTAAACAAATAATGGCCAAGATCCCCATAAATTATGTGAATCACGACCGCATCCCCAACATCCCACAACAACTTCCACATCATCATTCATGACCTGTAGATTTTTGGCAAAACGCCAGTCAGACTACACCAGTCTCAGTAAGGAAACTTGTTACAAAGCACTTAAACAATGTACCAGACATATAAGAGCATGCATTATGTTATCTAAATGTTAAATATTCAGAAATGACATCTTCAAGGCATACATCGAAGTTAATCTTAGTGCAAATCAAAGAACATACATAATATGATATTTAATGCTAGAACATTCATTAATATATCTCAAAGTATATCACAGAACTAGCCTTAGTGCATCCACATGATTCAATATCTAAAGTCAATTATATTAAAAAAAAATAAAACTGTATAATTCTATTTAATATTTCATAATTAACCCCCTGTGGGTACGTGCATTTCGATTATGTTGAGACAAATGAGACCATTTGGGGGTTTATTATCCTTGAATGGTTTAATACCTCGAATGACTATCTGAAACGGATTCCTAAAAGGGTGGTGTAATGACCGAGAGAACTCCCCTAAAGGTTAAAATTCCAGGATGCATCCAACTTTTGCAGAAGTTATCAAACACATGCTTGCAATGACATGCTTTCATGTTCGGGGCAATGCTCATGATATTCATATGCTAAACAAATATAATTTAGTGGAAAAAATAAAAGCATACCCCATATCACGTGTTTTCGCCAAGTTCAGAGAAGAAATATAAATCTTTTCATGCACAAGTGATAGAAATTGTAACTCGTACGATAATGCCTTTATTGTAACGACCCAAACTCATCCTCGTGAAAAGTAATTTTTTTTCTTTTTAAAAACAATTACGAAAACCAAAACCCAAGGATCCAGGGCCTCACAGACTTAACAACTTCTAAACCACAAGTGATCTTTATATTGAACTAACAAATCAAATAACTAATTTTATTAATCAATAAATCAATGTCTGAAAACAAAATTGAAATAAAGTATAAAATCCTAGTGTCCAACTGTTAAAAAATAACAAAAGTCACGCAATCTCGTAGACTCCCTGATGAAGTCATGTTCATCACTTAGCCCCAGGTCTTGTGAAAAACATACGAAGTATTAGGTAAGAATCAAAGATTCTTTGTACGAATTCTTCTAAAGATCCAAATAGGCAAGAAAAAGCATAAATCAAATTCATGCAAGTATTCAGAGGAAATATAATAACAATCACATAAACCATTTACTATTCAAGCATTTGAAAACAGTTATCACGCAATAACAATTTATCACATGAAATGTAAACAAGTAAAAATGCATGAAGTAATGTAGAACAATAAATATGCATGATTTCTAATGCATATGCATGTTCAATTTATTAAGTTATTATCAGAGTTCTCTTTTGCATTCATGTCCCTATTAGTTTCACCTTTTATTAAACCCACAGATACTCAAAACATGCACAACAATTCTCAAAGTTCAAGATATGTTTTCAGTTGTAGCTTAACACATAATTTGTATTTTATTATTAGGTTCCATAATTGTTCCTCGACCGATATCAGAAATCAACACCATCCATCAGAATATTAGAAATCAACATTTAATGTTGAGACACCAGAAAAATCAACATCCATTGATACCACTTTTTTGGTATACCAATAACAACAGTTGTTTTTACAACACCACCCCTAGGCAAAGTGGCTGAAAACTCCCTAAAATCATGGCCGAGATGTGAACCACCCTATCGGGTTGAGGGGCACAACCGCACACGAAGTTTTATTATCCTCACGGCTCTACCAAAACCGCCATCCAGGATTCCCACACTGTGGAAGGGACATGCAAGAAGAAAAAATATTAATTACATTATTTATCTTTTTTATCTTTTTAACAAAAGTCAAATTCTCTACATGAGAATCATTTTGCAAATCAATAGGCAAAATACAACACGGAAATTGGCCCGTCGCAATTTTAACAGTGCAATTATTTTAGAAAGCCAATAATATCAAGAGTGAATTTTGTAATGCGGAAACACTAATTTTGGAGCAACACATGCTCCTGACCCACATGACCTACAGTGGTTCACATTTGACTACCGATTCTTCTTATGCTAAATCTTCAGTGAACATGCACACACATAACTATTGAAACATGTCCACAATGCATATTCATTCAAACACAACAATAATGTACATATAAAACAATTTGCATACGCATATGAACAAATGCTTGCAACATGTCTTCATAATTCATTTTATGCATAAGCTGTCAAACATGCACATATTCATATTTATGCAAATATCAAAATGAATTTCAGAATTTTCAATGCGTATGACATGCACTACTGCAAGTTGATCAAATCAAAATCATATTTATGTTTCATTTCACAAAGAATGCATACATCAATATTAAACGTGTACCTGATCAAATTCATGTACTAGTCAACTATGAAAAAATTTCTTATCGAGCCAACAATTGGGGTTGCTCCATGTACATGATCAATTTCATGTACATGGGTCATCTAATGCTGAAATTACATATTTCCAGCATGTTGGCTGATCCTTGTACATGATCCAAATCATGTACATGGGTCAACCAAAGCCAATATTACTTTCGTACCAGCCTATACTAGGCACTGGCTGAACCTGCGCATTATGCTGGCTTTATACATACATCAATAAAACTTAACCTTATGCATATGCATGAGCAAGTAATTCAAACCATTGCATTGTAATGCATGAGCAAGTCATTCAAACCATTGCATTGTAATGCATTAGCATGTAATTCAAACACAGTATTCCAAGGCATAAACATAATGAACCAAGTTCGAATCAGGGCCAACAGTTTTCAGCTGTACATACATCTAACATAACCGATTTGAATCAAACATTGAAAGAATACATACCGAGCTGTCAGCTGGTCATAACAAAACAAATCCTTGGGAGATCTGAACCTGATATGCCTACCTAGTGTGAATCTGCAAATCGTTTCAGATCTGCACGAGTGTAACATCAGGTCTGAACCGGAACTGCGCGGATGCAACCATCAGTAGTTCGGTTCATTACTGTGTTTGTGTGCTAGCTGGTAACATGCTGTCAGCAGCATGCTGCTGCAGAAATTTGCAGCAACACGCGGTTGACAACAACTAATGTGCATGACAAGAATGTGCAGCGTGATACTGCTAAAAACAACATTTCCTTACTACCAGTCGGGTGCCGATATCAGACTGGTTTTTGACAGTTTATTGTTGACCAACAAAAGGCTTCGATATAACATAAACATTACAGTTTTTAAACACAATTATATAAGCAGTTTATAAGATAGTTTGCGAACATAGTTATTTTAGAAAAAAACAAGGTTTAATGGCAGCATAAAGAAGCCCGTGACAGGTCTGGTTTGGATCAGATCTGATCCAAAAACCAGACCCCAATGGGTCACCTCTAAAGATGGCCGATCCCCCACTTATATATATATATATATATATATATATATATATATATATATATATATATATATATATATATATATATATATATATATATATATATTAGGTCTTGTTGCAGGTTTGATTCGCTTTGCGTGCACACAAGAAAATCAGCAGATCTGGACCAGATCTGTGCACTTATGGAAATCGGCAGATCTGTGCGTATGTACACTTGGACAGATTTGTCCAGATCTATCCACATTCACAATCGGCCAGATCTGTCCACATGGACAGTGGCAGATCAGATTTAAGACTTTTTAAAAAAATATGCAGAACATATTTACAGCTAAGAACTATGCAGAAAAATATCTCGCAGGTCAGATTCGGCTTTAAAATATGAAAACTATAAGCATGAAATAAAAAATCATGTATATGCCAAAAGAAAACAAATGGCTGATTTAATTATATATATATATATATATATATAGGCTGAAAAAGAAAGAAAAGGAAAATCGCTGCATATATATGTATATATATATACATAATCAATGTTATGTATATATATATTTGAATTCCAGTTCAGATTTTTCCCTTTTTCCCACTAAAATCTCACGTAAACTGGATTTAGACTATTTCTTCCTGTACCTTCGATCAGAGACGGAAAAAGAGCGAAAAAAATTCGTCGGATGCCCGAAATCGAAGGAGATCCTTCTTCTTTCCTTCCCTTTTTCCTTCTCTTTTTTTTCTCTTTCTTTCTTTTCTCTTCTTTCTTCTCTCTCTCTCTAGAAAACAAAATCTAGAGAGAGGGGCGAGGTAGTCCCTTTTATAATTTTTTTTTTGGTCTTTTAGAGAGAGGGTGACGTCCCTTCTGGAGTCCTTCTATAGAGGATAGAGTTCTACAAAATGTAGAACTCTATCTTTCTCTAACTACTTTTATTTATTCTCTTATTTTATTTTATTTCTTTTACTATTTTACTTTTACCACATTTGGGCTCTTCTAGAGGGTGACACCCCCCTCTAGAATCTCTGCATAATAGGTAGAGTTCTACAAATGTAGAACTCTGTCATATCCAAAATAAAATTTTGAAATTAATTAATTTTTAATATTAATTATTTATTTATTAAATAATACATTTTTAGAAAGTTCCAAAGGGTATTTCACCCATCTGGGAGTCTTTTTAACATGGATTTTAACTCAATTAAACTTTTATATTGAATTTAACACTTTAAATTGGATTTCGAATCCGGATCCAAGATCCAAATCCATATCCAATATCCATATGGATCACAAACAGGACGAAATCCTAATTAATATGAATCTTGGATGGGGTCTAGATCTATATCAACTTGGATCAAACGGATCGGATCCGATTCAATCCAGAACTGGTCACATTGAGGTTAGTCTTTTTTGAAAAAATACGATTTTCGGGCCAACCGTAGCTCGAATTCAGAAAAACAAAATATCAATGTTTTTAGAATTCTGAGACGCATCTAATGATATATTACCTGAATTTCGCTTGAATTTAACCTGAATTTCACTCGATTTTAAAAGTAAAAAATAAAAAGTTTTACCAAATATTAATTGGCTCATTTAGGTCTTGTCAATGGGTCTTGGGACCCGTCCATACTCAGTTAACGCCACCTAAAATCGAGGATTTTATCAACTATACCAAAACACTTAGTCATATTTTCTGAAATCTCAAAATTTAACATGGCAGAAAAACAAACGATATTACATCTATGTTCACATAAAATGATGGGTAGGACCATAAAGAATCTTACTCTCATCGCAGTTTCAATAAGGGAACAATTATTCATACAAGTATCCGTTTAACAAAAGTAAACGATACACATGAAATGTAAACATTTGATTAATGTACATATGTATTCTCATACATACATATGTATGATTTCATATATATATATATCCTTCATATATATATATATATATATATCTTACCTGTTTCGAGATCTTCAGCAGGCTGCCTCCCAATTTTTTTTTTTTTGATATGCAGGCTGGTTCGATTGAACCCAGCCTGCTGCACCTGTTTAGGTACAGCAACTACTGCCCACCCTACTCAACACAACAGACCGAATCTGCCCTGTTCAACAGGGTGCAGCGTCCTGCTGTCAGCCACAAGGTAGTAGCCGGCTGAGGCTTGGCAGACCCCAGCTGGGTCTGCCATAGTTTTATAATTTTTTTTTTACTTGGTTGCGGCAGTCATGGTGACTGTCACAGCAATGCCCAAAACCAGCAGGCTGGGGGTCGTGCAGACCCCAGCCTGCCAATTTGTGGCATGCTGCCGTGAGCAGCAGCAGTGCCCAACAGGGGTGCCGCGTGCCCTGCTGCATGCCTGCTGCGCTCAGGTCCAAGCAGCACCGATCCGACCCATGTCGGTCTGGGTCCGACCGGCCAGGTTTGGTCTGGTCCGACCGGCATGATCCTGGGTCAGTGCGGAGGAAAGGGCTGGGTTGTGCAGGCCAAGTCCATTCCCTGCACACCCATACCCCGCATAGATATACATAACAATTTTTTTTTTCTCTGTGTAGGTACGTGTGAGCAAGCAGATTTGAAACAAGTGATTCAACTAACCAGTAACATAAATGAATTGGGAATACAATCTTATACGCAGATCTGGAACAAGCGATCAGATTTTCCTAATGATATTAACTGTAAAAAGAAATAAAGTGTAATATCATCTTATTTTCCGAATAAAAAGAAATCTCCTATTTACTTTCTTAACTTTAAATCATTTCATCTAACAAGAAATAATCAATTTACATGTATCATTTAACGTTGTGAAATAATAACAAGGTACCAAACATACTAAGATTCTTAAATCGTATTTGATAAAAACTGCTATACCTAAAAGAATAATTAAATCAAATACCAAAACTTAAAAATCTAAAATCACATGTCATGCATAACATTAACTATTTGGATTTCACAATAAAAATTTATATTATTATCATTCTTTAATCAAAACCCATGCATAACATTAGCTATTTGGATTTCAAGATAAAAAATCTATATCATTATCATTCTTTAATCAAAACCCATACATAACACTAGGAGTTTTGAGTTGCACCAATGGTGCCATTGATCTCACCGAATCAAGGTGGATCAATACACATATTTGAGGTGCATCCAACATAGTCCTCTATGCTGGTACACCATTTACATGATTTGGTCGAAGTACCCTACCTTGCTGTCGATTGAAAATAGAAATGTAAGCACGAGAATTATCAACCCAACGATCTAATGTGCGCCTCCGAGCACTGATCAACACCTCTCCACAAATCGTGTGAAAGAGATGAGAGGGAATAGAGAGGAGTTGAGCGATAGAGAAAATGATAGAGAGAAAAGAGAGAATTCGATAGAGAGAGAGAATGAGAGAGTGATATAGAAAGGTTGGGCGTGTGTGGCTCCTTTCCCTAGTGGGCCTCATACTGAATATGGAAAGATGAGGGGGCGCATCCGCCTTCTTGCTTATTTGAGGCTCTCACTCAAAGGTATCCGCCTTCTTGCTTATTTGAGGCTCTCACTCAAAGGTAAGTATTTCTTTCAAAATTCTTTCTCTTTGTTTCTTTCTTCTTGTCCTTCCTTTATTTCTTTCTTTTCCTTGTTTATTCATTTCTATAGAGAGAAGAGGGGAGGTCGACCCACTCTTCTTCTTTCTAGCTTTCATACATGTTAAGTCTACCTAAGGTGGATTTTGTGTTATTTAAGTAAGAGGGCCCCATTTAGGAGGGACACCCCTCACTTGCCTGATGTATTTTTTCTTCTTCCTATATATATATTTATTATTTTTGAATTGGGTGACATATGTCACCAAGAGAGAGAGAAGGGGGGATCGACCCTACCCTCTTGGGTAGGTGGGCCCCACCAGGGTCGAGCCACCTTATCCTCTACTAATTTTAAAACTATATTTAATTCCTTAACATCCTAATCAAATTTCTGATTTGGGTTTCCTATTTGGTTTTGGATCTTATTTGGATTGCATTCAATTTGGGTCAATTAAAATTCAAATCCAATTCTAGAATAGATTTTGAATCTATCTAAGATCCAATATCCAAACACCAAATCCAATGTAATTGGATTGGATCCAATCCACTTCCATAATGGATTATGGATCTACCAGAGATCCAAATCCAAATACTAGATCCAACAATTTAAATTGTAGAGTTCCAATTTCAGGTTGAATTCCTCAAACCTTTAATTTCATTCGAGTATAAAAATTTATTTCAAAATTTCATTTTCTTCAATAGCTATTTATCGAAATTTAGATTTCGAAAATTGAATAAAAAGAAATCTCCTTTATTGATTTAACAATTCATTAAAATTTTGCGGGTTTTACAGAGGAACTAGAGCATGACTTGGATTGTGGAGTTTCTCTCAACACACATTCTCTCTCTTTCATCTTCAGCATTCTCTATCGGAGTAAAGACTACATAAAACTCCTTTAAGAGAGAGAGAGAGAGAGAGAGAGAGAGAGAGAGAGAGAGAGAGAGAGAGAGAGAGAGAGAGAGAGAGAGAGAGAGAGAGAGAAATATCTCAACTGTAGCAGCATGTGGTGATATTCCGGTAGACTGCATGGATCTTATGTGTGAAAAAGTATTGTATGGGTCTGGTGGGGGATAACACCATTCAGAGCCTTGTTACTTGTATGGAGCTTGATTTCAAACCAAACTTTGAATATGAGTTGATGTGACACACTAGTGAGTAGTGACATGATGGCTCATTGGTAGAAGGGGTGTCTTGCAAGTGTTTATGGGATCATATTAGAAGGGTCAGAAGGAAAGGTGGAGGAAACTTGTATGGCAGATGAACCAGCTACCAAAGCAGTTTGGACTGTTTATGTCGTTGCTGCAAATAGACTGTCTACACAAGTTCGAATTCAAGCTAAAGGTCTGGTATTCCCTAACAGGTCATCTATGCAAAGCAGATGCAGGGACTCATGATCATTTGTTTTTTTCCTGCACTTACCCTGTTGCAGTATGGAATTTTATTTACACTCAAAGCACCAAATTCATCATTAGTACCTGAATTAAAGAGGTGCTTTTTGTGAAGCGGAGATGGCCTTGGTTAACTGTTATCGTCGCAAAATTTTTCCCTTCCCTGAGGGAGAGAGGGGAACCATTCTGAGTCAAACTCGACAAAAGTTTGAAAATTGTTTTGAAAAACTCGCCTCCGTTTTGA
Source organism: Nuphar pumila (assembly GCF_984573655.1). Classification (NCBI taxonomy): domain Eukaryota; kingdom Viridiplantae; phylum Streptophyta; class Magnoliopsida; order Nymphaeales; family Nymphaeaceae; genus Nuphar; species Nuphar pumila. Next base: position 46,670,218 of record NC_143260.1, on the reverse strand, counting down.
AAATAGCGGGAAAATCCGTATGATGAGGCTCGCCTGTCGGTACGAGGTTCGACCGTTCCTGGCGCCTTTACCAGGGGTAATCGAACCTGTTGAGAATAGGTGGTTTTTAGGTTAAGTTGTTCTTTATTAGAGGTTTTCTGAAATATTATTTTCATAAGGACTTAGATGTAATTTCTCTATTTTGCCTCTCTCTATTTAATATAGAGAGAAGCCCTAATGATGAATTAAGTTTTCTGTTTTCAAGTTCAGCCGTCTCTCTCTCTCTCTCTATGGTTCGGTTCATCTTCTACATGGTATCAAAGCTCAGCCGATCGTGGGAACGTGATCGACTGTGACGTGGGAGCGTGATCGAGATATCGACTGTGACGTGGGAGCGTGATCGTGTTTTACCAGAACACAGTCGATCGTGGAGGCTTTCATGATCGTGATCAAACTTCGATCACGCTGAGTAATGTTTCTAATCAGGTCAGCAATTTAAATTTTTTTTCTGGGCATGCTGCTGGTCGTGGATGCCTGCTGTGGGTGTCGTATCATCTGCTGGTCGTGGATGCCTGCTGTGGGTGTCGTATCTCCTCGTCCTTCTTTTTGTTTTCTCTCCTCGTGACTACCTACGCTGTTGGGAGTTTGATTGCGGTTCAGATCTTAGGAGAAAATCTAAATCAGTTCTCCTCATCTGGATCTGGATTTCCTGTTGCGACCTGGTGGTGCCGAGTTTTGTTGCTGCTATGACGAGTTTTGTTTTTGGTTCATGAGTTGTCGAAGGGTATTCCTGATGGTTGGAAGTAACATAATTTTTTTTCTGTTGTCGTGAGTGCTGAATTCTTGTCGAGGTGTGTTCCTGCTGTTTGGGAGCAACAAAATTTTTTTTTCTGTGTGGCCGTAAGTGTTGAGTTCTTGCAGAAGCTGATTGTGTGTGATATTTACTGGATGTCATGCCTTATATGTTGGAGAACAGCAGGTTTAGTGAACATTGTGTTTTGCGACTGCATTCTATCATGTGTGGTGATGTGTTTGGGTGCAGCAATGTTCGGGATTTCTGTGGTATCTACAACAACTGAAATTTAGTTTTTTTTTTGTGTGGGTTGGTTTATTTCAGAATGTGTTTTTCAGTGACTCCCTGTTGTGTCGAGTGTTGTTTTTAAGGAAGCACGGAAGCTGAAGTTACTCTTCTGTCATGGAAAATAGCAGGTGTGATTTCCTGCTGGATTGAACTTTATTTTGTGGAACAGCAGGTGTGGTTTCTTGCTGAGTTGAAGAATTTTTTTTTTTTTCTTCTTGAACACTTGCTGTTCAAGTGAGTTTTTTTTTAGTATGGCTGAAACGTCGAAAGGTGATTCCAAAATGGAACATATTGGGGAGTATAAGGCGTTTGCCAACCCCTTCTCGTATGGCTCTTCTGTTAGGTTGAATGAAACCAACTATGCCAGGTGGTCCAGAACTTTTATGATGTCGGTATCTGGACATCGTCGAAAACATATTTTGTTGGAAGGCGAACCCATTGAGAAATTGGGAAAATATGTTACTTGGGATGAAGATAATGACATAGTTATGTCATGGATCATGAACAGTGTCAAACCCCATATTGCAGATGGATTGATCTACTATAATACAGCCAAACTAATGTGGGACAATCTTCGTGATACATATTCACAAGAAACGAATGTGAGTCGTATCCTACAAGTCGAACAGGAAATATATAACTTGCAACAGGGAGATCAGACCTTGGCCCAGTACTATGCCTCTGTCAAAGCTGCGTTTGAAAGACTTAATGCTCACCGGCCTCTGTGTTGCTCGAAGCAAAAGGATCATCAAGAACAAACCATGGTTGCTCGTTTTCTTACAGGTCTCTCTTTAGATTTTTCTGTTGCAAAAGTTTAAATGTTGACTGGTTCAGATGTTCCCACTCTTGCTGACGCTTACAATCGTCTGAGTAGACTTGCGATATCTCTGCCACAATCTCAACCTGTGACTCAGACATCTGCTCTTGTTGTCCCATCTAGTTATGACTGTGGAAATATTCAGAATATCAGAGGACGAGGACGTGGACGTGGTATGGGAGGCAGAGGAAAGCTTCAATGTACATTCTGTGGAAAATCTGGACATTTAGAAGATCGTTGTTGGGATAAGCATGGTCGGCCAATCTCTTCTGCATCAAAGTCATATAACCCTAAAGCTCATGTTACTACTATTGAGGCAACAAATGCATAAGAGAATATCACTGCAAATGAAAGTAGTATCACCCTTAGTCGTGCGGAATATGATGAGTTGATTGCTCTTCGACCTTTGAGTTCCACTTCTCCTGTAGCTGGTATTGCCTATTCAACCGGGAATCATCTCCATCCGAATGATAGAAGTGAGTTATTGACTCTGGTGCATCCAGACATTTGAGTGGAAATTCACGTGTTTTTTCAGATCTAAAGGTCATTAAGGCTCAACTTGGAGTCTCATTAGCCGATAGGAGCTCCTCCCCGGTTGTTGGTCAGGGAAATATTTCTATATCCTCCTCATTACAGTTGAAAAATGCTCTTCATGTTCCAAACTTTCCTCAAAGTTTACTTTCTGTTAGTTGCCTTATAAAAGAACAAAATTGTAGAGTAATATTTGATCCAATGGGTTGTCATTTTCAGGATTTGCTGACAGGGAAGAAGATTGGTGGATGCTATGAAGAAAATGGAATTTACTACCTACATCATCCAATGGGTTCTGTTCATGCTGCAGTGGAACATTCATTCAGTCCTGTTCAGTGGCATCGTCGTCTTGGTCATCCTTCATTGTTAAAGCTTCGGTCGGTCTTTCTTCAGATTCCTTCCACCACATCATTTCAGTGTGAAGCATGTCAGTTGGGCAAGCATCATCGAAGTTCGTTCCCTTTGAGTCAGAGTCAGTCTAGTAATAAAGTTTTTGAACTTCTTCATGCAGATGTATGGGGTCCTAGTAAGATTCCTACTAGGACTCAGTGTCGGTATTATCTTGTTATTGTTGATGATTTCTCTAAGTTATCATGGGTATTTTTAATAAAAGAACGATCTGAAGTTCCAAGTCTTATCAAATCCCTAATTCTTGAAATAAAAACTCAGTTTGAATCTATTGTCAAGATTGTTCGCACTGATAATGCTCTCGAGTTTAAATCAAAAGGTCTGTTACAATTTTACCAAGATCATGGCATCCAACCCCAAACTTCCTGTGCCTATTCATCTCAACAAAATGGGGTGGCTGAGCGAAAACATCGGCACCTCCTTGATGTTGCCAGGACCATTATGATTCAATCCAATGTTCCTGCGTTATACTGGGGTGATGCGATTACCACTGCTTGCTATCTGATCAACCGCATGCCTTCGTCTTTTATGGGTGATCAAATTCCATTACATATCCTAAAACCTAATGCCCCACTTTTTTCTTTTTCACCAAAAATATTTGGATGTGTTTGTTTTGTCCACAAACTTGGCCCTGACCGTGATAAATTAGCCGCTCAAGCTACAAAATGCATATTTATTGCTTATCCAAAAAATCAAAAGGGCTATCGATGTTATGATCCTATTTCTCGTCGAGAGTATGTCAGTGCAGACGTATCTTTCTTGGAATCCTCTCCATATTACTCTAGTTCCGGTTCTCCGCTGCAGGTTGATCCAGCTGAGTCTTTTCCATTACCTATACCTCCTTTTCCTTTGGAATCTGTGCCCTCCTTACCGAACCAAACTTTATCCTCTTCCAGATTTAATAATCCTCCATTGGTATATGTGCGTAGAGCTCCACTTCCGCAAGAGCCTTCATCTTCTTCTTCTCCTGAGGTAAGTTCTACTGACAATAATGATCTTCAGGATGATGATAACAGGCCTATTGCTCTACAAAAAGGGACAAGACAATACACCTTATATCCCATATCTCATTTTGTCTCCCATGCCAGAATTGGACATCAGATGAAGTCTTTTATTTCAGCCTTGTCTGCTAAAACCATTCCTCTGAACTATCAGCAGGCCACACTTGATAATCGCTGGAAGATGGCTATGCAAGAAGAAATGACAGCTTTGGTATCTCAGCATACCTGGGATCTAGTTGATTCCCCAGCAGATGCTGACATTGTTGGTTGTAAATGGGTATATACAATAAAGTACAAATCTGATGGTTCTATTGAAAGCTACAAGGCCAGATTAGTCGCGAAAGGGTATACCCAGACATATGGAATTGACTTCTTTGAAACTTTTTCTTCTGTTGCACGGATGGGTACCATTCGTCTTGTTCTCTCAGTAGCTGTTCAGCATGGCTGGAACTTGTGTCAATTAGATGTGAAAAATGCATTTCTTTATGGGGATCTCTCTGAGACCGTTTACATGCAACAACCTCCAGGTTTTGAGTTTGAGGGAGAGTGTCATAAGGTGTGCAAATTGAGAAAGGCGATTTATGGCTTGAAACAAAGTCCTCGTGCATGGTTTCAAAAGTTGTTTGAAGTGATGTCAAGCTTTGGTTTTAACAGATCAGCAGCAGATCATACACTTTTTATAAAGAAAACTAGCTCTGGCATAGTTGTTATGGTAGTATATGTGGATGACATTATTCTTACAGGAGATGATGTGAAAGCTATTGAAGCCACAAAGGCTCATCTTCACAAACACTTTGTTAGGTATTTTCTGGGTATAGAAGTTGCTAGAAGCCGTGAAGGGATGGTTTTGTCTCAACGGAAGTATGTTCTTGACTTATTAAAGGAAACAGGCATGTTGGAAGCTAAACCCGCAAATATTCCCATGGACCATAAAGTTCAGTTGGTTGAAGAAGGGTCAAAACCTGTTGATAGCAAACACTATCACTCCCTAGTAGGGAAGTTACTATATGTAACTGTGACCAGACCAGATATTGCTTTAGCAGTAAGCAAAGTTAGCCAGTTCATGGACAAACCAACTGAGGTACACTGGAATGCAGCCATAATGATTCTCAGATATCTAAAATCCTCTCCTGGAAAGGGGTTACTGTTCAAGAAAGGTGGAACTCTGGAGATAGTAGCCTATTCTGATGCTGACTATGCTAGATCTGTAGTAGATAGAAAGTCTACCACAGGATTCTGTGTGTTTCTGGGAGACAACTTGATTTCATGGAGAAGTAAGAAACAAAATGTGGTTTCCAGGTCGAGTGCAGAATCAGAATATCGGGCTATGGCCCAAACAGCTGCTGAATTGATATGGGTTTGCACTGTTCTTAATGATCTCCAGCTGAAGGTTTCCTCTCCAATGACCATGATGTGTGATAACAAAGCGGCAACATATATAGCAAACAATCCTGTCTTTCATGAGAGAACAAAGCACATTGAGGTTGATTGCCACTATGTAAGAGATATGATTCAAGCTGGTCATATCACTACAAAATACCTAAAGTCTGAAGACCAAGTTGCAGATATGTTTACAAAGCCTCTTGCTAGGCCAAATTTCTCCAGATGCTGGGACAAGCTGAGCATGATAGATATCTATGCTCCAGCTTGAGGGGGAGTGTTGAGAATAGGTGGTTTTTAGGTTAAGTTGTTCTTTATTAGAGGTTTTCTGAAATATTATTTTCATAAGAACTTAGATGTAATTTCTCTATTTTGCCTCTCTCTATTTAATATAGAGAGAAGCCCTAATGATGAATTAAGTTTTCTGTTTTCAAGTTCAGCCGTCTCTCTCTCTCTCTCTAGGGTTCGGTTCATCTTCTACAGAACCAATGATCAAAGAGTGTGCTTGACTTAGCTAAATTATCAAAATTTGTGTTCTATCCTAAATGCACAGGGAATTCATGTATGTGCTATGAAACTTTTGTAAAATGCACATTGGAAAACATGATGTATGCTTTGCAAAATATCTTGGAATGGAAAATATTGCTGAAAAAAATGGGAATCGATTTCTCAGAGAAACCTTGATGATTTTTTTTTTGAGAACCTTGAGAAAATCGTGAAGAAATTTAGAAAATGAGTGAAAATGCTTGGAAAATGGAAGGAATTTTGGAAGAAAATAAACACTTGGAGAGAGACTACTTGTCGGAAAACTCCAACCTTGAAAATTGCTTTTGGAAAATCGCTGGAAATTCATAGGAAAGCTTTTCAAGAAGAGAAAGTTCAAAATTTTGAGAAAATAAAAAACTCTTTAAAATTTGCAGGATATCTTTGAGAAATCGATTTTCTTGATTTTTATCAAAAAGAAATTATGCAAGCTATCCTAGATGAATGAATGCCATTTTATGAAGAAATTTTAGGGAAATTTTCAGAAAATATGCATTTTAGAATTGAATTAAGGCAAATTCACTACATATTCAATATGCTTGGAATTTAACTTGGTTAATTCTAAAATATTTTCAAAATAGAAATATGCTATGATTTTTTTTGGAAAATAGCCTGAGTGTAGGCTCAGTATGGCTAATAGGAAGATAGCAAATCTGGGTCTCGTCCGTATTCTGACTATGGCCATAAATACAGACTCCACCGAGTTTGTCAACTCCCTAAGAGTTGGTGCACGTGCCATTCGTGTTCATCCATGGTGATTTTCAAAGAAGAATGCATGAGTCAACATCAGGATAATATGAGAATTTAAACTATATGATATTCATCCTAATCTAAGCAGGAAAATAACTCTTATTCCAAATTTACATTTAAAATTTTACATCAATGACTTAAAAATAAAAGAAAGGGCAAGCTAACAGACTAAGCTCCTCCATTTGAATGCTCCTGCAAAAATTGAAATTAGGTTAGTGCAAATATGTAGGTTTTTCCAGATTTTTCGATAATATCCAGAAATCATCGGATTTATCTGGATATAAACCCCAATCTGACGCCTCCTTGATATGAATATGATTTGGAATCATGAAAACGTCAGAAAATTGGATAATAAAGATTTGAAATTCGGAATTGTGGTCAAAATGATCAAAATACCCCTAATAACAAGGTTATACCTTTGAAATTAGGGTTTTTGAACGGATTTTGATAAAATTTGGGAGTTTTGAAATTCGAATGATGATGAAATTGAAGATGAAATATGATGACATGCTGCTAAACATGATGGGACTATAAAATCAGAAAGAATTTTTGAGGATTTTGGCCAAAATATTGAATTTCATTTGTTTTTCGCGCGGATCGGGGTCCTGCGGGAACTCTGTTTTGATGATACGGCTAAATCGAATATCCGACGACTTCAAAATCATGCCAAATTCGACATGGAACATCCTATTATTCTCGGAAACAGAATGGAATAAAAAAAATGCATGAAATGGTATCATCTAAGTGCAAAAATTCGAATAAAGTCCTAAAATATGCAAATTTCGCCTGTGGGCGTGAACCGAACACGATTTTTAAATACAATAGCAAAGCAATCCATCATATAAATATATGAGATTTTGCAGGCTGTTGACAGACATAAAAATAAGCAGCTTTGGCTTTTACAGCTCTGGGATTTGATCTAAGGTGACTTTGGTAGCATGGATCCAATTCTAATACACATGATTTTAATAGGATTTTCTATAAAAATAGGCAAAAAATAGTAATATGCCACAAAAATTTCCGAAAATTTAAGAGGATATTGTAATGAAAAGAGGCGGAAGCTCCAATGGAGTAAAAAGCACTCTTTAAGAGTGACTTTAAGAACCAAGAACACAAACACTATAAGTGCACACACAAAACTCTCAAAAGTGGAAAATGACTTAAAGTCATAAGTTGGATTTATTGAAGAAAGGAAGAGAAGGGTGAAAACCCCATGCTTACAAGAGGAGAATACCTCCTCTATTTATAGAGGAGGGAGGCTCAAAGAAGGGACCACAAGGGGGCTCCCTTGTAGTCGTTGGGAGCCCCAACGGTCAGAAATTTGATCGTTGGGGCCCCAACGACTACAAGAGTGGGGCCCTTGTGGTCTTACAAAAAGTAGAAAAATAAAAAAGAAAAAAGTAAAAAAGAAAAATAAAAAAGTAAAAGTAAAAAAGGAAAAATACATTGTGGTTTTACAAGAATACCCCTATCGGGTATTTCACTAAAAAGGAAACAGTATATATATACATATATGTATATATATATTTATATATATACAAATGTATATATATAAGTATATGTATATATATATATATATACATATTTTAACACGCCCCCTCAAACTTTACGGGGAGAAGAACGAAAGTTTGCTAAGAAGAAACATAAATCGTGGAGTTGAGAGCGCCTTGGTGAAGTGTAATGAAAAGAGGCGGAAGGGCAAAAGTCACTCTTTAAGAGTGACTACAAGAGCCAAGAACACAAACACTAAATGTGCACACACAAAAACTCAAGAATATAGAAAATGACTTAAAGTCATAAGTTGGATTTATTGAAGAAAGGAAGAGAGGGGTTTAAAAACCAATACATTTACAAGGGGGAACCTCCTCCTTTTATAGAGGAGGAGAGCACTTTAGAAGGACCATAAAGGGGGCTCCCTTCTAGTCATTGGGAGCCCCAACGATCATAAATATGACTGTTGGGGCCCCAACGACTAGATGGGTGGGGCCCCTTTATGGTTCCAAAAAGCAAAAAACAGAAATAAAAAAGGAAAAAGAAAAAGGGGAAAAAAGAAAGAAAAGTAAAAAACAAAAATTACATATGGAATTACCAAAACACCCCTATCGGGTTTTTGGTTTATACAAAACAGGAAAAAGCTATATAATTATGTATATATACATATATACGTATATATACTTATATATATACTAATGTATATATATATAAGTATATGTATATATATATTTATATATACATAATTTAACATGCCCCCTCAAACTTTACGGGGAAAAGACCGAAAGTTTGCCAAGAAGAAACATGAATCGTGGAGTTGAGAGCGCCTTGGTGAAGAAGTCAGCTAGTTGATACTCTGAAGTGACATATGGCGATGTGATGGTCCCTTTGAGATATTCGTCTCGAACATAATGGCAATCCATTTCGATATGCTTGGTCCGCTCATGAAAGTTGTGATTGCTGGCAATGTATATCGCACTCTTGTTATCACAACAGAGCTTGGTGGGAGTGGAAATGGGAACGCCCATGTCACCAAGAAGACTTCTGAGCCACACAATCTCCATAGTTGTCATCGCCATAGCCCGATATTCAGCTTTAGTAGATGATAAGGAGACCTTCTGCTGCTTCTTGCATCTCCACGAGATGAGAGATTCACCTAAAAAAATGCAAAGACCCGTAATTGAGATCCGATCATTGGGATTTCCTCCCTAGTCAACATCAGTAAAGGCAGTCAATTCAAGAGATGAGGAAGTGGATAAGAAGAGTCCCTTGGAGATGGTATTTTTGATATATCACACAATTCTCATTACGGCCGCCATATGAACCGTAGTAGGAGCGTGCTGAAATTGGCTCACTGCATGAACCGCATGAGCTATGTCTGGACGTGTGATGGATAGATAGGTGAGAGATCCAATTAATTGACGGTAGGGGGTTGGATCTTCAAGAAGAACACCATCTTCAAGTCTTAGTTTCGCATTGATAACTTCAGGAGTCTCCACTTTCTTTTCATCAGATATTCCTGATTTGGTACAAATTTCTGCAGCTAACTTCATTTGAGATAAGATGTACCCACGCGCTGAATAAGCCACTTCAATTCCTAAAAAATATCTCAAATAACCAAGGTCAGACATATCAAAAGTATCTTTTAACATAGACTTAACATCATTTACTCCCTTTTTGTCATTCCCAGTGATGATCATATCATCAACATACAACAGAAGCATAATAATGGAGTCACCTGTCCTTTTGACAAAAAGAGCAGTGTCAGTATAACAAGAAGAAAAACCTAAATTGATTAATACATTACTAAACCTGTCATACCAAGCTTTAGGAGCTTGCTTAAGTCCATATAAAGCCTTTTTTAATTTTAAAACTTTTCCATTTAAATTCATACCTGGAGGTGGTTCCATATAAACTTCTTCATTTAAATTACCATTCAAGAAGACATTTTTAACATCAAGTTGAAAGATGGGCCATTTTTTAACAGAAGCTATAGCAATAAGGGCTCGAACACTAGTCATTCGAGCAACTGGGGCAAAAGTTTCATCATAGTCTACTCCATACTCTTGGGCATAACCTTTGGCTACCAACCTAGCCTTATATCTTTCTAATGAACCATCACTCTTAGTTTTTACTTTAAACACCCATCTACATCCAATGGGTTTCTTGCCATTGGGAGGATCAATGATTTCCCAAGTTTGTGCCTTTTTAAGGGCATTAAGTTCAAGCTCCATAGCTTCATTCCAATGAGCATATTGTTTAGCATCATTGTAATGAGATGGTTCATGAAAGGAGTGAAGAGCAAGAAGACATGCTCGATAATTAGGGGAAAAAGAGTCATAAGAAACAAATCTATTTGGAATCTTAGGAATGCGATTTGATCTTCTTTGGGAGGTTTCTTCTATCGACTCATTTTGAGAAAATCTTTCAAGGGCACAAGGAGGATTTCTTTCATTCCTTCTAGAGTAGACTTGTATTTGTCTTGAAGCATTTTCTTTTAAGTTTTGGTCATTATTTGGATGTTCAACAAGATCTTCATTAAGAGGTTCATTAAGATCAATATGATCATCTATGATGTTTTCTTGAGGTAACAAGTCAAATAAAAAGGAATAGTCAATATTTTCATTTGGTTGATGCGAAAAACCATTTTCTTCTTCGAGGAATGTGACATCTTTTGAGATATAAAGTTTATTCTTAATTATGTCAAAACATCGATATCCTTTTTGTTTTTTGCCATATCCCCAAAAAATACATTCAATAGCCCTAGGAGAAAGTTTATCATTTTTGCGAGTTAAAACAAAGCATTTACATCCAAAAATTCTTAATCTTTTATAATCGGGAGACATATTGTAAAGTTTTTCAAATGGAGAAAGATTTTTTAAAGAGGATGAAGGGATTCTATTGATGAGATATGTTGAAGTTAGAACCGCTTCGGCCCAAAAGGATTTTGCGATATTTTTTTGAAATCAATAATGTTCTTGTAGTTTCTATTATGTGCCTATGCTTTCTTTCCGCAAGACCATTTTGTTGCGGAGTGTTGGGACAAGAACGTTGATGACAAATTCCATTTTCTTTTAAGTAATTTTGAAAATCATTAGACATATATTCACCTCCCGAATCGGACCTAAGAATAGATAGATTTCCCAAAAATTGATTTTTAACCATTGCATAAAATTCTTTAAAGAAAGAGAAAACTTCAGATTTGCGACTTAGGAAGTATATCCACGTAAATCTAGTGAAGTCATCAATAAAGACCACATAATACGAAAAAACTCCTTTAGATAAAATTGGGGAAGGTCCCCACACATCGGAATGAACAAGTTCAAATGGTCGAGTGGTAAAATAACTTCTTTGAGGAAACAGAGTAGCTTTAGATTTCCCAAAAATGCAATCTTTACAAGTCATGTGATTGTCTTTACAAGTATTGTTCAAAAAAGGGAAGAGAGACATTTTTACAAAATTTGGATGACCAAGTCTCTCATGCCAAATTCCAATACTTTTGTCTTTAACAAGATTGCAAGATGACTCAGATGGAAGCGTCAAAAAGTCCATAAAATAGAGATCACCCCTTCTATGGCCTTGCCCAATCAGCTTCCCTGACTGGAGATCCTGCACGATGCAATCTTTAGGTGAGAAAGAGACTTGGCATCCATGGTCGGTGATTTGGGAAACGGAAAAGAGATTTAAATTAATTTTTGGAACAACTCTTACTTTAGGAACAAAAAAGTTTTGAGAATTTTTGAAGTCAAGTGTTCCAATACTTTCAATTTTTAATGACGTTCCATCGGCCGTTGAAACATAGGAGGACATGGGTTCGAAAAAAACATTTGAAAGGGAGTTTTTATGAGATGTTATATGAAAAGAAGCACCAGAATCTAGTATCCACATACCTGGAGGTGATGAAGAGTAGGCGATGGCGGCTCCGGATGTTGAAGGAGAAGACTTGAGAAGGTGTTGCAGAACTTCGGAGATATGATTAAGAGTTTCTTTGATATCTCCTTCTTTGGTACTTTCTTCCTTCTTTGGAGAATTTTCTCCAACCGCGGCAACCTTTCCTTTAAGCTTTGGACAAACCGGTCTAATGTGCCCCGGTTCATTACAATAGTGGCATATGATTCCCTTTCTAGGCCCATTGATATTTTTGTTAAAGTGGGGAGGTCTATATGCTTTAACATTTGATCCGGGCCTATTAACGGCCAAAACCTCATCATTCCTAATGCTCAAGCCAAGTCGAGTTTCTTCTTGACATACTTCGCCAAGAGCATCTTCAATAGGTAGGGCTTTGCTTCTATGGAGAAGAGATGCCCTCACTTGTTCAAATTCCGGGCGAAGTCCATGAAGGAATTGAAAAAAGTGCTCCTTTTCAATTTGTTCCCTTCTAAGTTCAATATCTTGTGGAGCAACCCATTTGGGCTCAAGAAGGGCAAGCTCATCCCAAAGAGGGGTTAAAGAGCTAAAATAGTCCCGGACACTCATATCCATTTGTTTGGTGGAACGAATTTTTTCTTGACAAAAGAATTGCCGAGCAAGATCCTTTTGGTATACATACCCTTAAGGAAAAACCAAGCCTCATTGGCCCTTCTAAACTTGACAATATTAGAACAATTTTTAAGATCTACATTGTTCATAAACCATGCCAATGTTACTTTCCCAATCCTCGATTTTGGATTGATGTTCATTAATGGCTTTGATGCGCTCATCGCCATCTAAAGCCTTTTCAACTTCATTTTCAATTTTGGTAAGAACAAGAGAGGGTTCGGGAGTAGTTTCCATAACAAAGCCCCAAAGTTTCTTACCTCTTAGATGATTTTCCATAGCGGAGGCCCACATGAGATAGTTGGACCCATTTAGCTTGAAAGAGAGCTCCACTTTAGAGTCACGTTTCATCGGCACCAAATATACTTCCTTTCTTCAAAAATTTGAGAGGCACGCTTTCCAAGATGACAAAAGAGAAGCCCAATCACCAACCTCGCTCTGATACCATGTAATGAAAAGAGGCGAAAGCACCAATAGGGCAAAAGTCACTCTTTAAGAGTGACTACAAGAGCCAAGAACACAAACACCAAATGTGCACACACAAAAACTCAAGAATATAGAAAATGACTTAAAGTCATAAGTTGGATTTATTGAAGAAAGGAAGAGAGGGGTTTAAAAACCCATACATTTACAAGGGGGAACCTCCTCCTTTTATAGAGGAGGAGAGCACTTTAGAAGGACCATAAAGGGGGCTCCCTTCTAGTCGTTGGGAGCCCCAACGACTAGATGGGTGGGGCCCCTTTATGGTTCCAAAAAGCAAAAAACAGAAATAAAAAAGGAAAAAGAAAAAGGGGAAAAAAGAAAGAAAAGTAAAAAACAAAAATTACATATGGAATTACCAAAACACCCCTATCGGGTTTTTGGTTTATACAAAACATGAAAAAGCTATATAATTATGTATATATACATATATACGTATATATACTTATATATATACTAATGTATATATATATATATAAGTATATGTATATATATATATTTATATATACATAATTTAACATGAAGAAGTCAGCTAGTTGATACTCTGAAGTAACATATGGTAATGAGATAGTCCCTCTGAGATATTCATCTCGAACATAATGGCAATCCATTTCGATATGCTTGGACCGCTCATGAAAGGTGTGATTGCTGGCAATGTCTATCGCACTTTTGTTATCACAACAGAGCTTGGTGGGAGTGGAAATGGGGACGCCCATGTCCCCAAGGAGACTCCTGAGCCATATGATCTCCATAGTTGTCATTGCCATGACCCGATATTCAGCTTCAGTGGATGATAGTGAAACCTTCTGCTGCTTCTTGCATCTCCACGAAATGAGGGATTCACCTAAAAAAATACAAAGACCCGTTATTGAGATACGATCATTGGGATTTCCTCCCCAGCCAGCATCAGTAAAAGCAGTTAAGTCAAGAGATTAGGAAGAGGATAAGAAGAGTCCCTTGGATATAGTATTTTTGATATATCACACTATTCTCATTACGGCCGCCATATGAACCGAAGTAGGTGCATGCTGAAACTGGCTTGCTGCATGAACTGCATGAGCTATATCTGGACGTGTGATGGATAAATAGGTGAGAGATCCGATTAATTGACGGTAGGGGGTTGGATCCTCAAGAAGAACACCATCTCCAAGTCTCAGTTTTGCATTAATAACTTCGGGAGTCTCAACTTTCTTTTCATCAGATATTCCTGATTTGGTACAAATTTCTGCAGCTAATTTCATTTGAGATAGGATGTATCCTCGCGGGGAATAAGCCACTTCAATCCCTAAAAAATATCTCAAATATCCAAGGTCAGACATATCAAAAGTTTCTTTTAACATAGACTTTACATCATTTACTCCCTTTTTGTCATTCCCAGTGATGATCATGTCATCAACATACAGTAGAAGCATAATAATGGAGTCACCTGTCCTTTTAACAAAAAAAACAGTGTCAGTATATCAAGAAGAAAATTCTAAATTGATTAATACATTACTAAACCTATCATACCAAGCTTTAGGAGCTTGCTTAAGTCCATATAAAGCCTTTTTTAATTTCAAAATTTTTCCATTTAAATTGATACCTAGAGGCGGTTCCATATAAACTTCTTTATTTAAATTACCATTTAAAAAGGCATTTTTGACATCAAGTTGAAAGATTGGCCATTTTTTAACAGAGGGTATAGCAATAAGAGCTCGAACACTAGTCATTCGAGCAACAGGGGCAAAAGTTTCATTATAATCTACCCCATACTCTTGGGCATATCCCTTGGCTACCAACCTAGCCTTATATCTTTCCAATGAACCATCACTCTTAGTTTTTACTTTAAAAACCCATCTACATCCAATGAGTTTCTTTCCAATGGGAGGATCAATCATTTTCCAAGTTTGCGCCCATTTAAGAGCATTAAGTTCTAGTTCCATAACTTCATTCCAATGAGCATATTGTTTAGCATAATTGTAATGAGATGGTTCATGAAAGGAGTGAAGAGCAAGTAGGCATGCTCGATAGTTAGGAGAAAAAAAATCATAAGAAACAAATCTATTGGGTATTTTGGAAATCCGATTTGATTTTCTTTGAGAGGTCTCTTCTATTGACTCACTTTGAGAAAATTTTTCAAGGGCACAAGGTGGATTTCTTTCATTCCTTCTAGAGTAGACTTGTATTTGTCTTGAAACATTTTCTTCCAAGTTTTGATCATCATTTGGATGTTCAAAATGATTTTCACCAAGGGGTTCACTAGGATCAATATGATCATCTATGATGTTTTCTTGAGGCAATAAGTCAAATAAAAAAGAATAATCAATATTTTCATTTGGTTGGTGCGAAAAACCATTTTCTTCTTCTAGGAATGTGACATCTTTTGAGATATAAAGTTTGTTTTTGAGTATGTCAAAACATCTATAACCTTTTTGTTTTTCTCCACATCCCAAAAAAATACATTCAATAGCCCTAGGCGAAAGTTTATCATTTTTGTGAGTTAGAACAAAGCATTTACATCCAAAAATCCTTAGTCTTTTATAATCGGGAGTCATATTGTAAAGTTTTTTGAATGGAGAAAGATTTTTCAAAGAAGATGAAGGGGTTCTATTGATAAGATACGTTGAGGTTAGAACCGCTTCGGCCCAAAAAGATTTTGGGATATTTTTTGAAATTAATAACGTTCTTGTAGTTTCTATTATATGTCTATGCTTTCTTTCCGCAAGACCATTTTGTTGCGGAGTGTTGAGACAAGAACGTTGATGACAAATTCCATTTTCTTTTAAATAGCTTTGAAAATCATTGGACAAATATTCGCCTCCCGAATCGGACCTAAGAATAGATAGATTTCCCAAAAATTGATTTTTAACCATTGCATGAAATTCTTTAAAAAAGGAGAAAACTTCGGATTTGCGACTTAGGAAGTAAATCCACGTGAATCAAGTGAAGTCATCAATAAAGACCACATAATATGAAAATCCTCCTTTAGACAAAATAGGGGAAGGTCCCCACACATCGGAATGAACAAGTTCAAATGGCCGAGTGGTAAAGTAACTTCTTTGAGAAAATGGAGTAGCTTTAGATTTCCCAAAAATGCAATCTTTACAAGTCATGTGATTGTCTTTACAAGTATTGTTCAAAAACGGAAAAAGAGACATTTTTACAAAATTTGGATGACCAAGTCTCTCATGCCAAATTCCGATACTTTTGTCTTTTACAAGATTGCAATAAGATTTAGATGGAAGAGTCAAAAAGTCTATAAAATAGTGATCACCCCTTCTATGGCCTTGCCCAATCAGCTTCTCTGATTGGAGATCCTGCACGGTGCAATCTTTAGGTGAGAAAGAGACTTAACATCCATGATCGGTGATTTGAGAAACTGAAAAAAGATTTAAATTAAATTTTAGAACGATTCTTACTTTAGGAACGATTTTTTTTTGAGAATTTTTAAAATCAAGCGTTTCAATACTTTCAATTTTCAATGATGTTCCATCGGCCGTTGAAACATAAGAGGATATGGGTTCGGAAAACACATTTGAAAGAGAGTTTTTATGAGATGTCATATGAAAAGAAGCACCGGAGTCTAGTATCCACATACCTGGAGGTGATGAAGAATAGGCGATGTAAAAACCCCATTTAAAAAAAAAAATTTGTTTTGGACCCATTTTTCTTTAGGGTTTTAAGTAACCCGACGCAGGATCCCGAGCGTCGCCCCCTCCCCTCTTCTCTCCCTTCGTTTTCGGGTTGATTGGGGAAACCCACCGAGGTTTCCCCTTTCATTACCCCCCCCCCCCCCCCGAGCTCTTTATGAGCATTGCTGGAGGGCGAGGGGAGGCACGCCTCCCCTCTCGAGCTTCCTCCCCCGCGCCGGTCTCCTTCCCTGCTGCGCCCGCCGTCGACGCCGGCCACCACCCCCAGGTACGCCGTTCTCCTTTTTCTCCTCCCTCTTCTCTTCCTCACCCCCTCCCTGTCACCTCGCCGGGAGGCCGGCAGGCGGCTCACAGCCACTGCCGCGGCCTCCCACCGCCTCCCTGTGTCACCGGGACCCCGACAGGTGGCCTATGCGGCCCCTGTCGTCCCTCTCTCCCTCTGCGATTCGCCGGAGTGCCGACAGGGGACCGGTGGCCCCTGCGGCACCCCTTTTTTTGCTGCCACCTTGTGGCTTTCGGCAGGGGCTGGCCCCTCTGCCGTCCAGTGCTGTCGGCAGGGGTTGGCCCCTTGCCGACCTGTGCTGTCGGCAGGGGCTCAACCCCTGCCACCTCTCGCTGTCGGCAGGGGCTCAGCCCCTGCCACTTCTTGCTGTCGGCAGGGGTTGGCCCCTGCCGTCTGGTGCTTTCGGCAGGGGCTGCCCCCCTGCCATCCATGTGCTTCCGGCAGGGGCTGGCCCCCTGCCATCCATATGCTTCCGGCAGGGGCTGGCCCCCTACCATCCATTGCTGTCGGTAGGGGCTCAGCCCCTTCCACTGTGTGCTATTGGCAGGGGCTGAGCCCCTGCCACTTCTTGCTGTCGGCAGGGGCTCAGCCCCTGCCACTTGGTGGCTGTCGGCAGGGGTTGTTCCCCTGCCGCCACGCTATTTGTTTTTGACATAGGGCTCAGCCCTGTCTCCCCGCGACTGTCTGCAGGCAAGGGCTCGCCCCTTGTCGTGTTTCGGTTTTCGGCTAGCAGGGGCACACCCCTGCTGCCTCTCTTTTCCTCCTATAGGCAGGCTTGTTTTTCTACTTCTCCGCATTATAATTAACATAGCACTGTTGCAGACTTCGCATCGGACCCCCGCTCTGGCTCCGCGGCCCGAGCCTCGTATCATCTACACGCGTAGACGCACGCAGCTGCACGACATCCCGAGGTAGGAGAAAGTCGCACGAATAGTATGTATGAACAAAATAAAATAAGACTTCTGAGATAGAATAGTTATTTTGCATACTTGCGTATCTGAAGAAATATTGACTGGTCAAAGTTCCCTCTTTGTGATTCTTTTGAAATTGCATAATGTAAATTCTTTGGGTAGACTCATCAAGTAGTTTAATTGGCATGCCTGTTTACGTGTAAGATTACTTAACTGATAATTGTCTATTTTGCATGCTTATTCCTTTGAAACTGCATACTTAAGGTAGTCTTTGTGAATAGACTCAGAATGCACTGCAATTGCTATTGTAATCGAACCTTAAGGCAGGTACGGTATGAATTTTATGTAAGAACATGGAGTGTATTGAAGTGTGAAATTTACACTTTATTGATTTTGATGTGATAATATCGGCCTCCACAGGCCAATTGCTCAGAAAAGCAAAACATGTCATGTAGGAACCAAAGAAATCATAAAACATTATCGTAGTTGTACCTCTAGGAAGGTATGATCGTACTTTTGGACAAGTACGTCCCATGTGGGTTACGATGGTGGGTTGATGAGGTTGTAGCAACCTCGATGGGTTGATGAGGTTGTAGCAACCGTCGTACCCATCCGATCTTCACGGTTCATCAAGGGAGAGGATGGATGGTAGAAAGACTCCGATGGACAGGTTGTTAACAACCACCCCACGAGCAAAAGACTCGGTTTTCCCCAGTCATCGGAGTTAGGGGAAATGGGATTACCATAAATTATCCTAGGTGGTAACTCCCAGGCACTTCTGCAGAAGTTGGATGCATCCATGGGCCACGAATGCCTTTGGGGATTTACTCTCTTGGTCACTGACCGTCCCCTTAGGAGCGGACTCAGTCAGCCATCCGGGTTAATGAAAACACCTGACATAATAAACCCCCGGATCGGTCTCGGCTGTTTCTACGTTTCGCGTCTGTGCGTACCCACAGGCCAGTTAATATCAGAACTTAAAGAATATATTCATGAATAGTTGTAGATGGCTAAGACTTACACTGCTTCAACTAACATCTCTTTGCACTTATTACATTTGTTAGAATAGACTACAATTGTTTTAATTGCTTAAATATCATAACTGCTTATCTCATGAATACCCTGTTTTGTTTTATTCTACTTATCTGTTTCGTGCACCTACTGGTTTGTTATGAAACTGACCCATTTCATGGGCAGGTGAGGAGTAGGACTTTACTGGCAGCCGATGGCGTGGTGCAACATGGATCAAGATTTGTCTTCTTTCTGCTGGCGGCTTGGCTCTGAGACTTTTTGGAGTTTTTCTTAGATTTCTTGAACTTTGGAATAAAATGCTCATTTTGTAATAAACTGCTGATTTTTAATCTATTTCCTTATTTCTTAAATTCCTTTAAGTTGTTGTACATGTGAATGATGGTTTTTCAGCTAACGTACCCAAGATTATTGACTTGTGTTCCTTTCTAAATGTCTTCCGCTGTCGTTTTTAAAAGTTCAAACTTTAAATCTTTGAATGGTTTTTTCGATAAGGTTTTCGAAATCACAAGTCAAAATTTTGGGGTGTTACAACTTGGTATCAGAGCCAGATCAGAAAGAAGTGAATCTTGACTATTGAGCATCCCATCGCGTTGTAAGTAAGTCTTTGATTTTTCATAACATGTTTAGACTAAATAATATTCTTGTTTTATTTGTAGTACCGTTGGATATATGGATCCGTTTACTGGTTCTAATGGTAGTCGCGGTAGGAGCACGCGTAGTGTACGTGGCCGTTCCGTAAGGGAGAGGGGCAGACGTGAGATGTTCGGGGCTGGTTACTGGACTAACCGCCCTCCTCTACCCATTTTTACGGATGAGCAAGGCTTCTCACTACCGATCGCCTACCAGATACCCTTGGCAGCAGCGTGGGCTGAAGTGCATGCTCGAGAAGGTGGTTTCACGCCTTCACACGTTCGGGTGCACCATCAGACACCACAGGAGTCATCGGGAGATTTTGTTCCTCCTGAGTTAGCAGAGGAGTGCGGTTTCTGCGGAGAAACTGGGCACACCATGGATGCTTGCCTCCACAAGGCCGAACATGACGGCAAGATTGCATTTTCAACTGCAGGCGAACAACCGCCCCCTCCAGCAGACCCAGTTGGTGGTGTATCACCCACATACACACCTGCGACGGATTCTTCAGATTATAGCATTGGCTCACCGGAATATACTCCGGCAACGCCCCTTTACGGGCAGGAGCCCTTCTACGAGGAGCCACTTCCCTTCACCCCTAAGCATAGATTCAGGCGCACGGGCAATAGAAGGGAATATCTTAGGAAGTATTTTAGTCGTCCCTAAGGGGAGGTAGCACTTACCCAGTTTTGTTGGAGTCTGTGAACTCATTTATAATTATTGTATAGAACTTTTGCTTATGTACCAACATAACTGGATTCTAAATATTTGACCTTCGTAATAAAAATCTATGTTTTGGATTCTAAATATTTGACCTTCGTAATAAAAAACTATGTTTTTCCTTTTGCTCCTATACTTATGCCTACTTGTACGTCTTCAGTATTTTTGACTTTAATCTTGGTTGCTTTTTAAGGATGGCGGGAAACTCAAGCCACAGTATGGCCGATGAGTTGCGTGAACAAAGGGGATTCATGATGGATACCCTCAACTCCTTAGCTGAGGCGATTCGTAACCAGGGTCGCCCCCATCATGATCCAGGTTCCCTTGTTGGGAATGCACCAACCGCCACCTATGAAAAATTTATGAAGCTGGACCCTCCTACTTTCTCTGGCAAGGTTGATCCTGACTTGGCGGAGAGTTGGGTTAAAGAGGTGGAACGGGTGTTCCAAGTGTTGACCGTTCCTGATGATAAGAAGACAATGTTCGGGTCCTTTCGTTTGAAGGACGACGCTCGCGAATGGTGGGACACTACGCGGGAGGTGCAGTTTCCGGGTGCTGAGGTGATTCCGTGGGAGGCCTTCCGAAGGGTTTTTCTCGGAAACTATTTCCCTCCTCATGCGAGGGAAAAGAAGAAGGTGAAATTTCTGGAGCTGTGCCAAGGAAGCTTAAGTTTGAACGAATATATCGCCAAATTTCAACGGTTGGAGCGCTATTGTCCTCACCTATTCGAGGATGATCATGAGCGGGCTGGGAAGTTTATTCGCGGACTGAAGGAAGGACTCAGACATAGGGTTCTCACCAGTATGCCCGCAACTTTTTCTGCGGCAGTAGCAGTAGCCACCCTACTGAACGAGGATTGTGAGCGTTCAAAAAGTGTGCAAGCCAAGAAGTCAACCGCGTCAGGTGGTGAGCAGAAGAAGACCTTTTCCGGCGGCACAGGGCAACGACCACCTTTTCCAGTGAAGACTGAAGGAGGGAAGAAACAGTTTCCTCCAGCGAAGCGCCAACGACAGCAGGGCAACCCACCGTCCAGGCAACCGTCGGGAGATAACTGCCCCAGGTGCAAGAGGCCTCATGTGGGACAATCTTGTCCGCGGGACACTGGCAGATGCCTGTACTGTGGCAAGATGGGCCATTTCATACGCGACTGCCGGAAGAAACCAGCAGATGACCTCAAGCGAACCGGCAACGTATCTTAGCCTCCTCGACCACCTCATCAGCAGCAACAGCGAGCACAACCAAGCAGTGGCAGAGAGCCGGGTCGAGTTTATGCAGCCACGGTCGATCAATTGACCAAAGGAGATCTCGTTCAAGGTACCATTCTTGTTGCTGATCAAGCAGCTTTTGCACTCTTTGATTGTGGTGCTACACACTCGTTTGTGTCAGAAAAATTCGTAAAACAATTGCATATAACGGTAAAAACGCTTGATAGTGCATTAGACGTGTATAACCCCGTTGGGAAGAACCCAGTTTGCACCACTTACATACCTGAATTGGATGTAGTGGTGGCAGAGCGGCACTTGCCTGCTTGTGCTATCCTGCTGGAGATGACTGAATTTGACGTCATTCTAGGCATGGATTGGTTGCACAAGTATCATGCCCAGATCTTTTGCCGTGATGGCAAGATCGTTTTATCACCTCCAGGCTCTTCGAGAGTAGAATTCAGAATCCCCAGACCTGTTCGAGCAAGCCGGATGATCTCGGCGCTTAAGGCACAGAACTTCTTGCGGAAGGGATGCACTGCCTTTTTGGTTAGTGTTATTCAGTCAGATCCAATGCCCATTCCCATCAGTGAGCTAGATGTTGTTCGCGATTACCCCGACGTTTTTCCTAAAGAGCTGTCGGGACTTCCACCGTCTCGTGAGGTAGAATTCAATATTGAATTGCTACCAGGTACGACACCAATCTTCAAAGCACCCTACAGAATGGCGCCAGCTGAGCTTGAGGAGCTGAAGAAGCAGTTGCAGGAGTTGTTGGATCAGGGATTCATTCGCCTCAGCGTTTCTCCTTGGGGAGCTCCTGTGCTCTTCGTGAAGAAGAAGGACGGGACTTTGCGGTTGTGCATCGACTATCGAATGCTCAACCAGGCCACAATAAAAAACAAGTACCCATTGCCGCGTATCGAAGACTTGTTCGATCAGTTGCAGAAGGCCAAGGTTTTCTCGAAAATCGATCTTAGGTCCGGATACCATCAGCTCAGAATTAGGAATAAGGATATTCCTAAGACAGCCTTTCGGACGAGCTACAGACATTACGAGTTCACAGTCATGCCGTTCGGACTGACCAATGCCCCCGCAGCTTTCATGGACTTGATGAATAGGGTGTTCAAGCCATTTTTGGACACCTTCGTGATCGTGTTCATCGATGACATCTTGGTGTACTCAGAAAGTCGAGAGCAACATCGGGAGCACCTAAAAATTGTGTTGGAAACCTTGCGAAAGGAACGGTTGTATGCCAAATTCTCTAAATGTGAATTCTGGCTCGAGGAAGTCATGTTTTTGGGACACGTTATTTCTAAGGAAGGAGTGTCCGTGGACCCTGCAAAGGTGGAGGCTGTACTTGGTTGGCAGCAACCAAAGAACACACGTGATATCAGAAGTTTCCTTGGACTAGCGGGTTACTACAGAAGATTCATTCAGGATTTTTCTAAAATTGCGTTACCCCTGACAAAGTTACTGAAGAAAGAGGCTAAATTCTTATGGGACGAGAAGTGCGAGGCGAGTTTTCTATTATTGAAGGAGCGACTCACCAGTGCTCCTATTTTGACCTTACCTTCTGGTAAAGGCGGATTCGTGATTTATACCGATGCCTCTGGGTCAGGCCTAGGGGCTGTGCTGATGCAGAATGGGAAAGTGATCACGTACGCTTCTCGACAACTTAAAATCCACGAGAAGAACTACCCAACTCACGATTTAGAGTTAGCTGCAGTGGTGTTCGCACTGAAGATATGGAGACATTACTTGTATGGGGAGCAGTTTGAAGCATTCACCGATCATAAGAGCCTTAAGTATCTTTTCTCGCAGAAAGAATTCAACATGAGACAACGACGTTGGCTTGAATTCCTCAAGGATTACGACTTCACCCTCTCCTACCACCCAGGAAAGGCGAACGTAGTGGCGGACGCCCTCAGCCGCAAAGCACCAGATGTTTCGATGAATGCCTTATTCGCTGGTTGGAGGTTGGTCGAAGACCTAGCCTCTTGGGAACCTTTCGTAATCACTCAAGGTTCAATCGGTTTATCCCACCTTGTTGCTCAACCTGAGCTACTCGCGAGGATCATCAATGGACAGAAAACGGATGCACGCTACGAGAAGTTGAAGGCTCAGGCGATACTGGCAGATACCCTTTTTCGTCTGAAGGAGGATGGAAGTATATGGTTGAGGGAGCGCCTTTGGGTTCCTGATGACCCGGTTCTTCGAGATGAAATTCTTGCGGAAGCCCACAAGTCTAGGTACACAATTCACCCGGGTAGCACGAAGATGTTCAAGGACCTACAACACAGTTATTGGTGGAACGGTATGAAGCGAGACGTGACTGAGTATGTCTCGAAGTGTTTAACATGTCAACAAATCAAGATCGAGCACCAGAGACCCGGTGGGGTCATGCAGCAGATAGAAATCCCTCTTTGGAAGTGGGAAGATGTTACCATGGACTTTATAGTCGGTCTTCCGAGGACGCGGAGGAAGCATGACGCGATTTGGGTGATCGTCGATAGACTCACCAAGTGGCTCACTTCCTACCTATCCGTCTCAACCAATCGTTAGATAGTCTCGCTGATCTCTATGTTAGAGAGATTGTGAGATTGCACGGTGTTCCAGTCTCGATTATCTCAGATCGTGATCCTAGATTCACTTCAAGGTTTTGGGGACAACTTCAGTTGGCGTTGGGCACAAAGTTGAAGTTCAGCACTGCGTTTCACCCTCAGACTGACGGGCAGTCGGAACGTACGATTCAGACCTTAG
The DNA here is from genome assembly GCF_984573655.1 of Nuphar pumila. NCBI lineage: Eukaryota > Viridiplantae > Streptophyta > Magnoliopsida > Nymphaeales > Nymphaeaceae > Nuphar > Nuphar pumila. The sequence continues at coordinate 46,646,054 of NC_143260.1, read as the reverse complement.
AAGACATGCTTCGAGCCTGTATGATGGACTGGAAGGGAGAGTGGGATTCCCACATCAGTTTGGCGGAGTTCGCGTATAACAACAACTATCATGCGAGCATCGGGATGGCCCCATACGATGCTTTGTATGGGAGGCCATGTCGATCACCTGTTTACTGGGACGAGGTTGGCGAACGAAGTTTGGAGGCACCTATAGTTTTGCAACACTATACTCAACAAGTGCAGATGATTCGAGAACGACTCCGTACCGCTCAGAGTCGGCAGAAAAGCTATGCAGATAGACGCCGACGAGAGCTTACCTTCGATATTGGTGAGATGGTTTTTGTTAAGGTATCTCCGACGAAGAGCGTATTTCGGTTCGGGAAGAAGGGAAAGCTAAGTCCTAGATACGTCGGACCGTTCGAAATCCTGGAGTGGATTGGAGAAGCAGCTTATCGCGTGACGTTACCTCCGCAGTATGCTCAAATCCATAATGTTTTTCACGTCTCCATGTTGAGAAAGTATGTTCACGATCCATCGCACATCATTCATTATGATGATGTGGACATTAGAGGGGACTTAACATTCGAAGAAAGACCAGTGGAGATCGTCGACCGTCGTGACCAAGTGCTAAGATAAAAAACCATTTCCTTTGTAAAGGTTCGGTGGCAACATCATGGAATTGACGAATGTACTTGGGAACCTGAGAACGATATTAGGGAAAAATATCCTGACCTGTATTTTGATTCTTCAAGCTAATAAATATTTCGCGGACGAAATTCTTTTAAGAGGGGTAGGATGTAAAAACCCCATTTAAAAAAAAAAAAAAATTGTTTTGGACCCGGGCCGGGTCCGGACCCGACCCGGACCCATTTTTCTTTAGGGTTTTAAGTAACCCGACGCAGGATCCCGAGCGCCGCCCCCTCCCCTCTTCAGCCCCTTCGTTTTCGGGTTGATTGGGGAAACCCACCGAGGTTTCCCCTTTCATCACCCCCCCCCCCCCCCGAGCTCTTTATGAGCATTGCTGGAGGGCGAGGGGAGGCACGCCTCCCCTCTCGAGCTTCCTCCCCCGCGCCGGTCTCCTTCCCTGCTGCGCCCGCCGCCGACGCCGGCCACCACCCCCAGGTACGCCGTTCTTCCTTTTTCTCCTCCCTCTTCTCTTCCTCACCCCCTCCCTGTCACCTCGCCGGGAGGCCGGCAGGCGGCTCACAGCCACTACCGCGGCCTCCCACCGCCTCCCTGTGTCACCGGGGCCCCGACAGGTGGCCTACGTGGCCCTTGTCGTCCCCTTCTCCCTCTGCAATTCGCCGGAGTGCCGGCAGGGGACCGGTGGCCCCTGCGGCACCCCTTTTTTTGATGCCACTTTGTGGCTTTCGGCAGGGGCTGGCCCCCCTGCCGACCTGTGCTGTCGGCAGGGGCTCAGCCCCTGCCACTTCGTGCTGTCGGCAGGGGTTGGCCCCCTGCCGACCTGTGCTTTCGGCAGGGGCTGGCCCCCCCTGCCGTCCAGTGCTGTCGGCAGGGGTTGGCCCCTTGCCGACCTGTGTTATCGGCAGGGGCTCAGCCCCTGCCACTTCGTGCTGTCGGCAGGGGTTGGCCCCTGCCGACCTGTGCTTTCGGCAGGGGTTGGCCCCTTGCTGACCTGTGTTGTCGGCAGGGGCTCAGCCCCTGCCACTTCGTGCTGTCGGCAGGGGTTGGCCCCTGCCGACCTATGCTTTTGGCAGGGGCTGCCCCCCCCCCCCCCCCCCTGCCGTCCAGTGCTGTCGGCAGGGGCTCAACCCCTGCCACTTCTTGCTGTCGGCAGGGGTTGGCCCCTGCCGTCTGGTGCTTTCGGCAGGGGCTGGCCCCCTGCCATCCATGTGCTTCCGGCAGGGGCTGGCCCCCTGCCATCCATATGCTTCCGGCAGGGGCTGGCCCCCTGCCATCCATTGCTGTCGGCAGGGGCTCAGCCCCTGCCACTGTGTGCTGTTGGCAGGGGCTGAGCCCCTGCCACTTCTTGCTGTCGGCAGGGGCTCAGCCCCTGCCACTTGGTGGCTGTCGGCAAGGGTTGTTCCCCTGCCGCCACGCTATTTGTTTTTGACAGAGGGCTCAGCCCTGTCTCCCCGCGGCTGTCTGCAGGCAAGGGCTCGCCTCTTGTCGTGTTTCGGTTTTCGGCCAGCAGGGGCACACCCCTGCTGCCTCTCTTTTTCTCCTATAGGCAGGCTTGTTTTTCTACTTCTCTGCATTATAATTAACATAGCACTGTTGCAGACCTCGCATCGGACCCCCGCTCTGGCTCCGCGGTCCGAGCCTCGTATCATCTACACGTGTAGACGCACGCAACTGCACGACATCCCGAGGTAGGGGAAAGTCGCACGAATAGTATGTATGAACAAAATAAAATAAGACTTCTGAGATAGAATAGTTATTTTGCATACTTGCGTATCTGAAGAAATATTGACTGGTCAAAGTTCCCTCTTTGTGATTCTTTTGAAATTGCATAATGTAAATTCTTTGGGTAGACTCATCAAGTAGTTTAATTGGCATGCCTGTTTACGTGTAAGATTACTTAACTGATAATTGTCTATTTTGCATGCTTATTCCTTTGAAACTGCATACTTAAGGTAGTCTTTGTGAATAGACTCAGAATGCACTGCAATTGCTATTGTAATCGAACCTTAAGGCAGGTACGGTATGAATTTTATGTAAGAACATGGAGTGTATTGAAGTGTGAAATTTACACTTTATTGATTTTGATGTGATAATATCGGCCTCCACAGGCCAATTGCTCAGAAAAGCAAAACATGTCATGTAGGAACCAAAGAAATCATAAAACATTATCGTAGTTGTACCTCTAGGAAGGTATGATCGTACTTTTGGACAAGTACGTCCCATGTGGGTTACGATGGTGGGTTGATGAGGTTGTAGCAACCTCGATGGGTTGATGAGGTTGTAGCAACCGTCGTACCCATCCGATCTTCACGGTTCATCAAGGGAGAGGATGGATGGTAGAAAGACTCCGATGGACAGGTTGTTAACAACCACCCCACGAGCAAAAGACTCGGTTTTCCCCAGTCATCGGAGTTAGGGGAAATGGGATTACCATAAATTATCCTAGGTGGTAACTCCCAGGCACTTCTGCAGAAGTTGGATGCATCCATGGGCCACGAATGCCTTTGGGGATTTACTCTCTTGGTCACTGACCGTCCCCTTAGGAGCGGACTCAGTCAGCCATCCGGGTTAATGAAAACACCTGACATAATAAACCCCCGGATCGGTCTCGGCTGTTTCTACGTTTCGCGTCTGTGCGTACCCACAGGCCAGTTAATATCAGAACTTAAAGAATATATTCATGAATAGTTGTAGATGGCTAAGACTTACACTGCTTCAACTAACATCTCTTTGCACTTATTACATTTGTTAGAATAGACTACAATTGTTTTAATTGCTTAAATATCATAACTGCTTATCTCATGAATACCCTGTTTTGTTTTATTCTACTTATCTGTTTCGTGCACCTACTGGTTTGTTATGAAACTGACCCATTTCATGGGCAGGTGAGGAGTAGGACTTTACTGGCAGCCGATGGCGTGGTGCAACATGGATCAAGATTTGTCTTCTTTCTGCTGGCGGCTTGGCTCTGAGACTTTTTGGAGTTTTTCTTAGATTTCTTGAACTTTGGAATAAAATGCTCATTTTGTAATAAACTGCTGATTTTTAATCTATTTCCTTATTTCTTAAATTCCTTTAAGTTGTTGTACATGTGAATGATGGTTTTTCAGCTAACGTACCCAAGATTATTGACTTGTGTTCCTTTCTAAATGTCTTCCGCTGTCGTTTTTAAAAGTTTAAACTTTAAATCTTTAAAAGGTTTTTTCGATAAGGTTTTCGAAATCACAAGTCGAAATTTTGGGGTGTTACAGGCGATGGCGGCTCCGGATGTTGAGGAAGAAGTCTTGAGAAAATGTTGGAGAACTTCGGAAATGTGATTAAGAGTCTCTTTGATATCTCCCTCTTTGGCATTTTCTTCTTCCTTCTTTGGAGAATTTTCTCCAACCGCGGCTACTTTTCCTTTAAGTTTGGGACAAACCGGTCTAATGTGTCCCGATTCATTACAATAATGACATATTATTCCCTTTCTAGGCCCGTTACTATTTTTGTTGAAGTGAGGAGGTCTATAGACTTTAACATTTGATCCGGCCCTAGTAACGGCCAAAACTTCATTATTCTTAATGCTTAAGCCAAGTCGAGTTTCTTCTTGGCATATTTCGGCGAGGGCATCTTCAATAGGTAAGGCTTTGCTTCTATGGAGAAGAGATGCCTTAACTTGTTCAAATTCCGGGCGAAGACCATGAAGAAATTGAAAGAAGTGCTCCTTTTCAATTTGTTCCCTTCTTAATTCAATATCTTCCGGAGCCACCCATTTAGGCTCAAGAAGAGCAAGTTCATCCCAAAGAGGGGTTAGAGAGCTAAAGTAGTCCCAGACACTCATATCCATTTGTTTGGTGGAACGAATTTTTTCTTGACAAAAAAATTGTCGAGCAAGATCCTTTTGGGTATACATACCCTTAAGAAAAAACCATGCCTCATTGGACCTTCTAAATTTGGCAATATTAGCACAATTTTTAAGGTCAACATTGTTCATAAACCATGCCAAAATTTTGGCATGGTTACTTTCCCAATCCTCAACTTTGGATTGATGGTCATTGATAGCTTTGATGCACTCATCGCCGTCTAAAGATTTTTCAATCTCATTTTCGATTTTAGTGAGAACAAGAGAGGGTTCAGGAGTAGTTCCCAACATAACCCCAAAGTTTCTTACCTCTTAGATGATTTTCCATCGCGGAGGCTCACATGAGATAGTTGGACCCATTTAGCTTAAAAGAAAGCTCCACTTTAGAATCACGTTCCATCGGCACCAAATCCTTCCTTCTCAAAATTTGAGAGGCACACGTTCCAAGATAATGAAGAGAAGCCCAATCACCAACTGAGCTCTAATACCATGTAATGAAAAGAGGCAGAAGCTCCAATGGAGTAAAAAACACTCTTTAAGAGTGACTTTAAGAACCAAGAACACAAACACTATAAGTGCACACACAAAACTCTCAAAAGTGGAAAATGACTTAAAGTTATAAATTGGATTTATTGAAGAAAGGAGGAGAAGGGTGAAAACCCCATGCTTACAAGAGGAGAATACCTCCTCTATTTATAGAGGAGGGAGGCTCAAAGAAGGGACCACAAGGGGGCTCCCTTGTAGTCGTTGGGAGCCCCAACGGTCAGAAATCTGACCATTGGGGCCCCAACGACTACAAGAGTGGGGCCCTTGTGGTCTTACAAAAAGTAGAAAAATAAAAAAGGAAAAAGTAAAAAAGAAAAATAAAAAAGGAAAAAAGTAAAAAAGGAAAAATACATTGTGGTTTTATAAGAATACCCCTATCGGGTATTTCACTAAAAAGGAAACAATATATATATATACATATTTTAACAGATATTGCTAACACACAGACAAGAGACTTTTATGTTTACAAATTCGACATTCGACCCACTGACAGAGAAATTTAAATACGATAATAGGTACATGAATCAGAGAGTCAGGAATGAACAACGAAACTGCAGACTGTCTTTAAAATTACTGAAAGGACCTTAAATCTATTCTAAAAATTATGAAAATTTGGACTTAAACAGTAGACATCCCGAACATGAATTTCTCTTTTTACAGCTCCGATTTAGAGCTATGGGTTGAGAACTGTGACCTACTCAAGTTGGTCCAAAGCTCCAGAGACTCGTATCAGGCCCTGACACGTGGCCCCTGCTTTCTGATTTTTGACAGATAGTAAAATATTTTGGAAAAATCTGATAAAATCATATTAAATACTACATTGAATTCCAAGACTTTTGCATTTTTCGGATTAGTAATCGGATCTCCCATGAGGGAGATCTCGATTTTACAAATTGGGTCTTGACGCATCCATCGTTTTCCTGACCCAAAAACCTAGTTCGGTATTTCGGACTTTGAATAAAGCAGATAATTTCAAATGCTTCCGATTTTTTTTGCAAAATATCAGGAACAAACACCTGTATGTTATATGATTTTTTGATTAAAATACGAACGTGAAATAATAAGTGGGTTGCATGCTAAATTCAGAACATTACAGGAATCATACAGAAAGCAATGAAACTACATGATATACATGCCAGGCTAAAATAAATAACGAAAATATTAATAAAAAAGAAATGTATCTAATATGATATTGTGCTAAATGAATCAAGGAGGTCAATTTCTTTTCTTTTTGTTGTTACACCATTAATGAAGGTGATTTGATCCATTGATCGGACGAATCCTTCTTTTCAAATGGTGTCTCAAAGCCAATTTACATTAATGTGAATCCCACCTCGAGACTGATGTCATGACACTTTATACATGCATTCACAGAATATAGAGAAATGATGAAGGGATAGAGACCTTCACCTTGGCGTTTCTCGTATTTGGTTTGAGCTCGCAAGGATCGACCTTACGCTTGTAGTGACGTGGCAGTGGGACATGTGGCTAGGGCAATGGAGAAGATGATGGTGCCGATTGAGAGGATGCAATAGGGCTGATAGGAGATGTCTATTGTAGAGCCACCGATGCTGACGGAGGAGGGCTTGAAGGAGGTGCTGCAATGGCTGGAGCTTGGTGTTGGGATTATGGCTGCTAGGTGAAGGGATGAAGGTGGAGATGATGGACTCTCCCCAAGAATTTCTGGGATTCAAGGGCGGCTAGAGAGTCTTCAGAAAAAGTGATGGATGATGGATGGATCCTTCTCTAGAGGGGTCGGCCAGGGGGGTTTAAAAAGAAAGTGGCTACAACTTAGGAAAAGCCAAGAGTGAAAGTGCTTTTTCCTAACTTTTAGGAAAAGCAAAGGGGGCGATTTTGGCTCTTTTCAATTTTTTTTGAAAATTTTGTTTTGCTTTTCTAAAAGAGGTTTTCAATGTGGCGCCACCTCAAGCTGGGGCCCCACATTTGTTTATTTAATGAAAGAAAAATAAAAGGAAGGCTCTGGAGAGGCACCACCTCAGGGGGAATGAATTTAAACTTTTGAAAATTTTTGTTTTGCTTTTACCTAAAACCTAGTTAAAGCACCTATTTTAAAGGAATTTTTAAAAGTGGCGATTTTACTTTTTGAAGGCCTTTTCATATCCTAGCAAGTCTCAAGGGACTTCCATTGTGGTGCCACCTCAGGGTGGGGCCACTTTTTATTTTTGAGATGATAAAAACAAACAAAATAAAAAGATCTCTTTTTTTGAGGGACGCCACCTCAGAGGGGGACGACTCCTCTTTTATTGGATTTTCAAAAAGCAAAGCTTTACCTTTTTGTTTGGTGGAGTACATGTGGCGCCACCTCAAGGTGGACCCACATTGCCCCTTTTTTGGTTAATTATAAAAAGGAAAATCACCGGATGGCGCCACCTCAAGGTGGGCTCTTCATGGAATTCAAATTTTAAAGATGCCTTAGGGTGGCGCCACCTCAGCGGAGGGAGCTCCTACCTTTTAGGCTTTTTCAGAAAGCTTAAGCAAAAACCTAATTCTAAAGAAGGGCTAATGTGGCGCCACCTCAGGGTGGACCCCACATTGCCTTTTTATTGGTTGGAATTCAGAAACAAAGACTAAAAAGGGAAAAAGCAAGATTTAAAACTTCTTTTTGGCATTTTCATGAATCTCTGGACTAATTGGCAATTAAGAAACATTACTTGACCTAACTATAATTTTTTTTGAAAGAAGGTGGCCCTCCAGGGCAAATTTATAAAAATGATTTTGGAATTGCTGATAAAAAGGTTAAATAAGGAGATTTTACAAAATTCGAAGTTCTTTTGCAAATTTGGAATAAAAATTCTAATTTCAAAGCTTCGTCCCCTTCTTCAGGCAGAGCCGGTCCAACTGTAACGCCCCAAAATTTCGACTTGTGATTTCGAAAACCTCATCGAAAAACCTTTCAAAGATTTAAAGTTTGAACTTTTAAAAACGACAGCGGAAGACATTTAGAAAGGAACACAAGTCAATAATCTTGGGTACGTTAGCTGAAAAAAACCATCATTCACATGTGCAACAAATTAAAGGAATTTAAGAAATAAGGCAATAGATTAAAATCTGCAGTTTATTACAAAATGAGCATTTTATTCCAAAGTTCAATAAATCTAAGAAAACTCCAAAAAAAATCTCAGAGCCAAGCCGCCAGCAGAAAGAAGATAAATCTTGATCCATGTTGCATCACGCCATCGGCTGCCAGTGACGTCCTACTCCTCACCTGCCCATGAAATGGGTCAGTTTCATAACAAACCAGTAGGTGCACGAACAGATAAGTAGAATGAAAATAAAACAGGACATTCATGAGATAAGCAATTATGATATTTAAGCAATTAAAGCAACTGTAGTCTATTCTAACAGATGTAATAAGTGCGCAGTGTAAGTCTCAGTCATCTACAACTATTCATGAATATATTCTTTAAGTTCTGATATTAACTGGCCTGTGGGTACGCACAGACGCGAAACGTAGAAACAGCCGAGACCGATCCGAGGGTTTATTATGTCAGGTGTTTTTCATTAACCCGGATGGCTGACTGAGTCCGCTCCTAAGGGGACGGTCAGTGACCAAGAGAGTAAATCCCCAAAGGCATTCGTGGCCCATGGATGCATCCAACTTCTGCAGAAGTGCCTGGGAGTTACCACCTAGGATAATTTATGGTAATCCCATTTCCCCTAACTCCGATGACCGGGGAAAACCGAGTCTTTTGCTCGTGGGGTGGTTGTTAACAACCTGTCCATCGGAGTCTTTGTACCATCCATCCTCTCCCTTGATGAACCGTGAAGATCGGATGGGTACGACGGGGTTTCTTAACCGCCGCCCCATCCTACATGCTCTGGTCCATTAGACCCACTCGAGCATCTTGCCTGTGAAGGCGAAATGGTCACCATTTTATGTGATTTCAGCATTTTGCTAATAGTATTCATCGAGGTTGCTACAACCTCATCATCCCACCATCGTAACCCACATGGGACGTACTTGTCCAAAAGTACAATCGTACCTTCCTAGAGGTACAACTACGATGAGAGGGCAACATAATGGTTTATGATTCTTTTGTTTCCTACATGACATGTTTTGCTTTTCTGAGCAATTGGCTTGTGGAGGCCGATATTATCAAATTCGGTAAAGTATAGATTTCACCCTTCAATACCCTCCATGATCTTACATAAAATTCATACTGTACCTGCCTTAAGGTTCGGTTATAATGGCAATTGCAGTGGTTTTGAATCTCTTCACAAAGTCTATCTTAAGTATGCAGTTTCAAAGAAATAAGCATGCATAATAGACAATTATGAGTTAAGCACTCGTACACGTAAACAGGCATGACAAGTAAACTACTTGATTCTTTCTAGAATGAGTATACCCAGAGGATTTACATTATGAAATAAAAGAATCACAAAGAGTAAAACATGGATCAACAAATATTTCTTCAGAGTCGCAAATATGCAAAATAATTATTCTATCTCAGAAGTCTTATTTCATTTTGTTCATACACACTATTCGTGCGACTTTCCCCTACCTCGGGATGTCGTGCAGCTGTGTGCGTCTACGCGTGTAGATGATACGAGGCTCGGGCCGCGGAGCCAGAGCGGGGGGTCCGATGTGAGGTCTGCAACAGTGCTATGTTAATAATAATGCGGAGAAAAAGAAAGACAAACCTGCCTATAGGAAAAAAAGAGGCAGCAGGGGTGTGCCCCTGCTGGCCGAAATTAGACAAGCGGCGGGGGAAACAAGCCCCTGCCTCCGAAAATAGCGGGGCGACAGGGGATGAGCCCTAGCCCAAACATAGCGTGGCGGCAGGGGGCCAACCCCTGCCGACAGCCACCAAGTGGCAGAGGCTGAGCCCCTGCCAACATCATGAAATGGCAGGGGCTGAGCCCCTGCCGACAGCACACAGTGGCAGGGGCTGAGCCCCTGTCGACAACAATGGATGGCAGGGGGCCAGCCCCTGCCGGAAGCATAAGGATGGCAGGGGGCCAACCCCTGCCAGAAGCACATGGAGGGCAGGGGGCCTGCCCCTGCCGAAAGCACAGGTCGGCAGGGGCCAACCCCTGCCGCCAGCCGCCAGCACGAAGTGGCAGGGGCTGAGCCCCTGCCGACAACACAAGTCGGCAAGGGCCACCCCTGCCGATCGCACGAAGTGGCAGGGGCTGAGCCCCTGCCGACAACACAGGTCGGCAAGGGCCACCCCTGCCGACCGCACGAAGTGGCAGGGGCTGAGCCTCTGCCGACAACACAGGTCGGCAAGGGCCACCCCTGCCGACCGCACGAAGTGGCAGGGGCTGAGCCTCTGCCGACAACACAGGTCGGCAAGGGGCCACCCCTGCCGACAGCACAAGACGGCAGGGGGCCAGCCCCTGCCGAAAGCCACAAGGTGGCAGCAAAAAGGGGTGCCACAGGGGCCACCGGTCCCCTGCCGGCACTCCGGCGAATCGCCGAGGGAGACGGGGACGACAGGGGCCGCGTAGGCCACCTGTCGGGGCCCTGGTGACACAGGGAGGCGGTGGGAGGCCGCGGCAGTGGCTGTGAGCCGCCTGCCGGCCTCCCGGCGAGGTGACAGGGAGGGGGGTGAGGAGGAGAAGAGAAGAGTACTAACCTGGGAGTGGTGGCCGGCGTCGGCGGCGTGCGCAGCAAGGAGGAGACCGGCGCGGAGGGGGAGGGACGAGGGCTGCGAGAGGGAGGCGAGACTCCCCTCGCCCTCCAACCTCTCTCTTAAAGGCGCAGGGGGGCACCTGAATGGGGAAACCCTCGATGGGTTTCCCTATCCAGCCTGGAAACGAAGGGGGAGAAGGGGGGTTGCGGCGCCCGACTGCTCGGGTTTTTTTAAAAACCCTAAAATAAAAAGGGGCCCGGGTTGGGTCCGGACCCGACCCGACCCGGCCCGGGTCCAAACAGATTTTTTTTTATGGGATTTTACACCAACTGACAAAATTTGGAAATCAATATTGAAAATTATCCAGATTGTTTTCCTGAAAAAACATTTTGAAATTCAGGGTCCTGGGGGTTAAAATGGGAAAATGTGGCAATTTTGAAGGCCCAGGGGTTGAAAATTGATTTCAAAAGAGTTTTAAATTCAAATCTGGATTGAGAATTTTAAAATCACGAGTTCTGGACCTCGAAATGATATACTATGCAGTGAGATGTTGTGCGATGATATGCAGAGACATGTTTTGGGAAATGCAATTCTGAACCAAGAATTCGAGATTCCACTCCTGTTATGAATAAGACTTTGAAAATTCGCGACTGAAAGTGAAGGTTTGAGTCAGCATATGAAAATTTTGAGAATTGTAGATGAAATTTGGACTTTTGCAGGGTCCAGACTCAGAATTTGACCATTTTGCCCTCTGAAGATCTCAGTGATTGACTGCTTGGAAATGTTGTGGGAGGTGAATGAAAATTTGGGGTGTTTACATTAACCAATTGGAATTTAGTGTTTCATATGCTTATATGACATATTTTGGTTATTAGAAACAGGCTGGTGCATCAGATTGAGGTGTGCTCTGTTTTTTGAATGCAAAATGTGATTTGGTCTTATTGCTATGAGACATTTTGTAAATGTGATTGGGATGATGAGGTGAGAGAGAATATGAAGCTCTGGTTGGTTGGGGGCCGATTGTGTTGCCAAGGCCTGATGTTCTGAAAGGCAAGCTGATCATTCAGTTTAGTCGATGGGCCACTTCAGTGCGTTATAAAGTAGTTTTTAAAGTTGCAGAATCACAGAATAGTTTGTTGGTAGTTGGGGGTTACATGGGCGTGCCAACAGATTGCTTCTTGTAGACTAAGGCTCTACAATTAATTTCTACTCAGGTGCCACTTCAAGGGGTAGTGGCGGTCATTTGTGCTGATAATAAAAGCTGGCTAGACATGCTGCGATTCTTCAAGCATCTTCATTGATACCTGTGTTCTAAATGCTTTTCATGCAGATCCTAGAGTTACAACAAAATCCATATACTCAGAGAAATCTTCAAGGCTTTGTTTTGTATCTTCCTCTTGTTTGCAAGATTATGGACCAAAAATCTAACAAAATAGGCGAAAAATAGATTATGGACATGCTTTTATTGGAAACTATAGTTTCCACTTCACTTTCTGATTATGGCCTGTCATCCAATCTTTATTCTACTTCTAACCTTTGGATTCACAGGACAAATGGAAAATTCGGCTCCAACTCACTAAGCCTGTTACTTGGCCACCATTGGTTTGGGGAGTTGTTTGTGGAGCAGCTGCTTCAGGTATGGTTTAATAAATTTATGAATCATATTAATTTATTTTGTCAAGAAATCAACTTATTTCTGAAAAGTAACATGCTTCATTCTGTTAACAAATTTTTTGTTTCTCCCTTAATAATAAGGATGTCACTAGTTTATACAATGATATTTAAGTAAAGGTCAACAATCATACTTTCTTTATAAGGGAGATACAGGAATGACTACAACTATGTTTAATAATAATACATGTAAGTTTACTTTCTTTCAGAAGAAAGAAAGTTTAATAATACATGTAAAATTGAGACTTCTCACATGAACTATTTCGGCATTAATGCATTCAGGAGGTCATTATATTACCATTACTAAGAAAAGGGGCTTAACCGTGCTAAATTGCAGGTTGCATGATATGGATCCTTAATCCATGAGGTTACATCATGCGCCTAGGTCATGGCCAGAAGATTGTAGTTCCTTTTAGCAAACTTCCATTCATTCTTCATGATCTTACACTGTTCATCACCCATAAAAGTCTTTGTCAAGGCATTAAAAATGTATTATTTGCATGAAGCACCAAGGACTGTATATATTATTGCAATAAGTTGCACTTGTGGTTTTACAAGATGAAGTTTATGCCCTTGAATTTTGTGGATGTTTTTGTATTTACTGTGGTATTTGTTCCCATTTTGTGCGGTATTTAATGTTCTGTATAGAATTCTTAGTTTTTATCTTTACTTTTTTATGGCACGCTTACAGTTTAAGCAGAGAAAGAAATTGATATGCTGGCTTTCAATAATTTAATTTCTCAGAAGACTTGTATATCAAGTTCAACTAATTGTGCATAATAAGAAAACTTTATGAAACACAACACAGATATGTGGAGGATACTCTTAAAGGTATAGTAGGAGTGCCATTTTACGTTTTCACAATTTCATTTAATTTTGTATTTATATTTGTTATCAGCCCAGCATATAGTTCAGAAGAATATCATAGTTCATTTGCTTTCTGAACAATGTTTTGTGTAGAAAAGGAGGCTGAATTTTGGCTGATTTCGTTCATTCTAGAACTCATTTAAAAATGCAAATTTACTTTTTGGTACACTCTGACCCGTCATTACATACCTTTGTCCCTGTTTTGTGGTCTATAGACTCTATACATTAAAAGACACCAAAATATGCCTTGTATTGTTTCCCTAATTATCTAGAGATATGTGGCTCTTTCTGCATTACTGATGCCTTCTTATCTGCAATCCGATATAGTTTGACTAATCAAAATATTCTCTCTAGCAGATGAAGGGGAATAAATTGCTTGAGCAATTTTGGGTTTATTTCCACAGCATTAATAGCTTCTGTTTCTATTAAACTCTTTTAATGTGCCTAATGAAATCATGTTGCAGGCAACTTTCACTGGACTGTTGAAGATGTTGCAAAATCTCTTGTTTGCATGATAATGTCTGGTCCATGCCTTACCGGATATACACAGGTCTCTCTCTCTCTCTCTCTCTCTCTCTGTCTCTGTGTGTGTGTGTGTGTGTGTGTGTGTGTGTGTGTGTGTGTGTGTGTGTGTGTGTGTGTGTGTGTGTGTGTGCAGCCTCAGTATTGGGCAAAACCTATTTCTCTGAGTATTTCCAAAACAATTAAGCCAGTGCTAGCCTTTTTCTTTCAAAAAGAACAAATGCATAAATAAATTTCATCAATCAATCGTCATAGTTGCATATGCATGCTTTGTGCAGAAACCCATCTTATAAATTTGACTACTGTGCTAGTGAAGAATTTTCTTGTTCCATGTCTTTCCCACTACAACTAGTTCATTAGGCCTTGCAAATGATGCAGTGTCTTTGCCATCATTTTCCTTTTGAGCATGGGTAAAATAAATTGGTGCACATCATCCTCAAAGTATCCTAAGTCTTGTTTGTTGTCATGAACACAAACATTTTTGCTTTATCCATGTTCCTTAAAATTGTCTACCATTTTCTCTTGTTTTTGTGCCAAAATTGCAAAAAGTGTTTCTTCTTGTTGCCAAATCCATCCTCGATACCCCTGGAATTCCTCTATCCAGGCAAGTGCATGTAATCATTAAAGCATTTTCCAATCCTAAAAAGAAAGACTTATGGTTCGGCCACATTTTTCACATAATATGTTTGGTAGCGAAGCAATATCGCCGTCTTGGAAGACTATTAGTTTCTGAAGAGTTCTACTTTGTGCACCAACTGGGAGAAGGCTTACGTCTCTTCTGCACCAACAATGTCCACCGTATTTTTTGTATTGAGAAGAAGGTCCTATCATATTTAACACATAATGTATTTTTAAGCCAAGTGAGATCCCTTCATGTGAATACTATCTCTTGTTTGAGGCTTCTCTTTAAATGCCAACCAAGACATTCATGAGCAGAATAGAATGATTCAAGTGTAAAACAAAACCTCTGTGACCACATTTGGTAAATTTCCATTATCTTTATTTAATCACCATCTCCTGAGATATTTATTAAGATCCCATGTTGATGATAAAATGAAATAATCAGCTCCTATTTATTGCATTTCACCAGGAGGACCCGATGCAAAAGTGGTGTATAAATTTCCCCATAATATATTGTGCCATAATTAAGGCAGATTTTGTTAACATATGTTGCTGTAGTGGGACCATGGTTATCAATAATACTAATGTTGGCATAAAGCTTGGCTAGGATTGAGAAACTAGCTATCTCACATGGATACGACTACTGTTATGGGGACACACCCATTTTTCTAAAATTTTCAATATAAATAGTATATATGGGGACATGATACGGGGACCAAAATGGTTTTTCCTTGTGATGTAGGAAACTAGTTCATATGCACTCAACTATGTGATGATTTTTCCCCACATATCTCACAAGTTTGACAGAAAAACCTAGTTCCCCCTTGCATACCTGTATGGACACACATTGTTCCACAAAAACATCAACTGCCCATAGGGCAGGTTCTACTAGTTATATCTAAATGTCCTAAGCCGTTCACCAAGATGCTATGGCCACGTTGGTGTTTTTTTACGATTCAGATGGCTTTCTGCACCCTAGCAGTGTTTCAACATCGGCTGTTAATCACCTATGGCAATGAGACTACTTTTCTGAAGAACATTTGGTAACACATACAACAATGGCAGTTTCCTTTAGCCAAACACTCACATCCTCTTGCTGAACTTTAGTCAAGTTTTTGTAATGTGATTATAGTGGAAGATTATGTATTTGTGATTTAAACAAATACTCATTTGTAATTTACCCTTTAAGGGTTTACACATATAAATAAATAATACAGGTGCTGCTCACCTGCGAGATAACTGGGGGTCATGTCTGGCTGCATTTTCCTCCATTTCTAATGATACCAGATTTACAGAACAAGGCATAGAATAATTAGCTATACTATGCTCTACTTTGAATGCAGTCTCTATTGGCCAATAAAAGGGATATCTATTGATCTGTTATATTACAATGCCAACAACATGCTAGCACTTTGCTCATTTATCAGGTGATGAACGTGGGAGTCTCAAAATAATTTTGAGCTCAGCTGTGGTAAAACATAGATACACGTAGGTATAGTCTACACAATAGCATTCAAGTGTACATCCAAAATGCAAAACTAATAACTGAATGCGTGCATTATCAACGTAACAGCAACCATATTGACAGTTATTTGTGCAATACCAATGCAACAAAATATTTTACCAGTCAAGAAGTTTCCGCTGTCCTGGCAAAAAACTTAATGAAAATATAGTTTTCTTTCATAACAAAGTTCATGAAGGATTTACTGGTCAAAGTTTCTGATGACCAGACAAAAACCTGATGAAAATTTAATTTTGTTGTCATGCGAGCATAGTACATGAAAATTGAATCACTTCCATTTGTTCTGATTATCAATTTGCTGCTTGTTTTCAGACCTTAAATGACTGGTATGATCGAGAGATTGATGCAATCAATGAGCCTTATCGCCCTATTCCATCAGGGGCAATAAGTGAGGGTGAAGTATGTGTTATATTTCTTTTTTCGTCACATATACTACTTGCTGCAGTGTTTTATATGTGATTATTCTTCCTAGTGTTGAAATGCATTGCATCATTCTCCTGGAAGTGGTGGAGATAATGCTTTCTATTTTGTTTTTTGTTCTTTTAATTCCTAGGTTAGAACCATTTGCTTGATGTAAAATGGGCTTTCGAATGACATTTAATGGTGTGGCGTCCCTGTAATTTCTTAATGCTGTCATCCTAACTTTCATCCCTCTTTGTCCACCTTGTGTACCTTCATTCATGGATTTGTCACAGGGGTTGGTATTCTGTATATATAGTTTTGGTTACTGAATAATAACCCAGGCTGGTATTTATTGAACATGATTACTGCTGAATTGTTGCAAGTTTAGGGACATTGAAGTAGAATACCTGCTGCATCCTAGAGTTGAATATTGGAGATCCAGTTGTAATATTTGGCACTTACTATAAAGTTGATTTGAGGCTTTTAAAGTGAACTTAAATATTCTTATAAAGGTAATGGTTAATACATCCCATAAGATATATGTACATATGAGAGCACAAAGTTTGGAAAACAGAATTACTTGAATTACCCTCAGCATATACTGGAAGCACATAAGGAGAAAGATGAAGCTGCCCTTGATCCACACTTTGTCAAAGGAATGAAAGAGTAAATAATTGAATATACTATTGCTATAATGTCAAATATGATGAGGGTGGGAGTAAACCATTAACATGAAGCCTCATTTAAGTGATTATAGTCTCAAATGATTTTTTGACTTGATTATGGACTTTATATAATTTCTCAAGATAATAGAGAGATTTAATTTTTGATACGGATCCAATTTTGGAAGATTCGGATCTGAACCCAAGTGCTTGAGCTAATGGAGCCTACTCATGGGACACCGGCTCCTAAATTTGGACTTGAAGGCTGTGGAACCCACCCCATGGGCGCCCCACCTATTTTTAGAGATCAAGGAAGGTCATGCAAGCGGATTAAAAACTCCCCTAAAGATGGAAGAAGGTGGACCAAGTGTAATATCGTGTGTTTTTACACTTAGTTAAATAGAAAAATCGATACATCCTCGATTTTAGGTGGCGTCAATTGAGTTTGGGTTTGGCCCAGGTCTCATTGAAAAGACCTAATCGAGCTAAAAAAGATATGATAAAAACTTTTATTTTCAACTTTTAAAATCAAGCGAAATTCAGGCAAAATTTGGAGGCGAAATTCAAGTTATACATCATTAGATGCACCTCAAAATTCTGAATTCAACAATATTTTATTTTCTTGAATTCGGGCAACAATTGACCAAAAAATCGTATTTTTTCAAAAAAGGCCCGCCTCTGATGACACCGGGTCTGGATTGGATCGGGACAGATCAGATCCGTATGATCCAAGTTAATATGGATCTGGACTCAGTCCAAAACCCATATTAATTAGGATTTGATCCAATTCAAGATCTATATGGATACTGGATATAGATTTGGATCTTGGATTCGGATCCAGATCTAATATCCAGGTCCAAGAAAATTAAAGCTCTAAATTCAATATACAACTTTAATTTAAGAAAAAATAAAGTTAAAAAGACTCCCAGAGGGGTAAGGCACCCTCTGGAACCTTCTGGACATTTATTAATTAATAAATAATTAATTATTAAAAATGAATTAATTTTGAAAATTATTTAGATGTGGTAGTTACTAAATAATTAGGGTCTCTAGAAGAGCCCAATTTGGTTGAGTAAACAAAAAAATAGAATAAGTATTAAAAGAAGTGGTAAGTAGAAAAAAAGTCAACATAAAGAAATAAGGAAAGAAGGGTTGGAGATAGAGTCCCACATGGGAAAATTCTATTTTCAGACCCATATGGGAAACCCTAGAGGGGTGTCACCTGTTAAAATAGAACATGCGTATGGGTCTGGATCCAGATCCATACGCACGACGCTGTTAACGTGTTAACGTGTGTAGGGTTTTCATTAATGACATTTATGTAATATAGCCATTGTAATTTGTTTATATGTAATGTTTAGGGCTCGGTGGCTGTGCGTTGAAATATTCAGAGCAGCCCTAGCCTTTGTGCAACTCTCTCTCTCTCTCTCTCTCTCTCTGTCTCTTCTCGTCTCCCTCTCCCTTTTTTTTGTTTTTCGTGCAGGATATCAATTACGGCAGCAGCCCCTCAGCCCATTTAACATGGTATCAGAGCAGATTCGTGACTGGGCGTGATCAGACGTGCATCTACAGTCTGGTTCCTGTGTCGTTCTTTCTTATATTGGGTCTTCTTTTCCTGCATCTAAAATCTTTTATCTGTGTCGTTCTTTCTTGCATCTAAAATCTGCTGTGTCGTTCTTTCTTGTATTGGGTCATTTTTTTTTTCTGCATCAAAAATCTTTTATCTATGTCGTTCTTTCTTGCATCTAAAATCTGATTTTGCGAATCTAGACAGCAGGTTCGTGTTCCTATCCACCATGTGGTATCATGACCCTGAACAGGTAGTTCTCTCTTTTGTCTGCCTTAATCCTTCTTACTATTCTTCTTCTTCATTTATTATTCCTTTTTTTTTTCCTGCCGTGAATTTGTCTTCATCTTTCTTTATTTCCTGTGACGCAAATCTGGTTTCTTCCTTACAATCTTGAATATCTTGAGTATGCTATTCTCTGTGTCACAGATTTTATTCTGATTTTTGTAGTGAATCAGGTCGTGAATCTACCTTCTTCTTTCTTTATTTTATGTGTCATAATTTGGTGTCTTTCTTAAACTTTTTAAATTTGTTTACTCCTTGCTTTCTCCTTGCTCCATTGATATGGATTCTTACTCGACTTTTTCTAGCCCCTCTGCAAACTTTTTAAATCAGCTTGTTACAGAAAAACTTACACATAATAATTTCTTGACATGGAAGAGACAGATACTTTCGTTCATACGGAGTCAACATCTTGATGAGCATTTGGATGGTTCTATTTTTGTGCCACCACAACTTATTTTGCAGGAAACCAAGGATGAGCAGGGTGACACAATTATTAAGTCTGTTAAAAATCCAGATTATACAGCCTGGAGAAAGAGGGATCAGTCTTTTGTTGCTTATATCACGTCAACAATCTCTCAAGAAGTGTTGGCTACTCTTTCAGATGATTGCACTGCGGCAGATCTATAGAGTAAGCTGTCTCAGACATACTCTCAGATATCAGAAGCTCGACTTATGTATTTAAAAAATGAGTTTCAAAATTTGAGAAAAGGCTCAATGACAGTTATGGAATACATAGGCCGCATGAAGAGTATTACTGACCAATTGGCCATTATTGGAAGTGCTATTTCAGAAAAAGATAAAGTACAACAACTTCTTAATGGATTGGGTCCTGATTTTGACATGTTTACTACAACATTGTCCTGTCTTCCCTGCTTGCCCAACTTTGATGACCTTTAGGCGAAGCTTCTTTAACATGAGATGAGTATGAGACAACGAGCAGAAGGAAATGAATCAACTCGTTCTCACTCAGTTTGGCTATGGACACTTCTGTAGGTCTTGGACGAGGAAATAGAGGACATCAAGGAGGTTGAGGACGTTTTGGGCAAGGAGGTCGTGGTATCTTGCCTACACCTAATACTTTGGGTGTTTTTAATGCAGGGAATCAGAGGAGAGTGCCCATTTGCTTCCTATGTAACAAAAGAGGACATGTGAAAGCTGATTGTTGGTTTAATCTGCAGAACAGAGGAAAAACAAATAAAATTGAGAATAAGTCAGGCACCGTTGTGGACACGAAAGCACCATCTGCAGATGTGCAACAACTTTTACTATCAGCATTGTCAGAGATGACGATCAAGCAAAATGAATAAGGAGAATGATATGTTGACTCTGGTGCTGCCACTCATGTCACGGGTAATGCGGGTAAGTTATCTCACTTATTGCCTTATCTTGAAAGAGGTAGTGTAGTTACGGGAGATGAAACTTCTCACTCCATTAGTCATACTGGCAGTGCACATATTCCTATGTCGAAATCCTCACTTCACTTGTCTAATGTCCTTCTTGCTCCTAATATTAAAAAGAACATAGTCTCCGTGGCTAAACTTGTTGACGATTTGAATTCTTCAATCGAATTTACTCCCTCCTCTATTTATGTTAAGGATCTACAAACGAAGAAGACGTTCGCTGAGGGGGAGCGACAAGGAAACATGTACGTCTTCAAAGAGATTCCCTCAGTCCCAGTTCTCCAGTTGGAGCCGTCTAAGCATTCTTCAGTCTCTTCGTCTTCAGAGTCTTTGTCCTTCAGTCCATTGAAAGTTTTTGATTCATTTTATTGTAATAAGCCAGGTTTGGGACATTGTAGTCGAGGTTTCATTGAAAATCTCGTATCTAATGGTCTTCTTCCAAAGTCTAGTTTATGTTCCTTTTCAGAGAATAAAAAATGTTCATCTTGTGAACTCTGCAAAAGTCATGTTCTTCCCTTTCACAATATTAATAAAAGAGCTTCAAAGCCATTTGAGATTATTTGTTCTGATGTTTGGGGACCCGCCCCTATTCCTTCTCTCTCTAGCAGTCGTTACTATATTATATTTGTTGATTCTTATTCCCGTTATACTTGGATATATTTCATGAAACATAAACATGAAGTCTGCCAAGTATTTCGAGAATTTCATTCAATGGTCAAAACAAAGTTTTCCAGTGATATTGTGCATTTATAATGTGATGGTGGAGGAGAGTATTCATCCAACGAGTTTATTGCTTTTATTCAAGATAAAGGAATAAGTCGACAGGTTTCTTGCCCTCATACTCCTCAACAAAATGTGGTTGCAGAGAGAAAACACCGGTATATTGTTGAAAGTGCGATGAGTATGCTACATGACATCAAGGTGCCCATTAGTCTTTGGACAGAAGCCTTTCACACATCTATTCATATCATAAACCGTCTCCCTATGGCGCTTCTGGATCGAAAATCTCCGTATTATACTTTATTTGGAAAACATCCTTCCTATGATGAGATACGTGTTTTTGGTTGTGTATGCTATGTGCATATTGATTTCTCCATGCGGAATAAGTTTCAGGGCAAGGCCGTTAAGTGCATATTTGTTGGATATGTGGATGAATACAAAGGCTATCGATGCTATGACTCTAATACAAAACGTATTAGGACATCCAGGAATGTTGTTTTTGATGAACAGAATTTTCAGATCAATGACTTCGAACAGTTGCCATGTCGAGAAATAGAAGTATATGATCCATGGATGAGCGCGAATCTATTTGCCAATACATGGGAGACACGTCAGGCGACTTGTTCTTCCTTCAATTTGGGTAGGGAGTCAGGAGACTCACAGATGCATGTTGAGCCATCCTTATTTGAGCCACCTCCAGTTGAGCGCTTCTCTGGTCAGATTTACACTAGAAGGGACAAAAATACAGGGTCAAGGGATGTGGAAGTCGTCTCTAGTGATCCGGTTCCAAGGCCGTCACACATCAGACATCCTATTCAGCGATGGGTAAGTTATGAGACTTTTTCCTTTGATTTTCATTTGTTTATGTCCCAACTCACAAACCAAAATAAACCCACTTGTTTTAATCAAGCTCTTCAATATCGTCATTGGCAGGAGAGGGGCCTGTGAGAAATAACGCTCGTTATTCTCTGCATGGTCCTGTCATCTGCAGAGAGAGAAGAGAGAGAGAGAGAGGGAGGGAGAAAGAGAAAGAGATATCAAGAGAAAAGGGGGTCAGTCGATCGTGACTGCCCTCTCATTCTATTAATACAATTAGTGTATAAAACTAGGGTACAAAAATACCCTTTTAAAAAGAGTTAATATACATTCTACACTTATTGGGTCTGGACCCGATCCATTATATAAATGGATCGGGTCAGACATATACAAATGACTTCTTCTTTTCACCCTCCCTCAAGTTGTGCATGGTGTTGGACCATGAACAACTTGTTCTTCAGAAACCAAAATCTATCCTTTGTCAAGCCTTTAGTGAGGATGTCAGCAACCTGTTCTTCAGTTGGCACATACATAGGCTCAATTTCCTTGTCTTCAACCTTTTTCCTAATAAAATGTTGATCTATTTCAATGTGCTTTGCTCGACTATGGTGGATGGGATTGAATGACATGTTGATGGCACTTTGATTGTCACACAACAACAGTGACCGAGCAATCGGTTCTCCCATTTATGTCAGGAGATGTCTAATCCATGTGCCCTCGGCCGTGGCAGTGGCCATCGATCTGTATTCAGCCTCGGTGCTTGATCTAGCAACAGCCTTTTGTTTTCTACTGCTCCAGGATACCAAGTTTGGCCCAATGAAGCTGCAATAATCGGATATTGATCGTCGTTCATCTGGATCACCTGCACAATCAGCATCAGCATAAGTGACGATCTCATGGCCCCCGCCTGGATCTAATTCTCTTTTCTTGTATACCAACCCATCACCAACTGTACCCTTCAGGTAACGAAGTATACGTTTGACTGCCTCCATATGTGACATACGAGGTTCATGCATAAACTGGGATACTTGATTAACCGAATATACTATGTCAGGTCTAGTAAAGGTCAGGTATTGCAACATGCCAACTAAGCTGCAATACTTAGTGAGATCTTCATATATATCCCCTTCCTGTGACCTCAATTTCTGATGAATGACACTTGGAGTGGTTAACGGCTTACAATCTGTCATGCCTGCTCTGCCAAGAATGTCCAACGTATATTTGTGTTGAGTAAGGATAAGGATATCATTTCTGTTATCAACTTCTACCCCAAGAAAATATCGCAGCTCTCCCAAATCTTTCATCTTAAATCTCTGATTTAATAACTTCTTCACCTACTCAATGTGACTTTTACAGTTCCCTGTGATGATGATGTCATCAACATATATCAACAGAAGAGTAGTGACTCCTTGTTCATTGTGAATAAATAATGAGTGATCCAAAAGAGACCGAGAGAAGCCATGCCGTTGTATTTCTAGAGAAAAACTGTCGAACTAGGAACGAGAAGCTTGTTTCAAACCATAGAGTGCTCTCTTTAATTTGCATACATATTTTTTGGCGTCTCGTTCTGCATATCCAGTGGGTTGTTCCATGTAGACCTCTTCTTTTAAATCCCCGTGTAGAAAGGCATTTTTTACATCCAGCTGGCTCAATGTCCATCCATGTTTAATGGCTAGACTCAACACAATACGAATGGTCCCCATCTTAACTACAGGACTAAAGGTTTCATCAAAGTCTTGGCCTTCCTCTTGTGTGAATCCCTTGGCTATAAGTCGAGCTTTGTACCTTTCGATGCTCCCATCTGGTTTATATTTTATTTTGTACACCCATTTTGACCCAACGACATTTTTGTTCAGTGGTCTAGGCACAATCTCCCATGTGCCACATTCATGTAAGGCCTCCATTTCTTCATTCATTGCTTCTACCCATCTTCTAGAGCTCGCAGCTTGATAGAACATAAGAGGCTCATCCTCTTTACATATGGATGTCAAGAATAGCTGAAAGTCCAATGAAATTTTTTTATAACTTACCCACCTGTCAAGCGGATGTCGAATCCGTGAAGATCTTCTGATATCCATTTGCTGCGAAACAGATGATCCAGAAGGATCCGTGTTCATACAAGGAATGGATGAGGGTTCTTTCTCTCGCCGAGTGTATATAATACCCTTATACCTTGTTGGCTTCAAGTCACATGTGACAGTTTCCTTCGTTTGGGTCTCATTGGCTGAATCCTCATGTGGCTCATTCTGACTGCAATTTTCTGGACATTCTACTGTACCATTGGAGAAGAGTTCTGAATTTAACCATGGGTAGTATACTTCAATGCTGGAGCTTGAGTTATCAGTATCCACCATAGTTGAATTATTATCCTGATCAGCAAAGTTCATTTCATCGAAAATAACATTCCTTGATATTTTGACACGCTTACTCAGGGGATCATAACACCTGTACCCTTTGTAATCTTCGGCATATCCTATAAACCTGCATTTCAAAGCTTTATCTTGGAACTTGTGCCTGAGTGAGCTATCAATGTGCACATAACAAACAGACCCAAACACACGTAATTCATGATAATCAGGTTGTATGCCAAAAAGAGAGAAGTATGGTGACTTATTTTCTAAGATATTCATGGGCAAGCGATTTATCACATGAACTGTGGAGTGTAAGGCCTCAGTCCATAATGATGTAGGGAGATTGCTCCCGTGCATCATGCTCATTGCAGTCTCAACAATATGTCGATGCTTCCTCTCAGCAATCCCATTTTGTTGAGGTGTATGAGGGCAAGACACTCTTCTCTTTATCCCATTATGTTGAAGAAAATTAACAAAATCACTCGAGGAGAATTCACCTCCTCCATCACACTGGAAATGAAGAATGTTGGTAGAGAAATGATTTTGAACGAAAGAGTGGAATTTCTGGAACAATCCAAAAACTTCTGATTTGTGCTTCATAAAGAATATCCAAGTATAACGTGAATAACTATCAACGAAAATAAGATAGTATTTACTGCCAGAAAAAGAAGTAATTGGAGCAGGACCCCAGACATCTGAACAAATGACCTCAAATGGCCTTGAAGCTCTTTTATTAATGGAAGCAAAAGGTAAGACATGACTCTTACATAGATGACAGCTAGAACATTTTGTATCAACGACTTCTGAACTCAGACTGGACTTAGGAATAAGATTATTCATGACAAGTTTTTCAATAAAATGGCAACCACAATGGCCAAGACGACTATGCCAAAGTCTTGGCTTATTACTTTCAGAAACATTAAATAAAAAATCAGAATCAAAGACTTGGTGAGGCTTCAAGGATGAATAGTTGGGATGAATGAAGGAAGGATCTTCTTGGAAGATGTACATGTTGCCCCATCGTTTTCCTTCAGCGAATGTCCTCCTCGTGCGAAGATCCTTGACATAAACAGAAGAGAGAGTAAATTCAACTGAAGCATTTGCATCATCAACAAGCTTTGAGACAGAAACAATGTTCTTTTGAATATTAGGAGCATGGATGACACTTGGAAGTTTAAGAGAGGACTTTGACATGTGTATAATGGCATTTCCAGTATGTGTGATGGCATGATGTGATCCATCTCCTATGACAATGCTATTCTTTCCAACATAAGGTGTAAGAGTCAAGAGTTTACCTACATCACCTGTAACATGAGTAGCTGCTCCAGAGTCGACATACCAAGTTCCTTTGTCATTTTGTTTCATATTCAATCCTGCCAAGGCTGCCAACAACAACTCTTTTACTTCTCCATCCTTTCTAGCCTCTGCTTGTGGAGCTTTCCCTTTGTTTTGAGGATTAAACCAACAGTTCGCTTTAATGTGCCCTTTCTTGTTGCATAGGAAACAGGTGGGAATGGGTCTTTGTCCCTGAACATTGGGTGTTGGAAGTATGCCACGACCTCCATAGTTATTTCTCCCTTGTCCTCCTTTTCCTCGAAAAGAACTTCTTCTACCTCAACCATAACTCATTCCCATAGCCAGCACATCTTGTGTTCCGGAATTCCCATGAAAGGCTTCAGAGGAACCTTTCAGATTCATCTCATATTGCAACAGTTTTGCACGAAGATCTTCAAACTTTGGAAGTTCTGGTAAACATAGTAAGGTTGTCGTCATAACATGATAATCTGGCCCCAATCCACTCAAGGTTTGTTGTACTTTATCTTTTTCATTGACAAGACACCCAACAACAGCCAACTGATCTGTGATGCCTTTCATTTTATTCAGATATTCCATAATAGACATGGAATCTTTCTTCAGCATATGAAATTCTCGCTTAAGAAACATAATTCTTGCCTTAGAGATTTGTGAATATGTTTGAACTAACATATCCCACAGTTCCTTTGCCGAACAATCATCAGGAAGAGCAATAAGGACCTCCTGTGAAAGAGTTGAGGTAATATACGCCACTAACGATTGATCCCTCTTCATCCAAGCAACATATTCTGGATTCTTGTGAAGAACAACAAATTGTTCTCCTTTATCATCAGCTTTTTCTTGCGAAAGGAATTCTAGAGGTGGTGGAATCGATCCATCCAGATGGCCAGAGAGGTCCTGACTCTTTATAAACGGGATGATCTGTCTTTTCCAGGTTAAGAAGTTACAGTTATTCAGTTTTTCAGAGACTAGTTGGCCGAGGAAACTTGAGGACAGGCATGAATTCCCATGAGTAAAATCCATTTGATTGAACTGACACTTAGGTATATAAAACAAAACAAAACAAAACACTGCTTTGAGCACTCGACCAGTGAGAATACTCGGCTGACAGATGTCAACAGAGAGAGCAACAGAAAACAGAAAACAGCAGGGATAAACAAACAGCAGACACTTCTTTTCAGAGCCAACGAAAACAGAAAACAGCAAGGATTAACAAAGGGAAATCAGATTAACAAAAAGGAGAATACTCGGCTGACATATGTCGACAAAGAGAGCAACAGTGATTTGCAGACACTTCTTTTCGAGCCAACGAAAACAGAAAACAGCAGGGATTAACTAAAGAAAATCAGATTAACAGAAAAGAAAAACACAGAAATCTGAAATAAAAAACAAAATCACGATGGTAGAATCTCAAAGGAAAAGGAAAAGGGTTTCAGAAATAGGAAAGAGGAAAGAGTTTCAGAAATAGGAAAGAGGAAACCTGTTATCGTGAAACCGACGTCAACCAGCCTCTTTTAGATCCACACAGATCCACTCACCTGTGCCTTACGTTCCCTGATTCACGTTGATGCCTCAGTCGAGTTTTTTAGAAATAGAAAAGAGGGAACCTGTGCCTTACGTTCCAGATTCACGCTGCCTTACGTTCCAGATTCACGCTGATGCCTTTCGTTCCCAGATTTACGTTGATGGAGAGGAAACGATGCAGCCCACGCAGATCCAGACCGAGATCAACCAGCCTCGTTTAGGCCAACCACACAGATTCACGCACCTGATGCCTTATGTTCCCAGATGATAGCTCTGATACCATGTGAGAAATAACGCTCGTTATTCTCTGCATGGTCCTGTCATCTGCAGAGAGAGAAGAGAGAGAGAGAGAGAGGGAGAAAGAGAAAGAGATATCAAGAGAAAAGGGGGTCAGTCGATCGTGACTGCCCTCTCATTCTATTAATACAATTAGTGTATAAAACTAGGGTACAAAAATACCCTTTTAAAAAGAGTTAATATACATTCTACACTTATTGGGTCTGGACCCGATCCATTATATAAATGGATCGGGTCAGACATATACAAATGACTTCTTCTTTTCAGGGCCGAGCCCCCTCCTTGCACCCTCTTTGTGCAGGGGCGGGGTCGAGCCCCCTTCCTGCGCTCCCTGTTGGCAGGGGAGGGGCCAAGCCCCCTCCCTGTCCTCCCTCTTTGTGCAGGGGAGGGGCCAAGCCCTCTCTCTGCGCCCTCTTTGTGCAGGGGAGGGGTCGAAGAGGAGAGCAGAGGGAGTCAGAGAGGAGAACAGAGGGAGTCAGAGAGGAGAGAGCGTACCTGAGGAGGAGAGCAGAGGCGGAGCGGTCGGCGTCGGGGTCCGACGTTGGCTTCAGGAGGAGAGGAAGGGAGGATTAGGGCAAAAAAAATTGCCCTAATCCTCCCTCAGCAGCATATTTCATCGGGCTTAATTTTTTTTTTAAGGTCTAAAAATTAGACACAAATGACCCTGGGTACGTTGACCGCACCCAGGGTTGGGTTGACGGCACCGGATGCCGCACCCACATGCGCACCTGCGTCGTGTCACATCGACGCGGGTGCGGCACCCGGTTTGCTGAGTCCCTGTGACATAGGTAGTTAGTAAAAAGCTAGTGGTAATGTACATAAGGATAGCTACTGATATAATCACAAAACAACATGCTTAGTTTGGTGTCCTGCATGTGTTCTGTCTCATGTTTCAAGTGCCCCTTAGTATACAAGTGTTTAGCTTCCATATGCATGGTTAGTAAAAACTAAAAAGCTAGTGGTAACGTACATAAGGACAACTACTGATATAATCACAAACAACATGCTATAATGGTCAAATACCATTGCCTTCTGAGACGACCAACAAACTCATAGGTCTTAATAAAAGTCTGTCTAGGTGTCCTGATTCAATCTCTTAGTACTGGTAGTGTTGCCATTGATTATGTTTGCACAAAGATTCCCTGTGTGAATTTTATCTGCCTTGGTCTATATGGAACTTGGATGAGATAAATTAGATGGTGATTCTATTTGTTTATGGGTGTTGTTGCAGGTCATAACTCAGATCTGGTTGCTGCTTCTAGGAGGCCTTGGCTTGGGTGCATTATTGGATGTGTGGGTGAGTCATGTGTTCTGTATAGAGCCTTGCTCATTCAATATGTTGGCAAATATCAGATTGCATGCACTCATTATCTTTATTACTTTCTAATTATAGGCGGGCCATACATTTCCAATAATTTTTTATCTTGCTCTGGGTGGATCCCTACTTTCTTACATATACTCCGCTCCACCTCTAAAGGTTCGGTTCTTCCTCCTAAGAAACTTCTACACAATCAACTAATTACTTCTCACATATTCTATGCTGGTGAGCCTCATTGTATATGTCCAGTTGTAATAGATCTTTTTTTTTTCCAGCTCAAACAGAATGGTTGGATTGGTAACTTTGCTCTTGGTGCAAGTTACATCAGTTTGCCATGGTATGTCTTCAGCAATATAATTTTTCTATCTGCAAATGAATTTTACAAATTGGTGGGGTGGCACAACATAATGCTGCACTCATGACGTGTCTTATAATAACAGTTTCTTCTTTATCATGTAAAACTATTCTCTTTAGATAATTGACACATTATAGTTTGTTGTTTTATGTATAGGTGGGCAAGCCAAGCTTTGTTTGGGACTCTTACCAGTGACATAATCGTGTTGACTATCTTGTATAGCATTGCAGGAGTATGTCTTGGTTTCTCTTTCTTCTATCTTCTCAAACCCTTCTTTTTATGTGGATATCAGCATTAATTTAGGTCTTATTGAAACACAGTTTGGTATTGCCATAGTAAATGACTTCAAAAGTATTGAGGGGGATAGAGCATTGGGATTGAAGGTTTGCCATGTCAATTTTGCTTTTATATTCTATGTTTCCATGTCATTAAACTTGTGTGTTCATATAGATTGAGGCAACTTTCTAACTTTCTTGTGTCATGTTGTCTCTTTCTGCTATCTGTTACAGTCACTGCCAGTTGCATTTGGGGTTGATGCTGCAAAATGGATATGCGTCGGTGCAATAGACGTAACTCAGGTTTCTGTGGCTGGTATGAGATCTCTTTCATGCTTTCTAAGATAATCTGCTTTCATCATTTCTAGTGTATCCTGCACCATAAAGCGTCATGATATTCAATTTAAATAATTTCATGCATGAAGTTTACTAGACATTGCCTATTTGTGATTCTTGTGTGTATTTCCAGCTTTTGGCCCATACAAAACTATGTTCTTAAAGTAATCGAGGATGGAAGAACCAAAAAAGCCTAATTTGTTCATAGATTGCATCTGTGGTTGACAAATGCAGCATTCATGGTCATGTAGCAAAAAGTAACAAGTCTCCCTGACTCTTTGTGAAATGCTTCACTAACATATATTTCCGACCTTACCAGTAATTCTTGTAAACATCAAAGGTGTATTACATGTATAGTTGACAAATGCAGCGTTCATGGTCTTGTAGCAAAAAGTAACAAAACTTCCTGACTTTTTTGCAAAATGCTTCACTAACATAGATTTCCAACCTTGCAAGTAATTCTTGTCAACACCAAAGGTGTTATCAGGATTTAGTTCTTAACAAGGCAGAACAGATTGAGTTAATTAGATATTAGGGATATCAGCTAAAACATGGCAAACGTTTGTGTCAATGTCGACACTTCACCTGAAGTAATCATAAAATATTCTTTGTGAAGGAAGGAGGAGGAGGAATAAGAAACCAAACTCATATTGGGGAAACTGCCACTTATACCAGTCCATATAGAATGATATCCAACAATATACGAATTTAAAAAATTACAAAACTGCCACTATATCACTATCTCTTGCACTATCAACAGACAACCACTGATAGCTTTTCTTTAATCATATCATGTCATCTTGAAGGAGGTTTGCTCATAACATCTACAACCTGAAATTCAATCCTAATAAAATGTGGTTCAATTTCTCGATCCTTTACTTTTCCATGAGCAAAGTGCTTATCCATCTCAATATTCTTGATAGGTGTAATTTATAGAGAATAACCCTTCTGCCTGCAGTGTTATTTTTCTCTCACTTCACATTGTTTCAAGCGACTTGATCTCTTTCGACCTCATTGGGACTGACCAAGGGCAAAAGATTTGGGAACATCAAAGGAGAGGATTCAGCAAAGTGCTTATCTATTGCAATGTGCTTGGTTCTATTTTGTGCACAAGATTTATAGAGATAGATATAATGCTTTTGTTATCTCAATTAATAAGGATTTCCCAGTACTTTGATATAGGCATGTAATAGATGACTAATCTAAGTTACAACTGCACGAGTAAAGTGCTTATGTATCTCAATATGCTTGGTTCTATTGTGTTGTAGAAGATCTATATAAATAGATAGTCTTAGTTATCATAATTAATAAGGATATCGTACTACTTTGATATAGACATGTAAATAGATGAATAACCCAAGTAATAACTGCTGCCATTGATGCCATGAGACAATATTCTGCCTCTGCGCTACAAACTGCTATTGTTTATTGCTTTCTACTAAGTGAAACTAAGTAATTATTTAAATAAACTTTTGAATGGGCCACTACGATAGTTGTTGGAGAAAAACTAGATTGACACCCCTGTAAACAGACCCTCTATATACATTTTATATAACACGATATCCTCTTGATTGTATCGTGGTGAGTAGTTCTTGGAAGTGCATGAATTGAGAAACTTGGTTTACAATATATACTGTATTAGACCTGATGAATGTTAAATATAATAAGGCTTCCATTATTTTTAGCCAAGGCGATAAACCTCCTTTGTTCTCTGGTAACATACTTTCAAGGTTTACTAGATTCTATGGGCTTGCAATTGATCATTTCTGTGCACTTAAGTGAATCAAGAACATACTCTGCTGAGTGACTATCATGTTGAGTATATCTTTATGAATTTTCTTAATGCCAGGAAAGTAGTCACATAGTTGCTAAGTCCTTCATTTCAAATCAGTCCATAAAAGCTTCTTCACACATATCATATGTGACTCATATTATTGCTTGTAATTATGATGCGAGCATGGGCCGAGGGTTTGGACACGAGAAGGGGCAAGTCTAAAATGGGTCAACTCAGGTATACAGGGTATCTGGGTTCATACAGAGTCTGGGAGAAAATTCGGTTCTCCCTAATGGCAGAGAAGTAAAATCCAAAATTTGGTGAGTTGGTTCTTGACACCTTAAGGTAGGTACAGTCCAATTTTCAAGTCCATAGGACACAAGAACAGGGAGTTACAAAATTTTGAAGTGACTGGATTATTCGGGTCAGGACAGGGGCAAATAGGTTAGGGTTCAGGCAGACCGAATTGTAAAAATTGATTCTCTGCACTAGAGAGTCAGTTGGCTTTGAAATTTGGAGGGTTGACTAAAGACACACTGGAGCACCTTGGGTCCAAAAATTAAGGTCAAACTAGAGTTACCGGAAGAACCTAAGTAAAAGGGGAAGCCCGAAACGTCGCGCTTCCGAAGCGTGTGGGGAAGCGCCACTTTTAAATGGGAAGCACACTTCCCTTTTATTGGAAGCACGCTTCCCATCACGCTTCCCCCTCGCTTCCCCCGCACTTCCCCCACGCTTCCCCCATTTTTTTTATTTATTTTATTTTTTTGTATTTTGTAGTTTTTATTTTTATTTTTTTCGCTTCCCCCTCGCTTCCTAGGTCGCTTCCGGTTCACTTCCTAGGTCGCTTCCGAGACGATTTCCGAATCACTCCTAAGTGGTCCAGTGCTTCCCGCTTCCTAAAATTTTGAAAGTGCCTCGCTTCTCGCTCTCGCTTCCCGTATCGCTTCCCGCTTCCTCAATTGGCAACCATGAGTCAAAATCTTCACGGCTTGATTAGGGGATTTTTTGAAGTCTGACGGGTTTTACACAGACTGTAGGTTAACCTAACTGGGTTGCTAGGGAAGGAGATTCATGCCTACTCAATCCACAAGGACCAAGTGAGGAGCGTCCCAAGAAGGTTGAACTCGTTGGATGAGGTCAACTTCATCAGGGAAGGTTAGGGACGGCTGGATCACACTGGCACTATGAGCTTTGGCGGCACATAGACTTAGCTGGACCTTGGGCAGCACCCAAAGACCCGATCAAAGCTTCAGACAACCTACAGGAGGTCAAGTAACCAGAGATGAAAAGAGAGAAGAATGCGATATTGAGAGAGAGAGAGAGCTTCAAATTTTCATTCATGCTAGAAAAGAGAAATACATGACCTTCATATAGGCATATGAGGCCCTTATTAATCCATTTCACAAGTTTCATAAAATATTAAAATTCTTCTAATTTTGGTTAAGCTTCCTTGAACTTCAAGTTGACTAGGCTATTTCTGGAATCCTGATCTCCAGAAATAGCCCAACTCCTTATTACCACTTTCCCATTCTTAGTACCTTCATAAGCATCCTTCAAGAGGGTTTCATGCCTCTCTAGCCTGGCTAAAAATAAGGAGATGCCCTTGGGTGGGCCCCACCAAGGCCACTTGCTATCTTCTACATTCTTATGAAAGTCATCCCATGTTCTTTGAATGAACGGTTGTGACTTCACCATTTGTCAAAGCTCTCAAATGAGGCTCATGAGGCTTGCTTTAATCTATATGTAGCATTCTCAAATGCAAGGATTTCGTAAATGGGTCTCCTTGGGCATAGCCTAGAAGCTATTCTATATTGACTTCTTTAAGATGTCCATGCAAACTCAAACGAAATAATCACATGAATTTTCCTCACTATGATAACAAATCTAACTTTTTTCATCATAATCAAGCCTATGTTCTTGGGTGTATCCTTTTACTGCAGGTTTTTCCTTAAATTTTGCATTACTCCTATTGGCTCTATAGTTTATCTTTTACACCCACTTGCTATCTTCTACATTCTTATGCTTTAGTCAGCTAAGTAACAGGGACTCGGCAAAGCAAGTGCCGCACCTGCGTCGAGGCGACGTGATGCGGGTGTGGCACCGGGTGCGGTCAACGCAACCTTGGGTGTGGTCAACACACCCAGGGTCGTTTTTATCCACATTTCGAGCGTTAAAAAAAAACCCGATGAAAAGGAGTGATTAGGGCAATTTTTTTTTTGCCCAAATCACTCCTCTCCCGTGCAGCTCAGCTCGAGCCCTCTCCTCCCAACGCCCCGACGCCACCTCCTAAGCTCCTCCTCTCCCTCGTCGCAGGTACATCCCTCTCGCTCTCTGCTTGTGTCGGCAGGGGAGGGGCCGAGCCCCCCTGCACCCTCTCTTTCTCTTGTTGGGTCTGCAGGGGAGGGGCTGAGCCCCCCCCTCTCGCTCTCTTGTTGGGTCGGCAGTGGAGGGGTCGAGCCCCCCTGCTCCCTTTGTTTTCGGCAGGGGAGGGGCCGAGGCTCCCCTCTCGCTCTCGTGTTGGGTCGGCAGGGGAGGGGTTGAGCCCCCCCTGCTCCCTCTGTTTTCGGTAGGGGAGGGGCCGAGCCCCCCTCTCGCTCTCTTGTTGGGTCGACAGGGGAGGGGCTGAGCCCCCCCTGCTCCCTCTGTTTTTGGCAGGGGAGGGGCCAAGCCCCCCCTCTCGCTCTCTTGTTGGGTCTGCAGGGGAGGGGCTGAGCCCCTCACTATTTTCGGCAGGGAAGAGGTTGAGCCCCCGTCCCTGCTCCCTATTTTTGGCAGGAGAGGGGCTGAGTCCCTCCTTGTTTTTGGCAGGGGAGGGGCAGATCCCCCCTCCTTGGTGATTTTATATCAAGATAATGTCACTTTGTATAATTGATTTAAAATTTTGAATGTATTTTTTTTTTGCGTTTTCAGGATAAAAATGATGGATAAAGGAAAAAAACTTGCGTCATCCCAACATGTGAGTTTTGCTACTAGTTTTGCTGATAGTTGCAGTGAGATTGATGATGTGGGGCCACTATGGGTACATGTAGATAAACTTGCAAAAACTGGAGGAGGTTGTGAAAACAAGAGATTTCGATGCAAGCTCTGCGAAAGAGATTTTGTTGGGTCTTACACAAGAGTGAAGGCTTATTTGTTGAAGATACCAAGACATGACATTTCAGCTTGCAGAAAAGTTGATGAGGCAATGCGAGGACAATACAAGAAAATACAAGAAGAATATGAGAAGAGAAAGACAATGGCCGATTCTTGTGCAGTTAGTGTGCCATTTGCAAGCCACCAAGAAGATGCTGAAAAAAAAGTCAATGTAGGAGGTAGAGGAACGATACAAGCATCATTCAATACATATGGAAGAGAAGAATTGTATAGAAAAGTTGGGAGGTATTTTTATTCTGGTTCACTCCCATTTAATGCGGCTAGAAATCCTTATTGGAAGGATTTTGTAACATCCTTGGCAAATTGTAATTTGAGTGGTTATGTGCCTCCAACAACAACAACAACAACAACAACAACAACAACTACGCCTTCATCCCAAAACAATTGGGGTCGGCGATATGAACCAACAAAGAAAATTATTCTGGGTCTTCCACATAAATCCTTCTCCTCTAATCATTTCTATCCAATGCCATGTCCTCGGTGAGGTTCAAAGCATTCATATCCTTTCCTATCATCTCCATCCAAGTCTTCCTAGGCCTACCCCGACCTCTTTTAACTAATATATTTTCCCATTTCTCCATCCTTCTAATTGGAGCATCATTAGGCCTTCGTCGAATATGTCCAAACCACCGTAAACGATTCTCTCTCATCTTATTTTCAATGGGTGCAACGCCTACCTTCTTACGTATGTCCTCGTTCCGAATCTTATCTTTTATTGTATTTCCACGCATCCATCTAAGCATACGCATCTCAGCTACACTCATTTTTTGAATATGATGTCTCTTGGCAGCCCAACATTCCGTACCATATAGTAAAGCGGGCCTAATAGTCGTCCTATAAAACTTTCCCTTCAACCGCAATGGCATTCTATGATCGCACAACACTCCAGTTGCACTTTTCCGTTTCATCCAAGTTCAGAAAAAATACGAACCACACTTCTTGCAGAAGAGAGGGCAAATGTGGAGAGGTTGCTGGAGATTAAAAAATATTCATGAGAGCAAAATGGAGTTTCTATTGTGTTCGATGGATGGACAGATATTCAAAGGCGTCCATTAATCAATTTCATTGCTTGTTCGCTTAGTGACCCAATATTCTTGAAAACAGTTGATGCATCTGGGGAATATAAAAATGCAGAGTATTTGAAGGGATTGTTTATAGAAGTGATAAAAGAAATAGGTGATCAGAAAGTGGTACAAATCATTACAGACAATGCTCCAGTTTGTAAAAGTGCAGCGTTGAGTTTGGAGACTGAGTACCCTCATATTTTTTGGACTCCCTGTGTAGCACACAACTTAAATCTAGTCCTAAAGAGCATCTGCAACCCCAAAGAAGAAGAAAATTCACAAGCATATGTTTTATGTTCATGGATTGAAGATTTAAAAAGAAATGTCAAAAGCATTAGGAATTTTGTTGTTAACCACCATCGTGCTAATGTTATATTTAATAGGCATTCTGACTTGAAATTGTTGAAGGTCGCTGAAACACGTTTTGCGTCCATCATTGTGATGGTGAAGAGGATTAAAAGAGTGAAGAATGATTTGATTAACATGGTGACTGATGAAAATTGATCATTCTATCATGATGATGATGATATCAAGACTCAAGAAATTAAAAAATTTATTCTTGATGATGAGTTTTGGGACAGAGTGATATACTTTCTTCAATTTACGCAACCTATTTGGGAAATGCTAATTGAAGTTGATAAGGATGAACCCATGCTTCACAGAGTTTATGAAATGTGGGATAATATGATTGAAAAAATACAAACTATAGTTTTCAAGCATGAAGAAAAAAATCCTGCATTGGATGATTCATATTTTTTTAATCATATTCATTCAATTTTAGTCAGAAGATGGGATAAGTGCAACACTCCTTTGCATTGCATGACACATTCTCTTAATCCAAAATATTATGCAAATAAGTGGCGGGCTGATGGTATTGGTCGTGTCCTTCCAAATTTAGACCTAGAGCTATTAAGACATAGAAATATGTGTATGACAAGACTTTTTCTAGAAGCATATCTTCTACATCAAGTTACACAAGAGTTTGAAAAATTTTCATCTTCGAGATTATATGGACCAACATTATTTGCGAGAGAAAAAGATAATATAGATCCTATCACATGGTGGTTAACATTTGGATCAGAAACACCTCTTCTCCAACGTCTTGCATTAAAATTATTATCGCAGCCTGCTAGTTCATCTTGCTGTGAAAGAAATTGGAGCGTATATTCTCAAATCCATAACATGAAGAGAAACAAACTCACCAGCAAGCGTGCAAAGGATTTAGTATATGTTCATTCAAATCTTCGATTACTTTCGCGAACCAATAATGAATACATGTACTAATTTGCTCTCTTAGTTATTTGATTATTTCTTAGTTTTTCATTTAAATATACTTGTATTGTATTTAACATTTTCAAATTGGGTTTGTAATGCAGACAAGGAACATCCAAATTTTGGGATGTAAACCCAGAAGAGTGTGACTTTGAGGGAGAGCATGATTTCAACATAACAAACATAGATTTAGCTGAGCCCAGTATTCCTTCTAATGATGCATTTGATGATGAAGAAGAAAATTATTAACATCCATTACTTCATCAGGATATACTTTGGTATGTAATTTAGTTCTTTTATGCTTTGCTTATTTGATTGATATTTAGGTTGATTTATGTAATTGCTTTACTTATTTGATTGATAATTTGATATTTAGGTTGATATACTGCATGCATGATGAATGACATTATGACAATGTTAACTGTTAAATGTTAAACTGTTAAAACTTTAAAATTATATATATATATATATATATGTATTTTTTTTTTACATTTTTGCCCCTGCCGCACCCCCGCACCCGGGTTTTTTGGAAGTGCCGCATCCCCGCACCCGCACCCATGTGACATAGTTAGTCAGGTATTGAAGTAATGCTTACATCTCTGTTTTGATGCTTTTAATCCATCTAATATTTGTATGTTTTTGCTGACACAAATTTGGTTCTACATTAAGAAAGTGATTGCCAATGCTATCCTGAACCTTAGGAGAAAAGGTTTCATTATGCATCAATCAACCAAATGTCGGTCTAATTGATCTTTTAAGTACTTACCCTTCTAAAGCTGGTTGTTAATCTATTGTTGGAGCTTGTTCAAGTTGATTGGTATTACTCGCGGCTGGCTCAACAACTTCCTGTATAACTATTTGTTGTTATTGTCCTTGTCAATGGTAAACTGTAGGAGTATCATTCAACTTAGATTTACTCTCAGATTTAGAAGGCATAGAATTATCTTCTTGAGTGCCTTGCATATCAAGTACAGCATCATCTTCTAGCATAAACTGTTTACAACCCTCTTGCCTTCTTTCCAAATAAAAGAACTTTGCTGAAAATCTAAGACAGTACGGTCATCTTGGTAACTGTTCTCTATGCTATCATATCATATGTTAAGTCACAAAAGACCATCATGCGTTGAAATCTATGTTTTGCACAATGCAGGACTGAAGCACCTATAGCATTACGGTTGCCATAGTATGTGACAAATATGCCTACCTCGTCTCTTGGAAGTAATTTATCTTTGAGAGATTTGTTAATATGAGCATAGAATACACACTCTGCAATATAAATAGCATAGAAGGGTATACTTCCATCAAATATTTTTGAAGGTGATCTATTGAAAAGATTACAGTGTGAATGCCTTCATATCAGGTCATGATCTTGAAGTGCACATGATAGATAATGTTGTTTCTACAATGTTGTGGTGTTCCCTTTCAGCAACCCTATTTTTTGCCAATACACGTGGGCAAGATTTTGTGTTCAGTTCCATTATTAAGTAAATACTGCACATTGGAACCATACTCGACACCACCATCAGTTCATAAATGACTCTTTGACCAAGGAAGCATGATGGTACGAAGGAAGGTCGCCCACTACATAAGCCTCCGTCTGTTTAGGATATAAGCAAGCTACTTTTCCTTTGATCAACTTTCCTGGTGAGAAGAGAATGAATAAAGGTCGTAGATGGTGGCTATAGTAAGTTCAAGGATTTTATGCAATGGGCCTTTTTCTTGTAGCATATTGCATTTCCTCTCAATGTAGCAGCACCCTCCTTATCCATTGTACTAAAGCAATCTCAGAAGAGGGTCATTTTGGTCCTTTGTACGATGCCCATGGGTGAAGTGCTTCATTTCAGATCAATTCCTCGCAGTAATCATCCACCCTATTGGTGAAACACCGTAACACTATTATCTGAAAAAATGATTCTTGATATATGCTTTAAAGTGACAAGATGCAGTAAACAAATCAAATTTAAGTTTCAAGAAAAATATCCGAATAAATTTATTGTTTACATCAATGAAAATGAAGTATTACTTGGAATTAGATAAGGGAGCTGTGGGGGCAGGCTGCTATGCATACAATGAATAAGTTAATAGGGAAGCTCTTTTATTATGCTTAGGGAAAGAAAGTTTATGACACTTGCGAACTCAATAACTCAAAGATAAACAGAGCTTATTGATTTTCTGACATTAGGACTAAGTTTAACTGAATTCACCTTGTTTAATAAGCTAGAATCATGACTAAAACACCATGCCACTGATCATAGTCATGATTATTGGACTGACCAACACCAGATACCGATGGTTGACTGAAGAGCTTCCAAGAACATGGTGATTCATCTTGTTTCTTTAGCAAACATCTTTGATTGTTCTAACCTTAGTAAGTTATGCATGATCATAATTGATTGCTAATGCTTTGATATAAGTGTTGTTAACTCCATCGACTCTATCAAGTTCATCAAACTTTATTATCTTACAAAATTTGTGGTCCTGTCCTGTGCTAGTTTATATCACTAAGGGTTTTTTCATGAACTTATAAAACTCGAGAAATTTTACTGTTATACTTTTAAGCTATGTCACATGGGTGCGGGCGCGGGTGCGGGTGCGGGGATTCGGCACTTGCAAAAAACCCGGGTGCGGGGGTGCGGCAGGGGCAAAAATGTAAAAAAAATAAAATAAATATATATATATATAAGGGGGTCCGGGGGTTCCCCCGACGCGGGTTTTTTCAAATTTCATTTTATATACAGCTGCACGATAGCGCACCAGGTCATGTAGATCTGAGTACAACCCCAATATGATGTTATTTGAAATCCATGTCTAAGAATAATATGTCAGATTTGGATCAGAGATCTAAACAAATCCAATCCATTTGCAGCCCTGGCATTGGCTGCTGGTTTGTGAGATTTTATTTCACAAGTTTATTAGTCTTCATAGGCCACGTCGATCTGTAACAAGTTCATGCTTAAGAGCAAATCTTGGTTACTCTGGCTTCTATCTCGTCAGGAGAAGAGTTCGTCACGAGAACAGTGAATGCTAATAGCCAGCAAGGCTACCACCATCATATTATCATTTATTATGGAGAGAGAAAATCCTTTACGAAAAAGAAGGATTAGCAAGGCTACCACCATCATTATCATTTATTATGGAGAGAGAGCAAGGTTACCACCATCATTATCATTTATTATGGAGAGAGAAAATCCTTTACGAAAAAAAAGGATTTTGAAAAGGCAGGAGCAGCAGCAGCTGTCAGCAGATTTTTTTTTTTTAAAAATTCTGCAGCCCATTTCATAGGGCAATTTTTTAAAAAAAAATCCAAAAAAAGAAAATGGACCTAAATGATCCTGGGTGCGGTCAACGCACCCAGGATCGGGTTGACCGCACCCGGTGCCACACCCGCTCCCGCGTCGAGTCGCGTCGACGCGGGTGCGGCACCCTGCTAGCCGAATCCCTGTGACATAGCTTTTAAGGGATCCTTTTCTAAGAAAGTTGATTGCATTTCTTTTTGAATTTTTAATCATACAATGGATGACACTGTGATACACGACACTTTTATGAAAATATAAAATTTGTCAGGGGTAGTAATGTGTTGGTTAATTTGTTCTTGTTAATGTACGTTTTGATAAGAAAACTGCAATAATGGCAGTAGCAACATGATAACCACTATGATGAGAACAATTATAATGGTAATATTATTTTTGTTTTCTCTTCTGATTATTGCAGGCTATCTTTTGGGGGCTGGTAAACCATATTATGCACTGGCTCTACTTGGTTTGATTATTCCACAAGTGATTTTTCAGGTAGAGATTTTGCTCTTCTTTGTCTTGAATTTGGTTATGTATGAAAGCTGTCTTGATGTTTATGACTATCACAACGACTTCTTCCTGCCAATGATTTTCACTGGAAAGCATATTTCAGTATCTAGTTTATAAATGACCATTATTAATGCCAAATTTTTGGTTAAGCAAAAGGCACTGCTTACTTCGCTGTATCACGAGTAACCTGAAGCATGTGATATCTGCAGTTTAAATGAACAAATCCCACAGACCAAACTAATCTCTCATTATTTCTACAGTTTCAGTATTTCCTGAAGGACCCAATCAAGTATGATGTCAAATATCAGGTGCGTGATTTTTGATGCTCAGATCAGCATAGTTTTATAATCTAAGCTTACGGGCAAAAATTGTGTTCTTTATGCAGGCTAGTGCCCAACCTTTTCTCATACTCGGGCTTCTAGTGACAGCCTTAGCCACGAGCCACTGATCACGAATTGCATATAGAAGTTGAGCCTGTTCAAGTGTTTGCCCCACTGATCTATATAACCTGCCTACTGCATGCAGTCTTTTAAGGTGATGGTGCGGCATTTGTATGAAAATGGACGTGATGTATAGGGAGTTGAGAAATAGCAGCTTTCACCAAGGCCTTTTTTTATCTTCTGTATTTGGGACCATATAATCATTGTTCATGTTTGACTATGCGCCATTTTTTGATCGGTTCCACTGAGAGTTAAATGCTCTCTCTCTCTCTCTCTCTCTCTATATATATATATATATATATATATACACACACACACACAGAGGATGGCAAAATCTTGTCTCCTTGAATGATGGATGGTAAAATTGAACGAAGTGCATCATTTCCATTCAGCAACTGTACTCGTTTACACTCCTAGACATTTAGGAAAACTGTTTAATAGTCCAGTAAATTGCTAATAGATATCAAGACATTAAACTATGATTGTAAGTTAAGACAATTGAGCTCAATCAATACTCACCCTTTTCTGCGAATGTGTGATGTTGCGCCTTCGTTTTTTTGCTTTCAAGAAGCTCACATAGGAATCTTGTTAAAAAGGTCATCAATAAGTGTTACCCCTGCATATGCATGGTTTGAATAAGAACATTAAAGAGCTTCCTGCCCCTCTAAAATAGTTGATTTTTTTATCAGAATTTATTAGTATCTTGTTTTTGGAACCTGTTTGATTTAGGATGGAGAGCCCACGTCTCATTACAGGCTGAGATGTGTCACGTTGACCGTGGACTGCAATTTAGAATTTAGCCCACCAGGAATAGTTTTCCATTTGGCTTAGACCTTCTGGCAAGGGACATGCATAACAATTATTGAACCCTTGACTTCAACTTGAAAGCCTTAGGGCAAGTTTGGAAGCAAGA
Organism: Nuphar pumila; assembly: GCF_984573655.1. Taxonomy (NCBI): domain Eukaryota; kingdom Viridiplantae; phylum Streptophyta; class Magnoliopsida; order Nymphaeales; family Nymphaeaceae; genus Nuphar; species Nuphar pumila. Next base: position 46,604,200 of record NC_143260.1, on the reverse strand, counting down.
AGAATTCTCGCGAGAAAATAAAATTAAGGTTGAGAAGTTTTGATATGATAACTTTTCTAAATGAAAAATTTTCACCTATTTGTGTAGCATTTGAAAAATGGAAGGTAAAATGTTAAAAAAATGAGAGAGAGAGAGGGAGGTGGGGGTCGATCAGCCAATTTTATACAAAAGAGAAACGGTGAGCTCAGAGCTTCGTGAAGATTGTGTGCTTGATGGGTAAAACCTGGTGAGAGCAAGACCCACACGCATCGATGGCTTCATCTTCCATTTCGGGGTTGCTTTGCCAAATGAATGCCCTCTATGTTTCAAGCACGAAGAATTATAATCACTTGTTTTCGTGCCCTATTGCCTAATTAATTCGAAAACATTTGTGCAGACTCTTTGAGAAGCGGTTTTTTCATATCGATTTTATTCGTGAGTTGAAATGGTGGATGACGTCGTGCTTCCACCTTTAGTGGCTCAAGCTTTTTGGGACAACCTTCCTCAGTTTATTGGAATATTTGGAAGTTGAGGAATGCGTCTTTATCATGAGAGAGAGCTAACCGGCAGATCTGCAATTGCTGAAATGGTTTAGGCACCTTTTACTGAACATTTTGCTGAGATCGAGTGACCGGTTTTTCCAAAAAAAGATAATTTTCACATTTGCAAAACATGATTGAAAGTTGATAATTATTGGCTACCGGATTAAGCACACGTGATTAGATTTGCATCTTGCACCTATAGAGGCTGGGATTTTCTCTCCTTTAGAGACAAATTTATTTGCTTAGGGGATAAAAAATGTTTCAAATTCTAATTTCGTTGAAGGAGATTGTCTGCATTTGATAACGTCTATTCATAAAGGAACACGTGTGCGTGACCAACGGTGGTGCAGAATCATTGAGAGGTGCTGCTTAAGGATGCCAATCATCAATCCCAATGCTTACTCTGACAAATTCTTTTGTCTGCGAGGATGTTTTATATAAGGGTCTCCCCTTTGATGGCCATGGGTTATGTTATTTTCTTGCTTAGATCACGTAATAATTTGGCACATTCTGAAGGTCATGCTTGTGTAGACCAGTAATATACATGAATGTCGAAAATAGCCATTCTAGTTTTTTTTTTTTTTTGAGCACTAATGCCAACCTTAAGACATGATATGAGAGAAAGTTTAGCCAGCCAGGCAGCCGTGTGTAATTTCTGGAGAAAAACTATGAAATATTTCCCAACAGACGTTAGTTCCATAGGTAGTTTTGCATATTCTTGTTACTTTTGGCAATACAATAATGTTTTTGGCTTGTGTCCATGACTTGGGGATGAATAAGAAAAATATGCTTCATTGGGTTCAAATTGAACACCACCATTCTAAATCCTCTTCATCATCTACTTTTAACTCCTTTTCTACAACTTTCTCTATTGAACATGACAACATCCCATCGAATGCTCCCATCATGAAAATTGCAGAATGGCTGAGCCAGTTACAGCAAACCATATCGTGAGATTTTTAAATTCACATTTATTGCGATATTATCATGGTAATATTGTGATATTTTCAGTCACTTTTACTTTTATATTTGTTCTCTACATCTTAAATATGTATTTTCTTTTCTCTTTTATATTTTCTATATTTCAAAATTCTTATAACTTTTATTTGCATTTTTACAATAACTTTATTATCTAAAAATTCTTCACTTCCTTATTTTTGCTATGTTTATATTTTTATAGTGGGGAGATTTTTAAAAGATTTTTGCGAGATTTATCAATGCAACCTTTATTATCGTGAGATTTGGCTTACCTATAGATAGTAGTCGAGATTGATATTTGTGACTAAGCAGCCAACTTCCCATTCAAACCATAAAATGAAGAAACGCATGCCCTAGCAGAGAGACTTGGGCATTCAAGAGAGTCCACTTGACAACCTTTAGGCATGAACATATTTGAAAAGAAAATTAAATTTTACATAGGATTTCTCAAGAAAATACAATCGTAGTATAGTTCATTTTTGAATGCAGCATTCAATTGTGTTAAAGTGAGTTGTATAAAGTGCAGTCCGTGGCATTCAATTGTGTTAAAGTGCATAGCGGAAATCAGCCGACTTATCATGATAGACAAAGAAGGTAAAACATATTTAAGTGTAGACTATCAAAAACTAAAGCTGCAGAGTGCCACGCATGGAATCAGCTATGAAGAATATGCTGCTGCAAATGATACTATACATGATGGCAGAATTGCTACATGTATAGTATGTGATTCTCAGTGAGTGGGTGTGCATATGCATGTGCATGAGTTTTTAGTTTGCACCAATTTTCATGGACGTTAACAAGTTCGCCAAAACATTTTTGTCCCTAGTGCCTTCATTAGTTACCATCCGTATGACACTTCACTAATTCTACCAAGGCTAAAGGTCACATACATCCACTGCACTCTGCAAAATGTGAAGATATTTTTCAGAAAAGTGAAGCATAACATAACCCAGGTGGTGAAAATTAATCTCAGGTACCAGCATCAAAGTTTAACAGTCATTAAGGGAAAAAAGTGGTCAGTACACACGCAGGCACGTAAATACATAGATATATACATGCCTGTGCATACCACGAGATGCTAAAATCTTCTTGCCCTTCATAATTTTGAAAATTCCATGGGAGACACCTTGTATAAGGTTATAACGAGAATGCACTAACAGTTACACACTAGGAGCATAAGCTGAGAAGCACTTTTATACCTTAAACAAAAGAATAATAAATTGCCAAAAAGACACACACACAATAGAAAAAGGCTTCACAGAATAAACATATTAGAATTTCATTTGACTTTATCTGTCAAATAAGGTGTTTGAATAACAACCTACTATCACGTATGAGCCAGGAACTAGACGCGCGATCAATCCAATAGAAAGCATTGATGCTGGACAAAATATTCAAGAAAAGTATCTTAAATCTTTTGAACATGAGTATATTTATAATATAATACTTCCAATAATAGCACGAAGATTGCTGCAATAATAACTGAAACAATAAATATAACAGCAAAAACACACATGCATACATGTATAAAGTAATGAAAGATAAAATATATGATTGATACATGCAGTAATCATTTCAACATTTAGTTTGTGAACTGAATCACAAAAAAGAAAACGAGACAATAAGTAGTTAAAAAATAACAAAAATGAATCAACAATTAACGAACCTCAGGAATAGCAATTTCAATATAGAATGAAAAGTATTTTATAGGCCTTCATGTCTAGAGATTAATTATTATGGGAGCAGAGCAAACACTAAATAGACAATGATTAAACATCCAAGAGGCATTCAAGGGATGTGAGTGTAATAAAATAACACGAAATTACAAGATATATCAATGGGATCTAAGGCCAAATACATGCCACTATGGACAAATACACATGCCACTAAGGGCAAATAATGAAGGCACTAAGGCACAAGATAGCATTCAAGAGAGAACAACACAAAAAATATTATTTTTCAATAATAAAATGCCTTAAACAATCATACTTTACAAAGGGAAGGAACCATATATATATATATACATAAAGAAGAGGACAAAAAATAAACCATAGCCGTTGGGCATGCCTAACAGCTAGTTTCAAATAATATTTAATATATATTATATAATATATGTACGAAGGATATATATATATATACATATATGTATTATACGTACATATATGTATATACATATAAACATATATAGTTGTTAGCATATACATACACATAAGTGTATATATATACATATAGGAAAATTGGTAGCTTTGAAATGCTTAGGTACTAAATTGGTGGTCAATCACGCTGGCCATCCATCATGCGCAAAGAAAAAATAGCATCAAAATGCTGAGTTTTTCTGCCAAAGAAGCATTAGCGGTGACAAAATTGTCGCCGCTAATGATCAAACAAGCATTAGCGGTGACAAAAATTTTGTCGCTAGCGGTGACAATTTTGTCACTGCTAATGCCCCTTTGAGGAAAAACTCATCAAAAATGTGATTTTTTGTTTTGTTTTGCACTGGCTGTCCATCAACGCGCGTGATGGATGGTCAACGCGTTTGACCACAAATTTAGTACCTATGGATTTTGTAGCTACCAATCACTTTATATATATATATATATTATATATATTATATATATATATATTATATTATATATATATATATATATTATATATATAACAAAAATACATCAAACATTAACACTCCTCTTCAAACTTATGGTGTGATCACTAAAAGTTTGTCAAGAATAAAAAAAATGAGGAGAATACAACACTTTAGTGAAGGAGTCCACAAGCTAGTATTCTGATGATATATAAGGAAACTTTATTTTTCTCTAACATAATGACAATTCAACTTTATACTCTTTATCTGCTTGTGAAAGGTGTTATTACTGGTTATACATATTGCACTTTTATTGCCACAACACATCTTCAATGAAATTGAGATGTTGACTCTCATGTCTCTAAGTAAGCTCCTTAACTATACAAGTTTTGATGTTTGCGGTCGCCATGACACGATATTCAGCTTTCATTGATGATAGATATATTTTTTGTTGCTTTTTACACCTCTAAGAAATAAGTGAGTCTCCTAAAAATATACAAAAGTCAGTAGTTGACACTCTATCATTTGAATTTTCTCAACATTATAAGCAATCAAATTCAAAGAGAGAAAAGAAGATAAGAATAGACCTTTAGTAAATAGTGTTCTTGATATATCTAAAAATCCTTAAAACATTACTCATGTGTATGCTAGTAGGGGCATGCTAAAATTGTCTTGTTGTGTGAATGGCATGAGCTATATATGGCCAAGTGATTAAAAGATAAGTTAATGAATCAATTACTTGTCTATAGAGCATTGGATCTGTTAGTGAAGTACCATCTTCCACCATTTTATTGTTGATAACTTCATGTGTGCCAACTTTCTTAACATTTGAGATTCTTAATCGGGCTATGATGTCGGCAACAAGTTTCATCCAAGATAGGAGATATCCCCTTAGAGAATATGTCACCTCGTAAATAATACCTCAAATATCTAATGTTAGACATATCAAAATGATTCTTAAGAATAATCTTAATTTCATTTACTCTCTTTTTGTCATCCACGTAAAGTAACCGAATGACAATATCAGAATTTGTTTCTTTAACAAAGAGAGTAGTGTCAGTATAACATGATTTATATCCCAAGCTTACCATTACCTTATTAAATCTATTGTACGAAGCTTCAGGGGCTTGTTGAATGTCATAAAGCGCCTTCTTAAGCCAAATTTTTTTCTTCTTCTTGACCTCAAGACTAAAATGAGGATCCATGTACACTTCTTCATTTATATCACCATTTAAAAATACATTTTTAGCATCTAATTGGTAGATAGATCATTTTCTAATGAATGTTATAGCATTAAGGGTTCTAACACTAGTCATTTGGTCCACAAGTTCAAATGTTTCTTCATAGTCAATTTTGTATTCTTGAGATATTCATCTTCTTTGGTTTTTACTTTAAAGATCCATCTACACCCTATAGTTTCCTTTTTTATAGGTAGTGATTGAATATCCCAAGCTTTACAAAATCCATATACACCCTATTGATTCACTCATTTTATGAACCTTTTACTTATAAGAAGCTAAAGACATTTATTTTAAATCCTAATTTATTTTGTAAAGCTTTTCAATAGAAAAAACATTTTAGAGTGAAGATAAAGGTATTCTATTTATAAGATATATGGCGGTATGAGTGGCTTCAGTCCAAAATTTTGTTGGCACATTTTTAGCAACTACCAAATTTCTTATAATTTTAATATGTTTGTGTTTTCCCCTACAATTCAAAAATTATAAATGGATCCCTGATATGTGAGCTCTAGAGTATGAAAGCCATATCATATATGTCATGCCATCTCAGCTTGTGAGACCCACCCTTGGATGCCCCCCCATGGGGAGCATTGATTGTAAGTGTGGCCCACATGGGGCATCCCTTTAGATAGCTCTAAAGAAGGAAGTGTGGGTCCCAAGAGCATTTAAAGCTCTCCAAGAAACTCATGCAGCCACTTGGAGTCCCTCCTTAAATAAGTTGTGGAACCCCAAGTAGGACCTAGCAAGTTGTGCCCTCTTTAAGGTGACTTGGGGGAGCATTTTTTTAAGTAGGGAATTAGGAGTTAATATTGCATTGTTAGATGTGATTTTTATTTAATTTTTTTTGTAATTTGTGGAGGTCCTCTTGGCCTATAAAAGGGGCCTTATTTTTTAGCATGAGATGAAATATTGAACTTAGTTGTCTCTCTCTCTCCTAAGAACTCACCCCCTTGGTGGATGTTTCTCACTCTTTCTCACCTACCCCTTAGCCCTTAGGCCTCTTCCAACGAGTCCCCCTCTTGACTTGTGTCTCTTTCCCCCCTGTGAGTCCCTAGTCCTTTGACTCATTCACTCAATCTTAGGGCTCATTCGATTCATGTAAGGTAGTTTTGATCTTTCCAAGATATGAAATTTTAAAGAACTATGTAGAACCACTTCTACGTAGTGTTCGTGTTGACTGCACCATTATTTGCGAAGGACTCCAACTGATACATTATTTTTGGACCTCTATCGTATGAACCAGACTCAGCCCTAACCTTAAGACACCTTTTTCAATATGAGTAAGTCGTTAGAACCCATTTCCCAACCCCCCTCTAAGCCTAAACCTCTCCTAAACCTAATTCAGGAAACAACATTCTATTATTGTGATTTCCAAAAATAACCTTATTTAAAAATGACTATCTTCCAATCTGTACCTAATCCAAACTTGCGCAATTAACCCTATATGCCCCTATGTGTCCTTAACCTACCCTTAAAAAATTAGATCTTAATTCTTCCTCAATAAGGATAATTAAATCCGACACTGAAACTTATTTTGCCAAAAACTTAGTCCAGAAACATATGTGTTCCCTATCTGAGTCTGAACTTGCCCAAATTTTATTTCCCAAACTAGAATGACCCATGTCTTCAAATTTTACTCAGACTTTTCTAACCCATCTTTAGCCTAATCCTAATTTTTGGATTTTTTCTGATTTTTATTCTAAGAGAAATAATTCAATTTATTAAGATCTGTCAAAAACTGAACATAATCTAGACCCAAAACAAACCTAAAACTTTGCAGAATTTTATCTCTGCAACCCAGAATCCCTTGAACCTAATATTTTAACCCAAGTGTTTCTGATGTATCCTAAACCAACTCATATTTTTATAGTATTTATAAAGTTGTATTATGGGAGAACTCAACTTTTCTTTGAATCATGCTTGAACCCTATCTGAACCTGTAAACAAAACTTGACCTTTGGCTTGCCTAAACCTTACCCAAGTCTACCTAATCTCTCAAAACTAAACCTAAGCCCACCGAAACACATCAACTGGTGTCAAAGCATCATTTATATGAATCCCAAGAAACCCCTAGACCAAAACCCGTAGTTGACCCATGAAGCCTTCACCCAATTCGTGATTGACACTACTTCTAAAATTGATGGTGTTGAAATCCAAATGACAACCCTTGAAACTATCATAGCTGCCCTAACCCAGATGATCTAGTAACTCAATGCCATAGTCCAAGATGCCACATAACGTCTACAATTCAACATAGGAGGTGGAAGCGACAACAATCATGAGAAGCGTGATGAAGATAAACATGAAGAAGAATGTGCACGTGACTATTTTTGGGAGGTACCCAGGAGATCAAAGATTCAGATTGAGAGCCAACAACTTCGACCTCTCCCTTTCACATCCTATGAAGAACCCTTTTTCTTATTTTTTTGTGAAAAATCCCCATGTTTGGTTGTATAAGTCCAAACAAAACTATGTAAATCAAGAAATACCCTACGAAAATAGGTTAGGATGTGTTGTTTTTCACCTCAAAGGTGAAGCCATTTCATGGTACCATTGGCATGAACAACGTTACAAAACACTGACCTTGATAGAGTTCGAAAGAGAACTCTTGAAAAGATTTGGACACTCTCTATATATGAATCACAATGTGGAGATGAAAAAACTGAAGTAAAAAGGGTGCAACCAAGAATATCAAGCCGAGTTCAAAGACTTATACACCATGTACGGTGATTGGTTTGAACCTGCCTTGATAGGCACATTCATGGAAGGTCTCAAGGATGAGATACACAATGAGATCATGACTCTAGATCCCCAAACCTTGGAAGTGTGCTTTGTAAAAGCATGAATTATGGAAGAAAGGTGAAAGAAGTCCAGCCACTTAAAGCGGCCTACTCGACCCCCCGATAGGTCGGGATCTCGCACCAAAGTCAAGGAGTGTGTAACACTAGAGACTTTATCATAAATTTATGAGAAATAAAGATAAAATTCATGTTTTAAATTTGGTTTGAATTTCAATTTGGATCTAGATAAGTGTAATTATAATATTGAAATTTTAATTTAGATACTTGTAGTGTGGTATCTGGATATAAAATGGACCTTGTATATGAGATTAAGACCCATGGGGTGGGACATCCCTTTGGATACAGATCTTCTTGAAATGACAGTCTAAGAGATGGACTCAATCATGGTATAAACAAGGTGGGACACCCCCACCTACTTTCCTATTTTTTTAATTTAATTTAGTTAAATTATTTAATTATTTTCTTAAGTAGAGAACCTAATTAGCTAGGAGTTTCTAGAAGGTTCCTTAATTGGTGGGAATCCTAGTTAGCTAAGATGTTTAGAGTTTTCTTATTCAATTAGGAAACTCTTGAAGAAGAGAACCCTAGTGTCTTGTAGTGTTTTCTTTGAGAAGTTCATTGTGCTTTTGTGGATTTATCTTCTAAAGTAAGTAAAAATCACTAGCATGTAGTTTGTAAGTGTTATGATATTTTTCCATTATATGTGCATGTATTTTTGTAATACATGTATATATGATTAGCAAATGTTTTTAAATGCATTTAATAGTCTTTGTATAGATTACATGCATTTTTAATGGTTAAATCTCATCTAAAAATATTTTTATGGTTAGTTTATATTTCTAATAGATTTTCAATAGATAGATTTCATTTAGAAATATTTTTAATGGTTAGTTTTTATTTTTAATGGATTTTTAACAGTTAAATTTTATTTATTTATTTTTTAATGGTTAGTTTAAGTTACGAATGAACGTTCAATGGTTGGAATATATTTGAATACATGTTTCATTATTAGAATCTATTTCAATACATGTTCCATGGTAAGAATCTATTTTAATACATGTTCTATGGTTAGAATCTATTTTAATATAAGTTCAATGGTTAGAATCTACATGTTCAAAGGTTAAAATCTATTTTAATGCATATCTTTGCATTGTTGATATTCATTAATTATGTATATATGTTAGCATTTTTGATATGCAAGCACCGATTCATGAATGTATATAGTTGTATTTTTTATATTCATACATGATGTATACTTTGTTGTTCATGCATGATGCATACTTTGATGTTCATTCATGATGTATATGTGTGTACTCTTGATATTGATTCATGTTTTAAAATGTATGCACCATACTATTCTTTATGCTATGTTAAGCAAAAATCTCATGTAATGAAATATGATGGTGCAATATGCAGATGTATGATAAATCTGACTATCTTTCATGCGTAAGGTTTCATGCTATATTTATGTTTATAAATGACATATAAATGAATGATGTATTGTAAAGACATATGCATGAACTCAATATGCAATGATGATGTAGATCATGAATGTAAAACATGATATATATGAAGTTCTATGTATGAGTTGCATGCATATTGCCAGTGATTGAGCATACACTTCAAGGAACATTCGCGGTACCATTGGGCACTAATATGGATAATATTGTTGGGCATCAAATATTATGATGCATGTGAGCCATGTTTGTCAGATTGATAGCTCGTGTATGAGCTTTGGTCGAATAAGAATCCACAAGTGCACAACCAAGCATTATACTTTGAATAATACATACATACATCCACACACTTGTCTTGTTATGTTCGCCTTCACCGGTGAGGTGCTCATATGGGCTAAAGGTGCTAGAGCAATGTATAATGGGTTAGGATACATATAAAAACATCATAACATGATTGTTTTTTTAAGAGGGTACTTGGGCTAATGAGCCTTGTTTGCCTCATAGATCGAGGTATATGTAATGATAAAACATTTAATAAAAAAAACCCTTTAACTCATTCACACTGATAGTCTACCTTGGAGAGGGTAGATGGTATTGCCTCGAGTGACATCAACATATGTATTACTGAACATTTATGGGAGCGATGACATCCCTTTTGGTCTCCAGTTAGTCAAAGATAGGGAGGCCAGGATTGCCTATGTGTCCTAAGTGACATACCCCAACTTTTGCAGATAGTCCTGGATTGCAATCCTTACTAAACGTCTAGCCTTTGCAAAAATTTTCTCAGCTACAGGTTGCCTGCTTTGGATATCTAGTCTATTAGGCACTTTGGGTTAAAGATTCATGTACAATAATAAAACCTGTTGTAACCTCATCAGATACGAGGATTATACCTGAGTACCCAAGGATGTTAATTAAGAAAAACAAAATATACATTAAAATATGAAATGCTATTTATTCTTTAATGTTGAAATACATATTTGCTATTTGCATTGATATTGAGATACATGTTGCTATTTACATTAATGCTGAGATACATGTTTGCTCTTTATTTCTGCTTCTATTATATCATAATATGTTAAATTGTTGAACTATGATAACATGTTTGTGATGAATGTTTTAGTATGTATAAGCTTAATGTTAGTGGTATAAACTTACCGACTTTCATAAGTCTATCCCCATTTCATAGGGATTTCAGGTGATGAATGATCTCTAGCGTGGCTGTATGATGTAGGGGCAAGGCCAGTGAACTATGTTTCTATCCTTTTGCTGATCCTAGGATATTTTTGTCTTTTTGTATCTCAATTAGACTAAGATGATTTTTAGACTTATGTATGAACATATTATTCAGATGATTTATGTTGCCTTATGATTAAGTTGGAATGATACTGCTTTTATCTCAAATTATGTGGAGTTAGATTCTCGATGTGGTCTTTAGTGTGCAGACTTGAATCCAAGTTTGAATAAAATTTTGATCCAGTTCAGCTTAGAGTTTTTAGTTCTATAACCTACCCAGGGTTGCCCAATTCAAAAACCAAAATTATTTATGTTGTGTATCAATCCTCTTATTTGAGTTGGATTGTATTTAAAAAAAAAATTAGTTGCAAATTTTTACCTATTTCGAGTTTGAAATTCTGGGGCATTACAGCTTTGGTATCAAAGCATCGATAGAAAATGATTCATGCCCCATTTAGCATCGACATCACATTGTAAGTAACCTTAGCTTTAAGTTTTTTTCCTTATATCATGTGTTGAATAATAGTAGAATACACATCCAGAACTTATAAAAATTGTTTGTAAATAGATATCGTGGGAACATAGTTGCAATGAAATGCTAGGGACACTTCAGAAGCTGGCTAGGGGTGCAGATAACTTGAAGCTTACAGTCTAGATAGTGGAGCATAGCCTACAGATACTTGTGCATGAATTAGAGGCCTGCAGAAGGTGTCTACAGGTCCACATGGGACAAGTATGCCTATGGGAGCTAGAGCAATGTCTCTTTTGTAGCAAAAGAGGATATGCTATTAAAGAAAAATGAAAGTTGCCCAGGACATGAGGTGAGCAAATGTAGAAGATCTCGAGGACAAAGCTTCTTGAGGTAGTCATATTTTAGAACCACTAGCGATTGATGATCTCGATCCATTGGAGATGGTTATGGTAGCAAGACCAGATTCACCAATCTATACACCAGCATCCCCTGTTTACACTCTAGCTTCGTGTGATTCTCTGCCAGATTCATTGAAGTACATATCAACATCACTTATACACCCTCCTTCGAAGTGTAGACATATAGAAAACAGGATTGCATATCGCAGACAATACATAAACCGCCATTAGGCCAAGTTGGATACATCAGTTTTGTCAGAAGTCATATAGATGAACTCCTAGCTTTGGCTTTTTTGTTTGCATAGTTACCAGCACTACTGGGTTTTTGAAACTTATATTGCTATAGAAACATGTTTTGATGGATGTGACTAATATATATTTCAATTCATGTTTGTATACTTTTGTTCATGTGTCTCATGGTATAATTGTCTAATTATAGTAATGATGACAATTATGTCTTATATTGTGACTCGAGAACATATTTTCATTACCCTTACATGGATTCATGCATAATCATATAGATGACTTGACAAGGGCATCACAATAACATTATGGATACCCTTAAAAAACTTGCAGGGGTTATGGAGAAACAAGTTGAGGCAATGCGAATGATGGGAGGCAACCTCCATCAGGTTGTCCAAGACCAAGTACCACCAGTAGTAGGCAACAAGGTTTCATATAAGAGGTTTATGGACATGAACCCTCATTCCTTCACTTGGTAGTCTGACCCTGAGACAACAGAAAATTGGGTATGAGAGATCGAGAAAGTCTTCTGAGTGTTGTGAGTCCTTGGGGAGAGCAAGGTGGACTTTGGTACCTACTGACTCAAGGATAATGCAGAAAGATGGTGGGCTACGACCTTCAAGGTCAAATTTTTTAGCAGACTAGTAGCGTGGGAGTAATTTGTGGAAGTCTTCTATGTAGCTTACTTCTCCAAGCACGAGAAGAGTCATACAATACAGGAATTCCTTGACCTGGAGTAGAGCAGAGCATTATTGGCTGACTACGTCATGAGATTTAGGGGCTTGGAGAGCTATTGCCCCAACAAATACACCATGAAGGAGGAGCATGCAATGAAGTTTGCACGAAGGCTTAAATAGGCATTGAGGACCAAGACCTACACCCATGGACCAAAGACTCTTGATGAGGCCATTGGGATGGCAACTCTTTTTTATGGTCACTGGATAGAGTAACAAAAGTCTCAACCGACTAGGACTCTATAAAACTTAGGTGGTCAGAAGAGCTGGCCCAAGAGAAAGTTCATCCAGAAGAATTCTGGTGGGAAGAAGTTCACCCCACCAGCGAAGAAGCAAAGGCTATAGAGAGGCATGAAGCCTCAATAGCAGTGACCATCACAATATTGCCAGAAATATGATTGTTACCATATGAGACATCCCTATCCCAACAAGACCGACATATGTTTGTATTATGGTAAGATGGGTCACTACATCAAGGAGTGCCAAAAGAAGAAATCTGATGAGTGGAGCAAAGGACCCAGAGACTCTCAACACCAATAGCAGTCTCACCGCCTGCAACAACAATTGCAAAAGCTGACAGGACTGAAGATAGTGGTAGGACGTGTTTATGCCACTACTACTGAGCAGCTAACCAAGAGCGAATTGGTGCAAGGTACCATGCTAGTTGTTAGACAAGCAACTCTTGTCTTATTTGATAGTGGTGCCACTCATTCATTCATTTTCAAAAAGTTTGCTAAACAGTTGAGTGTGAACGTAGTGTCTTTAAACTATGCTTTAGATGTACACACCCCAATTGATAGTCATTCTTTATGCGTAACTTACATTCAAAACATAGAAGTGTTGATAAAAGGGTAGAACCTATCTGCAAACATGATCCTACTTTATATGGTAGATTTCGATGTCATATTGGGTATGAATTGGTTGTTTGAGCATCATGCTCAAGTTCTATGTTGGGAAGAAAAGATTGTTTTATTGCGATCCAAAGTTTTAAAGGTAGAGTTTAGATTTTCTAGACCCACTCTGAATGACTAGGTGATCTCTATAACAAAGGTGTGAAAGTACCTACAGAAGAGGTGCACTCATTTTTTGGTCAATGTCTCTCTAGCAGAACCAAAGACCGTGTCAATTGAGGAGCTACATATTGTATGAGAGTTCTCAGATGTATTTCTGGAGTAGTTACCTAGACTTCCTCCACATTGAGGCATGGAGTTTAGCATTGAGTTGTTGTTTGAAATTGCATCTATTTTCAAGGCACCATATCGTATAGCACCAATAGAGCTTCAGGAGCTGAAGAAGCAGTTGCAAGAGCTGATGGAACGAAGTTTCATTCTACCAAGTGTGTCACTATGGGGTACACCAATATTATTTGTGAAGAAGAAAAATGGTTCAATTAGATTGTGCATTGACTACAGAATGCTCAATCAGGATGCTATCAAGAACAAATATCCATTGCAGCATATTGATGATCTATTTGATTAATTATAGAAGGCTAAAGTATTTTCAAAGATCGACCTTAGATATGGGTACCATCAACTCATAATTAAGAATGAAGATATTTCGAAGGCTGCCTTTCAGACATGGTATGAGCATTATGAGTTCGTAGAGATGCCTTTTAGACTCACTAATGTGCCAACAACTTTCATAAAATTAATGAATCATTTGTTTTGATCGTTCTTGGATACATTTGTGATTGTCTTCATCGATGATATCTTGGTATATTATAAGAGCTTGAAGCAGTATCAGGAACACTTGCAGACCATTTTGGGAGTCCTTAGAGAGTACCAGTTGTTTGCTAAGTACTCTAAGTGTGAATTTTGGATTGAAAAAATCATGTTCTTGGGTCACGTGATCTCAAAGAATGGAGTGTCTATGGACCCTACTAAGGTGGAAGCTGTACTGGATTGGAAGTAACTAAAGAAGGTTAGTAATATCAAGAGTTTTCTTGGATTGACAAGTTATTATCGATAATTCATTCATGGTTTTTTCAAGATCGCCTTGAGGATGACAAAATTGCTATGTAAGGGAGTCAAGTTTGAGTGAACTGACAAATGCGAGGAAAGTTTCCAGATTTTGAAAATAAAGCTCATGATTGTACGGGTCTTGGCTTTGCCTTCTGGTAGATTTGGTTTTGTGGTGTACGCAGATGCTTTTGGTACATGATTGGGTTGTGTTGATATAGGATGAAAATGTTATAGCCTATACATCTCATCAGTTGAAGATTCATGAACAAAACTATCTGACCTAAGGTTTAGAGTTGGCAGCGGTATTGTTTGCACTGAAGCTTTGGCAACATAATTTGTATGGGGAACAATTCAAAGTTTTCATGAACCATAAGTGCATCAAGTACTTGTTCTCACAGAAAGAGTTGAATATGAGACAACGCCATTGGTTAGAGTTCATTAAGGACTACGAATTTACCTTATCATAGCATATAAAAAAAGGTAAATATCATAGAAGACGTGCTTAGCCACAAGTCTGGTAGCATCTTGGCCAATCTTGTGAGTAGTTGAAAGCTTGTTGAAGATTTTGTCGATTGTTAACCCTTTACAGTTGGTCATGGAGTTATTCAGTTGTCCAATGTGACCATTTAACCCAAAATCCTCACAATGATTATTGTAGAGTAGAGAAAGAATTCATAATATGAGAAACTTAAGGCATGCATGCAACAAGAGAATACTTATTTTCATCTTAGTGATAGTAGAAGCATTCAGATGGAAGCACAACTTTGAGTGCCAAATAACCCTGAGTTGAAGAAAGAGATTCACAATATGAGAAGCTTAAGGCATGCACACAACAAGCGAATACTTTTTTTCGTCTTAGCGATAGTGGAAGCATTCAGATGGAAGAACGACTTTGGGTGCCAAATAACCCTAAGTTGAAGAAAGAGATTCTTGATGAATCCCATAAGACCAAGTACACCATCCATCCTAGAGGTACCAGAATGTTCAAGGATCTGCAATAGAGGTATTGGTGAAATGGCATGAATAATGAAGTGACAACGTATGTCTCTAAGTGCTTGACTTGCCAGCAAATCAAGATTGAGCATCAGAGACCATGCATAACGATGTAGCAGATTTAGATTCCATAATGAAAATGAGAAGATATTACCATGGACTTTGTGGTAGGTCTACCAAGGACCCACAAGAGACAACATAATTTGGGTTATAGTTAACAGATTTACCAAGTCTGCTCACTTTTTACCTATTCAGATCAGTCAATCTCATGAGAGGATGGTTGACTTGTACGTCAAAGAGATCATGCGACTTTATACAGTACCAGTTTCGATCATTTCGAACCGTGATCCATAGTTCACATCTTGGTTTTGAGGACAGTTACAACAAGCTTTGGGTACTAAGTTGAAGTTCAGTACCACTTTTCACCATCATACTGATAGTCAATCAAAAAAGGTGATACAAACTTTGGAGGACATGTTGCAAGTATGTATGCTTGATTGAAAAGGTGATCGACATGTACACCTGATTTTGAAAGAGTTTGCATATAATAACAACTATCACGTGAGCATTGGGATAACTTCTTTTGAGGTCTTATATGGAAGGTCATGTCGATCACCAACTTATTAGGATGATATCAGTGAACAACTAGTTGAATCATTGATGGTTTTACGACACTACATTCAGCAAGTGCAGATGATTCGAGATAGGTTGTGAGCGACTTAGAGTTGGCATAAGAGATCAGTGGCGGTGATAACACACTTTTGTGGTTAGGGACATGGTTTTTGTGAAAGTGTCTACTACCAAGAGTGTGTTTCGGTTAAAAAATAATGGAAAGTTAAGTATGAGATTAGTTAGACCGTTTGAGATTCTGGAGTGGATGGATAAAGCAACATATCGTGTGGCACTTCTGCCATGATATGCCTGAATTCATAACGTCTTTCACGTATCCATGTTGCAAAAGTACATACATTCATGACTTTTTGCATGTCATTCAATATGAGGATGTGAAAGTGAAGAGGACTTGACCGTGTCAGAAAAGCTCATAGCGATTATAGATCGACATAATCAAGTTTTAAGATCGAAGATGATTCTTTTGGTCAAAGTGTGTTGGCAATACCATGGCATCGAGGAGTGCACATGGGAATTGAAAGCTAGTATAAAAGCAAAACATCTCATCTTTTTTTATCAGTCATTGTAATGGTATTTCACAGACGAAATTCTTTTTGAGGAGGTGTAAGATGTAAGACCCACAAAATTTCAGGAATTTCAAAAGAAAACAGAATTGATGTGTTCAGTATAAAAAAGCTGTATTTCCCTTGTTTAATTGAACTGTGTGAATGATTGGTGCTAAATTCCTAAGTTCTGGGTTTAACTTAGGTACTGTTGACAATTAATAGCTAATTGATAACTAAATTAAGAAATTTAATTAATTAGTAATTTAATATAGTTATTAATTTATTATTGAATAAATTAAGTTGATAGCTAATTGCCCTATTAAATTATAATTAACTAAGAAAGTTAATTAAACCATGGTTAATGGAAAATTGATGCTAAGTATTGAATAAATAAAGTTAATTAGACTAATTATATTTGGATCAAACCCAATTCAATTAGATCTAATTGGAGATCCAATGTGAAGTTGTGTGGGAGTGTCAAAAAAATATATACAACAACAACAACAACAACAACAACTACGCCTTCATCCCAAAACAATTGGGGTCATCGATATGAACCAAAAAAGAAATTCATTTTGGGTCTTCCACATGAATCCTTTTCCTCCAATCATTTCTATCCAACGCCATGTCCTCGGTGAGGTTCAAAGCATTCATATCCTTTCCTATCATCTCCATCCAAGTCTTCCTAGGCCTACCCCGACCTCTTTTAACTAATATATTTTCCCATTTCTCCAACCTTCTAACTGGAGCATCATTAGGCCTTCGCCGAATATGTCCAAACCACCGTAAACGATTGTCAAAAAAATATATAATAAATAAAAATATGAATAAAGAAAATTTAATAAAAAATTAAATAAAATTTTAAAATTTTTAATTAGGGTTTTATTAGATTTAAACCAACTAACTCACAAAGGGGTTGGGGTGATTTTCCATGAGGATGCCCCTTAGAAAATGTATGAGAGGGGTAAAACCCATGGGTCCTTCTCTTCTTAGGATCCCAAGGTGGTTCTAGAAGGATCTCTCTCCTTCCCCAAGGCTAAATACAAAATAGATATCATTTTTAAGGCTTTTGCAATGTTTCTATTTTGTTGAAATTTGGAAAAGGTGATTTTTGGTTTTTGAGAAAGGAGGGCATCTTTGAAAAAAATGATTTTTGAAAGGAGGGTTTGACCTTATCTCAACCCTCCATCTCCCCCAATCACTCTCAACCACTCATCTCACTTTAACCCTAACTTGCTCTATAAATAGTACTAAAAAAGTAAAAAAACCCATATTCCCTTCAAGGATTTTCGAAAGTCACTCTTCTCTTCTCTCTTGTCACCGAATTTTGGAGGAGGCTTTGGTGGTTGGTTCATCTTCTCTACCTTCATTGGTCGAAAATTCTATTATCTCTTGGGACTTCATCCTACACATATTTGAGGAAGAGAACCCTAGTGACTTGTGTTTTCTTTACGAAGTTTATTGTGCCTATGTGAATTTGTCTCTTAAAGTAAGTAAAAATCAATAGCATATAGTTTGTAAGTGTTATGACATTTGTCCATCATATGTACATGTATTTTTGTAATACATGTACATATGAGTGTTGATATGCATGGCATAGTCCATGCAAATGTCTAGAAATATTTTTAATAGTCTTTGTGTAGATCTACATGCATTTTCAATGGTTAAATCTCTTCTAAAAATACTTTTATAGTTAGTTTATGTTTCTAGAAATTTTTAATGGTTATAATTTATTTAGAAATATTTTTAATGGTTAGTTTATAATTTTAATGGATTTTCAAAAGTTAGATTTTTTTTAGAAATATTTTTAATGGTTAGTTTATGTTCTTAATGGGCGTTCAATGGTTATAATCTATTTTAATATATGTTTCACGGTTAAAATCTACTTTAATACATGTTTGATGTCCTTTTTATGAAATTATAGTTTTTGAAAAGATTTTTAAATGAAAAACATGTGAAAACCAGACATCGAATAATAAAAACCAGTTCTCACTAGTGGTAGAGACCGGGTCAAACTCAGGGAACGGGAATACTTCGTATTCAAACAAACAACTAAACTATTCTTTATTGCCGAAATGAAAAAAGTACAAAAAAAAAGAAATCTAATTAACTACTTATTACAACAAATGAATACCCTACGCAGAGGGCTTAAAAGACTTTATTTACAAACCTAGAATTAAATTCCTAAGTTCTAAAATAAAAGCAAAAATCTTCTATTCTTGTGCTTCTGTGTCACTTGATCACTTTCGCTCCACTCCTGTGCGATCCTCCACAAGTCAAAAGAACACAAGCAATACACAAGAGAGAAGTAGAAACTATACTAAACTAACTAAATGCTAAAAATATAAAAGCATGAAAGAAATCTAATAACAATTTTAAATGAAAAATGATTTCTAATTAAATCTAACTAATTAACTAACTAATTACAAACTAATTAACAATGCTAATTATCTTACTTAACTAACAACTAACTAATACTCAATTAACTAATATCTAACAGTAAAGTACACTAATTGTGAAAACAAAACAGGAGATTAGAAATTCAAAAATTGAAAGATAGGAAAATACAAAAGATATAATGAAAAGCAAGAAACTCAGAATGTAAAAAATCAGGAAATTAATAAAAAAAACAAGAAATCAAGGAGTTGAAAAATAGTAATTCAAAGCATGAAAGAAAACAAGAAAAGTGTAAAAACAAAACTGGAAAAACTGAATGTAAAAAAACAAAACAGAAGATAACTTTGTAAAACAGGAAATGAAGGATTTGAAAAAAAAAACAGGAAAGTGAAAGGAAAAACCGAAAAACAAGAAATGAAATACAATGAAAAATAGGAAATTAATTGGAAAAACAGGAAATGAAATGATTTAGAAAAAAAATAGGAAAATGAAAGATAAAAACAGGAAATGATTGAATTGGAAAACAGGAATTCAATTTTAAAAACTGGAAAATGAAATAAAGGAAAACAGGAAATGAATTTTAAAAACTGGAAAATGAAATAAAAAAAAAAACAGAAAATGACTTTGTAAGAAAAACAGAAAATGACTTTGTAAGAAAAACAGGAAATGAACTTAAAAACAAAACAGAAAATGAGATGAAATCTATACTAAAACTGAAACAGGAAATCAGGAAATGAAAATAGGAAATTAAATTGTAATGAAAAACAAAAAATTTAATTACATAAACTACAATGCTTAAACACAGGCGATTGACAATTACAAGACCATAAAACAAAAAAATAAGAAGTGACTTGAAAGAAGAAAAAAGACAAGAAATTACTTGTAAAACCAAACAACAAATACGAAAAAAAAAAAACAGGAAAACAAGAAAAGGACTAAAACAAAATAGGAAATGCTTGATTAGAAAAACAGGAAATCGGAAATGCATAGCAGGAATTTAATGAAGAGGCCGAAAATAAAATGTTTATCGTCGGACAAATGCAAACAATTCTAGTCGATCCGGATAGTTGAGACGCTTTCACGGTGGATGTACACTCAAATCCAGCAGAAACAGACACAGATGATTCCAGAACAGTAGATCAAGTCTGTTCTGCCGGTGAACAGAAGATGCCAACGAACAATGAAATTCCGGCAGCTATAATGCAAATCATCCTAGCTAAAACAATGCATATGACTTAGAATTGAAAAGCAATCTGGAAATGAATTATGCTTATGAACTCAAATCAAAATACGATCTATAAATCTTTGCATCAAAATACAGTAAAAAAGGTTTTGAATGAATGCTAAAATGCAAAAATCATATAAAACTAAATCTATGACGTCACTTTATTTTGATTTTCTCTCAGCTTAACTAATCTAGTGAGGAATAGGAGGAATGAGAAGGGAAATAGAAGAAGAAGAAGAAGATGATGAGAAGAACTTACTGTAAACTGGAGGTGTTAGAAAAGAAGTTGGACTTCCACCTCTATGTCGTCGCCGGATTGATTCTCCACCGGAAAAGGGAAGATGAGAGAAAGAGGGAGAAGGAGAAGAAGAGGTAAGGAGAGGTGGAGAAGAAGGGTTAGGAAAGACAGTTCTGGCAAAAAGAGGGAAGACAAGAAAAAAATCACTTTTGTGAGTTTTAAAAACCCATTTGGGGTTTGTTTTGAAATTTTTCCATAAGCCCTATTATTTTCTAAAAATTCCAAAAAGAGGACTCCTAAAAAAATATTTTAATAATCCCTACTCTTTTTGCTAAAACTACGAATAATACTAATTCCAAATATTTTTCTCATTATTTTTCTAACTTAACCTACTCAATTAACTACAAATACTAAACTAAAATATAAAATGCAAAACTAAACTTATTTTTCATACATTTTCTAATTTTTTATTCTTTTTGCACATTTACTCGAACTAGCATAAACTTGGGCTTTTAAAACATTTTCATGAAATCATGCATATTTTAATATGAAATAAATCCTAAAATATATGCATGATCAAATACCCCCATGCTTATGTTTTGCTAGTCCTCGAGCAAGCTAGAAAAATGCAAGAAATCAAACTATCACTAACTCACTTTCGTAGGAATCACGATTGCATTTAGTACATACAACAAGCCCTTTCAACCCCTAGGTTACCCCAGTGGACGAGTAAGGTCTCGTGAGGATTTGCAGTGATGCTACCCACAAACATCTCTGTCATGTATGCATAATATTACACATCCTTACAAGCAGTAGGTAATCAAAGAATTTGTTTTTACAAATATTTTCTATTATTTGCAAAATCAAAATATAATTAGAGTCTTTTGTATACCACCACAGAAAATAAATTTCTTTCACTTTTCTAAATATCACAATTATTTATGTTTTATTCTTGAAAAATCAAATAAAAACAAGTTATTATTTACTTATCCTCACTCATATGTTTTCTGCACAAGTTTTCTCAATCACACTTCTAAGCACTGAACTTTTCTTTTTAAGCTCTTTTGTTTTTCTATTTTTCACGCCTTTTCTTTTTGCGCACTTATTCTTCTTTTATAGCTTGTGTATGGTCTGCTTTTATGCCCTGTGCAATGTCAATATCTTTTATTCCTTTTCAATGCATACCAAAAGATATCAACTAAGACATAAAAGTGACTTCCTTCATTTACCTTTTCGACGTGAGAGTCAAACACTTCAACTTGTGTTTGTTCTAAGCTACTGAGGATCACGAAGTTTTCCACTCTCCTTTTCAAAATGGAATTCAAAAGCGTAATCTTACATCTAAGTCCCATCTACTAAGGATTCTAAAATTATCCAAACAACCTAACACATTCTCTTTTTTTCACTTTTGAGCTCATTTTTGTGCTTTTGTTCATTTGCTTAGTTTTTCAAAAATAAAACTGTGCATATTCATATTTGTGATTCAAAATAAACTCTAACATGTATCTATCATCATTTCTTCAAAATCCGCATAAACAACCATAATTTCTAGATCCATGTCAGAAAATTTTTTTGTGGGGCTTAAAAAGTCCTCTAAAAACATTAGATTTGAAATAACATTCATATAAGTTCAAACTCTTTCTTTAAAAATCTAGTTTTCATGAGAGATGTGTAAACATGTGCAAGAACGTAAACGAAAATATCAGAATGTGCAAACTACACCCTCCCCCATGCTTGAATGACACTGTCCCAGTGGCACTCCTCCATGCTTATATGAAACTACGTGAATGTACATGAGATGCAATAAATGAGGGAAAAGCATAGAAACAACCTTACATGAATTAAAAATGCACGTTTTATTAATGCAATGAATTCAATGTATACATGACATGACATGAAAACTCATGAATGAAACGAAAAATAAAACCTAATAAAATCTACAAATCCTAAAAGCAAATGTAATACTATACAAGATATGGGTTGCCTCCCATAAAGCGCTAAGTTTCACGTCCCCAATCAGACGGATCCCTGAAAAAACCCTTCATCGTCCATGAGATCAATGAACATGAAGTCTCGCTCAATCGGGCTCTATGAAGAAAAGAGTGTCATCTGTGACACTACGCACTGTGTTCCCGCCCACTCGACCCCTAAAAGTAATATCATGACTCTCGCTACAGGAAGAACGTAGGTTATTGTCCTCTGGGAGACTACTCTCAAAATGAGAGTTTAGGACCAAACAACTATCAATATATGAAACCTCAAACAAGTGGTGGCTATGATCTTGCTTGACTAGGTCAAGCATCTTTTGCATCTGCACCTCTTGCTTGCTAAAAACAATCGATGATCCGAATGCCTGGAAGACTGGGGCTCAGGGGATATATGATGATATTGCATGCTGCGGGCCTTGCCCCTTCTCTTGAGGCCTAATGGAGGAGATCAACTCGTCAGTGGGTATAACATTGGGCTCCTGAGTCAATTCCTGAACGGGTTGATACACCTTCTCATTCTGAAGGGGTGTAACATATTTGACCTGCGCAAGGTGTGAATCTGTGGGGTGCAGGTCAACTAATATGGAATCCTCTCCCTTTGAGATGACAACATGCCTACTAGATGGGTTCCCCTTGCTTTGCCTGCTGAAGGCCTCAACCAACTGTCTCATTTGAGTCTCTAGCTTGACTATTGACTACGTGTACGAGCTCAAAGCTTGTAAAATCTTGTCCTCGAAGGACTGACTAAGTGAAAGCTCATGAGAATGAGGTTGAGTATAAGCAGGTTGGGCTGGGGGATAACTCGATTGCTGAAATCCAGGCGCATAACCGCCTTGCCTGAGTTGGCTCTGGGAAGGGTTAGGGGGTTGGGACTGTGGGTTGGGCCATCCCGGGTTATATGAAGGTGCAAATGCATCGTGCATGGGCTTAGCGAAACCTTGGGCAACATTCACCTGCTCCTGAACAAATTTAGGATATAGCGGTGCTGTCAGACACTCTGAAACACAATGTGCAAGGCTAGCACATAGCTCACACACTCTCTCTACTGGACTTCGCGAAGAATTGGCTAGGAATTGATCTAATTTTCTAGTTAATTGGTCAACTTTGGTACGCAAATCTAACTCGAACCCTACTTCAGAAATCTCTACTTTCCTAGGACCACTAGACACATATGTAGTCTTATCGAGCCGTGAAGACAAGGTATGATGCATCGTGTTCTCACTCAAGGTCTCAAATAATGACCAAGCCTCATCCTCATTCTTGAGCATAAAAGTGCCCCCACACGATGAATCCACCATTTGCCTGTCCTTCTCGGTCAGACCGTCATAGAAATATTGCACCAGTTGCCAATGGGGCACCTGGTGGTGGGGATACTTGCAGATAAGATCTCTCATCCTCTCTCAAGTTTCATGAAATTGTTCTCTCTCAATCTGAGAAAAACTAGTGATGGCTTTGTGAAACTGATTCGTCTTACCAATTGGGAAGTACTTTTTAAGAAATTCACGTTGCATTCCTTCCCAAGTGGTAATCTGAACCGTCTCAAGAGCCTTTAGCCAGTGCTTGGCTTTATCTTTGAGAGAGAATGAAAACAAAGTTAACCTTAATGCGTCATCTCCAAAGTTGTTGATTCGCACAGTCGAGCAAATCTCGAGGAATTCGTCAAGATGACGGTAGAGGTCTTTGTTGCTAAGGCCATAAAATGAAGGTAGCATTTGGATAACGCTGACCTTGATCTCAAAGTGGTTCGCTCCTATATCAGGTCTTCTGATGCAGGAGGCAGGAGTATAAGTGTTGGGCATGAAGTACTCCCTAAGGGGATGAGTCATCTGCTGATTCTCAGCTATGGTTGCAACTCTCTGGGCTCTCCTAATAAAAGACTCAGGGTCCTCAATTGGTTCTACCAGCTCGAGGTCAAGCGAGTGTTGCCCTTGCATACACCTCAAAGTAGACCGGTGCAACATACGTCCTAATTTTGGGTTTTCTACCTAACTAACATGCTAGCGGCCAAACCACAAAGCGAGTAAACTAAAAACGAGAAATACACACACCACGCAGTTGCACACTGCAGGGATTATGCAAAAAATGAAATCTATGTGCATGGTACCAATCGTACACAGTCACCTCTAAGGGGGTCCTAGTGGGTGGGTTGTGCAGAAAAGAAAGCTCATCTCTACAGTATGCACACACGTGGTTCTAAACCTAAATGCAAAAACAAACACTAGGCAATAAAGTGAATACTCGTATTGCGCCGTTTCCGGCAACTGTGCCAAAAATTTGATGTCTTTTTTATGAAATTATAGTTTTTGAAAAGATTTTTAAATGAAAAACATGTGAAAACCAGACATCAAATAATAAAAACCAATTCTCACTAGTGGTAGAGACCAGGTCAAACTCAGGGAACGAGAATACTTCGTATTCAAACAAACAACTAAACTATTTTTCATTGCCAAAATGAAAAAAGTACAAAAAAAAGAAATCTAATTAACTACTTATTACAACAAATGAATACCCCACGCAGAGGGCTTAAAAGACTTTATTTACAAACCTAGAATTAAATTCCTAAGTTCTAAAATAAACGCAAAAATCTTCTATTCTTGTGCTTCTATGTCACTTGATCACTTTCGCTCCACTCCTGTGCGATCCTCCACAAGTCAAAAGAACACGAGCAGTACACGAGAGAGAAGTAGAAACTATACTAAACTAACTAAATGCTAAAAATATAAAATCATGAAAGAAATCTAATAACAATTTTAAATGAAAAATGATTTCTAATTAAATCTAACTAATTAACTAACTAATTACAAACTAATTAACAATGCTAATTATCTTACTTAACTAACTAATATCTAACAGTAAAGTAAACTAATTACGAAAACAAAACAGGAGATTAGAAATTCAAAAATTGAAAGACAGGAAAATACAAAAGATGTAATGAAAAGCAAGAAACTCAGAATGTAAACAAATCAGGAAATTAATAAAAAAAACAGAAAATCAAGGAGTTGAAAAATAGTAATTCAAAGCATGAAAGAAAACAGGAAAAACTGAATGTAAAAAAAAAACAAAACAGAAGATAACTTTGTAAAACAGGAAATGAAGGATTTGAAAAAAAAAACAGGAAAGTGAAAGGAAAAACTAAAAAACAATAAATGAAATACAATGAAAAATACAAAATTAATTGGAAAAACAGGAAATGAAATGATTTAGAAAAAAAAAGGAAAATGAAAGATAAAAACAAGAAATGATTGAATTGGAAAACAAGAAATTGATTTTAAAAATTGGAAAATGAAATAAAGGAAAACAGGAAATGAATGTTAAAAACTGGTAAATGAAATAAAGGAAAAACAGAAAATGACTTTGTAAGAAAAACAGGAAATGGATTTAAAAACAAAACAGAAAATGAGATGAAATCTATACTAAAACTGAAACAGGAAATCAGGAAATAAAAACAGGAAATTAAATTGCAATGAAAAACAAAAATTTAATTACAAAAATTACAATGCTTAAACACAGACAATTGACAATTACAAGACTATAAAACAGAAAAATAAGAAGTGACTTGAAAAAAGAAAAAAGACAAGAAATTACTTGTAAAACCAAACAACAAATACGAAAAAAAAACAGGAAAACAAGAAAAGGACTAAAACAAAATAGGAAATACTTGATTAGAAAAACAGGAAACCAGAAATGCATAGCAGAAATTTAATGAAGATGTCGAAAATCAAATGTTTATCGCCGGACAAATGCAAACAATTCCAGCCGATTCGGATAGTTGAGACGCTTTCACGATGGATGCACACTCAAATCCAGCAGAAACAGACGCAGATGATTCCAGAACAGTAGATCAAGTCTGTTCTGCCGATGAACAGAAGATGCCGACGAATAGTGAAATTCCAACAGCTATAATGCAAATTATCCTAGCTAAAACAATGCATATGATTTAGAATTGAAAAGCAATTTGGAAATGAACTATGCCTATGAACTCAAATCAAAATACGATCTATAAATCTCTGCATCAAAATACAGTAAAACAGGAGTTGAATGAATGCTAAAATGCAAAAATCATATAAAACTAAATCTATGACATCACTTTATTTTGATTTTCGCTCAGCTTAACTAATCTAGTGAGGAATGAGAAGGGCAATAGAAGAAGAAGAAGAAGAAGAAGAAGATGATGAGAAGAACTTACTGTAAACTGGAGGGGTTAGAAAAGAAGTTGGACTTCCACCTCTATGCCGTCGCCGGATTGATTCTCCATCGGAAAAGGGAAGATGAGAGAAAGAGGGAGAAGGAGAAGAAGAGGTAAGGAGAGGTGGAGAAGAAGGGTTAGGAAAGACGTTCTGATAAAAAGAGGGAAGACAAGAAAAAAATTCACTTTCATGAGTTTTAAAAACGCATTTGGGGTTTATTTTGAAATTTTTCCATAAGCCCTATTATTTTCTAAAAATTCCAAAAAGAGGACTCCTAAAAAATTTATTTTAATAATCCCTACTCTTTTTGCTAAAACTACGACTAATACTACTTCCAAATATTTTTCTCATTAATTTTCTAACTTAACCTACTCAATTAACTAGAAATACTAAACTAAAATATAAAATGCAAAACTAAACTTATTTTTCATGCATTTTCTAATTTTTTATTCTTTTTGCACATTTACTCGAACTAGCATAAATTTGGGTTTTTAAAACATTTTTCATAAAATCATGCATATTTTAATATGAAATAAATCCTAAAATATATGCATAATCAATGTTCAAGGGTTAGAATCTATTTTAATACATGTTTCATTGCTAGAATCTATTTTAATACATGTTCTATGGTTATAATTTATTTTAATACAAGTTCGATGGTTAGAATTTTTCTTAATACATGTTCAATGGTTAGAATCTATTTCAATGCATATGTTTGGGTTTTTTATATTCATTCATGATGTATATATATTTGCATTTTTATATGCAAGCATTGTTTCATAAATGTTTATAGTTGTATTTTTTATATTCATATATGATGCATACTTTGATGTTTATACATGATATATATGTATGCACTCTTGATATTGATTCATGTTTTAAAATGTACACACCATAATGTTCTTTATGCTATGTTAAGCAAAAATTTTATGTAATAGAATATGATGGTGTTATGCGTAGATGTATGATAAATCTGATTATCTTTCATGTGTAAGGTTTCATGCTACACATATGTTCATAAATGACATATATGAATAAATGATGTACTGTAAAGTCATGTGTATGAATGCATAAACTCAATATGTAATGATGACGTAGACCATGAATGTAAAGCATGATATGTATGAAGTTCTATGTATGAGTTGCATGCATATTGGTTGTAATTGAACTTACGGTTCAAGGAACCTTCATGGTGCCATTGGGCACGTATGTGTGGATAATATTGTTGTGCATTGAATACTGCGATGCATGCGAGCTATGTTTGTAGGATTGATAGCTCATTTACGAGCTCGGGTTGGATTAGAACCCATAGGTATACAAGGGAGCACTATAGTTTGAATCATACATGCATACATCCACACCCTTGTCTTATTATATTTGCCTTCACCGATGAGGTGCTCATATGGGCTAAAGGCGTAAGAACAACATATAATGGGTTCAAGTACATATAATTGCATTATTACATGACTATTGTCTTAAGAGGGTACTTGGGCTACTGAGCCTTATTTGCCTCATGGATCAAAGTACATGAAATGAAAAATCATTCAATAAAAAAAAATTGTGTAACTCATTCACACTCATAGTCTACCTTGGAGTGGGTAGATGGTACAACCTTGAGTGACACCAATATATTTAGATTTACCTACATGTCTTACTGAACATTTATGGGAGTGATGACATCCCTTTTGCTCTCTAGTCAATCGAAGTTAGGGAGGCTGAGGTTTTTTGTGTCCTAGGTGATATACCCCAACTATTGCAGATAGTCTTAGATTGCAATATATCTTGAGTTAGCCATCACAGTCTTCATGTTGAAGACGTCGACATTATTTGTATGGGGAGAAGTTTAAAGTGTTCACGGATAACAAGAGTTTGAAATACTTGTTTTTTTAGAAAGAGTTGAATATGCGACAACGTCGATAGTTGAAATTCATTAACGATTATGACTTTTCTTTATCATACCATTTGGGTAAAGCTAACGTTATGGCTGATGCGCTTAGTAAGAAGTGTACTGGTATTCTATCTGGTTGCCTTAGCGAATAATGAAAAGTGCTAAAGGATTTCATCGCTTGGAGGCACTTTGTTGTGGGCCAATACTTGATCAAGCTAGCTACCCTAGTCATGCAACCTGATATCTTTGGTCGGATCATCGCAATGCAGTAGAAGGATCCTCAGTTTGAGAAGCTAAAGGCCCTTACTCAGATGAGCGATATCTCTTTTCACTTCAGAGAG
Source organism: Nuphar pumila (assembly GCF_984573655.1). Lineage (NCBI taxonomy): Eukaryota > Viridiplantae > Streptophyta > Magnoliopsida > Nymphaeales > Nymphaeaceae > Nuphar > Nuphar pumila. The sequence goes on along the minus strand of NC_143260.1, from coordinate 46,575,145 downwards.
AACAACTGTATTCATATGAAAGACCACATTTGGGTACCTAATGATCCTGAATTGAGGCGACAGTTTTTAGATGAGTGGTTGAACTTTTTGCAATGATATTTTTAAAACATATTTTTCAATAAAAGCTTTAGAAAATTGTCAACCAAAAATATAAAAACCGACTTCCCACTTTAGTAGTCAGTACGGGTCGAATCCTCAGGGAACAAGCGAATATTCAATTTAAATCTAATAATTTCAATTTATTAATATTGCAAATGTTTACAACTAAGTCAAACACTACAACTTAATTAAGTTACAAACTAAAAACAAAATCTAACTCCTAAGCAGGTTGCTAAAGTATTCTCCAGATCGCCAGAGACATTTTCATCTTTTCACCATAGCTGCATTTGAGCTCTCAATATGAATTCACCTTTTAACCTGTAGTGAACTTATCAACCTAAACAAATAGAAAATAAAAAGTCAGTAAACAATTACGATAATTAATTCTAAAAATTACACTAACACTAATTCTAAAATTAATTACTAAATCTAAATTGCAATTAAGCTAAAAATAAAATAAAATAAAATACAATATTTAATTAAACTAAATAATTAATTTAAATCTAACTAAGTTGACTACTGTATATATACTAACTAATATGCAGAAAAATAAGAAAAACTATCAAAAACTAATTAATTAACAAAAATGATTGTTTTGCCCTCAATATAGTGCAAAATTGGATTCTTACAGGTTTTTGAAAATAGATTGCTTGGAGGGAAAAAACAAAGTCTAAATTTGCTAAAATTTCTTTTGTTCTATTTATGACAAATTAAAAAATCTGTCAGATTTTACAGAGTTGAAAAATTCTTTCAAAAGCTTTAAATATAAGCATTTCAAATCTGATAAAATCTCGGAAATTGCTTGTCCCGAAATTTAAAAACCTATTTTTGAAAAATGCTTAAAAATCAGACCAAATCAACTCCAATTGATCTGATTTTTGATCTATTGACAGTTGACACACTAATGAAGAGAATAAAATAAATTTTTTAAAAAAACTCAGAAAAGATGCACATAAAATGATGAATGCAAAATACAGCAAAATCCGGTTTTGAAATTCAGTGCACTATTCACATGTGATAATTCAATGCATGCACTATCAATTTAAAACACTTGCAAAACAAACATTTACAGATCTAATGACATTAAATCACACTAAGTACAATAAGAAATTCAATCTAACATGCAAACCTAAGTTATTTGAAAGAAATACAAGTTAATTCTAAAATAAACTTCTAAAATACATGCAATTACTAAACTACATTAAACTAAAGTACAACTAAGAGTTAGAATATTCAAACTAATGAAATTAACTAACCTAATACAATTAACTTAATATAAACTAACTACTTAACTAAAAAAAAAATTGAATTTAAAACTAACTTTAAATTAAAGTTAAAAACTAACTTAAACCTAACTAAGATTAATTGACCTAATTAGGACACTAAGGGGGACGGTTTTATATTTGACCTTGACCTTGGCATTCATGGCACCCTAGGTGGACCCTACTAGGACTAATTACACCTTACCACAAATAAGCACTAATTCAAACTAATAATTAAGAAGCAATTAAAACTTAAAGAAATAACTAACTTACCTAACTTGACTCTCTACACGATTTTGGCTATCTCCTAGTAACTAGACCTAGTTACTAAAGGTAATCAAAGCAATACAAAGAAAGCAATAATAGCCCTATTCAATGTCAATACTTGCTAAAACTATAATGCAATGAAAATGGAGATGCTAAAATAAAGAAAAACGTCTAAGTCTACTTACCTAAATTAATGAAATGAGAATATGCAACTACATGCACTAAGTTAGATTAATACATAGGTGGGCAATAATACAAATGACTACTTTGGAATTAGAGGGGGTTCATGACATATTACCAAAAATAATTCTTTGATTTTTTCAACTCAAAATTGCCATCCCAAAGGAGTCCACATGGTTTTAGACTTGCCAAAAAAGATTGATCTTCCTTCTCAAAGCAAGTATGCACAAGGATTAAGAAGGTGATTCAAAAATTGAATCATTTTACTTAATTAGAAATGTAGAGAATACCTTGACTTAAAATTTTGATTTTCCCTCTTAAGGCAAGTGTGAACAAAACTTGAAAAGGTGGTTCACAAATTGAATCACCCTACTTAATTAGCTTCTCAAAAAATCCTCCTAACTTGGTATCCTCAGAGAAGACTCAAGACTTGCCAATTGGCTTACACATATTTTAGAAAACCCACAACCTTGCCAAAAATCGCCACACTTGTACATTGGCACATATGCCCTTCATTTAAAATTCGAAAAACATAAAATTGCATTAGCTAAACTAACTAAATCTATGTCAACCTAATTGATAAATAAAGTAAATACAAGGGTAAAAGTATACTACAAGAAAATCATGATTAACTAAAAGCAAATTCTAATTACTAATTTTTGGCCAATCCTAAATACAATGCATCTAGACACAAGGTAAAAAGACTTTCTAGACTCACAACTCTTAATAATAATAAAAAAAACTAAGACCTTGCTGGATCTACAATGGTTGTCATCCTCTTGGAGAAGACGACATCCCCTTAGAACCTGACTCTACACAAGACACAAAAAAAAGAAACAAAAACAATTTTCGTAAAAAAAAAAGATTACTACTCTAAAATAAAAGAATATAATGCTAAACCATAGAGCACTTCCAGACTCGATTAAAGCTATTTAGAACAAGGGTTTAACCTATTGTAAATTGTAAAAAAAATCAGAACTCAAATCTAAAATAAAAACTGTCAAAACCTCACAATCGGTTAGATTGAATCTAGCCGATTTTTACAAAATCTAATGGAATTACTGACAACACATAAAACGACACCTAAATCTCATTTTTAGACTCTATGTTAGAACTTGAAACCGTGGTTTGCAGACATATGTTTGCTGAAGAAAAAATCAGAACTATAAAAATTACATTTGGGTATTTACTTGACTCGACACGGGGTTGACTCGATATACACTAAAAGAGAAGACCAACCTCAAGGGGTGATCCGACGAGGGAGGGAGTGAGGTAGAGCGATTAGTGAGTCTCGAGAAGCATGCCCAGACATCCTTTGATGGCTGCAGCCTTTCCTTGCAATGCTTCACCCACCTTGAAGCCGATTTGTAGAGGGTTCAAAGAAGAAGAGGAAAACCGTATGGAGGGAGGGACGGCTAGCCACGAGGTGTAGACGGCACACCACTGAGGCGAAGCTCCAACATGGTCTGCAGCCCTACAAAAGAGAGAGAAAAATAGCACCCAGAGAATACAAAAACAATGAATGAAAACAAGAAGAAGAAGAGAAGACACACGCACGAAGGGGGGCGTGTGAGAGAGGGAGAGAGAGAAGAGAGAGTGGGAGGAGCGATTTTCCCAAGACCCAAAAATGTATGCCCTGGATTTTTTACACTATTTATACTCCCTAGTTGTTTCTAATTTAGAAAACCACCTAATACAAAAGTTAGTTTTAATTTAATTGCTAAACTATGTAATATTTGCAACTAACTACCTAATTATATTAGAAAGAGGGAGTTTTCAGAACATATTTATAGAAAACACTTTGGGTACGTGGGTTTATGGATATTTTAGGGTTTGGGTTCAGTTCAAGATCCTAATTAGAGCTCTTGGGTCAGAACTGGATCCAGTCTACCTTGAAATCCAATCCAAAACCCTAAAAATATAATATTTTTCTTGTTTTAACTCTGATTTGAGTGAAATTCAAATCATGACTTCTTTATATCTAATTACATCAATATATGGGTTCTAAACCTTTAAAGTACGTGAAAATGCGTGAATTTTATATAAAAATGATGTGCATTTCATGCATCATCAATGAGGCTCACAAATTTTGATATACCATCCACCCTAACAATACCAAGATGTTAAATGACCTTCAAAAGAGGTATTGGTGGAATGACATGAAGAAAAATATCATAGTTTATGTTTTTAAGTGTCTAACTTACCAGAAAGTCAAGATCGAGCATCAGATACTTGGTGGTCTATTACAACCTATCAAGATTCCTTAGTAGAAATGGAAGGAGACCACTATAGATTTTATTATGGGGGACCCAAGACTTATCGTTAGCACGATGCCATCTGGGTAATCATGGATAGATTGACTAAATTAGAGCATTTCTTACCTATCTAGGTTACGCAAACCCCCAAGAGTCTTGCAGATCTTTATATAACGGAAGTTGTTTGTTTGCATGGTATATCCATCTCGTGACACTCATTTTACTTCATGGTTTTGAGGCCAGTTTCAGTAGGCCTTGGGTACAAAGTTAAAGTTTAACACAACTTTTCATCTTCAAACGGATGATGAGCCTGAGAGAACCATTCATACACTCAAGGATATGCTTTGAGCTTGTTCTTTGGATTGAAAAGGTGATTGAAATAGTCACGTGATTCTTGCAGAGTTCGTGTATAACAATAGTTATTATGAAAATGACTATTTGCTTTATGCAATTATATGTGATTTGTTTGATTGCTTATACATTAAATGAATGCAATGTGAATGAATGTTTTGATTATAGATTCCCTTGACCCTCATTTTATAATGATGGGAATCATGTTTTAATTGCACCAATACAAACAATTTGTATTCTTCAAGTTTGGTTTTGGGGTTTCTATGAGTATATGTTAATGCCCTACAATATTATAGATATAATTTTGGAGGACTGAGGTGAAGAAGGGATTGTTGAGCACTCGAGGGACACTCTTACCTACTATGATCCTTTCAGAGATTCGGACTTTGATTTCTTGTTGGAATTTTGTAAAAAACATTAAACTTTTATTGTTCTAGATTATGACTCTTATCTTGGATTTTATAGCCAAAGACTTGTAAATATTTTAAAATAAGATGAACTTGTAGATGTTAATTCGTTTCTCGTATGCAAATTAAAAATTTATTTTAAATCTCAAACTTTTATGTAACTTCTCAAATGTCTCAACCCTTAAATAAATTTCATCTTTCACATTTATTATATGAATTTTGATAGAGTAATAAATCTAATCGAGTTGTGTCTAGGGATGGTTTTATATTATACCTGATAGTGGGAGGCTAATATACGCTCGTGCTCAGATAGGCCATCCAGTATTTGAAATGGTTAGAACATGGCCCTAAATGAACTCATTGATGCGTTACCTTTGGAAGTCATGTATAATTTTACTTGAATAAAGTTTTTTAAATTTTTTCAAAATTTTGGGTTTTGGGAAAAGTTTTTAAAAGGTTGGATTTTTTAGGGAAGGAAGGGATCCAAGCATGGAGTTTTCTATAGCATGGTTTGAAAACTCATTGGGTCAACTCGTTGACTAGATTGACTCAGACTAGATCGCCTAGTTACTGGGTCAACCCAAGTGACAGACTTGTTATGAACACAAACTCAGCCTGACTCGAGCGAGTCAACTGAGTCAATGAGGACTCAACCGAGTCTTGTTATAGCTGATTATAATTAACAAAAAAAGTAATTTTTTTAAAACTTTCTCCTTTAAAATGGTTGAGGAAACCCAACATTAGGGTTTATGTCCCTTTTTTTGTGTTTTTCGTCCCAAGCAAACCCTCCCATCCCTTCATCCTCCCTTTATGTGGCAGCAACCCCTTCCTCCTTTCTCCGATGTCTACAAGGCGCGTCTCTAGTGCCATGTATGCCTCTCTCTCTTAGCTCACCCCCTTCTCTTCCTTTTTTCCCTCACTTGCCACCAGACTCACCCCTCTTCTTGCCTCTTCTTCTTTTTTTCTCGCATCTCCCATTTGCTACCCCCTTTTTTTCTTTCTTTTTTTCTCGTCTCCCCTCTTATGCCCCCCTTTTCTTCTTCTTCTTTTATCTTGTCTCTCCTCTTCTACCCCCTTTTCTTCTTTTTTTATCTTGTCTCCCCTCTTCTGCCACTTTTCTTATTTTCTTATTTTTTTCCAAGTCTCTTCTTCTTCTTTTTTGGTTGAGTGAGAGAGAAGATATATATTGTGATTTTTGTGTTAATATATAACCATATTTTTGAATTTTTTATTCCTATCGATCATGTTTCTTTGAAATTTGAATGCATGTTTTGGTAAAATTTTGTATAAGCATATGTCTATATTCTGATTTTTTTTTGTTTTTATATATCATGGTTCTCTGGGTACATGTTTCATTAAAATCATGATTCTAGAGTTCGATTAAGGCATGAATTTGTCAATACATTATACATATCATGTTTCTAAAAAGCATGAAATTCTCTGTTACTAATATGGTTATACATGCATTAATAATATTATACATTAAACATATTATAAAAAATATCATATAATGCATATTATATATAATATATTGATAGCATACAATGAAATATACATAGTATATATATATATATATATATATATATATATATATTTATTTATAAAAATATAAACTTAACAATATTGATAACATGCAATAAAATATACATTGTGTCTCTGTGTGTATATATATATATATATATATATATATATATATATATATATATATATATATATATATATATATATAAACTTAACATAACCTGGCTGAGTCATTGAGTTGACCCAACCGAGTCACAAATCATTTAAGGATGAGCCGAGTGACGAGTCAATGGGTTTTAAAACTATGGTCTATAAACCTGTTACATACTTTATATAGTTTTGATATGGTTTAACAATACCTACAGTTACTGTAAAGCTCACTTTTGGTTAAAAACTTAGCACAACCAACGAGTGAGAGAAAGACCAAGATTTGGAAAGGTCAACCCTCATACTATAGCACCCATTGATAGAAGGGTGATTTTTTGTATACAAATCACAAGTATTGGATCAATGAATAGGTAGGGGGTCCGCCTAACCCCAATTTGATTATAAAAATAATATATATATATATATATATGCAAAAAGACTTAAACATAATAAACCATAAATGGTAAATCTGAACACAAATATTAAATAAAACATAGGGTTATATAAATAAACAATCCACAATAGAAAAATATACATAATACATCCACAACAATAACCAAACAAAAACACTATAAGGCTATTAACTGCTCATATCTATAGAAAAAGAAAATTTTTTATATACAATAGAAATCACCAGCATAGAGAGAGAAAACTAACCAGGGAAGTCGATGAGCGATAGAATGAAGTAAAAAACTTTCACAGAAATCGCCGCAAGGGTACATAAAAAAATGTTAGGGTTCTAAAGAAAAAGGGTTACCGCTCTTTCTATATACAAAAAAAAAGAACACAATCGCTTATATATATACAAGTAAATTCGCACGTTAAAATGGAATCTCACGCCACTTAAAGTCGATAGCATGCAAAAGTCCATGAATTCTGCAAACTTTTCATGAATTCCCCATTGAAAGTAAACTTTTGCAACAACCAATGCGAAACTCTTGATGAAATTCATACTCTAATCGCCTATATATACACTTAAATTGCACACTAAAATGAAATTTTGTATGCAAAAGTCTATGAATTCTGCAAAAGATGAATTTCACATCGAAAGACAAACTTTCGCAACCACCAACGTGAAACTCTTGATAAAATTTGTAAGGGATTTTTGCAAGTGTCGCGATTTGTGTGAAATACGTGATTTTTGCAAAAATATTGTATGAATTCTATTTTTAGTGAGATTTAGCGAGATTGAGAGAGCATTGTGACATAACACACGAAAATCGAGGAGTTTCACGAGTGCTAAATGTAGAAAAGACCTAAAAATCAAGAACTCGCAAAATTGGACATCAAGCAAATTTCAAAATTTGTGGGGCATTTGGGAAAACATGTCAAATCTGTTGTATAGTACAATCATTTTTCGATTTGAAATCAAATGAGATATGATTAAAATTCACCCTAAATGTGATTTCAAATCACATTCCATTTCTCATGGCTCATTTCCTGTTTGGTGAGCTATGCATACGAGATTCATTCTCTTTTGCATGAGTCTGAATCTCATGAGACGTTACCACATATGGTCCAAGATTCACTTTAAGAAACTTGAACCCCTCACGACTAAAGACAAAATAGCGGCTAGGGGTGTCACTGAGTCAGGTATACCCGACCTGACCCAATGTCTCAAACCAATTATATCCGACCCAAACCAGTACTGGTGGACCCGTGGGTTTGGATCGATTCCAAAATATAGGCCCATAGTGGAAATGGGTAGGGTCTTGGGTATTGTAAATGAAAGGCCCAAATCGAATGGATCCAAACCGATTATATACATAAACCCAAATGGTTCTCCATATTATAAAATCGAACCCGAACCAATTATGTATAAAAACCCGCTTTGTACCTGAACCAATTATACACCCAACCCAACCTGACCCGGATGACTATATACCTGAATGCTGATAAACTTAGAATTAATGTGAATTATATTTTAGTAATCAAAACTTTAATTTATTTATTTTTGCATATAGTTTCCATAGCCCTTCTCTCATGAAAAATGGAAACCGTCAGTTGAAGTGAATCCCAGAATAGTACTCAAGAACTCATTGAATTTGATACATTTTGAATATGATATATGATTGGTTTTTTTGTTTCAACAATAATTGGTTGACATGAAAACATTCTTTTTTATATTCAGATTTTGCCATTATTGAGAATAGTTAATAAGATTTTCATTTGTTAGCATACAATTTTAATAAATAGTTGATCCATTTACCAATCATATCAAGACCCAACCCTTTTACAACCCAAACCCGTTAACCCATACGAGTCTACTTTTTTCAGTGATACCCAGGTCCGAATGCATCCCGAATCAAAACTGGCCTATTAAAGACCTGAACCGATGCTTATCTGAACCCATTAGCCCATATGGGTCCACAGTTTCTAAGTATCCCAACACAAACCCGAACCAGAATGAAGTTGGGTCGGGTTTGGGTCATACATTTAGACCTGATTCAGAATTAGGTCTGATAAGACCCAACCCGGTTATACCCTTAATAGCGGCTTTTACTTTTGTTACACCATGCTTTACTGCTAATAACACATAAGACAGTTGCGGACGGCCCAGTGTAGGATGGTATATATAACACAACTTTTAATGCTTGAAGGTAGTCCATAGGCAAATTATTCACCTACTCTATTCACATTATTAGGATGCAACGTCTTATTTATGCGTGAACACTCTCAAGATCAAAAAGTTTAAATCTTAACCAGCCTACGTTTCAGGAATTATTATTAGCGACGCTCTGTCACACACGGACACTTTAATTTTTGCTACCATACGACATACTGCTCATATTTGAAACGAAAAATGACTATTGTACGACAAAAATAACTTATGTTTTGGAAAACCTTACAATTTTCAAAAATCTGCCTGATGTCCAAAATTGTAAATGTTTGGCATTAAAAGGAATTATTTTAACCTTTGCATGAGCAAATTTTCTTTAAAATATGTACCCAAGTAATGCATTCAAGATTTGTGGTAGACTGACAATGATTTTCGACCCGAAAAATGAAAGATTTCAAAAAAAATATGAAAAAAAATAAAAAAAGCTACACAAGAATATATTTTCAATGACACTTGATTGGCTGAAAAATAATGAACAAGAGGTAGAGATACAACATTGACAACGTTCCTAAAGTAAAAGATAAACATGCCTAATTGTGCTTATCTTGATTATTTTATACTATTTTTTTGTCACTTGTGTCAAAATTTTAAAAAAATAATAAAAAGGGCAAAAGCAGATATGGGTGTTAGCTTTCAAACACCACAAAGATCACCTTGATTTGATGAGTAGTTGAAAAGAAACATCCTCTTAAAGATAAATTGTTCAATTATTCTATTATGAAGAGCATGTTTTTGTTTCAGTCTTGAAATTATGCAAATATACGAATTTTCACACATATATGCATATTTTCTTATATATATATATATATATATATATATATATATATATATATATATATATATATATATATATATGTGTGTGTGTGTGTGTGTGTGTGTGTGTTTAAAAAAAATTTATATATCTAAGAGAAACTTTACATATATTTAAAAAAAAATACATATTTTGAAGAAAATTATATATATATATATATACGAGGCAATTCATATATTCACATATTTTAAAAGAAAATTCACATGTTTAAGAGGAAATCCACATATATAAGAACTTCACATATATTTAAAAGAAAATATGCATATATATTAAGAAATTCACATGTTTAGGATGAAACACACACACACGCGCACACACACACATATAAGAAGAACTTCACATATATTTAAGAAAAAATCTGCATATATATGAAAAAATTCATATGTTTAGAAAAAAAACATATGTTTAGAAAAAATTCTGCACATATATGAGAAAATTCATATATTTACATATGTTAGAAAAAAAATTGCATGTTTAGAAGGAAATCTGCATATGTAAGAAAAACTTTTCATATATTTAAGAGAAAATCCATGTATATAGGAGAAACTTGGAATATATTTAAGAGAAAATCAACATATATATGAAAAAATTCACATGTTAAAAAAAAAAAATGTGCATATATAAGTTGTATGTAACTTCATATATATTTAAAAGAAAATCAATATATATATATATATATATATATATATATATATATATATATATATATATATATATGAGAAAAATCACATGATAAGGAGAAAATCTGCATACATAGGTATAAATTCGCATAAATATGAGAATTCGCATATTCACATATATTATGTAGAACAGGTTCTCAGATTTGTCTCTCTAATCCGACGTCAAAAACATGCATTTTTACAGTTATTAAAAAGTTAAAACACAAGGCAGCAACTTTGGTGTTTTAAGTTGAAATAAAATACCCTTCTACGGTTTTCGTTTATGAGTTTCAAAATCAAAACAAAAACGTGCTCCGCAAATTGAAACAACCAAACAATTTATCTTTTAGAAGACGTTCCTTCTCAATCGCTCATCAAATAAAGATGATGATAAAAAGCCAACATCTCGATCTGTTTTTATCCTTTTATTATTTTTCTGGACTTTCAACACAAGTGACCAAAAAATAATATAGAATAATCAAGATAAGTACAATCACACTCGTTCATCTTTGTTTTAAGAACACTATCAAGATTGTATCTCAACATCCGTTATCATTTTCTCACGAATTAGGTACCGTTGAAAATGTATTTTTGTCTTATTTGTTTTTAATGTATTTTTTTTCAAAATCCTTGGATCAAAATCAAAAACAAAGTTTGAACAAATCTTGAATGCAACACTCGAACACATTCTAGAAAAAAATTGCATATCAAAAAAAATTTACTCATGCAAAGGTTAAAATAATCCTTTAACATCCAACATTTGCAGTTTTGGACATTTGACATACTTTCAAAAATTATTTTTAAGAAATGGTCATTTTTAGTATTTAAAACTCCATAAAAATGGTTGAATCTCCACATCAATAGCTGCGATGTGACAGCCAACGATAACTGACTCCCACTCCCACAACGATTGAAGTGAGTCTCAATGAAGATATTCAGCATCATGGTAAAGAATCAATCAACATGGCATCGAATTTCAACTTATTGTAAAAGAAAAGAATGTCAAGAGTGCTGAATGTCAATACCAAAGAAATTATTCCTTGAAATAAATTGAAGCACCTGCAAGTCATCCTGTCGTGTGCCCTCCTCGTCCTTCCCCACCCTCCCTCACATCACCCCACAGCCCCATCAACCCGAAAAAAAAAAAAAGACAAGTCATCTAAATGCACCATTTCTTCACAAATTCTTCTGTCTAAAATAAAGAAAACCCCACAACTTCCCATGCTTTACAACCCCCAGCAACAACAGCCTGGTTAACGAGTAATGAAGACCTCCATTCCTGTCCCTTCGAAGTTTTTCATCTTGGCCAGGATACAGACCTCAGATTTACCAAGAAAGCCTGTCATCATCCACTATGACTGAAAAAAAGCTTTTTGGAAAGATCAGCCGTCTGATTATTTAGTCTACGTGCCAACAAGAGCTTCAAGCATTTTAATCACCTCAACAGTGTCATCAACATAATATTTAGCTTTGCTTGGTTTCTGACCTACCGTACATGCAAACACCTCTCTGTTAGAAGATCCAGAAGCAGAAGCACCATTACCTCCACTAGTGATAACCTCGAACATGTCCTCGTCAGACCGGTCATCACCGATGCACAATACAAAATCGGGCTGCCTGTTCCCTTCCACCATTACCGAGAGTAGTCTCTCGGCTACAAGGCCTTTACTGACACCCTGATTTGAAAAGAGCATGGAAAAAATTCAGAGATTAATTAACGTTATTATTTCCAATTAATTTTGCACAAACCAAAGCATCTTCCCGACTAGCATCACAGACTTTGACAGCTGTTCGACTTTCTCATATGCATGGTTATGCTTAGCCAACTTGAAAAGTTGAACCCTTCAATGAAGAATTTGGTTCTATGATCTGAGCTGTTCTTGCCTTTCTCATGTGCGTGTGCACAGATGTGTGCGTGTGCACAGATGTGTGCGTGTGCACAGATGTGTGCGTGTTAGCTTGAAGGTGAATCACAATGCAACAGTAAGGGAAAAGATGTGCATAATTACCTGAGGTTTGACTTCTACTATATGCTGTCCACTCTTGACAGCAACCGGCTCATTAGCAAGCACACTCTCGAGGTGGTCAAGCAGCTCCTTGGCTTGCCAAGAGCCAAAGTCAGGGTCAGCATCCTGGTGGTGCCAAACAATTGCACTCTCTTTGGTCTCTATCCACGACCCATCAGTGGCCTCAGTATAGAGTCTCATGACGGGCTCTGCCATCTGCAACCATGCAAAATCAGTGGGTTGATCACAGCAAGTCTCCCATTCTTCCTCTTTGGACCACCTGAGTCAATCGCAAATAATTATCAAGCAAAACGACAAAGTTTGGGGAGAGAGAGAGAGAGAGAACATTAGAGTACAAACTTTCATCACTAAATGTTGAACTTCCCATCTGCGAAAATATCAAATGTGAGAGGAACACACTAAATTTGAGATGCTGACCACTGAATTCAGGGTGAACAAAACGTCTCAGACACACTTGATCTAATGGACCCCAACATATCCTCTCATAAAAATAGTTAGAATATCATGACATTTATGCTTCCTAATAAAGCAATTTGGATTGACAAACATGAAAGGATAATAGTTAAGGAACAAAATGAGTTAGCTTGACCCCAAGTTAATCCGAAGCATGTGCGTCACTCATTAAGAAAACTATATTTCAGTGAAATTTAATATAAAAAAACAACTGTTTTAACACCAAGGGTACATTTGGTTCGATCACATGAGATTCACTTCCTCATACACTTTGGAAAGTGAACCCCATTTGCTTTTTTTGCGAAAGCAACCAAACGTAAAAATTATCCTCATGAGAAAGTGAATATCACTTGCCTTTGCAAATGAGAGCCGTTTTAGAAAGTGAATCTCATTTGTGTGAGATCTCGAATCTCATGAGATTTGAGTTCTCATGAGATTTAGAAAGTGAATCTCATTTGCACAGTACTCCACAAGCAACCAAAAGTACCCCAAGTGTTATTTTTATCAGTGTTGCCCCCAAAATTTGATGTCATCTGATCCACAAATTCATATTTGCTAACTCAAATGATAGAGAGGCTCGATCAGCTTTAAGAAAGTATATAAAATAACTTGATTCAAATTAAAACCATGCTAATAATAACGAAGACATCAATCTATTCAGATTGATGAAGTGAGTTGGCCATTCAAACAAGTGATTTTCACGAGGTCAACCATTGTGCCCTATGTAGTCGACTTATTCCCAAATTGGCATTTGGACATCATTCATGAGACATTGGAAGGTCACAGCATTTGTGAGGATGCAGGGCATTGTCAAAAGCTTGTACTGCACATTATAAGCCTTAAAAGCCATCTTGTGCACATCTTGTTGTGCAACCTAAAGTTGGTAGCAGCCTGATCTAAAGTTTAATTTGGAGAAATACACTACGCCATAGCTCATCCAATAACTCATTGATTATCAGAATCAAGGTAGTCTACATAAAAATGTCATGTTCTATCTTTCTTTCCCAATAACACGTGAGAAAAGTAAAGGTTCCTGTAGGGCTGGATTATCTCGCCCTATAGCATTTTTGAAACCAATCTTTCAACCTCTTTTGGGTTCACACACATCAATATGGGCAAGCATTGGTGTGTATGTCATGGTATGATCTTGGCTATGTGATGGTGGCAGCCCTTTGGGGTCATGAAACACCTCCTTGAAGCGGTCTAGCAATGCTTGAAACCAGTGTTGTGAAAAGCGTTGAGGCGTAGCGAGGCGCTCCACCAAAAACCGAGGCAAGGCATAAGCCTCGAGGCTTAAGCCTCAATTTTTTTTTGGAAACTTTAAAAAAATATATAAAAATACAAATAAATAAAGGAATGTTTTATTGATGAAATAACAACCAATAAGAAATAGAAAATCTCAAATAAGTACTAAAAAATATGAGATTAACATATAAAAGTAACTAAAAACTGATTATATAACTGAAAAATATATGAGATTAACCAAAACAAGTTAAAATATACTAAGAAACTAATTACATAACTGAAATAACTGGAAAATATATGAGATTAACCTACAAAAGTTAAAATATATGAGATTATTCTAGAAAATATGAGATTAACATATAAAAGCAACTAAAAAATGATTACATAACTGGAAAATATACGAGATTAACCAACAAAAGATAAAATATACTAAGAAACCGATTACATAACTGGAAAATATATGAGATCAACCAACAAAAGTTAAAATATATGAGATTATTCTAAAAAATATGAGATTAACATATAAAAGCAACTAAAAAACTGATTACATAACTGGAAAATATATGAGATTAACCAAAAAAAGTTAAAATATACTAAGAAATTGATTACATAACTGAAATAACTGGAAAATATATAAGATTAACCTACAAAAGTTAAAATATATGAGATTATTCTAAAACATATGAGATTAACATATAAAAGTAACTAAAACTGATTACATAACTGGAAAATATATGAGATTAACCAACAAAAGTTAAAATATACTAAGAAACTGATTACATAACTGAAAAAACTGAAAAATATATGAGATTAACCTACAAAAGTTAAAATATATGAGATTATTCTAAAAAATATGAGATTAACATATAAAAATAACTAAAAAACTGATTACATAGCTGAAAAATATATGAGATTAACCAACAAAAGTTAAAATATATTAAGAAACTAATTACATGACTGAAATAACTGAAAAATATACGAGATTAACCAACAAAAGTTAAAATATAGTAATATACTAAGAAACTTATTACATAACTGAAATAACTGGAAAATATATGAGATTAACCTACAAAAACTTTGCTGGTTATGTCTCAGAAATCCTGTTGGAAAGTAAAAAAAAAAAATTTCTTGCGCCTCAGGCTTGCGCCTTGAGGCACAGAGGGCCGTGCCTTTTGCGCCTCAAGGCGCGTTTTTGATAACACTGTTTGAAACTAAACTGTCTGTGTCACTTGCCCTTTCCCCATTTGTTGGCCTACTAGTTGCAGTAGGCAGGAGCAAGGGTTGGCATGAAACCGATGCATGTTGCACATCAGTTCCTTCCAAGGCAGCCAACAATGAAGCCCTGATCTATAGGGCGAGCCCTTCATGTTCAAATTGCATATCTACAAAAATCCAAAGTTACTCTCGCAATTCCCTTGAGCTACTGCATCCAAAACACTATATTCACTCCCTTCATCAGTAACATATAAAGTTCTATTGAAATTTTTCTCCTTACACACAAATCTCCACCTCAACGCACCTCCCTTCACATTTCAATCTATCTTCACAACCAACCACATTACACCAAATATGAGTTGAGGCTGCAAGGAACAACTCAATCTCTTGGTTGCGGTGCTATAAATAAAAATGTGTGGACTAGTATAGACATGGGGAAGTTCCGTAACATACTGCACATGCATCGATTGCAGCACCATGACCCTGTCCAAGGCATGCAATGGAATCTCGGGTGCTTCACTAGGATTTTCAGCTTTGTTGAGGTCTTCTTTCACTTCCTTTTCAGGGTTTCCATTTTAAACTAGGTACATGCAGAGTGCCTTGCCTCGGTTAGATTAAATTCATCTCTGCAGTCATAGCAAAGCCTCTTTTTGCAATGTTCGCTCATTCGTTCCATGTTGAGGTAGTTAATCTTTATGTTCATAGGCCCTGAGGAGGAGCCAAGCGTGACCTTCACCTTCTTGTGTGCTGTGAGCCCCTTTTTTCATTTTCAACAATTTACACATTTTTTATCTTAAACCATTGATCATCATAGTATTGCAGTCCACATCAAGCTGCTCTTAGTTGCTTCTCCTCCACAAATTGGATTAGGTCGAAGCTGTTAAAATATGTAGTGTGTGTGTGTGTGCGTGTGTGTGTGTATATATATATATATATATATATGTTCCTTCTATTTTAGAATGTATTTAGGGTGCATGTATTTTTATTTTCTTGTAAGGGAAAAATGATCTTTTGCCATTAGAGCAGTTGGGCCAGCTCTAAATAGCCCTCTCTCCTTGTATTGTGTATAAATAGGGGACTTCTAGTCCACATTTTATGTGCACATATTTATGAATAAAATAGATACTTTTTAAGTGTTTTGAGTTCTCTCTCTTTGGCCCTTAGTGGCTATTGTGTTAAAGCCCATTTTCGGTTGTGTTTCTACCTTGTGTATGAGGTATGGGGGCCCTTTCTCTTTTCATTACATGGTATTGGAGCCTTGGGCTCTAGAATCTTGTGGACAAAGTGTTTGTGTAAACGTGAGCTCGTGGATCGTGTGATCGGGAGTTCGTGGTGTTCAAAGGAGCCTTGTTGTTCATCTCTCTCTCTCTCTCTCTCTCTCTCTCTCTCTCTCTCTCTCTCTCGCTCTCTCTCTCTCTCGTCATCATGGAGGAGAATCACGAGACAATCACTACCATTCTCGTGAAGTTCAATGATACCAACTATGTGATATGAGCTTCTATTGTGAAGCATCATATTTGAAGCAAAGGGCTATGGAGATTGATGGATGGCACTGAAAAGGAGCCAAAACTTGTTCTCACTAAGAATAACAACGCAAAGGAAGTTGCACTTCATGGAGATGATATGACCAAACCAATTGCCAATTATGAGAAGAGATAGAAAGAATGAAAGATGAGTTATTCCCAAATCATGACATGGCTCATCAATAGCGTGGATCGAGGTTGTAAGTATTGTATCGTAACTCGTATTGGTCGGGTCCAAAATAAGATATGTATCGTATTGTAAAAAATCATAAATTTTGAAAAAATAAAATTAAAAACTTATAAAAAAACAGAAAAGATAGCAAAATTTTAAAAAATCATAACACACGAAACAAAGATATGAAATGCACAAAATGAAACCATAAAATCATATATGAAGCATATATGTCTCTATGAGCTGCAATAGACATCAATTATCTCACAAGAATAATACAAAATATTAAATATCTTGCAATTAAGAACATGCCACAAGACTCGTACTTTCATATTACATAAACGAAAATATTATGGCAATAGTTGCACTCAATTTTCAATCGGTTTTCACTCATTACTTGAGGGCCCCATTGCTATGCCGGATCATTTGATGCCATCTTCGTTGGAGGAATGTGGAGCCTAGTTTCTACCTTGATATAAATCTTAAATTTTTGTGGATCCAACTTCGGAGTAAGTTGGCAGGGAGGATTAGGAGGACAACACCCCCCGAGGCAAAAAAAATTTGGAGAGTAGCTTTGTAATTTTACTCATAATAAAGAGTTTTTACTTTAATCTATTTTCTTGAGTGAAAAAATGGTGGAAATGCAATTTTTTTACCTTAACCCACTACTTTGGGTGAAAAAACGGTGAAAATGCACTCTTGATGAAATCACGAAAGCCCTCTCCTCGACCCAAGAATCGGCCCCACAATGGTTTCATGGCTCCTAGGGTGTATGGGAAGCTCTCCAATATGTTCTGTATGAATGAGGGTTTTGACCCTCAAAAGCTCTTTAAAACCCAAAAACATAAAAGCATGATTTTGCCCATTTTTAAGTCTGCAAGTACCATATCGTATGATACGATACGATAAGGCACTATATTGTATGATGCAATACGATAAGGCACAATATCGTACGATACATGAGATACACCTACGATACACACCTGTATCAAGATACATGCATGTATTGTATCAATGGCATGTATTGTATCAATCTCTTGCATCGATACAATACAAACAACATTGGCATGGACATCAAGAAGTGTGCAAGTTTTGCGAAGTTCAACTATGCTAGTGATGCATGAAAATACCTTCAAGATATGTACTCTTTAAAAGATATTGCTCATATATGTAATCTTCAAAACAAAGTTAAGACTACGACCCAAGGAAATATGAGCATACTGAATATTATAATGTTTTATCTCTTCTTTGGGATGAATTAGCCTTCGTTGAGCCCAAGTGGCATTGTCCCATGGATACAGAGTTTTACGAAAAACAAATTAAAGTGAAACATTTCTATCAATTTATCAATGGTCTTAGACCCAAATTTGAGAGAACTAAGTCTTCCCTTCTCTATAGAGGTGGTGTTCCTTCTATTGTTGAGACTCTTGAAGAATTAAATATGAAGAAAAATATTCTAAAAAAATGCATCTCCAAAGATGAAGATTTCATGTTAGCCATGTCTAGGACAGAAAACAAGACACGGATCTATAAGTGTCCATATTTTGAAAGACCCTCTAATGACCATGAGACCAAGAAAAGGTTTATTAGTCACTTTTGCAATTAACCGCGTCATATCAAACAACTTTGCCCAAAGAGGAAAGAAGAGAAAAGAGAAGATAGGAAAGTGGCTTCCGTGGGTCCCTTATTCGAGAAGAGTGGCGTTAATGAAGACTCTAAAAGCATTGGATCAATGTCACTTTCCCAATTAATGGAGGCTCTATAACCACTTTTCAAGAATCAATCTGCTTGACTCTCTAGTGTCCTATATAACAGCAACACGACTAAACACTAGTCGTACCCATGTCGACAAGCATTAACTCGGGCACGAGTACCTAGGAAACAGGATTTCCACTCGTATTAAGTGCTTTTGGTACCTCTTGGTTGGATGAAGGATTGAAAGATACTCTTAAAGATTTCCTTGGAGTCGATTCTAGAGAATGATTAGGCATGAGAAGTTAGATCGATATTGACCTCAAAAAATGGGCATGAAAGGTTTTCCAGCTTTGATCTATGGGATCTCCCACAAGAATTAAAAGCATCTGACTCTTTTAGGAGGGTTTCAAAATCCAATCCCATTATGAAATGGATATTGATAGCCTACCAATATGACATTTAGAACACAAAAAAAAGGGCAGTAATCGTTTATGTGAGTGATTGGCACCATTTGCCTTATTCCTCTTGGATCTTTGAGTGTGTGGTGAGTGAAGCAAAGAAGGGATGACTATTGACAGGGATTGAGAAAGAAAACTCAATGTCCTTTGGCTCAATGACTGTATTGTTAGTCTTACCGTTCTCGCACTGCAGGTGCTAAGAGAAGATCCTGATGGGAAGGGCAAAGGAGAAGCTCTTTCATACTAGACTAAAGAGATACTACTATTGGATAGATAAGCATATGTTATCGATCTTCTGAAAAAGTTGTAGGAAAAGGTAAAAAGCAAAATGTAGTTGAATGCTTTAGAACAAAAAATTATTAGAGATCCATGGGTGGTGTTACATCTAAAGTGACATGTATTAAACATCATTTCAATATTGTGAATGAGAAAATTCCAAGATCAGTGCTATCTTGTGGTGATCAAAGTGTGATAAAGATATCCTTGTACCCAATCCATCATGAAAAAAAAACTTGTTAACTCTTTACTAGACAAAATTGAGATCAGTAGTCGAAAGAAAAATTTATTGGAATAGAAAACCAAGTTGCAGATTTGTTTACAAGAAAATTCATAATAAGGTTTTGGTACTTGAATCCAAGTTCTCTATAGTAAAAGACCATATACAACTTAAGAGAAGTCTTTGGCAGAAGTCTCAAGGGTCTCTTGATTTATGGACAGCATGAATATAAATGTTCATAATTTGTAATGTTGTGTACATTACTTAACAGTGATTTACTTGTTTCATGTTAACAGAAAGGGCAGTTAAGAACAGAGTTACTGGAAGCTTCTTGTACAGGAGGGAAGCGTGTTTCCCGCAAACTCGCTTCGGAAGCCCGATACTCCTCGCTTCCGAAACTAGATGGGAATCTCGATTCTCCCACATTTCTCCTATGCTTCCCATATGCATCATTTATGTTTCCTACATGCTTATTATATGTTCTCTTTTATGCTTCTTTTCATGTTTTCTATGTGTTTCATCTCATGCTTCTACTCATTTCCCATGTGCTTTCTCTAAATAGGTGACCATCATTTTTAGATTTTGACAAAAGTTTAATTCTACACTAAAAAAATCATGAAACAGAAGAAGTTGTTTTTATTTTAGTTTTTATTCGCTTACCATTTGATTCTTGTTTTACTTCCTCTTCGATTCTAATATCGCTTCCTATTTTATTCCAATTTCATTTTCAAATTGATTCCTCACTTCCCACTTCTTATAAATTTCAAAATGCCTCGCTTCCGCTTTCCGTATTGTTTCCCACCTCCGCTTCTAGTCTGGCAACCTTGGTTAAGAAACACTCTGCGACATCCATGCCACGGAGAGTGTCTACAACAGGCAAAAACACCCTAAAGAATCAATGTCAAACCTCCCAGACATGGATCTTTGGAGGTTAGACCCTCCCTATGAATTGGAGCATTTGGTGGCTTGTCGCATACCACAAGCCATTAACAAACAAGATGATATCATCTTGCGAGACACAACATCCTTTACTTAGAGAGCACGGAGTTCATGCCTCATGTTTTTTGCTAAATGTGACTCTTTTGAGACACTACTTTGATTGGCTTAAATAAAAGGAGGTCATAGTCATTGCTGATGAGTGATCTTGTCGAGACTTTTTAGCATTTTAGATGACAAAAGAAGCAAGAAATTGTGAGATTTTTTGAGGTTATGGCTTCTTACATCTTGGTGGGACATTTGAAGGGAGAAAAGGACTCATGTCTGGATACTACTTGTCATATTTGGCCTTACACAACCAGATCCAATGAGAAATCTAAACTTGAGCCAATATTAAATGAGGAGGCACTGGTGTTTCTTGGACTGGCTTGCTCCATTTAGGAATGGTTTCTTGTCTCACTCATCTTCTTATTGACTCCCCTTTGAATCTCTCTCTTTGTAACTTTTTGTGGGTTAGTATCACCTTTTCTCTCACTTTGTTTTGATGACCTCTTTAGAAAAATGTTTGAAATTATGTTGGAAAATACATGCACTCTTTGCAACGCTTGGGAAATTATTAAAAAAAGATTAATATAACTTCCAAATAGATATATTGTCAAGATTTAATATGGGGAAAAAATCAACAGCAATGTTCAAGATTAAGTCATATGATTTTCCTATACCTGAGAAATAAAAATTATTAAATTACAGAAAAACAAGTAATTGAAAGAACAGAAAATAGGTACTTCAAAATGGGCAATGTACTCATGTTGTCACTGGAAATTCTGGATGCTAGTGCTGTGTCCTTTCAAGTGCTGCCACATATAGGCAAATTACACAATATGCAGGATAGTTATAGAAAAAGCTCATGGACGTCCAGATTAACTAAACTTGATTAAGATATAGTAAACAACAATAAACTTCACACCCTTCATTACCGAAAGTACAGAAAGAAAACAAAATAATACATAGCTTGGTCGTATTTGATAAGACCCAAAAACAACAAAAGAAGTCAAGAATTTAAGCTCTGACATAGGAACATTGCAATAGCAATCAAATTTCTCATCATGTAAACCTAACATATAAGTAGGCAGATTTGCGATTAGCAGAGGATCTGGGTTCAAGATAAAAGAGAACATAAAATCAAGGAACATTATCCGTTTAATAAAATTCATGCACTGAACAGAATCAGTATCATTAAAGCCAAGTTTTAATAAAAAAGAAAGAAAAGTCAAATAATGAAAACCATACCTCAAGAAGTAGCCATGCTCTGCAGCAAGTCCAAGCTTAACACAAGGAGAAAACCAACTACTTAATGACTCCTTTCCCCTTCCACTCACAATGAACACCACATTCCTTGGATCAGCACAAAGCCTGGTCAAGATATGTATCACGTCTGGACTTGGGCGCTTGTCAATAATGGAAGACTCAGGCGTCACAGTACCATCATAATCCAACAATATAGCCCTGCTTTTTGTCCTCCTATATGCAGATGCTATATGATCAATTGACAACTTCCTAAAACTAGGATCAAGAGATACCACTCTAAACTGCAATCCAAATCCAATCTCCCAACACCTCCTCTTCTGATGATCTTTACATGATCTCTCCAGATCTTGCATAAAGCTGCGTGCCCAAAAAGCAACATCATGTGTGCTTACATATCGGTAATGCTTTTCATGTCGCAGTTGTTTCTCTGATTCTGGCATTGAAATGGCCAAGTTAATAGCCTCAGCGACTGCTTCTGTATTCCATGGGTTCACTCTAATGGCTCCACTTAACGATGGAGAGCACCCAATGAACTCAGAGACAACGATCATGCTCTTTTTGGGGTTTTCCAAACCCCCGTCCCTAGAGACAATGTACTCATAAGGAGTGAGATTCAGCCCATCTCTTACAGCTGTGACAACAACACATTCAGCAACTGTGTAGTAAGCAATCCGTTCATAGATAGGAACTGGCCTGTCGATTAGCAAAATAGGTGTGTATTTGGAAGACCCAAATTCTTCATTAATCCTTTTGCAGCTTGACAATATTTGAGCTTGCAGCTCTTCTATCTCTCTTCCTTTACCTCTTGCAGGATTGATGATCTGAACCAAGACAATCTTGTTTCTCCATTTTGGGTATTGGGTGAGGAGCTGTTCCAAAGCTAAAATCTTGAGATTAATCCCCTTGAAGATGTCCATGTCATCTACACCAAGAATAACCATTTTCCCCTTAAACTGATCCATCAGTTCGTTCACCCTCCATTCTTTATCAGCGAGCCTGAGAACGGATTCAATCTGACCCATGTGGATTCCAACTGGCAATATCTTGATGCCAACTGTCCTGCCATAGTATTCCAACCCAATATAGCCCCTCTTAGATTGGTACTCTAATCCCAGCATTCTGCTGCAACAGGAAAGAAAATGACGGGCATAATCGAATGTGTGGAACCCAATCAAGTCTGTGTTCAGAAGGGCTCTTAATATCTCCTCCCGGACTGGTAAAGTCCTGTATATATCCGAAGAAGGAAATGGACTGTGAAGGAAGAATCCCATCTTTAATTTGTTGAACCTTCTCCTCAAGAAATTAGGCAAAACCATAAGATGGTAATCGTGTATCCAGACATAATCCTCATCCGAATTTATCACCTCCACTACCTTATCAGCGAAAATCTTATTTGCCGATACATAAGCCTGCCAGCACGATCGGTCAAAGCGACTGCCACTACTGGGAGAGAGCGGCAGCATGTAGTGGAAAAGTGGCCACAGGTGCTGCTTACAGAAGCCATGATAGAACTTGTTATAAATATCATCAGGTAGGAAGGCAGGAACACATTTGAACTTCTCCAACAGTATCTGAGCAACCTCATCCTGCTCACTAGGATCAACGTCCACCTTCAAAGAACCGACATAAGTAACATCCATGTCGTCTGGCAATCCATCTTTTAGCTGTAATAGAAGGGAGTCCTCATCCCAACTGAAAGTCCAACCTGCATTATCCGGTCTCCTCCGTGCCCTCAATGGAAGCTGATTAGCTACAACAATCATCCGTTCCTGGCTTACGGACGAGGTAACATCTGAGGCAACACTATTCGCATTGTCATCATCGTACTCTGTCATGATCCCAGGAACAGACATAACCCTAGGAAGCCGTTTCCCGGCACGGCCGCTAGTAGGGATGATTCCTGTTGCAAGATCTAAAAGATTGGTGTACGACCTCGACGTCATCGTTGGCCCTAGTTCAACCACCAGCTCTTCTGCTGCCTACAAGGTATCGTGATGGAAAAACTACAGGGGCACGCCGGCGCGGGAAAAAACAGAGGTAACAAACGTTCTATCCGACCTGCATGACCAAAATGCCTTGTTCTGAATCGCCTTTACTTATTATAACAACAAGAGAGCATCAGAGAAAGAAAACCCATAACGAAATCCTAATCTAAAGGTTGTTCCTGCCATCCATTCGATCAAAGCATGCATTTCTCTCCAATCGATCAACACACTTTCACTGAAACAAAGGACTCGAAAAGGAACATTTCAAGAGAGAGAGAGAGAAACAATGAAACAGTAGGAAGAAACAAATCAAAAGTACTAGAATCCCTCAAAAACATCGACTCCATAATCACCATGCCCATCATGTTTAACATGCAAATGAAAAAATAGGGAATCACAACGACACCCATAATAACAGCTATTTATATTTTCGACTGAAGCCCCTGTATCATCATCATCATGAGACAATCCACACGAAACTATCGAAAAAAACAAAAAAGCTTTTGTGGGCGCGTCGGTGCGAATCTTAAAAACATAAAAGAAAGCCACGACGAATGCCAATATAAAACCCTATAATACAACATATAATCGCTTGGGAAACAAGGCATCCGATGATGACGAAAAGGGGTTGTATTACGACGAGGAACGAATTTCAGAAACATCAAACAATAGAAATACCGTTCCAACTTACACTCGAGATCGGACACTGTCGGAAATACGGTCGCTTCAAAAAATTTCAGACGAGTGCGTCCGGAAAGGCAGAAAGGCAAAACCCCGAATCCTTCTCGTTCATCCCTGTTTATTCATCTTTATGTAACCACACGTTGGTCTGACCGCCTCCCCCTTTTCCCTCCGCTTTTGTCTTTTCGTCACCGCGTTCACTTTTGAAGGACGAAACTACGCCCCCTCACTTTGTACAAAATGACAATAACCCCAAAAATTACGCAACGAGCTTTTTGTTTTCTTACACACAAATTAACAATTCAAACATGGTTAATGATCACGCTTTTCTAGTCAAGAGAGATGAAAATTTGCCTTTGCCCCCCACTTAGGAATGGTTTACACAGCCACTCATCACCACATGGGCAGGTTTTCCTTCCGTCTAAAACGAGAATAGCTTCCAGAAACGTGACCATCTTGATAATTGCCTGCACCTTTACACCCCACTGTCAATGTGGTTTGTTCCTTTTGTTTTGTTATCGTATTCATTCATAAAGAAAGAGATTAAAAAAAAAAAAACAAAAGAACTTGAGAGACAAGTACGGACTTATTTTAGATATTGTAATTTTAGAGTGGTGGACGGGTTTAGTCAACCCAAATGAAAAGGAGTGGGAGGGGGGTTCCTTGTGTTTGTGGATGGAAAGAGGAGAGTGAGTGAGTGGGGGAGGTGCCCTTTTGGGGAAATGCGAAAGGGGATAAGTTTAGAGGTCGTTGTCTCCCTATCCGTGCATCGACGGCTGGCATCTTTTGGTTCTGCACCACGTGTCTTTTCTTATTGGGATACGTGGCAGGCAAGTTGGCGCCGCGTGGGCGAGCTTCCTAGAAGGCCAAGCAACGACAGTTGGACGCTCACCACATGACAGGTGGCTTACCATCTGTCCACGGGGGTTCAGCGTAATGAATTTCCTCAAAGATTGGTCACAGGAACCCTCACAACTTGCGAGCGTGAGCGTGTCATGTCTCTTTTATGTACAACTTACTGCCGAAAATTTACTCGGAAAATGGCGTGCCTTTTTTTTTTTTTAAGCCTTTTCATGTGAATATGTTTAATTTCAGAGGAAACCAGGACGCCAAACCTGGGAAGGACCAGCCCACGCAGCAGGGATTTCTCCCAAGCAGAAATAGGACGCCTTCCGGTCATAGAGCAACCCTTTTTCTTTTCTTTTTTTTTATGTTGGGAAGATCATTGACATCTTGTATTATTAGTATTGATGTGGTTCTAACGATTGTAGCCAGGGACTTTGTTCAATCCCATCCCAATTTGTCCATCTCATTCTTATTTTTTTCTTTAAGGGCATGTTTGGAAGAAGAAGAAAAACTCACACTAAAAGAAAATTTTGCTTATCTGAAGTTTTGATATGATTTTTTTTTTAAATAAATTTTTTTCACTTGTTTAGATAGCATGAGAAAAATAAAATGAAAAAACTTAAAAAAAATGAGGGAGAGAAAGGAGGGAGTGGTGGTGGAGAAGGAGCTTCTCCTGCGTGGTTTTTCAGAAGCCCTTTTCTAGATCTATGTTCGGATAGTGGAGAGGAAGTCGTGTGCTTCATATTTTCGTCGGAGGTCATTCAAGAACTAGAATGCTACCACCATCATACTAAATCACCAGAGTTTGTCCTCATGTCCGCATCGCAAGAGCGCATCTGCCACTTGATTGATAGTGCCCTTGCAATACTGAATCTCAAAGTCATAGTAGAGGACCTTCGAGATACACTTCTATTGAATCAGAGTACTCACCCTTTGCTCATGCATGTACTTCAGGTTGTGATGGCCTATGCAGACCCCAAAGTGTCAACCAATCAAGTACGGGCACCACTTTCCTACAGTTAGGATAATGGCCATAAACTTCTCATTGTTATGACTCGATTTTCAGATGGTGCAAATCTGAGTTGTAGGATCTGCACAACTTTTCTTGCAAGCAGTAAGGGTCGTCCAAGCCTAATTGGGACCCACAAGGATAATATGGCAACTGAGGTGACTTCTTCATATGTTGAAAAGTTAAAGGTCATATCTGTTAATCTGGAGGAAGAGGGACCTGACATGTATCACAAACAGAGTCAACAGGCAAGGCCCACATAGGGGCGTGAACTATGAGACCAACATGTGACGTCTCCCACTTCCATAGACTTCATGGATCTTTTTTTAAATTGATTAATCATTAATTGGTTATAGTCTTAATTATTTATCTTTCTTAATTATTTATGAGTTTTAATTAATGTAAGTCTTGATAGAGATTGACAAGTAGGATCCTCTCTCATATTAAGTTTCTTGTCCTTGGTAGGATTCTTTATAAAGTCACAGTTGGTTTAAAATTGAACTCTAGGACTCCAGTCTATAAATAGATGGCTGAATAACCTCTTTGAATTATATATGAAATAAAGTTGATTCTTTTATTCAGGCTCTCTCTCTCTTTGGTCACCCCTTCTCTTTCTCTTTCTCTTCTCTCTAGACGTTCCTACCCTCATTGACTTGTTTCTCTTTATTGTCTTTCTCCCCTCTCATGTCTTTCTCTCTGTTGTCTCTGCTTGTGGATTTGGTCATCCACCTCAACTAAGGACTCAAGCCCTTCTTGTATCTCTGAAGTCCAGTGGAGTGCCTCCTTACCTGTGGAAGCTAACATTAGAACCCTGTCAGTCATGGTTCTACTTATCAGTCATCGTTTCAGCTTTGTCCCAGGTATTTATATACGCTTTATCCCTCAATTACACCTTAAGATCAGTCTCTAACAGTTTCTAAAGTTACGTAAGTCATCTAGATCAAGACCACATCCGAAAGAGTGGTGCAATCTCGCTCTATGGGCTATTTTATCTTTTCTAATCTCTTGCACATACTCTAGCCACACCTAAATGTGTAGACCCATTTAAGACATTTCTAACTACAAAACCCCTGAAACTAATACTAGCCTTATCTAAAACCCTAATCATGTCTCAGACTTGAAACACCAAAATTGTACCTTATTGATTCGGTAGAATACATAGTTTTGACTGTTTGACCTCATCAACCTCTTCAACGCCCCAATCTAACATCTCTAACCCTATTACGGCTCGATTTTTTAGGAGACACCCCAGGATTTATGCTCCAAATCCCAGACACCACCTCATGCCCATAAAGGGTGATTTTAACTTGTATGTGGGGCCCATTATGATGACATGACAGTTGATTAGAGTTAATTAGGTAGTTAATTAATTATAGAAGAGTCCTTAGTTGATTTGTTATTTTAAAAAGTCTATTTTAGAGAAGGAGTCCTATCAACTCTAGAATCCTTAGTCATTATTTTTCAGTAAAAGCCTTTATGCTTTAAGATATATTGATTGGATAGAGACTCTATCTCAGGCCTCTCATGTATAAATAGAGGTGTGAGGTTCTCCTTTATATATCATGGAATAAGATATTAAAGATTCTCAATATCTCTCTTTTCCTCCAATTGTACTTCTCTCTTTGGACGAGTCTCTCTCTTTTATTTTTCTTCTCTCTCTCTTACCTCACATTTCTCCTCCTCTCCTCTCTATGATACACATGAGACTAGGTCTCATTAGGCTAGTTTTTCATCTATTCCAAGGGCCCAAACCCTTCTTATGCCCATATCTTCACTGTAGAGTGATTCCTACCTTAGAAATCAACGTAGAAGCCCTGTTGACCATGATTTTGTTGATCAACTCTCTAGACCTCTATCATACCCTAGGACTAGTCTCCAACCTTCTCTAAAGTTGCCTAAGCTATCTAAATCAAGATTGCATTCGAAGGAGCAGTGTAGTCTCATTCTGCAAGTTGTTTTGCCTCTTTCGATCTTCTGCATATACCTTGATCATATTTGAATGTGTAAACCCCTTTAGGACCTCTTTAGACCTGTTACACAATCATTGAAACTGATCTCAGCCTTAGCTAAGACCCTACCCACATTCAAGACTTGAAATACCAAAACTACACCTTGCAGATTCAATAAAATGTGTAGTTTTTACTATTGGAGTATTACAACCACCCAATGACATATTTTACTATTTCCTAACCTCTAACAGTCTATCCCAACCCTGACACATGTCCTTAGGTATCCAACAAGCTCTTAGTTCAGTCCATATCAGATATGAACCAAAACCCTTCTTGATTAGTCTCAAGATTTGTTTTTTGCTTACTTGATTTCTTTATTTCTTTAAAACTTTTCTCAGAATCTCCTAAAACCTTCACCACGATTATTCTTAGACCACTGCTTTATCGTATCCAACAGGGGTTTGCACCCCAAACACGTTCAGACCAGCCTCAGAGAGCCAAGAACCTTAGGTTTGATACCCTCACTTTTGTTGGGTTCAGACTTGAGTACTTGTCTATTGCTACCTCAGAGCTTCCTTCAGTTCCAAGTTCTGATAATTTAAAATATGATCTTGAAGAAGGCCTAAATAAATGGTATCAAAGTGAACAACATAAACTCCACTTGTGTAAAACTATTTAGTTATACACTGCCGGTCCCAAGCCCGGATAAAGGAGGAGGGTTGCGGTAGGCCAGTGACAGCTAGTATAAAAACTTAGTCATACCCTATGAATATGAACCAATATGAGAATTTTTTTGGGGTGTTCCCTACTGTGCGACGCACTATACTCTATAGGCTCGAAGGCAGTGATAAATGAACAAGGGTTGCTAGGTCATCACCCATAAGCGACGCGTCATACCGACGCTCGGGTGTGGTGTCAAATGGGCAAGGGTTCCTTCACTTTGTTGGACGGGTCAGGGTAAAGAAGTTAGTCCAAGACCATAAAATTAGGTTAGCCACTTGGAACATAGGGTCTTTAACTAGTAAGTTGGTAGAGTTAGTAGATGTTATGTGTAGGAGAAAGATTGATATTTTATGTCTACAAGAGACCAAATGGGTAGGTGAGAAGGCAAAAGTGATAGAACCTTGGGGATATAAGATTTGGTATACAAGAATAAATAGAAATAGGAATGGAGTAGGGATTGTTATGAGTCATGAGTTTATAGATAATGTAGTTGAGGTGTGTAGGAAGGGTGATAGGATTTTACTTATTAAATTAGTATTATGTATGAATATTATTAATATTATTAGTGTTTATGTACCTCAAGTAGGTTTAGATGATTCCATTAAGCATCAATTTTGGGAAGATTTAGATGAAGTAGTACAAGGGATATCTTATGGAGAAAAGCTTTTCATCGGCGATGACCTTAATGGACATGTAGGCATTAGTAAGGATGGATTTGAGAGTATCCATGAAGGCTATGGTATAGGAGAAAAAAATGAAAGTAGAAAAAGGATTTTAGTTTTTGGTTTGTCCTATGATATGATCTTAGCAAACACTTGGTTTAGGAAGAGAGAGTCTCACCTAGTAACATTTAAAAGTGTGGTTAATATGAGTCAGATAGATTTTTTCCTACTTAGAAAGAGAGATAGGGGTTGTTGCATCGATTGTAAGGTTATACCTGGAGAAAGTGTAGCTACACAACATAGAGTCTTAATTTTAGATCTTAGAATTAAACAATGCCGCAAAGGGGATAGACATAAGATAGATCCTAGAATTAAGTGGTGGGCACTGAAAGGAGTTAAACAAAGAATGTTTGTAGAGCAAGTAGTTAAGAAAGTTGATTGGTGTCTCGAGGAGGATTCAGAATCAATATGGAATAAGATAGTGGGTGGCATGAGAAAGGTGGCTAAGGAGGTATTGGGTGAGTCTAAAGGCGGTGCACCGCTAGGTAATGATACATCATGGTGAAACAAGGATGTCAAATTAGCTATTAAGGTTAAAAGAGAGTGTTATAGAAATCTAAGTAAGAGTCGTGATAATGAGAATTTGGAGAAGTATATGATAGCAAAGAAGGAAACTAAAAAAGTAGTTCAAAACACGAGGGATAAGGTATATAAGAAGGTTTATGACAAGTTGGATACCAAAGAGGGTGAGAAGGATATTTATAGGCTTGCAAAAATGAGAGATAGGAAATCGAGGGATCTAGGTATGGTTAGATATATCAAAGATGAAACACAAAGGGTTTTAGTCAAAGATGAGGAAATTAAGGAGAGATGAAAAGATTATTTTGATAAGCTATTTAATGGAAGTCATGCTCAGGATCTTAGAGACTTGTCCATTCCTTTTCATGAGATGAATCGTGACTTCATGCGCAAGATTCAAAAGAAAGAAATTGCAGAGGCTTTGAAGAAAATGAAATCAAGAAGGGCAGTTGGCCCAGATGGTATACCTATCGAAGCTTGGAAATGCTTGGGAGATAAAGGTTTAGAATGGTTGACAAATCTTTTTAACAAGATTTGGCAGACAAATAAGATGCCTAATGAGTGGAGGAAGAGTACTTTGGTACCTCTATATAAGAATAAGGGTGATATACACGATTGCACAAACTGTCGTGGTATAAAACTCATGAGTCATACTATGAAACTTTGGGAGGGTGATTGAGTCTAGGTTGAGGAAGGTTGTCATGATATCGGAGAATCAATTTGGTTTTATGCTTGAAAGATCAACTATAAAAGCTATACATCTTCTTAGACAACTTATTAAGAGAAATAGAGAGAGGAACAAAGATTTGCATATGGTTTTTATTGATTTGGAGAAGGCATACGATAGAGTACCTGTGATCATCACAAAATTTTTCCTCTCTTGTATTCCTTCTATTCCTTCTCTGTCCCTTTCTAACCTCTATTTCCCTTTTTGAAGGGGAAATAAAAGACAGAAAAGAAGAGAAAAGAGAAAAGAAAAGGAAGAAGAGAGAGGAATTCTTTTGTGAAGGTCTCACTTGACCTTAATTTCGAAAAGATTTAAAAGATTATTCGCCTTCGTTTTTGAAATATTTGCGGGAAAATGGGAGACGGGGCTCGCTCGTCGGTACGAGGTTCGACCGTTCCTGGCGCCTTTACCAGGGGTAATCGAACCAAAGATCGAATTTTATGCCTTTTGCTTTGCTAAAATATTGTCTAAGAATTTATCCTAAGTCTAGAATGCACAAAGAATCATGCTTGTGTGATGCAAATGCAGAAATGTATGCTTTTTGAGAAAACACTTTTGGAAGTTTGAGATTTTCCAAGTGATTCTGAAATAAATGTGATAACGGAGTGAAGAAATGATTTTTGAAAGTTGGATCTAACTTAGAACTTGAGGTAGATCTGAAAAGATATTTGAAGTTCTAAGTCTTGAAATAATCAGAGTTGGGAAAATAAATTTTGAATTGAAAAGAATAAAGAGAAAGGGAATTTAGAATTGAAATTTTTGAAATAGGAATGAATTTTCAAAGACATAATAGACTTTGAGTTTGGATTGATTTTCAAGAATTGATTTTGAATTCAATACCTAAACGAAAATTGAATTTGAATTTAGACTTTGAGAAATGGATTTGAAATTGGCTTAAAAAATGAGAATTGGAAATAAAATTAGATTTTAAATCTAGAATGGAATTTTGATCTGAAATCTGGAATGGATTTTTTATCTAAAATTTAGTATCCAAGATAGAACTAAATCCAGAATCCTAAATTGAATTGGATCCGAAGTCTGGAATCCAGGATGGAGTTGAATCCGAAATCTGGAATCCTAAATGGAATTGGATCCAAAGTCTGAAATCCAAGATGGAGTTGAATCCGGAATCTGAAATCCTAAATGGAGTTGGATCCGAAGTCTGGAATCCAATATGGAATTAGAAGATGGATCTGGATTTTGAAAATCCAGGTGAGATTTGAAGATGGATCTGGGTTTTGGAAATCCAGATGTGATCCGAAGATGGGTCTGTGCTTTGGAAATATGGATGGGATTTGGATTTTGGGAACCTAGATAAAACTTTGAAATTAGATTTGAGAAATCCTAGATCAATTTTTCAAAATTTGGGAAGAAGGATAGAGAATGAAACTTGATTTTCAAACTTGAATTTTGAAATCAGGAGATGAATCTGGAAATTTTGAAGTTGAATTGAACTTTGAAGTTTGATTGGGAATTGGAATTTGAATTTTGAATATAAAAATAAATTTTGAAATTTCAAAGTCAAATTGGACTTTGAAATTTGAAGTTTGAATCTTGAAAATGGGATAGAATTGGGAATAGAAAAATGAATTTGAAATTAGAAATAAGAATTGAAGATTGATTTGAGAAGTGAGGGAGATATTTGAAGATTTATCTCAAAATTACTTGGATTTTAAAATAATATGAAAAGAATTTTGAAAATATGATGTAATTCTATCCTAAATGATGAATGAATTAAAAGAATTTAAAATTTGAATCTTGAAAAAGCATATTTCATTCTTTTAATGAATTGAAATAAGATTGAAAATATAATACATCTCTGACTATGGTCATAAGATGTATTATATAATAATCATATTTAAATTCAAGTGAAGAATAAAAACATTTTAGTGCCTTTATAGAGTTTAAAATTAAATTAATTCTCAATATATACTGACTATGGCCATTGATATATATTTTGAGTTAATTTTAAGTAAACTCTGATAAAGTAGAAAAAAATCAGAAAATATGATGATTTTTGAAAGGGGTCCAGTGTGGATCCAATGTTATTCCATAAAAGATAAAAATCCTAAGCATTGTTCACATTTTGACTATGGCCATCAATGTGAGTCATTTGCTTAGGATTAATTACCTCTTATTAGAATGGTGCACGTGCCATTCATGTTCCCATTCATGAATTTTTGAAATAAAAAAGAAAAATAAGATGAAACAGATAATTCTAGGGAAAATACATGCTCATACATTCTATTCTAAGACTGAAAATGTAAAATTTTCATTAATATCTAGCTATTACAACTTTTGACTTGGATTGAAATTCAAATTCCTAAACTAAAAAAAAATAATTTCTACCTGATTCCTGTAAAAATTCAAGTTAGCACAAGATATGTATAGAAAGTAATTCACATATATCACATTGGACCTAAGATGTAACTAATGAAATACTCAATCATACATCTTACACTAATGGAAATGCAATGTAAATAACAGATTCTATACTGGAATCATATGTTGAGTGAGTATTAGAATATACATTTAACATCCTAAATGTAATATCTTAAAGTAATAATGAACCTAAAGTAAGCTTGTTTGAAAGATATGAATGATATCCTAAGTTAGTTAGAATACACATATATCCTCTAAATGGAAGTGTAATGCTAAAATGATGTAGCTGAGCTAATGGAGGCATTTATACCTAATGGGTGGTGGAGTGTGCATAGGTGCATAGTGTAGGTTTACGGGGAATAAATAATGCAAGTGGGGGGGGGGGGGGGGGGGGGAGCACTGAGGAGAAGAAGCAGACATGACTGCATATGCTGCAGTTGGTGGATGTGCAGAGGATACTGGGAGTGCTGAAGGTAAGATATGTTGTGAGGTGAATGTAGGTGAACCTGTAGGTGGAGTACAAGCCTAGTTGAGTGTAAGTAGAGTGTAAAAAAATGATGTGGAAGTGATTCTAAGAAGAGAATGTAATGGATATTAACAGATGAACAATGTCATTTTCACTAGGTGAAGTGTGTGGAAGTGGGTATGGGAATGAAGTGTATTGTGAGTGCTAAAAATAACAAGTACGGTAAAATGCATTTTGAACACATGTTGCAGAGATGACTAAATGACAGATGGTAAGATGTTGGATCAATTGTTGTTCTATGCAAAATGCAATAGATCTAAAATGAAGGAAGGATGCGATGCCGGAAGATATTGCAAAAAAAAAATGACAGGTAGGTACATAACCACATGAAGAGCTATAGTAAGATGTTATAATGAAGTGCTAGGCCAATGGATGATACAAGTAAAATGAGGCGCTATTAAGGACTAAAATGACATATCCATCTATGATGAAGAGCTAATGAGACTGCAAAAATGGAATATAGATGTCGCTATGACGAAAATGAACAAGAGACGAGTGCTTGGTGTCATTATATGCAACAATTTGATTGATGTAAAGTAATTAATATAAACATTGAAGGTGAAATTGAATGACAACGACATACTAA
This sequence comes from Nuphar pumila, assembly GCF_984573655.1. Taxonomy (NCBI): domain Eukaryota; kingdom Viridiplantae; phylum Streptophyta; class Magnoliopsida; order Nymphaeales; family Nymphaeaceae; genus Nuphar; species Nuphar pumila. Next base: position 46,540,383 of record NC_143260.1, on the reverse strand, counting down.
GCAATGTGATAAGATCTTATGATGGTTTAGAGGGAGGTTCTTGCTGATCCGACTCTAGGTCAAGGTGATTTGATTGTAGGATAAGATAATTGGCAGCAAATCAAACACAAATCCAGTTTCAGACTCAACAGGATAGGGCAGTATTACAACAGATAATGTTGATAGGGAATAAGTGTGGTGATATACAAGTGGGGAAGTTGCAACAGTGGGAGCTGTGAAGTACAGGTGAGGCTCCCTGTAAGGGGATTTTAACATTAAGTTCTACTAAATTGTCACCAGAAATTGGTGGAAATTGATGAGGTTCAGGAGAATCTGTAGCACCTCTGAAGGCTTAAACCGTGAAGAATCAGCTAAATCACTAACCAACTCATGCTGCCTACTGAATTCATATACAGATTCGTTTGCATGTTTCAGTAATTTACCTCATCAGGAATGCTGCACAGATTAAAGCAGGCCAATAACAAAGACGTGAAAATAGACAAGCTTCTGTGGTGGCCACTCGTAATAGACAATTGAATTACTCTTTAGAAAGCCACTCGTAAAACTATCTTAGATACATTTTAAGGCCACTGATTTGGCCTCATTTCCAACTTGTACGATTGCAGCTTCATGGGATAAAGCATCACTTGTCCTTCACTAGTGATTTCACGCAGTTGCTTTCTGTGTGGTTCATCAATGTTCCATACCTTTTCAGTATCATCATGCAATATATTCAGAGAAGTTACTCTTGCGTCCAAAATGGCAAGATTTTTTTGAATATTGAGAAGAGATTAAACAACCCATATGTCAATGGTGAACATCCAACGCCGCCCTTCTTGCAATATGATGCATCATGGATGGATGATATGAGTGATAAGATGTAAAATGAAAGAGAGCATATGCAGACAAGATTGTATGAGTGCTTATGACTTGATGAATGTAAGATGCGTTAAACTGAAAGTAAAGTGAATCTAACAGCATCACAGATGAATAATGGGGCTGATAAGAGCATTGGGGGAATGATATAATCAACCCCTTTATTACAGTAAATATATCATCGAACTGTAAATAGGTGATCCAGATCAATAGGATGAAATCAGAGCTCAGAGAATTATCAAAAGGATCTAAGATATAAAACGATTATCATGATATAATAGAAAATCCGATGAAAAATAAGAAATAGCAAAAAAAAAGAAAAGAACTCAAGCTAAAGTCAGATGCGATGAGCAGGTGAGGATGAATCCCATAAAATGCATAAACTAAAAAAATATATAAAAAAAGGTATTTATATGATATGTGATAGGGAAAAAGAAAAAGAAAGAAATAAAATGTATAACAGAGGATCAAACAAAGATCAGCGACGCTGATGTACAGAATAAAACTGGGAATCTGTTGTAAATAAGAATAAACAAGAGAAACCAACAGGAAATGCTAATACGAAATCATATGTGAAATGAGAATGGAAACAGGGATGAATAATGAACAGGAATAACATGATCTAATAATGGATCCTGTAATGTGCTATGTTGAGAATGGAATTGACATGCCCAATGAAATGCAAAAGCTGAGTATGATGCGCAGATGCCCCGATGATCGAAATAAAAAACATATAGTAAATGAGCAAAATGAGATATAAAATGTGATTCAATGGTTCAGAGGCAACAATGGTAACGTAAAGAATATCAATGACTTTGAGCTTTCAGCAGACTTGTCCTCAAACCAGTCATATTCATCACGGGATGGCCCCTAACCAATTATTCAAATGCACAATAACTTAGTTACCTTCAACAGATTTTGAATTACCATAGAAGTACTCACATTAGCACAAGTAGAGCTTCGACGCCACTTCTGTGACAGATAAACTGGGCAGACCATTGCAGGATCCCCTGACCACTGTTTCAAAAATGGGAAACCAAATGGTAGGGATGTGATACGGCTCATTGCCTTCCCTGATATGTTTAGGCCATTACTGATTCTCACGCTGGGATGCACGGAGGATAAACAAAATGAGGGGGAGTCAAATGTGAAAATGAAGCCCAATGAACCAGAGCATTTAATCATTGCAATATCTGGCTTAAACCAGATGCAAAAAGGGGTAATCAAGCTGATGATATAGCTGAGATGGAATATCTCTTCGGATCAGGTGCACTTATAAAAGGAAAAGAAAAAAAAATGTAGAGAAACCCAAACAATGCTGAATCACCATAGAGGCAGTAAATTTAACATCAAAGAATAGCTGACAGAGATCCGAAAACCAAAAAGGAAGAAGAACGCAAGCCGATCGGCAACAAGAAAGCAAAATGCAAACTGAGAGTTATGATAAATGCAGAAAAATCAAAATCAACCATAAGCTAGAATGCAAGATTAAATGAAATGGCAAAATGTAAAGGAAATGAGTTTAGCAGATAACCAAAAAAAAAAAAAAGAGAGTAAATCAAACGATTTATAGTGGATCCAAGTGGATCTAGATGATTATCTAAAAAGAGAGAAAGGAAGAAGCTCACAGTAAAAAAAAAATGATGGTGAAAAAGCAGGTAAAATTGAGATTAATCGGATAAAAGGGAGAAATGTAGAATTAACTAATATTTTAAATCACCTAAGTATAGAGAAATTTTAGGAATGAAGAAAATAAAATGTGTTGGAATCAGAGATTCCTTTGATGTTGCACATCCCTGTGAAAGTGCAGTAGGATTGAGGCAACGAGCACTAGAGGGGGGGTGAATAATGCTTTTAAAAATTGTCTGCGGAATTATGACGGATTTTGCAATTCGCAAAGCAAACACACAAAGAACACAATAATTTATCCTGGTTCGGTCTTTCTCGACCTATATCCAGTCCCCAAGCAAAACCCGCTTGAGATTTCCACTATCAACCTTGTGTAGCTACAAGATCATACACAGACCAGATCCGGTCCCACTTTCAATAACACACCTACTGAAAGCAAACAACTCCTTTAAACCAAGGAGTCTTTCATTTTACAGAAAATTGAAACAAGTAACAACTTACAACTTACAATACAACCTATGAGCCCTTCTTATGAATGCAAATAAGATGAAATTGACTTTTGAGGTTGTTGAAATACTTTACTCACGAATTCACTATCTCTTAAAGGAATTTGAGTGAAAAACTGAAGTGAAAAATATCACGTGAGTGAGAAAATGAATATGAGTGAAAAACAAAGAGTAATTGATTCAAATTGATTGAATTGCAGTGCTTTTGAGTGTAAAATGCACTCATATTTATAGTTGAAAGTTTCCATACGTTGAGGGTATGAAAGGGTGTCAAAACAGTCTATTTTGAATGTTCAAAACGTTTGAAAAATGAAAAGACACGCCTTTCAAAAGTTTCAGGAAAAACGACAAAATTAGTCGACTGAAACAATAGTTAGTCGACTAATAATTAGCTATTAATAGACTGACAGTAATCGTCGGTCGACTGATCTATTTATCGAGCCGTTTGAAAATCTGAAGATTTGAAACTTAGTCGACTAGAGAAAAAATTAGTCGACTGATAATATCATCAGTAGACTGAAAAACCTTTCAGTCGACTGCTGCTAAATTTTTTTGAAAAACACAAGTTCTGTCTGGTCGACTGATAAAAGCATTAGTCGACTGCTGCTAAATTTCCAGAAAACACATGTTCTGTCCAGTCGACTAATAAAGTCATTAGTCGACTGCTGCTAAAATTTCCAGAAAACAGACATTTTGTCCGGTCGACTAATAAAACCTTCAGTCGACTAATTTGACAAAAATGACATTTTAAAAAATATGGCGCGAAAGGATTAGTCGACTGGTGAGTCTATTGGTCGACTAATAAACACGAAAATTTAAGAAAAGAGTTTTTCTAAAAAGATTTTTATGAATGGTTCTTTTAGAAAAGTTTTTCTAAAGACTTTTTAGCTAAAATGCAACCGAAATATGCACTCTAAGAAAGGCTCTTACAAGAATCTAAGACTTTTAATGAATTTTACATTTGCACACTAGTCTTCAAAGATTCTTCATCAAATTCTTTAATGTTTGTCATCTTTCTTCATTGCCTTAGCTGAAATGCAGTTGATTCACTTGCTCATCATCAAAACCTTGTACTTGAAGTATCATGTACGGCTTTATTGTCGTAACAATCTCCCCCTTTTTGATGATGACAAACATAATCAAAGATAAAGCATTTAGATGCATAGATGGAGATTTTACTCCCCCTATCAATATGCTGCACAACATTAAAAGTTAGTACATTCAAAGCACATATATCACATATTGATTGGTTTGCATTTCCATCATTACTTCATGCATTTTTAAAACTTTTTCATAAATGCAATTTTCAATGCTTTCTCATGATGAATTTCCATGTCATAATGCAATATTCAATTTCTAGCTTTTTCTCTTAATTTCTCATTTCTCATGCAAGGTCTATCTTTTTCTTCTGTAATTTTCATGCATGTGTCTACCAAATTCTATCTTTTTCTCCCCCTTTGTCATAATCAAAGCGAGTAAGGGCAGAAATAGCATAAGCAAAATGTAAATTCAAGTTCAAAATATTACAAACCATAAAGTATCAAAGTTCAGTAAAGACAAAAAACAAAGATCAGAAAAGTGAGTTGAGCAAGTCCTTGATTGCAGTAATATCTTTCTGAATGAAAGAAAGTTGTTGAGTCACATCTTCACGAAAAGTGTGTTGATGCAGCTCCAAAGCTTCCAGTCGCTACAAAACTTCATCATTGTCTTGACTAGTAGAAAATTTCTTTCATTTTTCTTGAGATGAAGGTGTCACAGAAGATGGTGAGGGTTCAAAAATTGATGGTTCAGTAGGATTAGATGGTTTAGTTTGATGAAAGTTTAAAGGAGGCAGATATTTGATTTTTATTCGTTTAAAAATAGTTTGATCAAAGAACTCCTCTTGCTCAATATATTTTTCATTGGTTAAGGGTACTTTGAAATATATGAATATACGAGTAAGAAGACATCCATACGGAAGAAATGGTTTTTGTTTTCACAAATTAGTAAAATACACGTTAGCCCAATTTACAGAAATATTTCCAAATAAGACATAAAGAGTCGTAGAAAGATCTGTGAAATAATAATCAAAAGAACCAGTTTTAGGTAGAACATTGTGGGCAAGGATTCGTCCAGCAATGCGTGCACGAGTTTGAAGATTGGTATTTTTGAAAAGAGGACAATGAGGTGCACCATGAATAAGAATTTGTTCAAAAATTCTTTCATCATTAAGTTCAATAGTATTGAAAAGAGTATCTGAAGGTGGAATTTCTAAGATTTGTCCAAGCAGTTTAGAATCAAACTTAATTTCAACATCGCGAACAAGAGAGGAAAGAACTCCAGTTTCATGATCAATTTGTAAATTTCTGTAACACAAGTGGATCACTAAAGGATAATGAAGGGGGGTCTGCACAGGCATCAAAAAGATGTGAAATACCTGTAAATAATTCTCTGATTTTATAATGAGAAAACATGTGAAAGAGGACATTTCGGCCTGGTAAAATAGGAAGTGCAGAAATCGATCCAAAAGTATCATATAAAAGAGGATTTCAGAGTAATCTGAGAGAAAATCCATGTCTTGTTGGAGGTGTAGGAGGGGGAGAACCTTTTATGGATGCAGTCTTCGAACGAGGCATGGTTGAAACAGATTCACCCAAAAAAAATTTCAGTTGCAGAGAATGATTGATCAACACAGTTGTTGAGAGGAACAATTGAAGATGGTGTTGATGTCGGCTTCCAAATGATGTCCGGCGGGAGGAAGATATCTGTCGTCGTGCAAAAGAAACACTTTGTGCAAAGTGAACGATGTGCCTTCAAATTTGTTGGTAGTGACCAAAATAACCAACAGTAACAACCCACTGAAAAGGGATGTCGATTCTCCACAAATTTTAGGCAAGAGGGAGGAGGAGTCCGCGGTGGATGACGACAGGTGAGAGGAGGCTGCCACAAGGGGATTCCGGCGAGGACTGAAGATGCACCGGTCACGGTAAGAGGATTCCGGCGAAAAGTCAAGAGACTCCCTGTCACGGCCAGAAGATTCCGGCTAGGAGAGGTTCGAACGACACTATGAGGGTTTTTCGGAAGAGAGAGAAGAGAGAGAGAGAGGGTTTCATTTTTTAAAGGGTTTCGTTTAAGAAAAACGAAAAGGTGCGTAAAAATGAAACGATGTGTTAGAAACCAAGGGGTATCAGGTCCTTTAAAAAATTTTAAAAATATCAGTCGACTAGAATTTTATCGGTCGACTAATAAGGTGTGATTTCTTCTGTAAAATTTTTAAAGCATCAGTCGACTACAAATTTATCGATCAACTAATATGGTGCGATTTTGAGATTTTGTTCAAAAAACAGCATTTTATAAATCCAAAAATGAGCAAATGCCTAGTTCTCTCCTAATTCTCATAAAATCTTCATTTTTAAGTGGTTTAGTGAAGATATCAGCATGTTGTTCATTAGAGGAAATAAAATTTAACGAAATGTCTTCTTTTAACACATGATCTCTTAAGAAATGATGTCTAACTTCAATATGCTTAGTTCTTGAGTGCTGAACAGGATTTTTCGAAAGATTTATAGACTAGTGTTATCACAATAAATAGTTGTTGTGGAGTAATTCAAACCAAAATCTTTTAAGGTTTGTTTCATCCATAGTACTTGTGGACACGCTAAACTAGCTGCTATATATTCTGCTTTAGTTGTTGAGAGTGACACTAAATTTTGCTTTTTACTAAACCAAGAGACTAAAGAATTTCTTAAGAAATGACAAGTTCCACTAGTACTCTTGCGATCAGCAAAATTTGTATCACTATATGAAACTAAATCAAAAGAAGATGATTTTGGGTAAAACAAACCAAAATCTGAAGTATCTTTCAAATAACGAAGAATTTGTTTTACTACAGTTAAATGAGATTCCTTTGGATTAGCTTGAAATCTTGCATATATATAAACACTAAACATTATATCAGGTCGACTAGTAGTTAAGTATAATAGAGATCCGATCATACCTCTGTAGAGCTTAGTATATACATTTTTACCATTTTCATCTTTATCAAGAGAAGTTGTACTCATAGGATTTCTTCTTGATTTCGATGAGTCCATCCCAAATCTCTTGAGAAGTTCTTTTGTATACTTAGCCTGATTGATGAAGATTCCTTCTTCAGTTTGCTTTATTTGAAGTCCAAGGAAGTAGTTTAATTCGCCCATCAAGCTCATTTCAAACTCTTCCTGCATAACTTTAGCAAATTCTTTACAAAGAGAATCATTAGTAGAACCAAATATCATGTCATCAACATAAATTTGCACAATAAAAATATCTGAATTAAGATTTTTAATAAATAAAGTGGAATCTACCCGACCAATGGAAAAACCAAATTGTTCTAGAAAATTTCGTAGTCTTTCATACCACGCTCTTGGTGCTTGTTTAAGTCCGTACAAAGTTCTTTTTAATTTATAGACTTTTTCTGGATATTTATCATTTTCAAAGCCTGGAGGTTGCTCTACATAAACTTCTTCATTGATGTGTCCATTTAAGAATGCACTCTTAACATCAATTTGATATAACTTAAAGTTCATGTAACTAGCAAAAGCAAGCATCATTCAAATTGACTCCAGTCGAGCCACCGGTGCATAGGTTTCATCAAAATCTATGCCTTCTTCTTGATTATAGCCTTGTGCTACTAGCCTTGCTTTGTTACGAATGACTTCGCCATTTTCATCCAACTTATTTCGGAAGACCCATCTTGTACCAATTACTGGATGATCCTTTGGTCTATCAACTAGATCTCATACATCATTCCTAGTAAATTGGTTAAGTTCTTCAGACATGACCAAAAGTCAAAATTCATCATCACAAGTCTCATTGATATTCTTTGGTTCTATTTTAGATATGAAAGCAATATTTGCAATATATTTTTCTAATTGCCTTCTTGTTTGGACACCACTCTTTATTTCTCCAATAACTTGTTCGTGTGGATGATTGAGAACTTCTTTCCAAACCGGTTGAAGAGGAACATTATCTTGAGAAGTACTCTCTATCAAAGGTTCTTCTTGAAGTATTACTTGTTCTCCTTCGCTTAGAGGTATAACCTGCTCACAATTCTCATCAAATGCAATATGTAAAGATTCTTCAATGCAAGATGTTCTTTTATTAAAAATACGATAAGCTTTACTTCTAGAAGAATATTCAAGAAATATTGATTCATTTGATTTTGAATCAAACTTATCAAGATTATCTTTGGTATTTAACAAGAAGCATTTACTACCTGTGATCATCGCAAAATTTTTCCTCTCGTAATATTCTCTCTCTTCCTTCTCTTTTCCTTTCCAACCTCTTATTTTCCTCCTTTTTGAAGGGAGAAAGATAAAAGACAGAAAGAAAGAGAGAAGAGAAAAGAAGAGAAGAGAAAAGAAGAGGAGTTCTTTTGCGGGGTCTCACTTGACCTTAATTTTGAAAATATTTGAAATAACTCGCCTCCGTTTTTGAAATATTTGCGGGAAAACTGGGAGACGGGATCCGCTAGTCGGTACGAGGTTCGACCGTTCCTGGCGCCTTTACCAGGGGTAATCGAACCAAGGGTCGAATTAATGCCTTTTGCTTCGCTAAGAAATTATCTAAGAAATCATTCTAAGTCTAGATGCACAAAGAATCATGCTTGTGCAAATGCAAAGATGTATGCTCTTTTTGAAAATATTTTGAAGAAATCCCAAGTGTTTCTGAGATGAATCTGATAAAGTGAAGAAATGATTTCTAACTTAGAACTTAAGATTGAAGTTCTAAGTTTTTTTAGAATAATCAAGAGCTTGGGAATATGAATCTGGATTTGAAAAATGATCTTGAAACTGAGAGAAAAGAGAAGAAAGGAATTTTCAAAGTCATAAATGGACTTTGAATTAGAAATTTGAACTTGGATGAATATTTGGAATGGAATTGAATTCTATTTTTGAAATTTTTAGGAAAAATGGGAAAAATAGATTGGAGAAATAAGATAGAGTTGGAATTTCAAGATGAAATCTGAATCCAAGATCTGGACTCTGAAAAGAGTTTCAAAGTTGAATTCTGAATTTAGGATCTGAAATGGAAACTTGATCTGAAATGAAATGGAATTGGTTTTAAGAATTGGAATTTTGGTTTTGGAATTTTGAATGAAATTGGATTCAAGATTTGGAATCCAAGATGGCATTTGGATCTGAAATCTGAGATCCAAAGTAGAATTGGATTCTGGATCCTAAGATGAGATTGGATCTAAAGTCTGAGATCCAAAGTAGAATTGGATTCTGGATCCTAGAATGAAACTGGATCTGAAGTCTGAGATCTAAAGTAGAATGAGGATCTAGATTCTAAGTGGATTTTGGGTCCATAATCTGAGATCCAAAGTAGAGTTGGTTCTGGATCCTAGAATGGATTTGGATCTGAAGTCTGAGATCCAACGTAGAGTTGGGTTCTGGATCCTAAGAATTGGAATTTGGATATGAATCTGAGATCCAAAGTAGAATGAGGATCTAGATCCTAAGTGGAATTTTGGATCTGAAATCCGAGATCCAAAGGGGAATTGAGTTTATACTTGGAAATCTGGATCCAAGTTGAGATTAGGATTTAACTTTGGATTTGGATTATGAAAAGTCCAAATAGGACCTTTAAAGATGGATCTGGGTTTAGAAACCCAGATTTAAATTTAAGTTTTGAGATTCAAATCCAAACCTTGATTGAAAATAAGAGGATGAACTTGATTTTGAAACCAGAAGATAACTCCAAAGTTAATTTGAACTTTGAATTTGAATTTTTGAATCGAATTTGGAATTTTGGAGTTTGAATATGAAATCATTCTGAAATTCCAAAGTCAAATTGGACTTCGAAATTGAGATGGATTTGGAATTTGAAATAGGAATTTGAAGAAGAGATATTCACAATCACTTGGGGTTTTGAAAGAGAATTTTGAAAATATGATGCAATTCTACCCTAAATGATGAATGAATTTGAATAAGTTTTAAATTGGATTTTAAAAATCATATTTCATTCTTCAAACGAATTTAAATAGGATTAATGATATAATATACTCCTGACTATGGTCATTGAATGTATTATATAATAGTCATATCTAATTTCAAATGAAAGATAAAATACCCTTTTAGTGCTTTTATAGAATTTAAAATGAAATTAACTCTCAATATACCCTGACTATGGCCATTGGTATATATATTGAGTTAATTTTAGGTTAAATTCTAATAAAAGAAGAAAATATTTAAGAAAATATGATGAATGTTGAAAATGGATCCAGTGCGGATCCAGTGTTATTTCATAAAAGATAAAAATACTAAGTCTTGTTTACACCCCGACTATGGCCGTTGGTGTAAATCATCAACTTAGAATTAACTTACCTCTTATGAAAAGGTGCACGTGCCATTTGTGTTTCACCATTGTGAGAATTTTGAGAAAATAAAGGAAGAAATGCATGAGAACAAACAATTTATGATGTCTATAATGCTCATCCATTCTACCTAAAGCTGAAAATGTAAGGAATTCTCATTATATCTAACTATTACAATGATTTAAAATTAAATTTACAACTCCCAATAATGATATCTCCCATATATTTCCTGCAAGATACTTAGAGTTAATATGAAAGCAAAAGAAAATTGCACATTTCAAACATGCCAAATATGGGATGCTCACATGTCACGGTTTTCATGAGAAATGATATATATGTATGTATATATATATATATGTATACCTATATATATATACATATATATAGATATATATATGGATATGCATACATATGTAGATATAGGTGTATATATATATATTTACATATGTGTAGCATGGATGGTGATAAGTGTGGCAGGGGAAGGTGCTGAGTGAGTTTTTGTGAATGAATCATATATTGACAGTGAGAAATACATATACAGATGCTGTAAAAAAATGGAGCTGAGTTGGAAGGTGGCGGTTTGTGTACAAGGGATGCAACAGTGCTGTAGATGTGTTGTATACTCAAAAGTGTTGTGATGCTGTTACATAGGGCAATGAACATACACAAACGAAATAATGAAGATCTGCTGAAAATGCCATCATAGAAGTAATGATTACATGGTGAGTGCAGTAAATCCAAGTGAGTGTGGCTGTTATGGAAGACTTTACGCAACATGTACTGCTCTAAACAAAACTATAAATGCCAAGTTCGGAAATATTTGGATCGGGATTTTATTTATGCTCACAAAGGCAAATGAGATATATGAATAACCTACAGAGATAACCTGAATAATAGATTGATAAGTACAACATTTTACAGAAACGAGTAAATGGATGAAATTCTTAGTACTATCATAAACTTTAATGACAATCCAGACCACAAAACGTAGAAAGATCATAAACCGGACCCAAAACTTACCCATTGGATCTACCAATTGCTGCAGAGAGCCTCACTCCTATGAAATTTAACCAATAAGACAATCGTATGTCTTTTAACCGTCTCCTCCCAAGTAATTTGGCTGACAACATTCTCATTATCTTTGCCTAGAAGGGATGAAAAATAGCATCTTCTTGCCGGTGGGTTTACTAACCTATATGTAAGCGGAGGATACCCTGCATGGTCAACCTGGTCCAGAGCATAAATACCGATAACCTTTAGCAGCAATCGTTCCATATCCAGATTTTGATCAAGAATGACACGAGCAACCCTTCAGGTGTTTATGGAGGTGGCAATGAGGGATGGGCCAGTGAAAGAAGTGACAGATGGGTCACTCGTAAAATTGGATACAGCCGCTAAGAAACACTATGCAGAGAGAAAGGGATCTATCAAATTGTAGCAAATATTCGATAACTCCATAATCAATGGGATTTGTAACAAAGCAACTTCCATGATCCCCTAAGAATTTATTGGATGAGCACAACAAAATATAACTACAGATGAAAAAGAAATCCTCATGTCATGAACAATGCCAGGCTACGATTCTAGTTTTGACAGCATCAATTTGTATTGCAGAAAGAATATATCTCAGGCGAACAAAATTGCAAGAATTCCGATAGACACGAAACTTGATAGACCCATAACACAAAGGCTTACAAGCAAGTGTCATACCAAAAAAGAAGAAGAAGAAATTGCATAATAGCATGATCTGAATGAAAGTGTACGTCATTGATAACCATTTTTAATAAAAGAATGTAGACAGCAGTATAAGTGTAACATGAAATTTTACGAAAATCATGCAAAATTTTAACCTTGTTAAGCGCTCCATACCAGCATAAATCGACGCCTGTGTGATCAAGATGAGAACCTGGTGAACTCTTCAGATTCGGTTCCCACGAAGCTTCATCCATCATTATTTGATTTTAACAGACATTGTAACTCCGCAAATGCTCTGAGTGAGGGAGCAGAGGATGGCGAACTCAAGGATCCCTTATGCAGTTCAGCAACAGTTCAAACAAGACAAGTATTGCACTAAATGATATTCAATGAAATGCTTATCATGCTTAATATTGGAATTCAATGCAGCAGGCCAAGCTCTGAATCAGAAGGAAATCTTACTAACTGGAGCTTTAATTTTCGCCAATTTGAGATCTGAAGATTAACATTTAACCAACAACCAATTTGTGCTTCAGCCTGATTCGTAGATCAGCAGTTCCGTGAATGACCCATGCCTTTTACTCAGATATCAACAAATAAACAGTAAGAGCTCGATATAGACCAGCATTCTCATCCTTCACATCATATAAATGGTCTAACAGATCTTGAATTTCAAAGGCAATTGATTTTGATCAAGGCTCTACTCAGTGCAAAGTATTGCAAGGTTCCTGCAGGCTCCTTTTAGTGAATGATTGCCAAAAGGCACTGAACTTCCCATTTTCAAGCTGCCGGCATCCACCAGAATTTTAAACAATAGCCAAATAATATAATGATAGGCCAAAATTCCAAATAATAAGCAATACAGTGATGAGCCGGAATTCAGTCAAAACTCCAAACAATGACAATTGGGTTTTTAATCATCGATCTGAGATAACTTTATCTCACAGGTTGAAAGAAAGAGAAAAAAAAACGAGAATCGACCCAAATGATCGGTAAGAAGGATACTGAAATCGGGTATATGTAAACAAAACAACAAAGCAATAAAAGAAAAGAAAAGAAAAATTAAATAAATAAATAAATAACAAAGAAAAGGGTATTGGAATAAGGTTATTCCATTTACTATAGCACAGGGAGGGATCGATATTGCCATGAGCAAATCGACGTTACTCAATCGTGCGTTAGGGGCAAAACAACAGAAAATGAGCAAATCTTCAGAAGGACAAGGGGAAAAACAATAAAAACAATATTCAAAATATGAGGAATCACGGGAAATGGAGAGGAAGGAGTCACTTACCTTCTGCTGTAGGAATTCTGAACGATAATCTTCAAAGTAGGTTGCAAGGGTCTAGATTAACCTAGGTTGAGCAGAGAGAAAATCCTTCCTTCGTGTTCCAACCGACTTAATAAAGCTTTTGCCATGGTGGATTGAGGCGGGAGCTTTGAAGGGAGTATAAAGAAGCAATCTACTGTAGGACTTCCGTGGTTTGGTCGTTCTTTTCAACCGATGAAAAGGTTAGCGAAAGGGGAGTGAGAAGAAGAGGAAGAATGGGAAATCGAGCAGGAGAAAAATGTGGCGGGGTGAAGGCGGGTGATTTTAGGGTTCCCCTATGCGATTCCTTTATAGGGGAAGAGGAGGTTCGAGAAGAAGGTTGTTAGAGATGGATGGAGGAGGAAGATGGGTTTGGAGATGGAGGGTGACGACCTCGAGCGTTTGGGCGATTGGCAATGGAGGAGAGAGAAAGAGAGAGAGGGGGGCGATTTAGGGTTTATTTGTGAAAAATTTTGGTTTTTCCAAAAAGAGGCTCCCTTAACAAAAAATTTCATAAAAATGGTTTAAAAATGATTTTTTTAGCAAAATCGATTTTAAAAAGTTTAAACTCATTCATTTTTCTTGAAATTTTCCATTTTTTTGGTTTTTGTTTTATTTTTCATTTTTTTTGTATTTTTTAAAATAAAAAGCCTAGATTTTTACGAGAAACCAAAAGGTCAAAACTAATTTTTGTGTTTTTATAAAAATATTTACAAAAAGGGATTTTTTCTGAGAATTTTTAAAAGCTATTTTGAGGAAATTTCTTCAGAAATGGGTTTTGATCCGGATTTTGAGAAAATATGGATTTAAAGTACTGGATTCGGATCCGGAGTTGATTTTGAATATAGTTTTATGGAATTTAATTCAGAGAATCCGAAGAAATGACTTGATTTTCTCAGAAAACGGGGTTAGGGGCAAAAGGGTTATTTTTACAAAACTTTAAAAAAATTGGGGTGTTCACAGATGCCCCTCTTTGTTACTAAGCCGGTTGGGAGCCGAGTTTAGTGGCAAAGACAACACTCCAAATTTTGAAAATGCCCCAGTCAGCAGATCTGATCTGGGTGTGGAAGAATTATTTTGAAAATATGGCTTTTCAGGCTTCAACCTTATCCTGAATGGTTTTGGGAGACAAAATCCTTGAAGATGATGTGATCAAATGATAGAAATGAGGAAATCGTGATGGGACTTTGAGTGAATATCCTGAAATGGCAGAATAAGAATTTTGATTAAGCCTCATGGGCGAGACAAAATACTCTTTTTTGGAATGATTCAGGTTTAGCCCTTAGCCTGGATGGGATGAAGATATATCAAAAAAATGCATTGAATGAGTAAAAGAATACATGAGGACCTTGATGGGACATTTTTGGAAGATGTCTTGTGAGATGAAGCTCAAGTAAGATCCTTTCTTGGATGGATATACAAAGCATGGATTCCGCAATGAGAAGAGCCATGATGGGACTGAAAGAAATCATCTTGTTAAAACGAGGAATTTTGTAGGAACAAGACTCAGGTTTAACCCAAACCTGCAAGGAAGATACCTCGCGAAGCGAGGTTCTGGGTTAATTTTTAATCTGGATAGGAAATCTACCATACGGGTTTCTCAAAAATGGAGAAAGCACGATGGCACCTTCGGAATTTGGACGAACAAATCCGAGAGGGGTTTTTGCGAAAGGAGGAAATATAGGGTTCTCTAAAGCACCGAAAAGGGGAAGAAATTGGGCGTCTCATTGCTGAGACTGAAATAGCTTTTGAAATTAAATGATCTTTCGCAAATGGTTCAGGTTTGACCCTTATCGTGAGTGGGGGACACCATACAAAATCCTTGACTGAAGAAACCGCGATGGGACAGGAAGAAATACTTCAACTGAATGAGGCAACTCTTCTGGTAGATATAAACAACACTAGGTTGCATCAAAATGGATATTGAATGTTTATTTTATTCTTAGAATAACTAGAAAATTTTGCCAATTATAGCCGATTTAAAAGCTTTGAAATGTGCACGTATGTGCAAAAGATATTCCCTCTTTTACCTAGAGTATTTCCCCCAAATGAGGTTAACTCCTCAGTTCTAAGAGTCAAATTCAAAATTTTAACGCTGGTGATTTTCTTCAAGGAAGTTATCCATTTCCTTGATATGAGAATAGAAGAAATATTCTCAATTTCATAAAAGCAAGTAATGAAAAGATATTGACAAAAGAATTTTGCATGAGAAAAGATGGCTTCTGGCAACTTTGGCAGTTTGATATCTGAGTGTTTTCCCACGATGATCTT
Organism: Nuphar pumila; assembly: GCF_984573655.1. Lineage (NCBI taxonomy): Eukaryota > Viridiplantae > Streptophyta > Magnoliopsida > Nymphaeales > Nymphaeaceae > Nuphar > Nuphar pumila. Next base: position 46,524,782 of record NC_143260.1, on the reverse strand, counting down.
TTTGCACTCTTTTTGAGTCATTGCACTTTCTCGGGTTTTTACATCATCCTTCATTCAGATGGGTCCTGACTTTTCTCTCTTTTTTTCAGGGAAGGACACGTCACAAACTCCTTCATCTTGGAGATGCTCCGATCATTCTTTTATCTCAGGGATTCTATTGATGATGTCGGCTCAAAAGGTCTTTAGATAATAGCTGGAATCAAATATCTTTTAGGGTTTGTCGGTAGGTTCATCACACTCGCCTTCATCTTAACGGTGATCTGAACTTTCCCTGGAAGGATCCGTCACAAACTCCGTCATCTTGGAGATGTTTCGAATCTTCTTTGGCCCCGGGGGTCCACTCGCTTAATTCGCCTTCATCTTGACGACAATTGAGAGATCCCTTTTGCGGATATTTGATTGCAACTTTTAAACGAAATGAGAAGATATGGGTTGAGTGGATTCTTCTTATAGCTCAAGATATCTCCACTGCCTGATTGCCAGAAAGTCATTTTTAAACATGTGTCATAGCCAAAATCAATATAAATTCACTTCTTGCTTTTCAATATCATTGAAAATTTCTTTCATTGATCATATCGAGGATATTTCTTACATCCTTTTGGTTGATCAACAGGAAAAGATTTAAATTTTACCTCTTTTTCGCAAAGAGTTTCACCTTCTTGGAAGGAAATACATGAGGTAATCTAAGGAAATTCTTTTTGTGTAGCAAGAATATTGGAGTCAACAACTGTTTTTAGCAAATTGGCATAATGTTCCAGAATTCTTTTGTGAAATAATCACTCAATATAGATTTTGATGCATCCTTTAGCTGAAATTTTGGAGGAAATAACATGAAAATACTGGTTTTATCACACAACATTGGCTCAACAGGGACTCAACCTAAGAGCCGCAAAGAATATTGGATCCGTAGGGATTCATCCTACAGATTGAAATTTTGGAAAAGAATGAATTTTAATTTAATAGGAATTTCAAACCAAGAATTTTGTAAAAGAATTTGTGACTAATAAGAATTTATCTATAGACTGTATTTTCGAAAGAATGAATATGGTTCAATAGGATTTCAGCCTAAGAACAACAAAAGAAATATGGATTAGTAGGAATTCAATCTACAAATTGGATTTTTGAAAAATGAATGTTGGTTTAAGAGGATTTCAACAAAAGAATATAGATCAGTAGAAATTCAGCCTACAAAAAAATGAATTTTGTTTAATAGGAAAAAGAATATAGGTCAGTAGGACTTTATCCTTTAGATTGATTCTTTTGAAAAAAGTGAATTTTTGGTTTAATAGGAATTCAACCTAAGAACCGCCAAAGAATACACATTAGTAGGAATTCAAACTACAGTTTTACTTTTTGAATAATAAATGTGGTTCGATAAGAATTCAGCCTAAGAACCGTAAAAGAACATGGGTTAGTAGGAATTCAATCTTCAAATTAAAATTTGGAAAAATGAATTCCGGTTTAATAGGAGTGCAACCTAAGAACTGCAAAAGAATATGGATTGGTAGGAATTCATCCTACATACTGAAATTTTGGATAGAAATGAATTTTGGTTCAGTAGGGATTTGACCTAAGAACCTGCCAAAAATATGGATCAGTAGAATTTCAACCTTCAGATTTACTTTTTAAAAGATGAATTTGGCTCAATAGGAATTCGACCCAAGGACTGCGAAAGAATAGAGATTAGTAGGAATTCAACCTACAGATTGACTTATGAATGATCTGAAGGGGATTAAAAATGAAAACTGTGAATTAATAGGAGTTCGACCTAAAGATCGCGGATCAGTAGGAGTTCAACCTAAAGATCGATGAAAGTAATGGTCCTAAAGGATTTCAACCTAAGGACTGCGAATCAGTAGGACTTCAACCTAAAGCTCGCTGATCAGTAGGAGTTCAGCCTAAAGATCGATGGAAGGAATGGTCCTAAAGAATTTCAACCTAAGAACTGCAAATCGGTAGGACTTCAACCTAAAGTTCGCTGATCAGTAAGGGTTCAGCCTAAAGATCAAAAGAAATGGTCCTAAAGGATTTCAACCTAAGGATTGCGAATCAGTAGGACTTCAACCTAAAGTTCGCTGATCAGTAGGGGTTCAGCCTAAAGATCGAAAGAAATGGTCCTAAAGGATTTCAACCTAAGGACTGTGAATTAGTAGGACTTCAACCTAAAGCTCGCTGATCAGTAGGGGTTTAGCCTAAAGATCGAAAGAAATGGTCCTAAAGGATTTCAACCTAAGGACTGCGAATCAGTAGGACTTCAACCTAAAGCTCGCTGATCAGTAGGAGTTCAGCCTAAGGATTGATGGAAGGAATGGTCCTAAAGGATTTCAACCTAAGGACTGCGAATCAGTAGGACTTCAACCTAAAGCTCGCTGATCAGTAGGGGTTCAGCCTAAAGATCGAAAGAAATGGTCCTAAAGGATTTCAACCTAAGGATTGCGAATCAGTAGGACTTCAACCTAAAGTTCGCTGATCAGTAGGGGTTCAGCCTAAAGATCGAAAGAAATGGTCCTAAAGGATTTCAACCTAAGGACTGCGAATCAGTAGGACTTCAACCTAAAGCTCGCTGATCAGTAGGGGTTTAGCCTAAAGATCGAAAGAAATGGTCCTAAAGGATTTCAACCTAAGGACTGCGAATCAGTAGGACTTCAACCTAAAGCTCACTGATCAGTAGGAGTTCAGCCTAAGGATCGATGGAAATGGTCCTGAAGGATTTCAACCTAAGGACTGCGAATCAGTAGGACTTCAACCTAAAGCTCGCTGATCAGTAGGGGTTCAGCCTAAAGATCGAAAGAAATGGTCCTAAAGGATTTCAACCTAAGGACTGCGAATCAGTAGGACTTCAACCTAAAGATCGACTGTTTTGAGAAGGAATTTTAGTTCAAGAGGAATTTAACCTGTGAGCCATATTGGTTTGACAGGGGTTTAACCTACGAGCTTTTGATTCTATAGGAATTCGACCTAAAGAAAGGATTCAACTTGTGGATAGACCACCATAGTTAAGTTGTATGTAGTCTGGTTTTCAGGATTAACCTCTTATCCTGAATGGGGCAGAAATAAAATTTTGGCAAGAACTGATAAAAGGTTTAATAAAGAATCAAAAGAGTCAGCAAAGCTTGAAAATTTGATAAAGAAGAGATTTGACAGAGATTAATGAAGCTTTAAAAGAGGTGGAAAGACATTCAAGACTTTTCCTTGTTTTGAAGAAATAAGGACCTCGTAGGATGAGGTTTCAGGTTTATCCCTAAACCTAAAGGGGAGGAGAAGAATACTAAAAAATAATACCTCATTAAAAGGAGGCATCGGGTTTATCCCTTAACCTGAAAGGGCAAGATTTTGAAATAAGAATTTGACAAAAGAATTAAGAAAAATGAATGAATAAAATAAAATTTGATAAAGATGAATAAAACTGATAAGACTGAAAAGAAGATTTGATAAATGAAAATTTGAAAGAGTTGAGAAAGATTTGATCGTGCCTGCATGTGGGATCTTCAAAATGAGAGAAGAATATGAGAAAATCATTTTTGGAAAGAAAGATTATCTGCGAGAGTTGATCTTTTGAAAGGGGATCATTCATGAGAGATCATCATGAGGGTTAATTTTTGAAGCAATGATTTGAAAGTCAATTTATAGAAAATATGATCAACACGAGGGTTGATATTTGAATGTGATCAATTTTTTTAGAAAATATGATCAACACAAGGGTTGATCTTTGAATGCCATGGTTCGAAATCAATTTTTTTTTAAAAAAAAAAAAATACGATCAACACAGGTTGATCTTGGAGTGTAATGATTCAAAATTAATTTTTAGAAAATATGATCAACACAAGGGTTGATCTTTGAATGTATTTATTCGAAATCAATCTTTTTAGAAAATATGATCAACACAAGGGTTGATCTTTTGAAATGTAATGTTTTGAAAACCAAATTTTTAGAAAATATGATCAACACAAAGGTCAATCTTTGAAAAAGGTTGTAATAAAATATTTAAACTAAAATTTTCACGGTTTTTGAAAGACCCTCATAGGTAATATCATTTCTCTCATGAATGATGTCAGGATTGTCCCGTATTTTTGAAAAAGAATAGGAATTTGGTGGCAAAAGAATACCTTGAAGTGAAAATGAAAATTTAAACAATAAAAGGTGCCCCAATATTGCGAAAAAAAAAGAATTGAACCTTAAAGAAAAGATAGGAAGAAGATTGACATTTCATTTATAAGCAAAACTGCTAGAAAAGACTTGAAATATTTACAAGCATCTCTGAACAGAAGGTTGTAAAAAGACTCGGGCTGACTTACCCTTACAGGATGGTTCGATAAAGAAAATTGAGGATAACAGAAAAGACTCTAGTGTCATCAGCCTTTTGAATGATCTGAAAGAGGCTATGTTCGGACGGCGGGTTGCCCTTCAGTTTTCTCTTCTATCAGAAGGTGTTTATCGATGCAGTCCTGGACGATATTTTTCAGAACGAAGCAGTGCTCTGTGTCGTGCCCCATTGCTCGATGATACTTGTAGAACTGTTCTTTGAAGCTGCCCAAGACTACTGAAGGCTCGCCAGCTTTTGGCAGACGAATCATATTCTTTGTGAGCATATATTCCATAACCTCATCGAGTGTCTGTTCTAAAGGGGTGAATTTGCGGTCAGGACCCCAGTCCTTGCGCTTTGGTTTTTCCTGATTCTTTTCTCGCTGCTGAGAATTAGGTTGGGAAGGCTTATTGTTGTTGGAAGACCTTCCTTTTTGACCCCTGAATCCTTCTGAATTACTAACATGATCCTCCTTGTTACCCTTGTTGTCGGATGAGGGACCAGCGGAAAGAGTGAAATGGGCTTTCTTCTTTGCGTCTTGATTGCCCCTTGCCAGAGTGGTGCCATCATAGACTCTGTTATTTATTCCCATCTCGAGCCATTCAGCTCGCTCAGTCAACTCAATAAATGACTTGGAAGGGTATGGGAAAATGAGGCTTTTCAGGGGTTGAGAGAAGTTATTGAGGATGAGTTGAAGGGCATGTTCTTCTGAAATTGGGGTTCTCATCTTGTTGCAGGTATCTCTCCACCTACGAATGAAATCTATGGCCTTTTCACTGTCATCCTGCCTCAAATTGCATAAGTGATTGAGGGTTGGTGGCGCCTTAGTATTGAACATGAATATTTCTACAAACAGGTTGACAACTTTATCAAAATCACGCAGCTCGACAGGGTTGATGTGCTCTGCGTACCACTTAGCTGCTATGCCCTTTAGACTGCGAGGAAAGCACAAGAAGAGGGCCCGATTGTCTTCACTGAACCTGGCACATTCGGCGAAGAACATTGCGAGATGGGCCTTTGGGTTGCCGGATCCATCGAACTTAATAAACTTTTGGGGGAGATCTTCCAAGCTATTGTCCCCATCTAAACCAAGGTAGAAGTCTTGTCTGGTATACACCCTTTTTCCCTTATCTCGGATGTAGGTCTTTGACCATCTTCGTCAATATTTGAACTGAGTCTTCTGCCAGGACTCCATCTTTAGGCTTGTTGACTGATTCAGGTTCTTCTGCCACCTTCTTGACTTGTCACAGATGTTTCGGGATGAATACAAACTGCTCTTCTTCAGAATCCTCTCCTCCTGACTCTGAACCCTCTGAGGTGCTGTTCTGCTGGACCCTCTTCTTGTTGATCCTGACATGCTTCTTCACTGGCTTTCTCTTGGTCTTGCTCTTAGAAGATGTCTTATTTGAACTTGCCCCTCCTTGCTCAGATATCATCTTTGCCATCATTTTTTGAAAGATCTTATACATTGTCGGGTCAATATCATCTTTATCTGAATTATGCTTTCGAGACAATCTGGAAGAGTTTATTTCTTCCACTTTGCTGTCATTGTGCTGCTGAGCTGCCCTTCTTCTCGCTCTCGTTTGAACCATGATGAAACGTTGACGTTTTCACTGATGAATAAATGGAGGGTTTTTAGAAAAGATCTAGGAAGGAAATTTTAATAAAGGAAGAAATCACAATTTGACAACGAAAACATCCCATTACGAGGGATCGGGTTGTCACCCAAAATTTGCGACAACCGCATTGTTTTTCTGAAAAAGTAAAATATGAACAAAAGATTAATTTTGAAAAGGACATCTCCTGACAAAAGATGTTTTATTGTAAATGAGGGTAAGGAATAAAATATAGAAAAGAATTGCAGGCAGGATAAAAAAGAATTATAAGAAATCAAGAGAAGAAAAAGGAAAATACACCTGGGTTTTAAAATAAGGAGGAAATTTTGAATAATATATACCTAGGGTTTTGGAAAATATAGGGAATATCAAATATCATACAATCATAGATATACAAACAAGGATGCACAAACAGCAATCCCTAGAGGCTGACTCTAAATGCAATAGTTGAAATAGCTTGTAGGACTTTTAATCCTAACTCTAGAGTTCAAATTATCTGATTCCAATCAAGATACGCCGATATACCCAAGCCGAAGCTCGAAGTACGTGGCATAGAAATATTTCTCCGGTTCTAAGGTAATGACTTCCCAACATTCTTGAGCACCTACCGATATACCTCAGACTATGGCCCTTAGGTACGTGGTAGGGGGGCGCGAACCCAAATAAGTGGTCCAGTTGTGAGGCTCTCTCCCGAACTATGGTTCAGTGAGACAGCCCAGCAACGTGAAGACCGGGACAATATAGGTAAGGAGGTTTTCAAAATATGCTCAACATGCAAGAAATCAGATGGCTCTAATGCAAGTCCTAAAGAGATAGGTTAAAATGAAGAGAAGCATACACTTGCATACATTGTTTTGCATTCAATCCCTAGAATTGAGGAGAGTTGTATTTCAGACCTAAGTCTAATGTGAGCATGGAATAATCTCCTCAATATGGTCCTACCAAACCATACTTAGATCTTATATGCAATGATGTCAGCTTAGGACAAAATCTAGGCCCCTAAGGCTTGCATGGAAATATAGCTGACATTTTGAAGAATAAAAACTTATATAATGTCAAAGCAAAAAGAAAATGCAAAAATTCAACCGGACGGAGACGAGTCCCATCACGGTCGCCAAAACTGTGATCATCGCAAAATTTTTCCTCTCGTAATATTCTCTCTCTTCCTTCTCTTTTCCTTTCCAACCTCTTATTTTCCTCCTTTTTGAAGGGAGAAAGATAAAAGACAGAAAGAAAGAGAGAAGAGGAATTCTTTTGCGGGGTCTCACTTGACCTTAATTTTGAAAATATTTGAAATAACTCGCCTCCGTTTTTGAAATATTTGCGGGAAAACTGAGAGACGGGATCCGCTCGTCGGTACGAGGTTCGACCGTTCCTGGCGCCTTTACCAGGGGTAATCGAACCAAGGGTCGAATTAATGCCTTTTGCTTCGCTAAGAAATTATCTAAGAAATCATTCTAAGTCTAGATGCACAAAGAATCATGCTTGTGCAAATGCAAAGATGTATGCTCTTTTTGAAAATATTTTGAAGAAATCCCAAGTGTTTCTGAGATGAATCTGATAAAGTGAAGAAATGATTTCTAACTTAGAACTTAAGATTGAAGTTCTAAGTTTTTTTAGAATAATCAAGAGCTTGGGAATATGAATCTGGATTTAGAAAATGATCTTGAAACTGGGAGAAAAGAGAAGAAAGGAATTTTCAAAGTCATAAATGGACTTTGAATTAGAAATTTGAACTTGGATGAATATTTGGATTGGAATTGAATTCTATTTTTGAAATTTTTAGGAAAAATGGGAAAAATAGATTGGAGAAATAAGATAGAGTTGGAATTTCAAGATGAAATCTGAATCCAAGATCTGGACTCTGAAAAGAGTTTCAAAGTTGAATTCTGAATTTAGGATCTGAAATGGAAACTTGATCTGAAGTGAAATGGAATTGGTTTTAAGAATTGGAATTTTGGTTTTGGAATTTTGAATGAAATTGGATTCAAGATTTAGAATTCAAGATGGCATTTGGATCTGAAATCTGAGATCCAAGATAGGATTGGACTCTGGATCCTAAGATGGGATTGGATCTGAAGTCTGAGATCCAAAGTAGAATTGGATTCTGGATCCTAAGATGGGATTGAATCTGAAGTCTGAGATCCAAAGTAGAATTGGATTCTGGATCCTAGAATGGAACTGGATCTGAAGTCTGAGATCCAAAGTAGAATAAGGATCTAGATTCTAAGTGGAATTTGGGTCCATAATCTGAGATCCAAAATAGAGTTGGTTCTGGATCCTAGAATGGATTTGGATCTGAAGTCTGAGATCCAAAGTAGAGTTGGGTTCTGGATCCTAAGAATTGGAATTTGGATATGAATCTGAGATCCAAAGTAGAATGAGGATCTAGATCCTAAGTGGAATTTTGGATCTGAAATCCGAGATCCAAAGGGGAATTGAGTTTATACTTGGAAATCTGGATCCAAGTTGAGATTAGGATTTAACTTTGGATTTGGATTATAAAAAGTCCAAATAGAACCTTTAAAGATGGATCTGGGTTTAGAAACCCAGATTTAAATTTAAGTTTTGAGATTCAAATCCAAACCTTGATTGAAAATAAGAGGATGAACTTGATTTTGAAACCAGAAGATAACTCCAAAGTTAATTTGAACTTTGAATTTGAATTTTTGAATCGAATTTGGAATTTTGGAGTTTGAATATGAAATGATTCTGAAATTCCAAAGTCAAATTGGACTTCGAAATTGAGATAGATTTGGAATTTGAAATAGGAATTTGAAGAAGAGATATTCACAATCACTTGGGGTTTTGAAAGAGAATTTTGAAAATATGATGCAATTCTACCCTAAATGATGAATGAATTTGAATAAGTTTGAAATTGGATTTTGAAAATTATATTTCATTCTTCAAACGAATTTAAATAGGATTTATGATATAATACACTCCTGACTATGGTCATTGAATGTATTATATAATAGTCATATCTAATTTCAAATGAAGGATAAAATACCCTTTTTGTACTTTTATAGAATTTAAAATGAAATTAACTCTCAATATACCCTGACTATGGCCATTGGTATATATATTGAGTTAATTTTAGGTTAAATTCTGATAAAAGAAGAAAATATTTAAGAAAATATGATGAATGTTGAAAATGGATCCAGTGCAGATCCAGTGTTATTTCATAAAAGATAAAAATACTAAGTCTTGTTTACACCCCGACTATGGCCGTTGGTGTAAATCATCAACTTAGAATTAACTTACCTCTTATGAAAAGGTGCACGTGCCATTTGTGTTTCACCATTGTGAGAATTTTGAGAAAATAAAGGAAGAAATGCATGAGAACAAACAATTTATGATGTCTATAATGCTCATCCATTCTACCTAAAGCTGGAAATGTAAGGAATTCTCATTATATCTAACTATTACAATGATTTAAAATTAAATTTACAACTCCCAATAATGATATCTCCCATATATTTCCTGCAAGATACTTAGAGTTAGTATGAAAGCCAAAGAAAATTGCACATTTCAAACATGCCAAATATGGGATGCTCACATGTCACGGTTTTCATGAGAAATGATATATATGTATGTATATATATATGTATACCTATATATATACATATATATATGGATATGCATACATATGTAGATATAGGTGTATATATATATTTATATATACATATATATATATATATATATATATATATATATATATATATATATATATATATATATATATATATATATATATATATATATTTACATATGTGTAGCATGGATGGTGATAAGTGTGGCAGGGGAAGGTGCTGAGTGAGTTTTTGTGAATGAATCATATATTGACAGTGAGAAATACATATACAGATGCTATAAAAAAATGGAGCTGAGTTGGAAGGTGGCGGTTTGTGTACAAGGGATGCAACAGTGCTGTAGATGTGTTGTATACTCAAAAGTGTTGTGATGCTGTTACATAGGGCAATGAACATACACAAACGAAATAATGAAGATCTGCTGAAAATGCCATCATAGAAGTAATGATTACATGGTGAGTGCAGTAAATCCAAGTGAGTGTGGCTGTTATGGAAGACTTTACGCAACATGTACTGCTCTAAACAAAACTATAAATGCCAAGTTCGGAAATATTTGGATCGGCATTTTATTTATGCTCACAAAGGCAAATGAGATATATGAATAACCTACAGAGATAACCTGAATAATAGATTGATAAGTACAAGATTTTACAGAAACGAGTAAATGGATGAAATTCTTAGTACTATCATAAACTTTAATGACAATCCAGACCACAAAACGTAGAAAGATCATAAACCGGACCCAAAACTTACCCATTGGATCTACCAATTGCTGCAGAGAGCCTCACTCCTATGAAATTTAACCAATAAGACAATCGTATGTCTTTTAACCGTCTCCTCCCAGGTAATTTGGCTGACAACATTCTCATTATCTTTGCCTAGAAGGGATGAAAAATAGCATCTTCTTGCTGGTGGGTTTATTAACCTATATGTAAGCGGAGGATACCCTGCATGGTCAACCTGGTCCGGAGCATAAATACCGATAACCTTTAGCAGCAATCGTTCCATATCCAGATTTTGATCAAGAATGACACGAGCAACCCTTCAGGTGTTTATGTTGGTGGCAATGAGGGATGGGCCAGTGAAAGAAGTGACAGATGGGTCACTCGTAAAATTGGATACAGCCGCTAAGAAACACTATGCAGAGAGAAAGGGATCTATCAAATTGTAGCAAATATTTGATAACTCCATAATCAATGGGATTTGTAACAAAGCAGCTTCCATGATCCCCTAAGAATTTATTGGATGAGCACAACAAAATATAACTACAGATGAAAAAGAAATCCTCATGTCATGAACAATGCCAGGCTACGGTTCCAGTTTTGACAGCATCAATTTGTATTGCAGAAAGAATATATCTCAGGCGAACAAAATTGCAAGAATTCCGATAGACACGAAACTTGATAGACCCATAACACAAAGGCTTACAAGCAAGTGTCATACCAAAAAAGAAGAAGAAGAAATTGCATAATAGCATGATCTGAATGAAAGTGTACGTCATTGATAACCATTTTTAATAAAAGAATGTAGACAGCAGTATAAGTGTAACATGAAATTTTACGAAAATCATGCAAAATTTTAACCTTGTTAAGCGCTCCATACCAGCATAAATCGACGCCTGTGTGATCAAGATGAGAACCTGGTGAACTCTTCAGATTCGGTTCCCACGAAGCTTCATCCATCATTATTTGATTTTAACAGACATTGTAACTCCGCAAATGCTCTGAGTGAGGGAGCAGAGGATGGCGAACTCAAGGATCCCTTATGCAGTTCAGCAACAGTTCAAACAAGACAAGTATTGCACTAAATGATATTCAATGAAATGCTTATCATGCTTAATATTGGAATTCAATGCAGCGGGCCAAGCTCTGAATCAGATGGAAATCTTACTAACTGGAGCTTTAATTTTCGCCAATTTGAGATCCGAAGATTAACATTTAACCAACAACCAATTTGTGCTTCAGCCTGATTCGTAGATCAGCAGTTCCGTGAATGACCCATGCCTTTTACTCAGATATCAACAAATAAACAGTAAGAGCTCGATATAGACCAGCATTCTCATCCTTCACATCATATAAATGGTCTAACAGATCTTGAATTTCAAAGGCAATTGATTTTGATCAAGGCTCTACTCAGTGCAAAGTATTGCAAGGTTCCTGCAGGCTCCTTTTAGTGAATGATTGCCAAAAGGCACTGAACTTCCCATTTTCAAGCTGCCGGCATCCACCAGAATTTTAAACAATAGCCAAATAATATAATGACAGGCCAGAATTCCAAATAATAAGCAATACAGTGATGAGCCGGAATTCAGTCAAAACTCCAAACAATGACAATTGGGTTTTTAATCATCGATCTGAGATAACTTTATCTCACAGGTTGAAAGAAAGAGAAAAAAAATGAGAATCGACCCAAATGATTGGTAAGAAAGATACTGAAATCGGGTATATGTAAACAAAACAACAAAGCAATAAAAGAAAAGAAAAAAAATTAAATAAATAACAAAGAAAAGGGTATTGGAATAAGGTTATTCCATTTACTATAGCACAGGGAGGGATCGATATTGCCATGAGCAAATCGACGTTACTCAATCGTGCGTTAGGGGCAAAACAACAGAAAATGAGCAAATCTTCAGAAGGACAAGGGGAAAAACAATAAAAACAATATTCAAAATATGAGGAATCACGGGAAATGGAGAGGAAGGAGTCACTTACCTTCTGCTGTAGGAATTCTGAACGATAATCTTCAAAGTAGGTTGCAAGGGTCTAGATTAACCTAGGTTGAGCAGAGAGGAAATCCTTCCTTCGTGTTCCAACCGACTTAATAAAGCTTTTGCCATGGTGGATTGAGGCGGGAGCTTTGAAGGGAGTATAAAGAAGCAATCTACTGTAGGACTTCCGTGGTTTGGTCGTTCTTTTCAACCGATGAAAAGGTTAGCGAAAGGGGAGTGAGAAGAAGAGGAAGAATGGGAAATCGAGCAGGAGAAAAATGTGGCGGGGTGAAGGCGGGTGATTTTAGGGTTCCCCTATGCGATTCCTTTATAGGGGAAGAGGAGGTTCGAGAAGAAGGTTGTTAGAGATGGATGGAGGAGGAAGATGGGTTTGGAGATGGAGGGTGACGACCTCGAGCGTTTGGGCGATTGGCAATGGAGGAGAGAGAAAGAGAGAGAGGGGGGCGATTTAGGGTTTATTTGTGAAAAATTTTGGTTTTTCCAAAAAGAGGCTCCCTTAACAAAAAATTTCATAAAAATGGTTTAAAAATGATTTTTTTAGCAAAATCGATTTTAAAAAGTTTAAACTCATTCATTTTTCTTGAAATTTTCCATTTTTTTTGGGTTTTGTTTTATTTTTCATTTTTTTTGTATTTTTTAAAATAAAAATCCTAGATTTTTACGAGAAACCAAAAGGTCAAAACTAATTTTTGTGTTTTTATAAAAATATTTACAAAAAGGGAATTTTTCTGAGAATTTTTAAAAGCTATTTTTAGGAAATTTCTTCAGAAATGGGTTTTGATCCGGATTTTGAGAAAATATGGATTTAAAGTACTGGATTCGGATCCGGAGTTGATTTTGAATATAGTTTTATGGAATTTAATTCAGAGAATCCGAAGAAATGACTTGATTTTCTCAGAAAACGGGATTAGGGGCAAAAGGGTCATTTTTACAAAACTTTGAAAAATTTGGGGTGTTCACACTAACAAAAAATTTGAAATATGAGATCTTTGGTATACGATCATAATACAATTCAAAACATGTTTTATGTAAAATTGGTCGAATAAGAACACGGTTTAAAACATAACATGCTGTATTTATTGCTTCAGCCCAAAAGTATTTTGGTAAATTTTTATCTTGAAGCATGGTTCTAGCACATTCTTGCAAAGTTCTATTCTTTCTTTCAACAACTCCATTTTGTGGAGCCGCTCTAGGAAAAGCAAAGTTGTGAGATATACCATGTAAATCACAATACTTTAGAAAAGATTCATTTTCAAATTCACCACCATGATCACTACGAATTTTAATAATAGATGTAGATTTTTCATTTATAATTCTTCAACAAAGTTTGGAAAATTCAGAAAAAACATCATTTTTGCTTTTTAGAAAAATCACTCATGTAAATCGAGAATAATCATCTACTATAACAAAAGCATACTTACTACCATTCAAACTTTGAATTCTAGATGGTCCAAATAGATCTAAATGTAAAAGTTTAAGAGGACGTTTTGTTGAAACTATATCTTTTGCTTTAAAAGAACTCTTGATTTGTTTACCCCTTTGACAAGCATCACATAAGTGATCCTTCTTATATGGTATTCTAGGTAGGCCTCTAACAAGATCATTCTTGGATAACTTGGAAATAATTTTGAAGTTAACATGTCAAAGTCTCTTGTGCCATAACCATTGAATTTCATTTGAAACAATAAGATATTTTTCATTAAAAGTGGGTAACTCATCTAGATAAAGTTCATACACATTGTTCCTTCTTTTACCTTTAAAAATGATCTTTTTAGATTGAAAATCAGAAATTAAGCATAAATCATGTTCAAAAGAAACAAGAAAACCTTTATCACATAATTGACTAATGGATAATAAATTATGCATTAAACCATCTACTAAAAGAACATTTTCTATCAAGGGAAATTTTGGATTACCAATATTACCAATACCTATTACTTTTCCCTTGTTATTGTCACCAAAGGTGACGGTTCCTCCATCCTTATTTTGGAGGGTGAAAAATAACTTCGGCCTTCCAGTCATATGTTTGGAACAACCGTTGTCCAATATCCATTTGCTCCTTATTTTGCGACTTTTTCATTTGATTCTTCATCGGAAGAGGAGTCACTATCATCCCAACATGCTTGAAATGCTTTTTTCTTCTTGAATTGGTCATTGGGCTTGATTTTGAGAAGAGGATAATCTTTCTTGATATGTTCTGCCTTTTTGCAGTTAAAGCACTTGATTTCGTTTGGATTGGAAGAATCTGCTTTCTTTACTTTTCTTTGAAATCTTTCCCTTTTGATGAATCTTTTGAATTGCCTTATGATGAGAGCAATATCTTCATCTTCATCTTCTTCTAAATTTTAAGAGTCAGAAGTAGCTTTAAAAGCAAGAGATTTCTTCTTGGGTTCTTCTTCTTGTCAGTCTTGAAGTTGAACTTCATATGCCATTAAGTTACCAACCAAATCTTCAAGAGTGAGAGTGTTTAAATCATTTGCTTCCTCAATAGCTATAGTTTTTCTCTCCCATTCAGGAGTTAAACACCTTAGGATTTTTCTGACTAAATCTACTTGTGAATATTCTTTTCCAAGGGATTTCAGAGTGTTAGTGATATCGGTCATTCTTGTTACCATGTCCGATATAGATTCATTTTGCTTTATTTTAAACAATTCAAATTTATGAACTAAAGAAGCGATTTTAGATTCCTTTACCTTTGTCGTACCTTCGTGAGTCACGAGAAGAGTATGCCAGATTTTATTTGCTGTAGAGCATTAAGAGATGCGATTGA